>NC_045698.1:79367019-80025352 GCF_009834535.1 Camelus ferus | reverse complement strand
TCACTACCAGCTGTCTCCCCGGTCCAGCCTGCCCTGTACCCCACCCCCACCTCTGCTCAGCCCTGCCCCTCCTCTCTGCCCACATGATTTCCAGACCAACTTGTCAGGCACACGGGAGAGGGGTCCCAGCTCATTATCATAGCAAATCTGAACCAGGTGATAGGAAACAGTCGCAGGTTATGCACAGAATTGGAATGAATATGAACCTTCCCAAAAAAGCCATCAAGAGCAGCAGAGGTCCCTGGAAACACGGTGTATCTTTCCCACATCAGGCCACAGAAATGCCTGCCACCCTTTTTCAGGATCTGTAATCTGTGAACCTTCTCATTGTTTACGTGTGTCAAAGAGTTTGTTATTATCTCAGTGACTATTTTACTAATATTAATCTTTACTGATGTACCACTTACTATTTTTTTAAAAACCTGTTGTAGCAGTATCACCTAAAAGACCCCTGAATGGGGATGCTCAGCTAAGGCTGATCTGAGGGGCCCCCAAATCAAATCTTTGCAAGAGAAGTCAGATGGGGTAAAATGTCATGACGAAACATGTCCATAGACTTTGAGGTGCTGTTAATGTGGGGAAAGGCTCTGCCAAATATTAAAGATAATGTTGTGGGGAAAGCAGCTTTAAAGCAAAAGGACAACATAGTAATTATAGATTTATGCGCTCTTGGAACATGTTCCCCTGACTTTATATTTACTGCTATGGGAAAATTTGTCCTGAATTATGCCAGATCTTCAAAAAAGCACCCGTTGCATAAAATGTGACCATGACATATATGAGAATATTTTAGTCCTCGGATTTCTGAAGCCAAAAATGTATCCTTTTGTGTCCAACCTGGTTTCTCCCCTTGGTTATGGAACTCATCCCCTTCACTGGGAGGGGCCTCCTAGCCTCCCTTTGTCCCCAGGGACCTCACACACCAAGCCTTGCATGCAGTAGTGGACACCCAGCGACATCATTACTAATAAGAGAGCTGGTTTTGAATTTGTCTTTTTTAAATCCAGGCTAGTAACACTTTTTTTGAGCTCCAGCTTTAAGCAGGATTCCTGTCTGCTCTGCTGGGTGGGTGTTTTACTTCTCATTGCCTCAGGTTCCCATCCTTACAAAGAGATTCGTCCTCAGCCTGACAGTCCTTGCTTGAAGGGAGTTGTACGAAGGCTACAGATGGTGCCCTTCGGCAGTGAGGAGGGGCGGGGGCCTAAGCCACGTCTCCAGCAGTGCGAAGGCGTGTGCAAATGCACCCATGCTGTGTCTGCTCTTGCTCTGGGGTGAGGGGGCCATCACGGGTGGACACAGCCATCATGTTCTTTTTCCCTCTGCAAGACCTATGGCCTGTATATCCAGCAGTAGGATGTGGAGGGCTCTGCCTCAGGACAGAGTGTGAGGTTTGGTCTGGGGTCTCTGTAGCAAGTGGTAAGTCAAACTGTGAGGGGATGAGCTCTGAGTACTTAGAGGTAACAATGGATTGGAGGTGGAAGGTGGGAGACACTCCACCTCAGGGGGTCAAGAGGAGGAAGAGCAGAAGATGATTAGAGAGATGGAGTGGCAGGGGCCCAGATGGGATGGTCTTTTTGCCTCCTCTTGTGCAGACTCCTCCTTGGTCCCTACCCGAAATGGAGGGTCGCTGAGGCCAACAAAAAAGTGCTGAGTTGAACTGTATGAAGTTGCCATTTTTAGGTCCAAGATGGTTGACTACTGGCAATCTCATATGGTTTAACCTAAATTTACCTGGTGGGAAGGCTGAAGGGGAAAGACATGGGAGCCTCTGAAATTTGCCTGTGGCAGGAGGTGGGGGGGGGATGATGGTGAAAAATGAGGCCAAGCTGCAGGGAGACCTCAGTCTGTTGCCCACTGGGTGGAGGCAGCAGAGAGGCGGGAGTGGGCTTCAGAGGTGACCCTACACCTTCGGAGTGGTCAGAGGGATTACTCCTTTGAGTCACCTCCGCGTCACTGTTGTCCTCATTCTGATTATGCCTCATATTATGTTGTCTTGTACGGATTTGTTTTCGTGTGTCTCCAGAGGGCAGAGACAGTGTCCTTCTCCTGTGCATCCCAGCACCTTGCCTGGGTGCCTGATACCCAGTGGAGGCTCCAGTAAAGAGAGACTGAGTTGAAGCAGAAGCCTACTCAGTCAACACAGCATTCTTCTGGAGAACTAGCTGGGAATCTTCCAGAGTAAGGAACAGGACACAGTGTATCTTGAAATGACTGGATGACAAAATATGTTGTTTTCATGGAACATCTCCCAGGACCGGTGCTGTCCAGAATGCATTTTGGTCACTGAGACAGGAGTTGGGCTGAGATACATCTATGCACATCTATGAACAAGAAATTAATACTATAAGCTAGATTTCAAGGTAAGAATATAAAGACACTTAGAAGGGGAAAAAAACTGTTTCTAAAGACCTGAGAAGTATGTCAGAAATCATAAATAATTGATATAATATTAATAATAATTTAATTATTCATTCAAATAGGTTCCCTAAAGATATGGATGAAGGAAGACCAGATGAGCTTAGCTGAAGACATACACTTGAAAGTAATATGACCACATGGCTTCAAATAGATCCTAACGTCTCAATAATTCAACCTACTTCTACCACTTTATTCCATACTTAGAAGATTTTAATCTATCCATTCAATTCACTAATTCATTTGAAAATGTGTGACAGGTATTGTATCACAGTGCTACCAAGATAAATCAGGAAGGGAATTTGCCTTCAAGGAGATTTCTATAAGGGGTGCTAAGCCAGGTAGATTAGACTTAACGAATATTCTTCCATGTAGAAAGTGCTAAGTGGTATATGAAAGACAAAGTCACGAGCTAGGGGCTTCTGAGGCCAGCAGGTTGCTTCTGGCTGAGGAATGAGGGGTCTTTGTGGAGGGAATTCTATCTGGGAAGGCGGGCTGTTGGTGAGGAAGGGCATAACTGGCAGGAGGAAAGAGCGCCCTCTCCTGGGCACCCTGGATCGTGTTGAGACCCTTGAGTATGTTTGTCCAGTCCAGCAGCCAAGGTCTGAGACGGGACGCTGTAAGTGATGAGGAGCCACAAAGCGATCAGAGGAGCGACGGGGAGCAGCCAGTGACAGTGGGGCTGCGAGAGGGAGAACTGACAGCTGCAAACCCACAGAATAGGAGTTTGTGAGAGGCTTTAATGGAGAGTTCCCAGTTAAAAGAAATCATGTGCATGTTGAAAATGTGAAATCTTCAGCTTGGCTCTGTCTGCCTCAGCATTAACATGTTCCACCAACCCACACTTGACAGTAGCCAAGGAGATCCTGGCAAACGCACCAAACCATTTGCCAAGGGAAGGAGAATGGAAAGTGCCCTTTGGAGTCAAGCTATTTAAAATAGCAGAGGAACAAAATAAATGAGCCAGGTCATTTCAGTTTGAGGACATTGGGAAACGTCCTGGCCGTATCACCTCAACTTCACATTGCGTCATCATTAATGGAAATTGGCTCTAAAGAGGTGCCACCACGTGAGTGGTATACAGGCAATTAAAAACAAAACATGGTGCACTGGCTTTCCATAGACTATTTCCACCACAACAGATAATCTGCCACGGGATCTCACTTAATTTTCCTATCAACCCTAGGCATGATTTTATTCCCATTTTGTACATTTTCTAAGGAAACTGAGGCTCAGAATGGTCCCCAAAACTAAAATAGGCAACCTTGCAAGCCAGTATCAGAGCCTCAGTTTGAATCTAGGTTCTTTTGATCCCAAACCCAAGGATCCACAGAAGTCACACTTTGCTTAACAAACACCAACTCCCATCTTCTCAGCATCCTGGGTCCCTTGTCTGTAAACCAGGCAGTGAGGCTGGGGCCGAGGTCAGTCTGCTCACTTCACAGGGCCATTTTGAAGCTCAAATGAGAAAGTAACTTCTCAACTCTGACGGGAGGACATTGCCAGCAGGTGTGCTTTGAATGAGAGGTGGGGGAGCTGCAAAGGAGCCAGGCAAAGCATGGGCTCTTTCTCCAAAAGCAGAATTGGCACTGCTGGGCCGTCACGGGAGGGAGATACCTTTAAGGAGGCGGTGGGAGGAAGCGGCCCTGAAAGAAGCTGGAGGCTCTCCAGTTTTGCCCAAGGCCATCTCTGGGTCCTGCGGGACTCCAAGCCAGTGGAACCCCTTTCACACTGCTGCCCTCACTGGCCTGGCCCCCGGCCTCAGGCCAGGTGCTGATGGACAGCTCGGGGCCAAGGCCACCACCAGCAACCCTGCTGAGGGACAGATATGGTCTGAGCCATGAGGTTGTCCTGCCAATAGGAGAGAAATGTATCCAAATGGAGGCCAGGAAGCCTTCCTTCCTCCACTAGCAGAGGAGGTCCGTGGCTCCCCACAGTCTGCGCAATAAATCAGTCCAAACACACCAGCTTTGAAGCCATAGGGGGCCCCTGTTATCACAGGCCAAACTCACAGTCAATGCTGTAGGATTGATTTTCTGGTTCATAAATCCTGGTTGATCGGAGCACGTCCTCCCCGCTTTGCTGAATCCTCTCCAGTGAGAACTATCCACAAAGCCACGGCCACGGGTCTCCAGGCCAAGAGTCCAGGGCTGGCAGAAAAGGCACTGTGTACCTAGCAAACCACAAACTTGTGGTTTGACTTTCCAGTGTACAGAAATGTTGGGGGAAGGGAGGGAGGTTCTACCTAAGTTATCCAGAAAATGGTCTTGTCCTCTGCTTGGCTTGGGGGTGGAGAGTCACTCCCCAGGGCTTCGGGCTTCCTCCGCTGAAAGCTCTAACCAGACATTTCTCCCGGGCTCGACTCCCAGCAGCTCTTTGGCTGGGTGTTAGTGGGTCTGTGAGCATCCTGAAATTGTCCGTGACATGTCTGTACCGTGCGTGTATGTGACAGGGAAGACCCCTACTGGTCTCTTATCAGTCTCTGTCCGGGGCTTATTACTTATTTCTTGAGCGATGCACGATCCAGAAAGAGTTAAGAACCGCTGCTCTGGGAAGATAAACCTCCTCTGTTCTTCCTCTCTGAGAAGCAGGCCCTTTGCTTCCAGACTCCCAAGATCTGTTTTCACCTGCCCAGAGCACCAGCTGCAGGCAGGCCCCTAGCTGTGGCTCTGCAACTGGCATTTAGCTCTTGAGAAACTGGCAGCACTTTCTCCCTGACTCTTAGGGGACACCCTTGCCCTCCTCAACCTCACCCTTCCAGGCCATTCTCCCTCATAAAGCACGTTTCTACAGACACCCAGTTACCTCCTGGAGTAGGTCCCAGCAGGATGGCGGCAGGGGCCTTCTCGGGGACAGAGCTCATTCTGCAGGGAGACTCCAGAGCATCTCTGCACTCTGCTGCTGACTAGCCCCAGGAAAAGAATGTAACAGTTTGCACAGAGCTGAGTGTGCTACATAATCCTGTCGTAAAAGAAAGAAAACCCCTTAGAGGTAAACAAGAACCATCAGAAGACCGCAGCAGCAGCAGCCATCCTAGCCAGGAGACGTGGTAACTGCAGAAATGGTAAACAGCTGGCCGAAAACAGCACAGGGATGTTGTGCAAAAAAAAAAAAATAATAATAATAAAAAAAATAAAAAATCAGAAGCCAGGGAGATTCAGACAAAAGAAGCACAAAGAAGCCCTTTGAATGCCTCTCTTGTCTCTCCCAAAGAGATGTCCTGAGGGTCCAGGAAAACCAGCAGGGCTCTGCAGAGCTGAGGAGGGCTGGATGCCATGCTGCGCCCCAGGGCAAGCCCCGCAGCATCACGGGTCTGCTGCCCCACTTGGGAATACAAACCTGGAAAAGTTTTGCCATTAACAGAAAAGCCTCAGGTTCATGTCATTCCTGCATGGCTCACACGTAATAGAGAAAAACCTCTCTTAGCAGCTCGGTGCATCCTTACTGGGGTGGTCTGCTACTTTGGAGGAAAGGGGAAGCGTGGAGAACAACTTTTCTCACCAGTTTCCTATCTCTTTGGAACAGCGCGTCCTGCTCCCAGCTCTGCTTCTCAAGGAGGGTGTTGGGGGTGGGGCACTTCTGCCGAGAACAGTGGATAAGAAATAGGTTTATTAATATGGAAGATTGTTTACAACATATAATCAAATTTTAGAAAAGGTATAGAGCAAGTCACACCAGAGTATGTGCATTCTGATTCCATTTGTGTATAAAAGTAAAATAGCAAACAAAATTATATAAACCTAAATATACACATATAAGTATATACACTCATATGCATACATCTATATTTCTCTCTATATATGTATATACACACAATATACGTATATACAAATAAATACGTAGATTTCTATAAGTGTAGATGTTAACATGCTATATCTTTAAATAGTAGGATTATGAGTGATGTCTTCTTCTGCATAGATTTTGGTTGTTCTAGAACTTTTTCTACACATGAATGAAAAATATTGCCTGCCACATCAGTAAACAAAGGATGCTGAGGCCATCAAGTCATCAGCCGCTCCCACCACCCCCGACAGCGAGCCGGAGGGAACTCAGGATGGAGACCAGCAGGCAGCCCGGTCACTGCAGCCACCCACAAGGTGCCCCCTGAGGGGACTCAGGATGTGGAGAAACAGGACACTGGCCCTAGACAGCCAGGTGCATATCAAAGGAATGAGGATTTCAATGAGTCCAGACCTTTGTACCTTCCCATACACGGAAAAGCTCTAAATTCCTTAACTTGAGATATCTGGTTTTCTTTAACTAACAGTAATCTTTTGATGTTCCAACTACCTGGTCTTCATGGGAAAAACTCCTGTGTATCCTGGCTCCTCCCCTACCTCTTCCAAGCAGTCTCTCGGAGCCATCTGAGTGACCACTTCCTGGGCTCGAGTTCTCAGAAAGTCCACCAAATAAAACAGAACTCAGCTTTTAGGTTGTGCAATATTTTGGTTGACATACAACAACTATATATAATTTCTTTCTTTAGTTTAAAAGAAAAAAAAAAAACCAGCTTCTTCTGCCAGGGACGCATGTTAGCGAGATGGACAGCGTGAGGGTAATTCACTACGATACAGAAAGATGATGCTGAGAGGCTAGGCAGTTCTGAAAGCAGCACCCCCTAATGTTCACAGTCAAGAGCTCAGCACTGGTGTGGCCTGAGAGATGCTGCATTTCCCAGCTGGTATTTCAAAGAGCAAAACCCAGAGATAGAAAGAGGAGAGAAAGCAGAAAAGTTAAGTGACAAACCTGAGGCCCAACAGGGAGATGCAGCCAGAGGTATAGACTTCAGCATCAGAAGCTGTCATTTTGTACATAATACCATGGATATCTGAACCATCCACTCATAAGTGGCTTCTGTGTTTCTGAAGCTGAGAAATTAATCCACTTACAAAAGGGAAATGTTTGTTCTAGAATCTCTTTCAATAGAGCAGAGATACTTCAATTCAGGTCAATGAGTTTGGTCAGTGTCCTCTACTTAGTTCTAAAAAGCAAGACCCCCTCTCTCTTTGAGAAACAACTCTGTCAACAATGACAATACCTTACTCTCCTGAAACAGTTCTTGTGTCAACTGTTCACTCTTCACAACAGCATTATCATGTAGATGTGATGGGTACTTTACCCACATTCTACAGATGGGTAAACTGAGGCTGAGGGGCACAACCAGGACTTGATCTTAATGTACTGACTCTCCTCCCTAGGTAACTTATTGGAGCATTTAAAAAACAAAACTCATTCCAAGGCAGCCGTTTATTCCACATACGCACTGCAATGTTTGATATTTAAGCAAAAGAAAGGGCGCAATCATGCAAATCTTATTTATCGTTTCGCCTCATTACACAATCAAATTAAAGTTGCTGATACACTGAAGTGTGAGCCCAATTTTTTTGTTCGGTTTTGTTTTGTTAATGCCACAGCGGAATTTCTGGTCTACTAATCAACCTGAAGCCTGGCCTTTCCTCCGCCAGAGCGATCTTTCTGGAAGGAGGAAACACACTCTGCAGCAGGAAGCTGACCCGGCCTTGGTCGGGTGGGCTGGGAAGCCGAGTGGGCCCAGGGTCTCTGCCCTTTGACCTCTCTCTCACCACCAGGGCTGCGCTGCCCCATCCCAGTCCCATCCTGGCAAGAGCCTGGGGCAGGTGTGGGAGGAAGGGAGGACACAAGTGACTGCCCCCTTCGTTTCACACTCCCTCGGACAGGCTGGCTGGCGAGTGCTTCCCCATGGCCCCAGGGCAGCCTCTCCCTCTGCCTTTCAAACACCCCATGCTTTCAAAGTGGAAGCTACACTCTTCAAAACTAACCCGTGTGCAAACAGCCCTGATAGGAGTGCAGAACAGACTCCCGGGTGCCTTTGGTGCTGAAAAATAAACCTGGGAGGACAGAAGTCGCCTGCTGAGGGGCGGAGGTGCCCAGGTGGTTACTGGCTACCCGGCTCTGCCTCCCGCCGGGCAGGACCCTGCGGGGTCTGGAGGAGAGTGTTGACAGAGCGGCAGGTTCTGGGTGTGTGTTTGGTTTGGCAGTGCCTCAGATGTCCTTCATTTGTTTTGTTTGTTTAATTTAGAAAAAAATGAATTCATGTCTTTCAACTTAACTTTTTGAACAGGCAGTACATCTGCACAGCTTGGAAGCAAAAATAAAATAAAAGCGAAGCCCTGGAGAAATGTTGCTCACACCTTTGCCCTCGGCTCCCTGCTCTCTCCCTTCCTTACAGGCAACCATCTCTATGAGTTTCGAGTGTATCCTTCCCGTTTGTTGCCCGATACACTTACTTCCTCCCTCTCTTACTGAACAGGCATTCTCAACAAGGGTGGTACCACCCCCATGGGGGTGAAAATTGGTTTTCAGAAGTGAAAAGTTCTTACTCTTTTTATGTATAAATCACACATATACATTATACATACAGCACACAAACAGATATACATGGTGGTAAATTTTCATGGGGGTGGCAATTAGGAAAAATAGCTTAAACAGGCTTCTGGGGGGGGAAGATAACAAAGAAAAGGCTGAGGAACACCGTTACAGAAAGCAGTATACAACAGGCACTGCTCTGCACCTTGCTTTTTTTTTCACTTTACAATACATCCTCGAGATATTCCCGTATCAGTTCCTACAGATCTACCTCGTCCCTTTTTATTGTGGTGCGGCGCTCCATTGTGCAGATGTACCACCATTGACCAATTCCCTGCTAGTGAATGCCTGGGTTGATTCTCATCTTTGGCTATTGCACTATCACAGGGAAGAGCCTTGTGCGTGCACTGAACATACCCACGGGTGTGTCTGCATACAGATGCCCGGAAGTGGGGTTGCTAGGTCCAAGGGTAAATTCCTTTAAAATGCAGATGGGCATTGCCAGACGCCCCTCCATTCTGCCTTCCAGCTGAATCTGTCATCCAGTAAGCAAGAAACAATTCAGTTGGTCTTTCAATGGCCTTGTCTGATACCTCCTCAGGGTCATGGGAGTGGTTGCCGGGCTGGGGGCAAGGAGGCCACAGGGCCTGGGGTCTTCTCTTGGCTGTACTGTGACCAGGAAGGGACCCTGCGTCTTGGACGAAGAGCTTTCGGGCCATCAGAAGGATTGTTCCTTGGGATGAGCTTGGCCAAAGTATGGGATGTGGCACCCTCCCCCGCTAATCTGGAGCCTCCACCCCACGAGTGG
Organism: Camelus ferus; assembly: GCF_009834535.1. NCBI lineage: Eukaryota > Metazoa > Chordata > Mammalia > Artiodactyla > Camelidae > Camelus > Camelus ferus. The sequence continues at coordinate 80,015,784 of NC_045698.1, read as the reverse complement.
GAAGCTCCCAGCACAAGCTGAACACAACCCAACCTTGACTTCAAGTCTGGGAGCAAAGGGCCTGCCCAAGGAGGTCATGCGGAGTTTTCTGACTGCCACACAGCTCAGCCCTGACACAAGTCCCTTCCCACTGTCCTGGGCAGGAAGGGAAGTCAAGCTGTAGTGGCCTCATTGTCCCTGGACACGTTGAGGATACCCTCCTCACCACCACATATGCGGGCAGGATGCATCAGACAGGTACAGCCAGCGCCCACCGCGCCCCCCAACCGACTCTACGAATATTTTATTTGGTCCTTAAATTATTTAAACCAACGTAATTGTATTTGCTTTCAGCAGAAGTCTGCTGTATTCATGGGTGGGAAAGCAGACCAAATGCAGCCCCTGGGGTGGCTGGCTGCCGCTTTGGGCTCTACTTGGATCCCCTTCTGGAGATGTCATCTCAGTGGGGGGTACACACCCCCGTTCTCTGGTGCCTGTTATTTGAGGTTGAACACATCACATAATGCAGAAATTTTCTGCTGTGTTACAGACTCTTCTCATTTATTCAAGACCTCTCCTTCCTCATCTCCAAGTCAGATTTCCTGGGTCCACCTGGTCCTTCCTACACAGTTCTGTAAGCATCTCGAGACTCCCACCCAGCTCAAAGATTGCTTTCTGGTTGGGTGAATGAATTTAAAGAAATAAACATCTGCCATGAACGTGACATCAAGGATGGAGCGGGCACAGCACCTCCCCTCCCCTCCGTGTGTCTCTCCATGAAGCTGAGTGCAGTATAGCTTGTGCCAGCGAGACACATGAAACCCCTGTCAAACCACATGAGTTGTGAACCATCAGTCATAGTCCCATTTGCTCTGCCACGGTGTAAAACTTACAGATTTTTCATCAAGAAAGAAAAGAAGGACTATGACCGCCTCAATATAACTCAGATGCCGTGACACCTCCATCACCTACGTTCACCTGGCCGCCCGCCTCCTCTGCATCCCCAGATGGGTCCAGCCCGCCACACCTACCTGGCGAGTCTGGGCACACACGTCCGTCCCTCCCTCCCTCCCTCCCTCCCTCTCAGGTGATCAATACTTCAGGCAGTTTCCACTGTTGTTTCGTTCATGGTAACAGCAGTGGAAAAAGATGTCAAAATTGCAGTCTCTCCTTTTTCTCCCTGGTAATCTTCACTGTGGTTATTGTTCTCCAGTACCCCCACCCTCTCTCCCCACCTCCCGCCCGCGCCCAGCCACCAGGTCCCTTCACAAAGAGATCCAGAGGACAACAGACAGCAGTACTTGTGTGCAGACATCTGTCCCGACTTGAAGGGTCCCTCTATGTCTATGACAAAAATCCCATGGCTTCTCCAAGGCCCTTCCTAGATCCCAGGTGCATCTGAGTCACCAATTTCTACTCCTAGAACGCACCTCTGGCCATACTAAGCCAACCTCTGCAGAGCGGGCCGAGGAAGACTGCCAGACGCCAGGCACTCTCAGGCAAGCCTCGGCCCGGCACTGGTTTGTTTCTTAGCGCTCTGTTGCTGGGAGGCTTGGTTTGGGCTACGGACTCTTGATACCGCCTCTGAGCAACGACAGCATGGGGCCGACGCGCTGACGTGGAAAGGGTGCTCATCTGATCTATTGCATTTAAGAAAATGTGGTGATAGTGTCATCTAAAGTCTAAGTCGGTTTTATCAAGTCCCCTGTGCCTTAAAACAAATGGAGGAAAATGGGGTCCCTGTGTAAGAAATGGAAGGTTTATTTATTCTTGGGCCATCTACTTATTTATAAATAAACATCTGTCAATATACAGAGTAAATAAACATGCGTCGATAATGCGAAGTGCCATGTGGTGGAGCAGAAAGACGGGTAAGATGGGCCCCTGCTGTCAAAAAGTCTAGAGAAGATATAATAATAATGATAAAATCAGCAGCAGCAGCAGCCAGCTAACATTGCCAGTCACTTTTCTACACAGTCAACACGGATTTGCTCATTCGATTTGCACATCAGTTCTCTATGGTAGTTAATTATTATCTCATTTTATAGGTGAAGAAACTGATGCACAGAAAGGTTAGTTAATTTACCCAAGGTCACACAACAAACACCAAAGCCAGAGTGTGCACCCAGAAAACCTGCCTCCACATACTCAACCACTATAACCAAGAAGCCAGAAAACCACTGAACCATGCAGAAATGAACGGGACCCCTAAAGTCAGTCACAATAAACAGCTACGGAAACCTGGAGGAGACAGAGATCACTCCTGGGTGGGGAACGGGGGCACTGGGGTCTTCGTGAAGGATTTGGCATTTGTGTCCACATCACGAATGGATCAATTTGGAAAACTGGTCCTATTGGAGGAGTTTTTCAAGTAGAAACAATGTGGTCTTAGAAGCAACAGAGAAACATAGGAATAGTAAAGCGTCCAGCTGAAGAGTCAAAGGAGAGGCGTGTGAGGCAGGATGGAAAATGTGTAGAGAGAGGAGGTCATGCATTTTATATTGCAAAATAAATCTTCCAAGCACTGGAGGTCTCATTTACGTCTGAGTCCCTCACAGAGAAACATATAAATGGCAGGATGGAGAAGCATCTGCCTTGTGGGGGGGGGGGGGGTGCCAGGAGAACGAGGTGGGCTGGGGGTAATTGTCAGTGGAGCATTAAAACCCAGGCAGTCATCTTTCTGCTGTCGCTGCAGAACTCTCCTAGGGAAATGTAACTTTTTATTATCACAGTTAGATGAAGCCCAAGCTGACGCCCCAGATTGGCTCAGTTCCCTTTCTTTAAGGTGAAGTGTCATCAAGTTCCAGAGAGAAATGACTTGATCTCCGCAGATGGGGGCTCAAGCTGACCGGTGACCAGTGTCCAGCATGTCCTGTGCCCTGAATCTCAGGGGAATGCATGCCCTGCTGGAGACTGCTGGTACCTTCTTTCCTTCTGTTTCACGGCTTGTCCCACTGCTGAAAATCGCATTCTCAAGACAACGTGGCCTCTGGGACTCTGCTGGGGGCTATCCCGGCCCCAGGGTCGTGGGCAGAGCAATTTACTCCAAGGAGAGCTGGCACCACACTCGCCTGGGTGGTGCAGGCTGAGAACTACCGAGCACCAGGGCCTGCCTGGGCCCAGCCTGCAGCTCTGCCCTCACCCCGAGTGGGAAGATGCTCACAAGGGATGAAGGTTTCAGTCTCCCTGAAACTGAGAGGGCCGGGCCAAGAAGGGCAGTGAGGAAGGAGTGGGCTGAACGAGGGTGATCGCCAGTCTCCCGGTTTATACAAGTACTTAATTGTTCATTTGATTAAACAGCTCACTTAGGTGAACAGATGGGAGGAAGATAACATTGAATGTTTCCACCTCCTCTGGTTTCTCCTTCCTTGTCCTCAAAAGAGTTCCAAGTCTTTTGTTTTTGTTTTTTTGGTGGGTTTTTTTTTTCCCGGTTTTGTCTTATTTCGTTTTTCTAACAAAGGAAATTAGACAAATCTTTAGCACACTGTGTGTCAGGGAGAGGGGAGGGATGTGGTCTTTGCAAACGGTGGCTGGCATTCTTCTCTGTTCACCTCAGATCTGTGGCTAAGAAAAGGAGTCTTCCTAGCAAACAGCAACAGGGCTTCAGGTCCCGGGCACAGGACCACATCAGGCAAGTGCCCTGGGCTTCTGGACTCGGCAGGAATCTTCCGCAGGGCAGAGCATGACGGCACAGAGGAGGAGGTAGTGTTCCCCTAATAAATTCTCCATCTGAACTGGGCAAAAGAAAGCATTTTCTTACACATTCATTTGTCAGGCATCTCGGGCGTACTGAGGTGGTGGCGGGGGGGGGGGTATAACAGAACCCAAAATAGCGCAGCGTTGCGTGGGAAGAATGAGACAGTGACGGCACTCTGCACAGTGACAGACAGCCAGGCTTTGGTTTCTCACTCTGTAAAAGTGCGCCCCCAGGGAGGCTCCCTGTTTCCATTCCGCTTCCTTCTCCATGGCCCCGTGTTTTCCTCATGTGAATATGTACACTGTTGTGTGTTTTACTTCCAGCGTGTATGTTTCTGCTCATCTCATCCCTCCTTAGATCTGCGCTGCCCTGATGCTCAGTGATGGCTGTGGGTCAGCCCCCGTGTGATGCAGGAGCCACAGGTCCAGTGCTGCTCCCGAGGGGACACGTGTGCAACACCCCCTCCTCCCACCCGGTCCTGGGCCACATCATTCAAAGACCAAGTACAGCTGTGGTGGCCCTTTGTAGGTAAATGCATCCCCTAAATGGGGGAAATGGGATTCCCTGGGACCTCTTCCCACTGCCAGTTCACAGAAGCCAAGTGATCGTCTGCTGGACTGAAAGGAACCTGCTGCATCCCTGCAGTCCGGCGAAGCAAGCGGAAGTCACCTTGCGTCTCCATGGTGCCCAATCTGTGATGAGCAGGTTGTTCCTCCAGTCGTGGTCATACACACAAATCCTACCGCCTCTCCATCAACCCCAAGCCTGGCCTCAACAGCCCTGGAAAGAGACGAGAGGTGGGTGCCTCTCCCTATCATTTGCATATGTCTCTTAGACAAGGTGCCACCACCGAACCTGCACATGATGAGGCAGATGTCATCTGCTGCACTCACTGGGTCAGGCAGGGTTTGATCAGAGAAGCAGATCCACTCTGGGTGATTTAGAACAGGGTTCGTTAGAGTCTGAGGGAGTCAGACCGTCTGCAGTGGAGAGAGGCAGTCTATGCAGCCCGCTGCTTCCGTGTCTCGCGTCGGATTGGCAGTCACTCTGGGTCAGCCACACCATTGGTTGAGAAGCGAATATGGGTGGAACCCACAAGGACAAACTGGAACCTACGTAGAGGATCTGAGACTCACATGATACCTGGAACCCAAGGAGATCCTGCTCAATGTCTCTGCACCTCGGTGCTGCGGGTGACCTGCAGGAGAAGCGGGGGCTTTCCTGGCCCAGGCCTGGGAGAGGCTGCAGGAGATCTGGTGGGAGCTGGGGGATCTGCAGAGCCAGGCGCTGCCCCGCACCACCTGGGAGAGCCAGCAGAGCCACACCGGCGTGTGCAAGCTGCTACAAAAGTTGGCGCCCTGTAACCACAACCACATCTGAACTGAAAGAACTATGACTCCTGCCTTACCCCCCACCACCCAAATTCATTTCAAATGTCTCATGTGACCAATGCTCATCCAGGACCATAAGGGACAGGGAATTCACAGGCTGGAGCTCCAATTTAGCTAAACCACCACGCTATGAACAGCCGTAATACTGGGTAAGAGAGCTGAGACCCTCAACCTCCCACCTCTCCCCTACACCCGTGGAAGAAACACCAATCCCAATGCAATGCATTCATTCTCATCCACACATATTTGTGTTTTGCTCACGGCCAGATTCTTGGGTCTAGAAGGTTTTCAGTCACAGTTGGTGAAATGAATCAAGGCCACAGACAATCAGAACAAACTGATCTTCGCACAAGTCTTCAGCCCACTTGGTATTTTTACATCAGTCTATGAATAAACAAGCATTTGATGAGCACCAAATTGAGCCAGACACTACGCTGGGCACAGGGGGAAATGCAAGGAAACAGAACGAGCCACTCATGACCTCAAAATTGGCTTAAAAAGTGACACGGATTCATCTCCTTCTAATTAAGAGCACAGTGCTACATGTGGGAAGAGGCAGGGAGTGCCCATGAATACTCCAGGAATCATTACAGGTGACTCTTCCTGGAGGAGGTGAGACTTCAGCCACTACGTGAGGATCGCTGGAAAGGAAAGCGAAAGGACAAAGAGCAGAAGTCAGAGTTCAGAGGGGAGAAGCCCACGCCGCCTGGCTTTCCGACTTTGTGTAGAGGCCAAGGGCACAGACATGCGGGGCTCACATCAAGGATGGTGCCAGGATGTGATCCCCCTCCCACAGCCTGAGCCTGCCCACTACTGTAAAGAGAAAATGTGATCGTACTGACCTTCAATGATGATGAAAAGCAGCTGACGCTCACTGAGCATTTACAGTATGCCAGTGCTGTCACATCCGTCACTCAGTCCCAAACCAGCCATTCAGGAGTCATCATCATCCCCACTGACGGATGAGGAATCTGAATGTTAAAAAGATGACCTTCTTCGCCCAGCCAGTAAGTGGCCGAGGTGGGATCTGAGTTCATGCCCACACCGGCAGCTTGGTCCCTAAACTGGCCACCCACACAGAGACTGTCGGCCTCCAGTGATGACTCCTCCCTAAGTGCTTCAAGGCTGTCCACTCAGGCCTGCACTTCAAAATGCTGGTGGCCAACATGGTGCTGTAAATGCTAAGCGACCACTCAAAACTCATGAGGGCCTTCCTCTGTCATTTAATTTCCATTATGATTAGGGAAGGAAACAGCCCAGAATTTAAACTGCGTAAATGATAAGAGAATTCTGCTGCCTAAGAAAGCAGCTTTCTCAACCAAGGAGCGTGGACTGGGGACAGAGCCTACTTCATGGCACAACACGCATTTATCCTGTAATGAGCACTTGGTACCTCTCCGCTTTTTAGTTGACAGGGTTTTCCCCTGTAGATTACAGGTTTCTTTTGTGAAAGGTGTTTTCAGTTTATAAATGGAAAAGCACTCAGTAACGCTGGTAATGAAACCGTTCTTGCACACAGAGATCATCACCCATACGCCCAGGCTGTGACAGCCTTCCAAACAGATCAGAGCCCCCTCCACCCTTGTCCTACCCCCCATCTCCATCCTCCACCCCCATGCCCAGAACTGCTCCAGCCAGGAGAGGCCAGGCTAAGGCAATGAAGCAGGAATGAGAAGGCAGCTCAAGCTAGTAAATGTGTCAATTTATTTGGACTCCCTGCAATTTAGAAGCTGATTTCAAAGAAAAATTGCTTCAGGCCTCAGACTCCTTCTGTTGTTGCCAACTGTGGCCCATTTTTACAGCTGACTGACCACTGGCTAGAAATGCAGGTCTCTGGCAGTCCCCAGCAGGCCCTGATGGCTCCTTGCTGTCCCTGAGCACAAGACCTCAGCATAATTACAGCTAATGGAGACAGGTTGGGGCAGGCCATCCCCACTTGTCACCACCACCTGCTTCCCCAAGGACTGGGTTGAGGCTTGCACACGCAGCTGTTGTGGTGAATCCCCAGTCAACAGCCGACACAACTCATGAGAACTTCACACACCTCCCCTGCAATCCCCTCACGCCTCTGGAACCTTCTCTGCCATCTCTCACGCACAGCCCGGGTCCCTGGCTTCATGCTCCCTGCCTTCCCGTTCTCCCACCCTCACCCCATGCAACCTATAAGGTAATTACACTGCCTCAAGGCCTCCACCCAGAAAGAAAATAAAAAATCAGATCTCGCTGGGCGTGACTGGGCAGGAGGGCAAGAAATCCAGCCCCCACAAACGTAAATCACCGCAGAAGGCTTTCTCTTCAGCAGCTTCGATCTAAGTACATCTCACTGAAGATCCGGCTCTCTCCCACTGCCAGCCTGAGGTTAGGGACAGGGGGTTACCAGGCGGCTCTGGGGTAATAAGGATCACATCAATCTCAGCTGAGTTTCCAGAGAGATTTTTTTTTTCTTTTTTTGGTTTAGAAAGGCCAGTTATTTAAATAGAGTTGTTTGGAGGGTGAACCATTAACACGTTGTCCCCTCAACAGATCCTTTAAGAACCTATTAACAGAGCCGCGGTTGTTCAGAGGGGCGACTCCTCTGCATGGCCTATCTCAGGGCAACTGGAGGATGTATTACATCTGCTCAAAGAGAGCCTGTTCCGAGGAAACAGGCGATCTCGGGGAAAGAGCAGCAGGGCGCCTCGGCCAGCAGGGTTATTCTAGGCCGAGGGAAAACCTTGGGAGGCCAGAAGGAAACAGAAGCCGCCACCTGCAAGCGGGGCCCAGCGGACAGAGGGGTGTAGACCAGATGACCTTTCTCTTCCGCTGCACCCCAGCCCTGGGCTCCTTGCCTGAACTTTCTTCTTCTCTGAAGACAGCCGCCTAGACAAATGGAGATAACCCTTCCAGACCAATCACAACCTTTCGCTGGGACATCTGCATGCAATTCTTATGGAAAGGTCACCCAGAAAAGTACACGGTCAAAAAGCATCCTTCCAAACAACAAACGTGACAATTAAAACAAAGCACCCTTCTCATCTGATGGCGCGGAAGCAGCTGGGCTCCAGGATGGCTTGGCTGGCCCAGGCCCGTGGCATTTGTTACCTGAGGGAAACAATAGCAGTTCTGTCGACATTTCTGTCCGAAAGGGCAGCAGCTGCTGCGGGCGTCTTGGTTCAGACCGACAACAGAGGGGCACCAGGAGCCCTCCCATTAGGACGGCAGGGGAGTTCCCCATCTCCCGCCACAACTGGCCTTGCCTCCTGCCGTGCGCGAGCACACAGACGCGCACGTGCCAGTGGTGCGGCCTTACCGTGCTGGTCCCAGCGCCAGGCTCAAAGCCGGGGGCACAGCGCAGGGCTCGAGGCCGCGGGCGTGTCTCTTTCATTCCGCTGTGAAATGGCCAGATCGTCCATGGCTTTGCCCTTGAATTGAAAATGCGTATTGGACTGTTAGAGCCAAAGACATGTCTCCCACCTTCTCCCAGCTTTTTCCAGTCTCCTTTGGAACCAGATCTTCCGTGGAGGTGATGGTTTATAAACAGCTTTGGCGCCTCTAAAAAAAGACTCTCAGAGGCCCATACATGCTGGCTGTATTCTGGTGTATTCGATGCTTGCTTGGACCACACTCTATTCAAAGGGAGACTGGCCCAGGTAAAGCCCTTGCTGCTTAAATGTTAAACTTTTGAACCATTTCTTTCCATCCATACACCTCCTGCACAGCTCATTGGACCAGGGCTTGGAGACCGTACTCATAAGAAGAACCAACTGATACCTTTCCAATGACCTATGACCCATATATTTTCAAAAAAAATTAAAAAGGAGGCAGTAAGTGATTAAATCCTCCTTGCCCCCCACCCCCAATATAAATCATGAATCAGACAAGATTTTCCTATCGGCAGGAGAAATTACTTCTTAAGAGCCATGAAGTAAACATAAAGCTAAAGAGGTCAAAATTAAGGGTGAGCCAGGGCCGCAGGCAAACACAAGAAGCCACTCAGAGTGAGAGAGAAAGAGGCTATCACACTGAATACAGGTTCAGTCATCCCTCCGTATCCACAGGGGATTGAATCCTGGACCCCCAGGTCCCACAGTTGGCCCCTCACATTGGGGGGTTTCACGTCTGGGCATACGGAGGGTGGACTGTATTTTGTCCTAATGGAGGAGTGCTTGTACCGTGTCCAGGTGACCCAGCTATGCCCTGTGTTCTGCCCTCAGTTTCTGGCCTCCCTCATTGCCCCCCACACACCTCAACATCAATTCCCCCTTTCTGAGGCTCACTTCAAGAAGCCTATTCCTTCCCTGAAAACACGCCTGAAAAATCACAACAGACATCTTGGGGAGACTTATTTCCCAGGGTCCAACAAGAAAAGGGTGATTAAATTAAGAACACATTTAATTGTTGCCATTCGATTTGATTAAAGGAAGGGAGACAAAAGCCCTGATTGATGAGGCAATCACCAGACCCAGCGAGGGTGATCCAGGCAGGCTAAAGCAGTGCCTTTTTCACAGACTAAGTAACCTGACTGCCTCAGAGGGAGAAAGATGGGCATCTGATCTCTCCTGCCACAACAGCTGTCCATTTGGAGACTCAAAACACTGAAGTCATGCCAGGCAGCTCTCCGGTCTCCCTCTGGGCAGGGCCAGCAACACGGGCACCACAGCAGAGGTGGCCTCAGAAGAGGTCAAAACCCTGTTCCTGCCTGATTCCCTTAGCCTTTTAGAACCTGACAACAGATGAGAAGCTACAGGAAGGCTGGGTAGATTCATAGTCTAGGCTGCGTGTCAGTCACTTTGGTGTTTTATCTTTTTTTCTGTTTGATTTACCATGAACATGCTCTAGGCTAGGGAGAATGCACAGTATTTTTAAAGACTTCAAGAAGTTTCCACGCCATGAAATATTCTTCACAACTTGAGGAGGCTGGCAGGACAAAGTTAGAGCAGACGGTGTAGCATAAAAAGACCTCAACTAACTAAAATTCAATGAACTCAAACTTCTCAATTAACAGACATTTTACTTTCTACTTTTATAGACATAGCTGGTCAAATGAAGAAAACAATCAACTGAAAAATGTCAAACGAGGTTGCGTCTTAGAAGCTATGCATAGAGAGCTCTAGGAAGGTGACCTTGAGATACTGCAGCATCTTGAATCATATGAAAATGTGCTTTATGCTCAGACTCTACTAAGTCATGGATCTGGCCTCAAATATTTTGGAAAGACTTGCAACAAGAGAAGTTTCTATCTTGTTCTTGGAGAAACAGGACACTGGATGTTTAAATGTCCACCATGAGACACTAACCATCATTCTTCAAGACTGCATTATAACAGTCTGAACATTACATTCTCTCTGAGACGAGGACTTGTGAGGAAGGATTTGTCCAAATTCCCCTGAGCTAGACAAAGGTCCCTTGCACTCAAAGGCATGAGTGAGCCGTTGGACATAAGCAAGTCTGAGGATCTAGACAAGGGGTCAGGAGACATGGGTTCAAGTCTTAGCCTTGTCAGTCAAGGGATGACGTGGGGATCCCAAGTCACATCTTCCAGGCTGTAAAAGGGAGATACTGTATTCATGTTTAAAATGATCTGTCTCCAAAAATGATCTCACTTCCAAAATCTATACCACCAGGAAAGGAAAAAAACAACAAACAGCAACGAAAAAACACCCACGAAATCTGTATCACTATTTGGAGATAAAACTTAGAAGTCACTTGACTTAATTTTAGCTCTAAACTCAAAGCAAGTTGTAGAGGGTGAAACCGGTGACTAAACTCCATTACAATTTCGTCCTTTGAGGAAAACTCCACATGGGGTAATCATCCTGCAGAACTGGGGCTAGTTCTAGCTCACAAACTCCTTTCCTTGATACAGAAAGACCCTGAAGGTTCCAGCCTGTCACTCAGATTTGGCTTTAAGGATACATTCCTCCCAGAGCAGAGACCTCCTGACCAGATCTAAAATGACGCAGCCCCGAGGACAACTTTCTATCCCTCAGACCCTCAACCCCAAGCCAAACTCAGGAGTTCTGACAAGGCCATTTGGAAGTGAGGAAGTGGGAGGCCTCATTTGGGGAAATGACGAGGTGCTTCCTTCCTCTTATTGCTGAGTGAGCTCCCTCTTCAGGACTCCCACGGCCTCAGAGGCCAAGGTCAGGGGCCTGACAAATAGGGCAGAATCAGGTTTCCCTTTAGACCACACTCAGCAGGTCCAATTCCAACTCAACTCGTTGCAACAGATGTGTGTGATCACACGTAAGCACAGAGAGGCAGTGTTCCTAGTGGTTATCCTCTTAGGCTCTGGGGTCCCACAACTTGGACAAGTGACTTGTCTACTCAAGTTTTAGTCTCCGCATCTGTAAAATGGGTTTAGAAACAGTCCCCACTTCATAAGGTTGGCGTACTAATTCAGTAAAATCATCCATGCCAAAGACCCAACATGGAGACAGTGTTTAGTCATATATAGCTCGTTGCTGCTGTCATTCAAGAATCCAAAACCTCTTCTTTGTCCCCCAGAAGTCCTCCCTGAGGAAAGAGTATCACGGGAGCTAAATCTGCTATAGCCTACATGCCTCATATGGGAGCAGGAGTGGGGGCTGCAGAACCTTCTGATTGGGGGGCAGCAGGAAGCCGTTCACTGGCTACGAGCCCACAGCTCTGATTTGTGCACCTGTGATTTCACTGCACTCGGTCCCAAAGCAGCACCTCTGCCATTTGTAGACAGAGGTGAGAAATGAGTCATTTTCGCCACCCTCCTCAAAGCCCTGATGATTCCGGTCACACCTATGTTCACCAGTGTTCCGTGGGAAACATAAAACAACTTTTAGTTGAGGTTTGGGCATCCAAATGCACCCCGGCTTAATTAGAAAAGAAGAGGTGGTACAATTCCACACCAAGAGGAACAGCCAGGGTCTTAGTGGCTGAACCGCTGGGATGGAGGCCATGCCTCACTCGTCCTGGTTCTGCATAGTCGTCGGTGAGCCGTTCAGCCCCTCCAAGTCCACGCTTCCTCCGTTACAAGGAGAAGGTGAAAAGCCTAGTGAGATGCTGAAGACAGCGCTCTGGACTTAAGTCTTGTTACTCCTGAGTCCAGGGAGCTTCTCTCCCAGGCCCACTGCTGGCTGGTAGGTAACTCCATTAACCATGTGGTTTCTCTGTGTCAACAGCGACCACAAGCAGGCAGCGCATCCTGCCTCTGGACCAGTCTCCAACTTGCACCGCGGGCAGTACAGCCCTGAGAAACTCCAAATCCAATGCACTGTTGTCCACACGTGTCAGCCTGGGCACAAGCAGGAGTCAGCAGCGCAGGGACCACTTTTACTTGATTCCCACTGGAGATCACGAGCCCCCAGAGAGAGTCACATCCAGCTGGAATATGTGGTGGGGATTTGATGATTCAGGGGACCGTGGCTCCGATGAGATACACAGAAAAACCTCCTCCCTCTCTTGACTGCCGACATTCCCTCTAGTGGAACTTCCCGTCCCTCCTCTGATACCCCGCAAGCCGTGGTCACAGCATTTCCTACGTAGATGTACTGCTTACTTTAATTTTTTTTCATACTAATTAACTGTTAGTCATAAAAAGCATGGACCCGGGTCTCAGACTGCCTGAGTTTACAAGCTGCTTGACCACTTACTGTGTATGTGATTTTAGTCAAGTGGCTTAATCTCTGGGTGTCTCGGTTTCTGCAGCTGTAAAATGGAGACAATAATAATATAATAACAGCTCCTCCTTTACAGTGTTGCTGTGAGGATTAAATGAGTTTGTGCATGCGAAGCGCTCAGAACAGCGCCTGGAACACAGTAAACACCGCATGGCTGTTGATTGCTTTGTTATTGCTTTCCTGCATCTCAGTAACATCTCGTAATTAGCGGGGCTCTTCAGAGGTTTCGCCTCTCAGGAGGGAGGGAGTAGAGACTGCCCGGCCCGCTCTCCACTCGGGACAGTGAGTTAATCCATCATGTTGCGACACAGTTGGACTCTCTCCGCCTGTTTATTGTGATCCCGGAGTGGCTCAGACCTTCCTGTTCTTGGGACTGTTCCTCTGTCTCTGGAACTATCTGTTTACTCACATTTCTGTCTATCCACCCTTCTCCACTTACACAGAGAGAAATATGTATCTATATTTTATAAACAGATACATACTTGATTTAGAAAAATGAAAAGACCCAAATCTGTCAACCTTACCACCACCGCCACCACCACCACACTCAGCCCCACAACACGGCCCAAGATGGGAGAAAAAGGCAGCTGTGCTGTGTTCCTAACTCCCTAAATGTGGGAGGCACACAGGAGACTGCTTTGGTTTTTCTTAAGATTTTCCCTTCTTAATATAACTGCTATCTTTTTCAAAGCTGCAACAACACAGGAGTAGAATTAAAAGAGAATTCTCTAAAGTAAACCTTTTTTTGGCCACCTGGGTGGAAGTTACGGAAATAACATCCCCGGGCCCCACATAGCATCCTCTCCCTCCCCAGAGCCCCGATCCTCCCAGCCCACAGAGCTGCTGGGGAACAGAGACCATCTTCACAGACAGCGCTGGTGAGGGACACGGGCAGAGGAGGCTACCGTGGCTGTGCCCATATGTCAGTCCCCCCGGACACTTCTGAGCACCCCTCATGCTTTCTCCCAATCCGGGTGGCACAAGGCACTCCAGACATTTCCAAATAATTGCCCATCAGCTTCCCAGGAAAACAAAAAGGCGGTAGTTCGCACTTTCTTTGCTCTCTCCACCCAAGCTGTTCATGCAGAAAAAAAAAAAAATACTTTAAAGTCCACAAGTTGCAAATGGCTTTTTTTTTTTTAAAGTAACTACCCACATTAAAGGAAGACTGTTTAATTCTAGATCTACAGCTAGAAGATCAAAAATAGGAATAATTAAAGCTTGAGATATAACTGTTAGGAAAGGCATTTTTATCTTCTTTGCCAAGTCCTTAACCAGGTAAACCACATATTTAAAGAAAACACTAAGATCTGAAAACCCCAATTGGGATTTTTTTTCCTTGTTTAAGACATAATGAATTCAGACTTCAGAGACCACAGAGCAGGGTTTGTTAAGCTCTCTGAACTGTCAGCCGAATTATCTAGCAAAGCCTGCGTGTAGGTGACTCCCTGTGATTCAGCTTCTTTCCTGTTTTGAAACAGAAGGTTACTAACCTCTGGAACAAAATTTGGCTAAGTCAGGGTACGGCAGTTTTATGCAAACAGTATTTCCTTTTTGCGTCCTTCCTTTTCATCCTACAATCTTTGACTTTCAAAATTCTTATAAATATACTGAATTCCACTCAAGTAGCCTTTCCAAATGCCCTGGAGACAATGTAGAACTTAAAAATAAAAAACAAACTAACGAACAAAAAAACCCTCCCTTTTCCAGAGTGACTGGAGCTGGAGGAACTTTATGTCAAACCCCAAGAACAGCCTGACAATTTATTTTCCAAGGAGAAGGTGAGACTAGTGCATTAAGGGTTGAATGCAAAGATAAGAATTCTGGGGGAAACGGTCTCATCACTGACAAACCTATTGGTTTTTAAAATCTGATTATACTTTTAAATTGTGGCTTTAAAATATCTGTCTGAGTGCTTGGATGTTATGGTTTGAAAGTCTTCACTTGAGAGGCTGTGGTAGTGGTTTCCCCTTCACCTAAAAGGAATCTGAACAGCTGAAGAACAGGCTCATCCTTCTGCGGCGTGGACCTCGTCATCCAGCCTCCTTCCCGCAGGATGCGAGGTACCTTCGAGCAAAGACAATGCATGTCCTTATTCTAACCCTAACTAGAGTGAAGGAATGAACTGGAGATCAGAGGCAAAACCCGCAGTGGAGCAGCAATCGCGTCCAGCTTGCTGGTGTCCAAGAACTTTGTCAGGCAGGGCTGTGTCTACATCTGACCAGGCAGGAGATGTGGGATTTGGGAAACACAAAAACTCAGTTCATTGTGGCAAAGGAGAAAAATGAACAGCACACCTGTTCCAGAGCTGGCCAGCTTCCCCCAGCTTACTCCAACAGGGTATTTTGGTGTTTGCTCTAAAACCAGAAAACAACCTAATACTATTGCAGCTGCTGCTGCCTGTGTCAACCGCCAGACATCAAAACGGGCCCGAAGGAGGCAGGTGACTTCCTGCTTCCCTCGCGGGTAGCAGTGGAGCTGAGCCGAGGGCAGCGATCAGTTGTGGATCCTGGACGCCTGCCGCCAGCTGGGAAAAACTTAGTGACACAGTCTCCATTATCCACGGAGAGAAAAAAGGGCAAAGGACCAAGGCAGCTGTAATTGTTCCTGGTGGGACTTCGTTTCTAGACTCATCAGGCTGGACTGTGCTCTGAGGGCTGGAACCTGGGAGCCACGCCATCAACATTCCCAGGACAAACCGACAAATGACAAAGCAAGCACACAAGAGCAGTCCTGCCACCACATACCCCCCTGGGATCAGGAGTTAAGTTGTTAGAATGTTCTAATTTACCCTCACTCTTTCAGGTGTATGTTTTTATGACACCCCCTTAGCCCAAGTCAAACTACCAACTTCTTGGGAAACTCCATCCTGACATGGGAGCTTCCGAAGTTTGGGGTTGGCCTTCGTCTCCTCTCTTTACTCAGGCTGCTTGATTTACTGTGTTCCAAGAAACTCAAACATCAGAGTCTCTTTCACCGTTTCTTCCCCCACACTTCAGAGTCCTGATGAAAACTGAGCCCCAAAGCATGTCCTGATGTCTTGGAGTTCCCAGCTCGGACATGAAGATTAGTTTGTAAGGCCAGTTTCAAATGTGTGGCACACACACATAAACCCATGAGAGGTGGACCGCTGCCGCCCGATGCCCACCTGCCTCTGTAAGGAGAAAACTGGCACATATTTGTGAGATGTTGAGAGAGCATCTCAGTGTGATGAGAGAACAGATGTTCCTGTAACCCCCCATATCCTTTGATGAGGTTAAATGCATGGCTCCGTGACCACTGGTGTTACCAAGTCATGTTTCAGCCAATCCCAGTCTTTACCTGCTGCCTGAAGATCAGCCAACAGCTCTCTTCACCCCTGCAACCTCCTTTCTTTCTTTCTAGAAACTACGATCGTGTGACTCTTGCTTGAATTGGTCAGTGAACAAATGGCCAGAGGTCATTTTGACAGTTAGGTTTCAGCTCTGCAAAACCAGTAAATCAAATTAAGAAAAAAAGAAAATACAACAGCTTGGATTCATCAGGGGAAGGGGTTAAAATAATTTTTAATCTTGACAAGTGGATGGAATTGTTACGTTCAGTTTTGAAAAATCTGCACAAGAAAAAGTAAACCCAGGGTCTTGATGGGAAGTCATTGGTCAAATATGACAACGTGGACGCATCTCACCCGGACAGATACCACCATAACTCCCTCTACACTGACACACAAGCATTTCTTCAACAAAGTTTCCCTAACTCTTCAGGAAATTGTTTCAGTCTTTTTTTCCCATGTACATCTTACACATTGTTTATTTCGTTTATTCCTGGGTGTTTTAGAGTTTTATAAATGTCATCATTTTTTTTTTCTCATGACATTCTCTCAGTTGCTTATTAATGGGGTATAGTCTGTGGCCAACTTGCTGAATTCTCCTATTAGTTCAAATCATTTTTCTCTTGGTTTGCCTGGATTTTCTAAATAGATAATTCTATTATCTGCAAGTGAAAATAGTTTTGTCTCTTCTTTTTCAATATTTATGTTTTCTTTTCATTGTTTTATTCCATTAACTAGGATGTTGAATAATAATGGCGTTAGTGTTGTCTTTGTTTCTGATTTCAAACTAGTGGTTCACCGTTGAATGTGATGTTTGTGGAGCGGTTTCTTTATTAAAACAAGCTGTTTTATTTTAATTTCTATTTTGTTAAGTGGTTTTCTATTTTGTTAAGTGGTTTTTTTTCATCATAAATGGGTCTTTGTTGAATTCATTAAACATTTTTTCTAAATCTATGAAGAAGATGCTATGATTTTTCTCTTAATTCTTGATCCAATGAATTACATTAGTAGATTTCCTCATATTGAAACACCCTGGCATTCCAAGGATAAGCCCTACTTAGTTAAGATGTATTATTCTTTTAGTATACTTATGGATTTAATTTGCTAATGTTTTATTTAGGATTTTGGCATCTTTGTTCACAAAATGATTGATCTACAGCTTTCTTTTCCCACGATAGCTTTGTTTAGTCTTGGTATTTGGTTTTGCAAGCCTCATAGATGAGTTGAGAAGTTCCCAAGTTTACTGTGTTCCAAAAGAAATGATATAACCCCCAAATTATCTGTTCCTTGGCAATCTGAGCTTTATGACTAACTTTGACTAACTGCTACATGTCTTTGTAATTATTTATCTCTCTTTAGTTAATTCTACAATTTATATTTACCAGGAAAACACCCCTTTTGTAATCCAGTTTTTCAAATTTATTACATGAGTTTGAGCCTGGTATGCTTTTCTGTTTTAGATCTCCTAACAGAATACATGTCCTTTCTTATTTCTAATGTTTCATTAATTTCCTCCTTTTCATAATTAGAGTTGCAAGGCCTTGATCAATTTTTTCTTTTTCACTTTTACTCCATTAATCCCTAAATTTTCTCATTTATTAATTTTTTCCTTCTACTTTTTTGGGGGGTTACCTTATCATTTTTTAATCTAGCTTTTTGATCCATAAGTCTAGTTCATTTAAAAAAATCTTTCTCATTGTCTAATTAGGATATTTAAATCTATAAAATGTCTTCTGATATCATTTAGCATCCATCCCACAAGCTTTTTATTTTAATGCTGTGCTCACATTTTCATTTATTCCCAAGTTGCTTGTAATTTCAATACAATTTTATCTTTAACCCAGGAGTTACTTAAAAGTCTGCATTAAAATTTCCTGGTAGATGTATCTAGAATATTTAAAGAACTCCTATAAATAGGTAATGAAAAGACAGCATATTATAAAATAGGCAAAATTTGAACAGGCAACTCACAAAAGGAGATATGTGAATGATCAATAAACATGTAAAAGGTATTCAACTTTAGCAGTCATCAGGGAAATGCAAATTAAAGCTACGTTGAGATACCACTGGACCTCCATCAAATGGCTGCCACTTAAAAGATGTAAAGTATCAAATTTGATGAGAAAGCTCTTGTGCATTGCTGATGCAAGCATAAAAATGGCACAACCTCTTTGGAAAAGAGTGGTAGTTTTGGGGCAGTTTCTAATAAAAGTAAACATACCTCTACCCTCCAAAGCAGAGATTCTCTTACTGGGTAACATACCCAAGAGCTATGAATGCATATGTTCAGAAAAATCCTGGTACACGAATGTTTGGATTAGCTTTATTTACAATAACCCCAAACTGAAAACCAGATTACCGAACAGTAATATATCCACACAAAGAGGTACTACATAGGAAATGAATAAATAAATAAGGAATGGACTGCTGCTACATACAACAAACAACATGGATGCACCTCGAAAACATGATGCTGAGTGCAATAAGCCTAACACAAAAGGGTGCATGCTGTGGGATGCCACTTACACGAAGTTCAGGAACAAACAGTGACTGTCTGTGGGTCAGTGAACGACTGGAAAGGAGGCATGGAAAGTCTTTTCGCAGCAGCGAAAATGTTCTAAATCTTGATCTGAATGATGGTTACTGAGGTGTATATGTCAAAATTCTTTGAACTGTACACCAAATCCTCACACGTCTAACTACGTAAATCATACTTAGAAGAACAACAAGGACAACAACAAAAATGTGTGTGGGGGGGTTGCCCTTCTTCTGTCATTAGTTTATACTTTTACTGCATTTGGCCAGTAAACTTGTTTAAATACAATCAGCTTTTTAATATTGATTAAGATTGTCTTTGAATCATAATAGATACTACATTCTTGTTAATTTTGTTATTGTTCCATGAGTATTTGAGAGAATGTTAACTCTGCTATCTACTAGCTGTGTGACGCTGAATATGCTTCTCAGCTTCTCTGTGCCCAGTTTTCACGCCATTAAAATGTGGCTAATGTAGTACCTGCGTCATGTATTTGTCATGAGTATTAGATGAGTACGAGTAAAGTCCTGGACAAATGCTTACATGCAGGAAGAACTCAATTAACATTAGCTATTATATGACAGGAACTAAGTAAAACCCTGGAGATATTATAATGAAAGGGAAAGTGTAAGACATGATCTGACACCTCATGGAGCTCACCTTGCAGTGGAAGATTCAGACTTTGTCAATCACACAAATAAATGTATAATTGCAGCTGGGATAAGTGTAATAAAAGAGAGAAAACAGTATCATAAGAGCACATAACAATGGGATCTGATCTATTTTGAGGAATTTGTGAAGACTTTCCTAAGGAAGTAATATTTGGGCTGGGGGAAGGGTATAGCTTAGTGGTAGAGTGTGTGTTTAGCATGCACAAGGTCCTGGGTTCAATCCCCAGTACTGTCATTATGTAAATAAATAAACAAATAAACTAATTACCTCCCCCCCAAAACAAAACAGCATATTTGGGCTGATTGGAAACTGGTTATGACTTTAAAGTACAAAAGGACTTTTTAAACAAGTCGCAGTAAGAGTAATCCATAAAATTTGATTGCAAGCTGTAAAAACTTGTATATTTCAAAAAAAATAACATAAACAAAATGAAAAGACAAACCAAAGTCAAGGAGAAGATACTGTAACACATATGACTGACAAAAGGTTACTGTCCAAGTTTATAAAGAAATTCTACAAATCAATAAGAACAAGCCAAAACATATTAATGTGTGGACAGATGATGGGAACAAGCCATTCACATAATAAACTGGAACAGCAAAAAAAAACACATATAAAGATGCTCAGTCTCATTAGTAAGCAAAGTAACATAAAATACAATAGTAATGAGATAAAAAAATTGATACCTGATACACTGGCAAAATTTTTAAAGTCCAACAATACCAAGATTTGGCAATGAGAACTCTAAAATTATTCTCAAGGTAAATGAATGCAATTAATTGAGAGAGCAGTGAGGCAGTAACTACTCAAGCCAAACAGGCATATGCTCTGACTCAGGAATTTCAGTCTTGGGTACACGCCCTTGAACTCACGCCTTCCAACCTTTCACATCATGACCCACACTGGAGTTTATTTTACCCGAACTGTGAATCTCTGTCTTCCAATAGAGGAAGTTTAATTCATTTAACATATATCACGATTACTAATGTGATCGGATGTATCCATCTTTACAGTCTGACATTTTCCACGTATCCTACTTAAAAAGAAAAAAAAAATCTCTGCTAGTTTTCCTTTTTTTACTATCTGTTTTAACTGATTTTGAATATTTTGCATATTTTTCCTCCTGTAGTTTGGGAATTGTACATCCCTTTTTTAAAAATGATTATCTTTATATTTTAATGCACATTTAAGTGTATGTTTTTCTATGAATCGCTGATACTTGTTAATTGATGTGGTGTAATTCCAGTATTAGCCTGCATGTAATTTCTTCTCCATCTAAAAGCGATCACATTGAAATCACTTGGGATTTTTGCTCTAGTTTAGTTACATTAATTTTTCACTTTGTGCTATCAAAACCTTTTTAGATTTCACGACGAATTTTAGTTTACCACTTCCTTGCTACTTGTTGATCACCTTCTTAAGTTCCATTTTTCTTCATACTAGAAACACCCAACTTACCTGCTCAGAGAAGGTCTGTAGGTGGTAATCTTTCAAGTCCTTGCCTGTCAGTGACTTTACCTCGTCCTTCAACTTGAATGCTAGTTTGGCTCCGTGTCAAACTGTAGTTCTCTGCAGCCATTCTCTTTCCGGCAGTTGGAAACCAATGAATTCCTCTAAATTGCCACCTTCTTGGTCTACTACTGTTTAGAACTCAGTTTGATGAGTATTTGTTGGGTCCCTACTGTGTGCCGGGTACATCTCTAGGTGCTGGGGATACAGGGGCGACTAAGTGTGCTAGGTTCGCTCCCCACCACTGGACCCGCACTTCCTGCACTTCCCCCAATTACTGCACAAAGGGCCACCCCCCTCAAGGGTAGCCAGTGCTTAGGCTGGCCAACAGCATGGTGTGGCCTGATATTAAGCCAAAAACCAAAAGCAGTAGCAACAAAACTGAGCCATGCTCATTCTGTTCTCATTCTTATGCATTTGAATGGGGGACATGCCCAAAGAACGAAGCTGTACAAATACTGCTGCCTGTTCTTTGGCCATCTGCCCACCAAGGGCAGAGCTCAGGGCATCTGGTCCCTCTGATAAATGCTCTGACTCGGCTCTGACTGACTAACCACATCTTTCTCACTATCACTTTCTGAGCGATGACATTTGGGAGAGGAAAGACTAGCTTCTCGGCAAAGCAATTCCCTGAAGAAAGAAAATAGGGCTGGGGGTGGGGGCGTTTATTAAATCCACCTGGGGGCTTTTTCCAAATGCACATTTCTGGGTTCTTATCCCTAGAGAATGAGATATGACCTCTTGGGGGTGGGGGTTGGGGAGGGGGTAGCAAATACATATGTTTTTAAAAAGTATTTCAGAGAATTATCATCTATTTCTTATGTATGACCACTCTGCCACCAGTGATGCTATCTGACGCTGAGATTTTCTGGGTGGAGAAACCATAACCCAGAGAGGAAAGGCGATTGATTTGTCTAAGGCCACACAGCTAGTTGATAATGGAGTCAGGATGAGACGCAAGACACTTGATTCCTAGACCTGTGCTGTCCTGCTTCACCCGTAATTCCGCCTTAACTCAGGCTCTTTCTGCGATCACCGTTTCACCAATATCATCATCATTATCTTCTTCTCGCCACTTCACACAAAACTGTATCTCAAATTTGCAGCAATCTTACAAGGCAGGTTATTATCTCTGCTTCTCTCTCCCCGTCCATGTTCCCAGCCTTTACATACTATGTACCCTGACACTTGGGATCTGTCATCAGCAAGTGCCCTGTATCTTTCGCCCTTTTTTGCAAGGTCTCTTCATATCTTGCCCTAATGGAAATTTGGCTGCCCCCAGCAAATACCACTTCATCTGCAGCCTCTCGAGTGGAGGTCATTCCTGCCCCACCTCCGTTCGCATTTCTAAGTGCTGGGATGTAGGAGTGACTGTATCCCAGACGGCTAGAGAGAGGGGTAGGTGTCCAATTGTACTTGCAACTCAGTTTTCTTTCCTCCCCCTTCAAAACCCCCAGATCCTGTTGAAATGCAGGCCAGACTTTACCTACTGCCATCTGTACTTGGTACGTTATCTCCCAACCCACTCTCTTGCATTCATGAATGACTTTAGCACCTGGCTCCCCACCCCTATTCCTGGCACCATTCTTGGTGAACTTAACCTTGTAACCATTCAAATACCTTGCCCGCTGAGTTTCATACCTCCTCACCTCCAACAACCTTTATTCCCTACATCATCTGAGCCACACTCTTACTCTTATGTTCCTATCTCTACTCTCTGGTATCAAGCCATTGACCCTACCACCTTTACCTGTTTGTAAAGATACAAAATATACACGAAGATGATATATATCTCTATCTATCTACCTACCTATCTAACTATTCCCTTTGTGTCCTCACTTGCTTCTTTGCACTGCTTAATTCCACGGTTTACCACTGTAATTACTCCTTTGTGAATTCTCTTATTTTTCATGCATTTTTCTCTTTTCATCAAATTCACTCAGCAAAAGCCCATTCAGGATTAAATCCATATGCACATGCTTTGTAACTACACCTGAGATGCTCCAAGTTGTGGGAGAAAATACACAGACACTGGGGGCTGACCTTGAACACACTACTGCACACTCCAGAAAGGAACCCAGCACACTGGGCACTTTTATGCTACTTCCCTAATGTGCCCACCTTTCCATTCTGTGAAAAGATTGTTTCACAACTTCCCTGTCCTCTTGAAACTTTGTATGTGGCTGTCTGAGCCTGAGTTTCCCTAAAAACTGTGCCTGAGATATCGGCTTCACTGAAGGTAGTTTATATGGGAAGTGATCTCAGGGACCCAGAGACTGGCTGTGAGGAGTGAAATGGGGGAAGTGGAAAAGGCAAAGACACAGGAGTGAGTTGGCCACCCCCACGGGCAACCGATGATCAGTTCCATGGGCTTTCTGGAGAGCCCAATGGGACGCAGCTCAGATTTCGCTGCTCAGGGAATGAAAGGGGTGAGCATTTATCCATAGGCTCCTGTCTTCCATTGGGCAAGGGTGGCCCCTCCCACTAACTGCCCCACATCTCCGGCAGTCCCTGGCTGAGTGCCCTGGGAATTCTGTGGACATTCACATGGCAGCTTCAGGGAAGCCCTGGGGCAGGACAGTGTCCCACTGCCGCTGAGTTCAGCTGTTTTGAAACCTGTACAGAACTGGTCCCTGCAACTGTCAGGAAAGTAGGCAGTGAGACTGAGAGGATGTGAATGATGGCAGAAAGGATGTCCCTTGTACCTTTCATACCTGATGTGGACCCTCTAAGTCCAGCTGAGTATTCAAGTCTGCAACCTCTGATGGGACTTAATGCAAGAGAGTGAGTCGGTCAAACAAGCTCTGGTCCCCAGCCCCAGCCCACTGCAAACCGATACTCACCATCTATTTCTATCACCTATTCTCCATTTCCCTCTTTCTCAGCCAGTACTGAGTTGCTGTAAGTTGACTGCTTTCGGCAGTGACAAAGACCTTTATCCCCAAGAGGTCTGATCCTTAAGGCCTTGCCCTTATTAGGTCATGGTTGATGAACTGCCCGTTTACGATAGTTATTGGGCTAGAAAGCACTGAAAGTCACTTTTGTCGATGCCCTAACTTCAGACATAGACTTCCTGGCCATCACTGGCTGGCTAGCAGCAATCCAGCCTCCCGGCAATGGGGGCCAAGTGCCCCGTGAGCAATTAGGACGGCACTGGTCCTGGGTAGAAGAGGCAAGAAGATGAGAGACCCCAAAAGTTCTACATAGCAGTGGGAGGTGACGCCAAAGAATGGCTTCATCACCTTCACAAAGGTCTTTTTTCCCTTAAGCACCTACTACGTGTCAGGTGGTTTAGACTTGTTTTCATGTGAGAGTGGAATTAGAATTCCCGCTTTCACAGGGGAAACTGAAGCTCAGAGCAGGGAACTAACCCCATCAGCCCTACGCCTCGGCCCTGGGAGGCTGAGGTCTGTGGGGCGACACGCGAGAACACTCCAAGGCCCAGGGAGCTCAGCCTGATGAGATGTTTGTAAACCATGTACAGAGTCGGGTACGGAGACACAGCCAGCCACAGCCTTGCTCCCTGAGGCCTCTCTCCCCCCATCCTTCTCCACTGCGGCTCTCTGCTTTTGTTCTTTTGGGAGTGGAGTGTCTTGGACCGACCAACAACTGGATTCCTTCAAACACACCTTTCTCCTTCAAGTCACTCTCTTCCCACCAGTGTCCCCGCCCACCACACCCAGCCTGGGGCACCTTTGCAGGGTTGGATGAAGTCCACAGGGGCAGCCAGCCAGCACTGTGGCCACCTTCTTCCGTGGGGAAACCTTGGTCTGTGCTGGGAGCAGCAATACCACAGCAATGACAGTGTGTGGGCAGGGCCGGGAGGGCTGCGGGCAGGACCCAAATGACAGACTCACTCTCACCAGGGAGAGGCAGGGGCGGCAGCCAATACCAGCAGCGTGTGGCTCCCACTTGAAAGCAGCTGGGGCAGGAGCGATGGGCTGGAGGAGCCCGAAATCTGGAGATGTTTAGGGAAGACAGCAGCCGCCACCCCGGCAAGCTGTCAGGTCTGACTATCCAACTCCTCAGAGCTGGTTGGAAATATTCGACTGTGTGGATTTCAAGAGCATCCCGCAAGGGAACAGGCCAGGGCGGCCCCAGCCCGTGTCCTCTGCTCCCCTCCTTGGTTCCCCACTCACCTTGCGTGTGACAGCGCCTCGCATGTTCCTCCTGCCTCACGCTCTTTCTTGTATTGTTTGCTGGCCCCCACATCGCTGTCCTCTTTTTAAAGAGCAGCCGGAATAACTTCCCCGAGGCAGTAGGAGGAAGAGCCAGGGTTCAGCGGGAGCCTCCCCCGACCAGGCACCAGGGGCTTCCCCCTTCCCTAGAGGCAGGCGGGCACAGCCTGGGTGTGCAGGCTGCGGGTCCCACGGCCTGCGGGGCTCGGCTCTGCCACGGCCGCCGCTTCCTGGCCGTGAGGCCGTGGACAAGTCGCCGGCTCCCCTGTTACCAACATGGCCTCCTGGACTTTTTAATCGATACAAATTGATGAGGCCGGAAGAGAATTTCAGGCAAGGCTTCACTGGGGCTCGTGCTGCAACACGAGGAAGCAAAAACAAGAAACAGGTGCCCCTGCTCGCTCCCGGGCAGGAGAGGCTTGGAGCCTAAAATGGGGTAAGAAGGTGGGCAGGTCCGGAAGTTGGGCCGGAGGCGCCACCCCTTCATCGGTGCTGTGCGCAGGGACCATGCGCAGTGCCCTGCTTTTGCTCCGGGCACCTAAGAAACGCCAGTCGGTTTGTGGCCTTTTTGTATCCTGTTGGTCGTAATTACCCCCCAACTGCGCATGCGTGCAGTTATTTTCAGTCCCTCATGGTGTTTTTTGTTTTCTGTTGTGGGAGAAGACTTTGCTCAGCTGCAAGCACTCGGGTAGAGGGTCCCAGGTCCCAGCCTGTCTCAGCTCTGCCCCAGTTTCCTCTCCATGAAGCAGGGATGCTGATGGGGACGAGATTCTGCTTCCTCCCAGGGCTGAGTGAATTGAATGAAGTAGTATGTGTGGAGTCCGTAGAGAGGTGCAGAGCTGATGTGTGTTTTGAATCATTTCATTTACTCTTCCGAACAGTGTGGTTTCTCACAGTTTACAGGTGGGGAAACCGAGGCTCCAAAATGAATAGACATTTACTGGATGACACATGAAGTAGGAGCCCAATTTGAAACCCAAACCTTGTGACCCTAAGGCCCATGCTCTTTTGGGTCCCTCAAAGTCAGAGGCACAGACAGACAGGCAGGTAAACAGGCTGTAGAGATCCCCTGTGGCAGCTGGGCTGGCCCTGGGCCCCTGCCAGAAACGGGGGTTCCAAGTGGTACTGCCTCATTTCTCGGCATCCTGGAAACAGACCAGGGTCCAGAGCCAAAATTCCTGCTGCAGAACCAGAGGCCCAAGTCCAAAGTAGATGAAAGCAAGAAGAGAGACGCAGGTGATCTTCTCTAGCCTGCTCCTTCTCCCCTCCCAGCAAGCAGGGCCTTGTGGGACCCTGGCCACCCGTCCAGAAGCCATGGGCCCTGTGAAAGAAAATGGGCCGCTGTGGAGCTTCCACTGAAGCGGGAGTTGCAGTCCAGTTTCAGAATCACATTAACATCCTCCCCTTGAGCTTCTCAAGGCTCTATTTCTGGACAGAAAACAGGCGGAGGATGAAGGTTGCAGGATCTCTGCTCTGTGCAAAAGCTCCAAACCACCACATTCTCCAAGCTCTCGCAGTCCTTGTCTTTCTCCTCAGTTTACTTAGTGCAGCCTGGTGCCAAGCATTCAATTAACCACCCTGCTTCTGCACCCTCCCCGGTCAAATGGGTACCAGATGCACTTTGGACAAGGTCGAGGGGAAATCTGTACTCAGACAAAGTAGCAGAGAAAACACAATTAGACAAAGCAAACAGGGCTAAAGAGGCCGTAGGTGAGCCAAGGGCCCAGGAGCCCGCCTGCCACACATCTCCAGGAGACCATCCTCTTCTCAGCAGGGTGTCATGGAAGCCCCTGCCCAGCGAAGGGAGGCTCCGAGCACAGCAAATCAAGACAGCCGTCTGATTGGGGATGGGAAAGTGGGAAGAGGTGAGTTTGCTTGTGTTCCACCCCAGAGTCTCCAGGAAGGATGTAGGGCCTGTGGCTGCTGTAAAAACATGAGCGCTCAGGGCCAAGAAGTGACCAGAAAGCTGACCCAGCTCTTTCCTTATCTTGCGATCTAGACCTCCAGCTAGAGCCAGGAGTAGTACTCACTGGAAGAGGGTGGAGTAAAGGCCAGGTTTGCAATAACTCTTTCTTCGGGAGCCCTGCTCAAATCACTGAGCTGGAAATAGCAGCTGCCTCCCTGGGGGAGGAGGGAGGCTCCCTGAGGGCTGCTTGGAGAATCAGGCAGGTCGGAGGAGCTCCGGCCAAAAGCAAACACCTGGAGCCCATGGCAGTGTGGTCCTGCCACTCCCTGGGAGCAGCAGTTGAAGGCAGGGCTCGTGCCCCCTCCACCAACATCACAGACACTCAAGTGAGATGGAAGAGCTGCCTCTTACCTCACAGAGCAGGACAGTGCCGGGAGCACAGCCTTTGGGGTCAGACAGACCTAAACTCAAATCCCAGATCCACCACTTATAAGAAGCTGTGTGACCTTGAGCAACTTGCTGAACCTCTCTGTGCTTGTTTTCTCATTTGTAAATTAGAGCTGTACACCTAAAGTTGCTAGGAAGATAAGTCCTCCATCAATAGCAGCAGGTCTGCACGAAGCTTTTTAGAAGGACCTAAACACTGATGCAAACAAGGAGGTGGGAGAGAAGGGAGTGAATATGAAGAATAAATCGGTAGCAGCGAGGTGTGAGGAGATGAAAAAGCTCCAGTTGAAAAAAAAACAAAACAGTAAAGTGTTGATAGAACTATATCATCTGAACCCTCTTGTAAAGAGAGGAACAGAGCTCTGCCAGCTTATTAGCAGCGGAAGTGTTCTATTTAAAAAGCCAAACCAACCCGAAGCAGACATCAACTGTCCTGCATCTCCATGGTGGAAATGATCACCCAGCTCTGTTTGTTTCCCATTTCCGAAGCCTTGCATGAGACCTGAGCAGGCTCCTCACCCCTCTCCCAAGCCTTTGACCCACAAGGACTGTCTTTTCCTCTTTCCTATCCACGCTCCCTTTGTTACAGAATTGATGCCGGATGGACGTCGTGGTCTGCCTGGAAAGGAACGTGTCCCAGGGTCCTGCAGGAGCCTCAGTTTCAGGCCTCAGACTCCAGAGATGGTCTTGACAGCCCAAAGATCTGCCTGACCTCCACGACCAGGCCAGAGGAGGTCGCAATCTCTGTAGATCTGACCCCCCGACACCCCTTGAGTGCTGCCGGCATCCTCTGTGAAGCATTCCTCAGAGCTGACCAGAGCTGCAGACCTAAGGCACTCACAGGGAGAGCTGGAGGGGGAGCCACGTTGCTGAAACCGGGGAAAACCTGGGAGAACCTGGGAGAACCACGCCAAGCACTATCACTTATATTTGGGAATTAATTTAACAGCTTAACAATGAACCTCAATCTGGGAAATGCAGCTTTTCACCAGTCTCCTGTGCATCTCTAAGGTCCTGTCATGGTCCCAGGGCATGACAATGAACGGGCTGGCTGAGTTGCCTGAGAAACACCAGAAGATGAGTCAATACAAATTGGCAACCAGAGACAAGCCCCCGAAAGACAGAAAGGCAGCAGGGAGTCCAGTCTTCATCCACTGTGTCCTAGGACAACATCACTGGTCCTGCTGTGAATGGCATGTGAGAGGGGTGCCTTCTCCTTGCAGAGGGCTTGCAGTGGTGGAGAGGGTACCAGTTTGGAATCAGCCAGCCCGAGTTTGAATTTGAGGCTCGTATCTTCTGTGTGGCCTCAGGAATGGGATTTCCTCTCTTTGGCATCAGTTCCTCATAGGGCTCAACTTTCTGTGAGGATTAAGTAGTGTCCAGTACCTACAGGGCCAGCTCAAGAAGCACAAATTCCCTTTCCTTTGGTTTGGGTTCACAGAGCAAGCTTGCAGGGTCTGGGCAGACTTACTGTGCTGTCCCTTCATTCCCCAAGGCCCCTGTGCTCAAACACAGCCCCTGACTGCCCCCTCGCCCTCCCACCCCCCAACGCAGCCCCTGCTTCCGCCCACAATTGCCTCTATCTGGCTCCTTGGTGTCCATAGCAATGGGGTCCCCGAGCAGCACTCCAGTGGACAACCTAATAACATTTCTCCTCTTCATCCCATCCTGAATCCCCCCCAAAACAGCTACTCAGGAATTAGGAACAAAGGATCTCAGGCCAGCGGCAAAAAGTTCAGAGCAATCATCTTTTTCGGCAAGAAACTGGACAGCATCGTAGGAAGGAGTAGCTTTGTGACTGGAGAATAGGTTCTCGCCCAGGAAAGAACTTAAGAGTGAGGCATAGCAAAGTGAAAGTAAGTTTATTCAGGGAGATACACACTCAGGCCGTCTTAGAGGCAAGAGGGAAAGCGACCAGGAGGTGTGGTGTCGTTAGGTTTTATGGGCTGGGTCATTCCATATGCTAATGAGTGGGAGGATTATTCCAACTCTTTGGGGGAAGGGGCGGGGATTTCCATGATTCGGGCCCCACTGCCCACTTTTTGACCTTTTCTGGTCAGCTGTCAGGGCACCTGTGGGTGTGCCGTGAGGCTCAAGGTCTTCTGGAAGTCAGATCTTCCACCATCTTGGTTCTAACCAGTTTAATTGCTGTGTTATTCCTTCAATGGTTGTGCCCCGCTCCCTTCCCTTCTGCCTCAGCACGTCCATTTTTCAAGAAGCATAGAGCATCAGACTGCTCTGGGACCCAATTTGGACTTCAAATCTCCCAGACAGTGACTTGGGTTCAGTGAAAGGAAAACTGCCAGGTTACATCTGCAGGGAAATGTCAGCTGGCTTCTCTGATGAACAACAACCTGGAAGCTCTGTCTTTCTTGCTTTCTCTTTTTGCATGTCCATCCCGGAGGCCAAACAGAATGTGACATCCTACCATGTATGAGTCCTGCATTGGGCAGAACCTGAGAGGGACTCCCACGTCCTCAACAATTCAGCCTCTAACATCTTTGTTACTCACCCTAAGCTGACTGGATGAGGCACAGTCACATTTGTATTTGGGGCTGGCCCATCCTTCTAAATCCCTAAGCTACTCCAGTGCTCAAGGCAGAATTTTACCAAGTCTCTTGTAAAGCCAGTCATCTGTCTCAGAACAACAGCTGAGGAACACCAGCTCCGTGACAGCAGGGAGCAATCCTGTCTTGTCCAGGATTATGTCTCCAGTGTCTGCCCCAGTGCCTCGGAGCTCAGAGGTGCTCGGTGAATCCTAGTGAGACTGAACTCCTCTGGTCAGCTGTGGATCTGACTGTGCGTCAGACAGTTCTGGGAAAAGAGATTTTACAGGTAGCCATTTTCAGCTCTGCTCCACGGGACTTCAAACCCAGCATGACAGGCTGTGTCCCAGAAGGGATGTAGAGATAGGGAACTGAAAAAATGCAAGGAATGGAAAGGAGATCTCAACTACTAAGTATTCCTTTGTTTAGATAAGGAGAAATGCTTCAAAGCCCTACATGAAAGGAGAGACACTTGAAAGCTTTATAAAAACAAAAAGTCAGAGGCATGCCTCAGAAAATGGGTTTTAGATTCTTTTCATGCATCAAAAAAAGAGAAAGGGTGATCTCAAATTTTGGAATTTCCAGTGGAATTAGCAACCTAGCCTACCTATCCCAGCCCATTCCAATCCAGCAGCTAACAGCAGAGAAAAACAGCCTGCCACTTCCGTAGGATGCAGGATGCAGGATGCAGGATGCAGGATGCAGGATGCAGGATGCAGGATGCTATGCACTGGCACCTAACATGGCTGCATATTGGACCCTCCCATCCCAATGGGGAGGGGAGCCAGTTCCTATGCTAGAAAAAGTGGAGCCCCGAGGCATAAGTGCAGCATCCCTGTCTGATGCCAGGCACGCAGTAAGTTTCCCAACTGGCTCCCCACTTTGGTTTCTGATCTGGACTTTACTTCTCTGCTGATCCCAGTGGGTAAGCTGGCTGGGGCTCTTACCGCTTACTAAAAATCACCTGCAATAAAACATATGTTTCACAACATGTATTTGAGCGGCATGTGTTCCGAGGAAATCTTCCCCAGCTAAAACAGTTTAGAAGGTGGAATGTCTTTGTTTTTTTAAAAGCTGCGGAATAACACCACCCTGACTTGGCAGGGAGAGGCCGGCGGCAGGCGATGAGGGGAGGTACACAAGCTACAAAGCCAAGGCGTGAGAACCACGGCTCCGCAATAAACCCTACGGGAAAGGGCTCTGTCACACCCCCAACGAGGGCAACGTGACTGCAGGGTGAGTAGCCGCTGCTGAGGGAACATGGAGCTAAGATGAGACTTATTTTACCTTTACTCCCGACTAGTGCGACATTCTTCTAGACATACCTCACTCTTCCTAACAACCTCAGCATAAATGAGTGCCAACTGTAACCCCTGAGAAGTGAGTCAACATGGGTATCTAGCAAGATTTTAGTAACGAAAAACCCATAGGCACAGATAAATGCTTTCTGGCTAACCTAAACTGCTCCTCTTAATTTATGTTTTCCCGTGTATCATCTCAGAAAGCCTTATGTTTTAAAATCCACTTCTCTTATTTCTCCATAACTATCCACAGGTAACATGCGGCTTCAGTATTGAGAGTTGTGTGTAACATCCAAAGGTTCCTTTAGCCTCTTTTTTTTTCCTGCCCCCATGGAATGTAGGTGGCAAAACAAAAACCACAACCACCACCAACTCAGAAATGGACTGTGAACCAAGTCGTATCAGTTGTTGTTCAATTGCTTTGATTCCGCCACAATCAGCGAGTGTCACCTGCCTCTATTCCCTGGCTTCTGATCTGTTTATGCAGCTGAGTTTTAATAGCCTAACCTTAACTTTAGACACAGTCCTCTTGCTGGCCCCACTGTTTCCCTCTGTATTTGACAGAACAATTAAGACTTGAACTGGCTTAGGCAGAAAGGTAAATCGTTCAGAAGGGGGAGGGAAAGGAAGGGAAGAAGCTGACTCTCTGGGTTGACGGAATAAAGAACTTGAGTACTTCCAAGTTTTTCCTTCTCCAATTCCCTTTCTGATCCCCTCTGGTGTCCAGTTCATTTTCTAAGATCAGCTTCCTTCACGTGGTTGGAAACTGGCCATCGGCCACTCCCACAATGCACATCTTTTCATCAGAGAGGGATTAACCAAAATTTCATATCACCCTTTCTCTTTTTTTGATGCATGAAAAGAATTAAAAAAAAAAAAAACCCTAGGAAAGGATTCTGGTTGACTTGGCTTAGTGCTGAATATTTGTGTCTTCCCACATTCATATGTTGAAATCCTAACCCCCAAAGATGGTGGTATCAGGAAGTGGGGCCTTTGGGAGGCCATTAAGTCATGAGAGAGGAACCCTCATGAATGCATTAGGACCTAATAAAAGAGACTCCAGAGAGACCCCCCCAGCCCCTTCCACCACGTGAAGATACAAGAAATCTGCGATTTGGAGGAAGCCCCACTTTGAACCCTGCATTTACCATGATCTCAGACTTCCACCCTCCAAACTGTCAGAAATACATTTCTGTTGTTTATAAGCCACCCAGTCTGTGGTTATTTTGTTGGAGATGCCCAGACCTCAGTCTGTCTTAACACTCAGGTTATGCGCCCATCTCTATGACTACTGAGTATTATGATTGAAAGTGCCAATAAAAGCATGTAGGTGGAGTGGAGGGAGGGTACGTTTCTCCAAAGAAAACATGCATGATAAAAGGAAGGGTGATTACGGGCAAAAAAATAAATAAGTAAAAAGTGATGTCCTCTATACCTTCCTTGATGGCAGTCTGGTGTCCCTAAATACACTGCTTTAGACTCCTGTGGCTCACAGTATCCCTCAGAGAACTTTCCTGTGCCTATTCTTCCCACACGGACAGGTGACATTCTCACCACGTTGTCTTAAAGCTCAAGAGAAGGATGTCTTACATAGGCAGAACACTCTTTGGCATAAATTGTAGCAATATTTTTTTGGATCTGTTTCCTAAAGCAAAGAAAATAAAAGCAAAAATAAACAAATGGGACCTAAGTAAACTTAAAAGCTTTTGCCGAGCAAAGAAAACCATCAACAAAATGAAAAGATAACCTACAGAATGGGAGAAAAAAATTGCGAATGATATGACCCATAAGGGGTTAATATCCAAACTATATAAACAGCTCACACAACTCAATATCAAAAACATCGAACAACCAGATTAAAAAATGGGACATATTTTTATTTTATGTCTTTGAGCTGGTTCTTGCTCAAGGTGTCTTATTTTCTTGTATGTTTGTTTATCTTTGAATGAATGTTGGTCATTGTGTATGCAAAAGAAATGTTTTAAGACATCATTTGAAGCCAACTTACATGAATTCACCTTCCTTCCAGAGAAAATATTTGTTTACTCTTGCTCATCACCAGTCTGAGACCACCTTAATCCAAGCTTAGGGCTTTACATTTTTTGGATTACCCAAGTGGTGTTAAACCAGGCTGCAAATCAGAGAAGAGCAGAGAAGAAAAGAAGGAGGGAAGAAAGGAAGAAAAAGAAAGAGAAAGAGTTTAAGAGAGAAGAGGGGGAGAGGGAGGGAGAGGGAGAGAAAGAAAGAAAAAAAAAAAAAAGAAGGAAAGAAAGAAACTGAATAAAGACAGGATTACTTTTAGTTCACCCTTACTCTGAGAATAAAGCCAATCAGGATACCGACCTAATAGGTACCCTAACTGGTATCCTAATGGAAGAATGAGTGTTACTCTCCCATCCTGAGCTGCAAACCCTTGGCTTTAACTTTCCTTCTTGTTATAGGCGGTCATCAAAACTACAGCTTAGTTAGCAGTTGTTTTTCTTAATATATCGGCAAATGTTCTCAGAATAATACTTGCTTTGAATGAGTAACTAATCCTCTTCCACTATTTTGGCTTGGTAATTTCTCCCTATCCAGTTGGCTCCTTAGGGCTTTAAAATTATGATTTTTATATTGTATCCAGAGTTTTTGTTTCCCCAGTAGAAGAGCTGATCTAAATTTGCTAGCCTGCCATTTCAGGACTTATTACATTTTATGTTCATAAAAAGTATCACATCAGAAAATAAACAAAAAGAAAATAAAAATAATCTGAAATACCACCATCAGAGATATCCAGTATTAAAATTGCAATAAACATCTTTCCAGGATCCTATGCATGCATCCAAACAAATTATTCTATATAAACGTAACCTATATTACTAGTCTGTAACCTTTGCTCAACGTGACCATATTCCATGTTAAAATAGACAAGATATTATCATTTATAATGTTTGCATAATAGTATTTAACATTTAGTGAGTACTTAACGTGCATGGGCTTTTGATGTATTCATTCATTTAATCTTTGTCAAACTTTCTGAAGTAGGTTTATAGATTATAAAGCTATTTTAGAGATTTTAAAATATTTTTTAATACTAGGAAACTTGGGGAAAGAGGTGCTAAATGATGTGATCAAAAATCACAGAAGTGATGGGGCCATATTTAAACTCAGTCTGACTCAAGAGCCTGTGCTTACTTAAAAGAGCTAACACGTTGCATAGTATTCCACTGTATGGATGTACTTAATTTACTAAACCAACCCCCTACCAACAGATAATTAAATTATTCCCAGGTTGGGTTTTTTTGCTATTATATAAAAATAGCTTTAAAAAAATCCTTGCCGTGTATCTTTATGTACTTTATGTTTATTTATGTCCTCAGAGAAAATTCCTACAAAGAGAATTGCCATGTCAAGGATACATACATTTACAATGTTAAATTTTGGCACGTATTGCCAAACTGCATTCCAGAAAGGTTTAGCAATTCACAGTCTCTCCATCGGTTTATAAAAGTGCCTTATCCACTGGCATCCTTTTTAGCACTGAGTTTTGTCAATATTTTCCTCCTTTGATGCTCTGAGCATTATTATTTGCATTTCTTTGCAAACTGTGCTGTTGGATGTCACTGTCTAGCGAGCTAGCTGGATTGCCTTTGGCTGACTTCCTCTATTCAGTCCTGGCTTTGTCCTGCTTTTTTTCTCTTCAGCAGTTGATCCTGTAAAAAATTCAGCATTTTGGTTGTTTCCTTTCAGAACAGAAAGCAGTCTTTCAGCATGCAGGATTACTCAGAGCCTCTCCTAAACCACATTTTCTGATTAGGATGCAGCTACCTGAGTGACTAAGATACTAATTTCAGAGCTGTGATTCTTTTCCCTCTTTATGCTCCAGAATTTGCTCACTTCATTTCCTTTCTCTCCTTTTTGGTCAAAGAAGCTGAGTGACTGGCAGGATCCCAGCAGTTGTTTTTTTCCCCAAGCCCATATAATCGTCTACTTATGGTGTGCAGGCTTTAGAGAATGCAGATTTAAGCCTGTTACACTACTGAAAGTGACTCACATAGTCCATCTGTCTGGTTGCACCCCGCAGACCTGAAAGCTCTGTACTTGCCCAGCCTCAAGACCAAAGAGCGAGCCAGGAGTCAGCAAAGAGAGACATCAGTGGTTTAATGGGTTGGGGGATCTTATGGAAGCTAGGTCCTGGAGCTACAACCCACCGAGTGCAGCAGATGTTGGGCAGGACATGGCAGTAGTCTTCCCTACCAGGGGGATGGAGAGGTTATCAACCATGAAACTGTCAGGTTGGCTCATAGGTTACCATGGAAACCAGCAGAGGAGCATGTCCCTTACCACCCCTTTGATAAACTATCAGATAGAGTAGAGATGGTTCTGATCTAGAGATTAGAACAATCACTACCTGGGGCTGGGGGCAGGTACATAGGCATTTACTGATTAGGCTGTATGATTAGGAGGGAAGGTCAGTCAGGAGAGAAGGGTGTAGGTGAAGCAGGGACTGGTCGAGAAGGGGTTGGCCAGAGAGCAGGAGAACGGCCATGCTGGACGGCCTGACCATCTAAGAGCTGTTACACAGAACTTCAGTTTAGAAACCAAAACAGATTTTTCAAGGAAGTTCACCTGCCTTCCTTTCGTCCTTCCCTCCTTCCGTCCTCACACATTTCTTTATCATTTCTTGGCCACCACAAAGACAATACACATTCCAAAAGATCAGTTCCTAAAATCCCACTTTCTCTGCCTTCTACTTCTCTTTTGTATTCCATATCCCCCTCTGCTGTACTTCTCCTCCAAAATTCCTCCCGGTAGCTTGCCTGTCACCTCTTCTTCTGTCTGTCCCCCATGCTCCCAAATCTGCATCCTTGAAGCTCAAAGAATACCTCTAAAAATGGCAGAGTTTGTTGGAGGGCAAAGAAGAGGGAAACACCGAACAGAAGAAACTGAAAGACCAGATTCCTCTTCTAAAGGAAGAACTATGTTCTTTGGAACATGAGGCTGCTTTTAGATATTCAGAGATGGGGAGGGAGGAAGAGATAGAAATTATAAGCAGTTAAACAATTTTCCTTACTTCAGGATCACTCAGAAACATTAATGTTATCAGTATGATAACATTAATTATCTGTCTCTTAAGGGGAAGAGACCATGAAATGTAGCTTAACGTTTCTTTAATTTGACCACAGGACACTTCTCTTTCTGGAACCCCTATTTTTTACAACATAGTTTGGTATGAGTGGATGTACTTGTATTTCTGTCTGTTTTTACAGATGAGATGTTTTGAAGTGGCACATATTTTATTTGGTGACAATGTACAGAGTGGGAGTGGACTGTACAATAGGATGCCAGGTATTTATGTTTAAGATACTGTAAAACACTAAAGATTTACATTTTTCTAAAATACCCCTTAAGTTGACAGGAAAACAATGCATGCTCATCATAGTAGATTTGTAAAATATAGGTAATTATCGAGAAGATACTGAAAATCATATCAAGATGAGAGAGATCAAATTGCTTTTGATAAAGACTATTCCAGCTCAGTGTCACTAATAGTGTATAAAACAGCCTGTCTCCCAACACATCAGTAAGTATTTTTATGACATTTAAATTTAACTCTTTATTTACTAAGTAATACTGTGCATAATGCAAAATTCAAAAACATTTTAAACACTGAAATTTCCCTCCCACCCCGATCCTCCTCCCCAGAAGTAACTGATCTTTCTTGTGAGTAGGACTTTGGTAGCAAATATATTTAAACACACTCTCTTCTCGCTCTCAAAATCTTGCTTATTTCAGTTAACCATATCACTTGGATCTTCTTCCATATCAGGACATAAAGGGTGTTCTCATCTATTTTAACAGCTGCTGGACATTCCATTGTATAAAATGTACTCCATTTTAAAATCCAATCCTCTATTGACAGACATCAGTGCTAATAAGAAAAAACAAAGGCATACAAATTCACCTGTGTGCAAAAACAAGTAGGCCATGTACCTAGAAGTAAAATTGTTGCTTTAAAAAGCGTGTGCAGTTAATAATTTTGCTGGATATTAACAAAATGCCATGTGGAGTTTGTGCTGCTTTATATTCAAAACAACAGCAGGATGAGAGGGCCTGTTTCCCCATACTCTTACCTGGTGATACGTTGGTAAATGATCAACAACTTACTTTCAGGGAAGGAAAAAACTTGATCGGTAGCATTTGCCAGTCCCCATGATATAAAATACTTTCGTCATGGTTGATTTTAAGCTTTCAACATGAAGTCACTGTATAGGGAGTTGGGAAGAGATGGCCATTATCAGCTCTTAAGCTGTCCTCACCTGCACAGCATGTTAGCAAACACTTTAATCTTTATCATCTGACAGTGAAAAATAATATTGTGCATGAGATTGAGTACACTTTCACATATTTAAGAACATTTCTTTTTCCAGGAGCTGTTTATGCCTTTTGTTTATCTTTCTATTGTTTTGGAGTCCTTTTCTTACTTGTAGAAGCACTTTATATGTAACTGTTAGCTTCTTGTATGATTGGAATAGCAAGTATTTGCCTTGGTGTATTTACAGTTTGAATTTACTGATGATGGTTTTTGCCGTGAGGAAATTTTTACTTTCCTGTATTTGTATTTGTCATTCTTTCCTTTAAGCTCCATGAGTTGCACGTTATACTCAGGTCTTCTCTATTCTAAGATAAAAAAAAAAGTAATAATTCTTACATGATTTCTTCTCATATTTTTATAATTTTATTTTTACACATGAAATCATTGCCACATTTTTTCTCCCTCTGTTTCATTTTGGGTGGCTCGTTGTCTACATGTCAGTTAGGTCACGTTGGCTGATAATGCTGTTCAAGTCTCCTACACACTCAGTTTCTTTTGTCTGCTAATTGAAATCTTCAACTACACCTGCGGTTCTCTTTTTGTTTCTGTCAGTTTTTGCTTCATACTTTTTTTTAAGGTCTTGATTAGGTACGTATACATATAAGACTTATTTCTTGTTGATACTTTGAATCTTTGATCATAATGTAGTAGCCTTCTTCATTCCTAGAATTCTTACTTTTCTGAAGTCCACTTTATCTTATATGAATATAGCCATTCTAGCTTTCTCTTCATTAGTGTTTTATGGGACATCTTTTATCTTCTTTTACTTTTAACCTATGTCTGTCTACATTGAAAGTGTGTTTCTTGTAAACTGTTACCAAGTTGGTTCTTATTTTTTTATTTTATAATTTGTTTTTTAATTGCAGTGCTTAGACCTTTTATATTTAATTATCAATACAGCTGGGTTTATATCGACAATAATTCTGTCTGTTTTCTATTTGTCACATTTATTCTTTGTTTCTTTGTCCTTTTATCCTGCTTTCTTTTGGATGATGTGAATATTTTTTAGTACTTGCTCTAATGTTTACCATATATATATCTCTCTAATTTATAACAGGACCTGTTAGGTTTTCTACCTGGTACTGGTTCCCACAGACATTTCTGCTCATGGTTTTCACTCCAGTAAGTTGTGATCCTCTGTACCTGCCTCCCTGTCTCTCCAACTTGGGGGTTAGTGGTTTGCCATGTGACCTCACTTCTCTGGTGGATCTAAGAAGAGTTGACTTTTTGGTTTGTTCAGCTTTTTACTTGTTGTTAGGACCAAATGATGACTTTCAGCTCCTTACTTAACCGAACTAGAAGCCTGAAGACTTTTTAAGTACTTTTCCCCCCTTTATCACCGGTTTTCAGAAATTTGATTATGATGTACCTTGGTGTCATTTTTGTTATGTTTCTTTTGCTTGAGGTTCGATGAGCTTCTTAGATCTGTAGGTTTAACATTTCTGTCAAATTTGAAAAAACATTGGCCATTTCTTCAAATATTTCTTGCTTCCCCCCTTTTCCTCCTTCTGTGATTCCAATCACACGTTTGATTGCTTATTATTGTCCCACAGTTCACAGATGCTGTTTATTTTTCTTTTTTGAATCTGTTTTCTCTGTTTCATTTTGGATAAATTTTTCTGTATTTGGATTTATAGTTCTAAAGCTTCAGTTTCACTGATCTTTCCTTTTGTGGTGTCTAACGTGCTCTTAAATCCACTCAGTGTATTTTTCATTTCAGGTATTGTATTTTTCATAGTCTGAAGTTCCTTAATCCTTCTTTGTTTCTTCCATTTCCCTCCTCATTATGTCCATGTTATTCTTTGCATTGTGAATTTAACCTTGTTGAGTGCTCAATTTTGTTGCGTTCCTTTAAATAATTCAAACATTTTGGGGCAGGTAGTGAAGTTACGCTCACATTAATTTGACCATTCTGAAGTACTTTTTAAAAGTTCCTTTTAAGAGGACTTAGCAGAGCCCTTGCTTGGAACTCTTTTGCCCCATTTCTAAGATTTGGTCCTTTTGGGGGTCTCTACTAAATGTCCTTTAATTCAACGATGTCTCTTCATTCTTGCTGGACATTAGTCAAACAATCTCCAGTCCTGTGTGAGTTCTGGGAATTGCTTATTTTTCAGTTTCCTTGTAATTACGTTACCTTGAAAGTTGTTCTTGTCCAACTTTGTGGGATGTTTTCCATTTCTCTCCTCATTACGTTCACGTTTCCCTTTAATTCTCTGAACAGAGTCTGCGCAGATTGATAATGAAAGACTGAAGAAAACCCTCTGCCCACTTGTACAGCAGTTACTCCTTCAGGGGCAGGAGCAGAAACAGCTCTATGTTTAATGGTGATAAAGGCAGATGCAGAAAGTTTGTACCATGTTCTTGTTCACATTTCCCAAAGATTCAAGGGACCAAAGGTTATTTTTGATAAATGTTCTCTAAAATATTTATGTCTTAAAGATTTGGATCATATTCCTAAAAATAAACCATTCACGACCATATCTAAATTGCTTTATATCCAACATCTCTGGCCCTTGCTCTATATAAAGCAAGGAATACACGGTGAGGGGGGGTTAGCACTTGAGCACAGTAAATGGCCCAACTTTTTAAAGTTATGTAAAATCTGTTGTACACTCTATGCCTTTATGAACGGGGCTTAGACTTTAACTTCTATAATGTAGTTGGGTCAGTTCTGACCACTGCATGACATTGAACATATTTAGGGATAACAAGACAACACTGCCATCCTGTCCCCTTACTTCCTATCACTCAGAACAGAAATGCTCACAACGAATATATTATTACAAAGATCTCTGATCATATCTTCAAATGTCTCTTGGGTTGTCCAACCCTTCTTATGTCAACAACCCGACAGCCTACTTTTCTGACCTGTGAACAGCTTTGACCAGGGAATATCAAGACTTTGGGAAGAGAATCCACCGCCAGAGAGACCTCAGCAGCAAGTCTTAAAGTTATTTTGTCTAATAAATGGCACGGAGCCAAATCCTGATAGCATACTCTGTCCTGATCTCCTTTCTGCTGAAGAGAGAGAAATTGGGAAAATAGTATTTTATGAAATGAAATAGTGGAAAGGAAACAGATTATACATAATCACTTTAAATGTTGGTATCAGCAGAGCTGGAAAAATCCCCTGGCTAAATCCCACAGTGAAAATCCGCTAATTTTGAGGGGATTAAATCAACTGAATAATTTCGGATGGGCAGATAATGGAAGTAACTATTCTTACAGTTAAACTACTCCAGGGAAGGAAACTTAATTTTTAAGTCTCTGGCAATAAACGCAAGTGGAACTTGGTATTTTTTAAGCTACACAATTGGGACTCTTACGATACAATTTACATTTCTATAACCTCTGCATGCCAGTATTATTAACATTTTATTCAGATACAAATTCATAACTTAACCATTACTATCTGGAAATGTTAGGTAGTAATCTCCCATTTACCTTATCAAAAAAGGATCCAGCATGATTGTATCTGGTTGATATAACAATTTCTAT
Organism: Camelus ferus; assembly: GCF_009834535.1. Classification (NCBI taxonomy): domain Eukaryota; kingdom Metazoa; phylum Chordata; class Mammalia; order Artiodactyla; family Camelidae; genus Camelus; species Camelus ferus. Next base: position 79,974,825 of record NC_045698.1, on the reverse strand, counting down.
AAAAGATTTCCTCTCCCATTTTCAACACAGTGACAAAGCTCTGAGAACGATATTAATGTGTTTAGCAGAGGACAGTGGCCTGTGTGGTCAGTTTCAACCTATGAGGAGCACAAAACTTCCTCATTTCTCTTGCTTACAACGTTATGCCTGGTTGGCATTAACTGGAGAGATAGAAATTTGACAGAAGATACGGGCAGGAAGGAGAAACAAAAAATAAACAAAGGATATCTCATTGAGCATTCCCTTAGCAACTGCTAGCAAGGTCCTCAGAAATGCAGAAAAAGCTGTGATGAGGAGCTGGGAGCTGAGCTGGGAGCTGAGCTGGGGTAGAGAGTTGTGTTTCATTTTACTCCTGTATCCACAGTGCCTACTGTACTGCTGGGCAGAACAGAAGCTCAACACATGTGATACACGATCAGTGGCAGAACCCTGGGGAGCCCCCTCTCTCTAAGAAAGAATGTGCCTCTCTCCCTTTCCTTGCCAAAGTGGGGGTCAAGGGAAGAAAATGGACCCAGATGGGGATTACTCCTCCTCTTCTCAAAGACACGTCTTCCCTGACAGATTTATCCCTTACCTGTATGGCCAGATTGTGAAGTCTAAATTGTTTTTACCTGTACTCATGTCTCGTTTGAGAACTGGAATATTTCTAGAAGAGAGAACAGCATTTGATGAAGCAGGGAGACAGGAGATGTGTGTAGAATGTTTGTGAAACTGTTCCCTCTCTCTTTATTTCCTGAGTTGGCTGTTAAAGTGAATCATACTCCTATGTTCATGGCGTATTACCATAGTTGGTCTGTTCAGGTTTCTCTCCTGTTTCATTTATACATCTATTACTTTTTCCCATAGACTTTTAGTTCATGACATACTAAGACTCCTATTGGTCACAGATAACCCTTGTAACAAAGAGCCACATAATTTAAAAAAAAAAATTTAAGAAAATCATTTGCATAAAAACATCTGAGGGGATAATAGGGGTAAAGATTATGGAGAAAGACTGAAGAGAAGTGAACTGACCTTCTGTGGCTTATTTTTCTCTGGAGGCATTTGTTGATTTTGGCCAAAGGGCAAGTGTCTGATTCAGGCTTTACCTGAGCAGAGTGAGAGAAACCAGAAGTTTTTGGCAGTCTCACAGGTCTGAAAACCTGAGTGGCTTCAACACACCTTGAGTTCTTCCCAAAGACATCTGCCAGGTTCTGAAGTTAAAACGGATTGTGAGCCAAAAAAAGCTGAGCAGAAAGCCTTTGGAAAGCATAATGGACTTTGGAGTAGTTTCACAGTGATGAAGAAATGAAGGATAGAGTTCAAGACTTACCAAGATGGAGGGATCCAATGACCATACTAGGAAAGATTTAGAGAGCAGTACCCTAGGTTCATCCCTGGGATGAACCAGAGGTAGGCTGAGACTTAATTTCAAGTAAGTACTCTCTTAGCTCAGTCCCTGATTGGATTAAGTAATCAATACCCACTCTGTAAGCCTCATAAAGGCAAAGGTAAATTAACTGGTGAAAGATAAAATCATTTGAAGCCTCTAAAATGTTTAAAATCTACAATGTCCAGTGTTCAATAAAATTAGAGTTAAGAAACAGGAAAGTGACTGATAATCAAGAGATAAAACAGTCATTAGAAGCTGACTGAAAAATAAACCAGACAGTTAAGTTTGTAGACAAGGATTTCAAAAGAAATAAGATTAATATAAAGATAAAACGAGAAAAAGGATGAAAATAATGAATGGAAATAAATGAAGCACTACAACAAAGTATTTGAATCTCTATTTTAAAAGAGTCAAATTGACATTCAAGAACTGCAAAAAAGTATCTCAGAGTCTCTGTTTTTAGTTAGAAGGAAACAGCTCCTAATAAACCCATTCTCCTTCAAATAATAGCTATAAGCCCTGAAAAACAAAAAAGGGGGAAAAAAATCTATCTGAAGGCTCTGAAGATTGAAAACCACAGGCCTATTATGGAAAATAATTGAAATTTAGAAAAGTGATTGGCACAAAATGAATTCCATCTGTGTTACTTTACCCTGAGGGCAGACCACAGGCATCTAATGTAACACCGAGGGTCCAATAGGACAACCCATCAGCTTATTGTCAGAGGAAGCAGGGCAAGGTACATGGACAACCACAGCCACTGAAGAATGAAGACAGAACCTTAGGAAAGAGCCAGAGAGAATGACATCCTAATTCTGTGTGTAAACTTAGCCCAAGTCTATGACTCATCAATGTATCATGCATGCTGGGGAGAAATGGAAGGAGATTGTAGCTAAAACTTAGAGAACTAAATTGAGAACCAAGCCACCCCCACCATAAGCATGACAATACGCAATCTGAGTCTAACATTAATGAGTATGATACTCCAATTTCCAGCTCTTGAGTTCAGAATGGGCTCAAAATCATGCCTCAAGTGGGACTGTCAGGATTATCACAGGATCTGATCATTAACAGGAGTCTGCTGGGACTCATGGCTTTATCTACCACCAGTTGCAGAGGAGGGTTCAGAAATACAGCTTTAGCCATTAACTCATCTATCACTTCCCAATCCCCTCCTATGTTTCACAACCATCTGGCTCTCCGTACTCACCAACATGCCAGGCTCTTACCTTAGCAGGATACAAAATGCAATAGAGATCTGGCCTGGGTTTCTAGAAAAAATTACTTCAGTTCCTGGACAGTGGAGGGAGATATCCCAAAGAGGCTTGAGACAGGCACCATGCTTTGTGTGTGGCCATATCCCCAGTAGCTGGCATAGTGCCTGATCCAGAGTCAACGTTTGCTTAATAAATGATTGCTAAATTGAACTGAATGTATTTGAAGCCTTTGGAGTAAAGTTCAGTGACTTCACCCCAGTTCTCTAAGGACATATTTTTCCTGCTACCTGTCACCTATGATGGGTAAAATCTGTAATTCCTGGCTGGGCCTCCCTCAGGCTTATGCATGCAGATGAACAGTGGCTGAGTGGCTAGCAGAGCCTTCAAATACTTTATACGTATAAAGTAGGAGCTTCAGTTACTTTTGATCCTTGTGCAAGATTTAAATTCCTGCTGGGATCCTCATAAATTATGTTCCTGGGCTCAGGCTGCATCTACTTTCCACCAGGTGGACAACAGTATGTGCTCATCACAGTTGTGCCTCCTGGGAGGATTCTCCTGCCCTTTGTCTTTCAAGGTGCCTTGTTTGGGACCATTATACTGTAGCTGACTATCCAGTATTTGCAGCTGCCAACATTTCATGCAAAGCCATCTTTAATTGGAAAAAAATTGGCAATTTCTTATAAACAAACACTTTCTATACAATTCATTAGTACCTAGGTGTTTCCACAAGAAAAGTGAAAACATGTGCCCTGCCGAAGACAGACACAAAGGTTCACAGTAGCTTTACTCATAATAGCCCCAACTGGAAATAATCCAAAATCCCATCATCAACAGATTAACATTTTTGTGGCATATCCACACAGTGGAATACTCTTTAGCAATAAAAAGCTACAACTTTGGGTACCTACAGCAACATGGATAAATCTAAAAATCATGCTGAGCAAATGAAGCCAGATACAAAAGAGCACATGTTGTATGTTTTCCATTTACATGAAATTCTAAGATAGGCAAAACTAATCTATAATGACAGAAAAGAAACAGTAGTTGCCTGGGACCAGGGTTAGAAAGACTGACTGCAAAGGAGTTCAAGAGATCTTCTGGGATGATGGAAATGTTCTGTATCTTGACTATAATGGTGGTTACCTTCATGAATACATTCAAAACTTAGATTGAATTGTACAATTAAAATGAGTATATTTTATTGTATGTAAATCAAACCTCAACAAATTTGACTAAAAATGAAAAATAAATTCTAGTTATTTTTATACTTAGTTTTCAGAAAGCTGGATCTCATCCTCCAGGATGACACACTGCAGTGGAACAAGTTATGCCAGTCTAAGACCTGAGCTCTAGCCAACTGCTGGACCACAGGCTTGGGACTGCCTTCCTCTCCAACTCTCTGACATCCCAGGTCTGGAAGGCCCCTTTTCTGAATGTCCCTGCTCACAGAATCCTGTCCTAGGTGTTACGAGATAGGGATGAGGACTTGGCTAACAAATAAGTCCCATGAAGAGCTGTTGTATTCCTGGACCCTAGCACAGTGCCTCTTGATTGAATAAATACGACAAAAGGAGAAGCCGTGTACAGGCACACCTTATTTTTTTTGCACTTTGCTTTATTGTGCTTCACAGAGATTGCTCTTTGCACAAGTCGAAAAATCTGTGGCAACCTTCTGTCGAGCAAGTTTATCTGCGCCGTTTTTCCAACAGCATTGTTTTAAAATTAAGGGATGTCCCTCTCTTTTTAGACATAATGCTATTGCACACTTAATATACTACAGTGTAGTGTGAACATAACTTTTATATGCACTAGGAAACCCCCAAATTTTTGTGATTCTCTTTATTGTGATATTCCCTTTATTGTGATGATCTGGAACTGAACCCGTGATGTCTCTGAGGTATGCTTGTATTCCCAGAGGAAACACTGGATCTCTAGAACAGTACATAAGCAAGAATCAGAGAGTCAGGGGTGGAGAGAGGGAGGAAAAACGGTGGCCCTGAAGAAAACCATCAGGCCAGGAAGGGCCTCAGTACTGGCTCTGACAGCAAGCCCAGGTTATGAAGTGCACAACCCAAGCATTTGCAAATCCTGGCAGTATCCTTCCTCACTGATTTCACTGGGCCAGGTCAACAGAGACTTCCTCACTGAAGCAGATTCCCCAGTGAGGGAAATTTTATTTCCTGTGTATCTGCAGCTCCCAACAAGATGCATCTCTAGCCAGGGCCAGCCTGCAAAGTGCAGCTCTCATTTCACTGTTACTCCTTGAAGAGAATCTGGCCTCTCCCAGGATGCTCACAGGCAGGCCTATTTTCTCTAGACCCACACGTCTCTTGCCTCCCACCACAGAGGCGTATGCACATCCCAAATCAATTAATCTGCGTGGGCTCCTTCCCAATGGCAGCCAACAAAGACATTCGAAACATGGCTTGACTTAACTCACACAGCTCTTGCTACATCCACACTCCCCCTTGGCTCGTATGTGACCCATCTGTTGATGAAAAATTAATGACACACAGTGTGTCACATATGCCCATACATTCATTGTAGGATTCAAGTGAGAAGTCATGCTTTGGGGGAAATTTCAGAGGAGTATGTGGAACAGGCTCTGTTGGCTCTCCCGCACTTAATAAAAAACCCCATGCGTTGGCTCCCGGGAAAAAAACATCTGATCAGAAATAGCAAAATGCCCTGCTAAATAAACCAACATGATAAAGGAAAGTCACTAGGACAATTAAGCCACAGATGTTGGAAAGGAGTGATGGAGAGGCTTTACATGGGGGTATAAGACCACCTCAGAGGAACCAATGATGCTTTGAGGAGGGGAGGACAAGGAACATTTGGCTTTGCCCACAGAGCCTGGGATACTGTGGCTTAACAGGTGGCCAATTACCCTGAGAGGAGTCAAGCTCCAAATTCAGCACATTTAACAGATTGCTACTTGCTTTCTCTAAGGTAATCGCATTGGCAGGGGAATTTCTTGAATTCCCCCAAATAGACTCTTCTGAACTGCTAGGTAAGGGACAACCATTTTGGGGGCATTGTCCACCATTTCCTGAGACGGCAGTTTTTATCACCCCCTCTTCCCACCCCACTTGGAGAAGCAATGCGGTGTAATGGTAAGGGTTCGGACTGAGGACCATGAGACCCACGTTCTAGTCCTGGTTCCACCAAGAAGGGGCCACACGACCTTAGGTAAGTCCCCTGTCTTCTCTGAGCCTCACAGGTGGTTAGACCACTCGGTATCTCCCTACTTCCTTTTGGGCCTTTCCATGTTGGGTCCGTCCAGTCTTCCAGAATGTTCTTTAGCCTGTCCTCTGGTAGCCAACATTTACTTGGCCTCCCAGTCGAGCATCAAAGCTGCTGCTCCCAAATGACATCTGATCAATTTCACTGAACAGATAAGTGACTGACCATGTGAACAAACAAATTCCTGACTCCTTCCTGCGTGCTGGCTGCTTCCGTGGGCTGCCATTACATCCATAAAATAGGAGTGTGAACCTGTGCACAGTTCATCGATCCTCATTCAGGACCTTCTGTGTGACAGGCATCAGGGTAGGCAGGTGCCTGCAGTGATCAGAGGCGTACGACAAGATGTAGCCCATGAGAAACTTTGTTCCCTTACCTTGTCTGTGACTCCACACTGACAGCTGGTGACTCAGGGACCAGTCAGGAGCCAGAAACCACAGAGCGATTTAAATAAGGGAAGTTTCACAAAGAATTATTAAGTTATGATTAAAACAGTAACTACAGGATTTGAGAACTCTGTAGGGTACCACAGGACTGAGGGAGAGCCCAAGGAAAAATGAGCTTGGAAGGGAATGCCTCCGCCTCAAGGCTGGGATTCATACCTGGCTGCAGAAGGTAGCTGAAGTCCATTGGTTGTAGAGAAATTTGTCGGTTTTCCCAGGCTGGAGCTGATCTACAGTCAAGGGGAGAGTAGGAAGCGACCATCTGGGAAGTGAGGGTAAGCTACAGCCAGTGACCAGATGTGCACAGCTGCACAGGGAATGCCACTGTTTGTAGCAGGCTTGGCACACCCAGTGTTCCTGTCAGGACAGTAAAGCTGAGGGGCAGCGGGCTTGTGAGCAGTGGAATCGGGACACAGGTGAGTCACAGCTGGTGGGCAGGAGAGTGGGCACTGGACGTAATGCCTGGGCAAGAGGCCTAGGGTATGCTGGTTCCGTGTTGGGAGAACCACACGGGAGGGTTCACCAGGCTAGGCCAGGGCTGCAAGGCTGCCGAGCTGCGTGCTCTGGAGCCACGGCTGGGGCGGAGCCTCACCAGATGCCTGCAAGCCCAGACCGGTGACCAACAGGGCAGCTGGCGGAACCTGCAGACGCCTCTTCCTCCCGCATTGTCCCCCCCAGGGCCCTCCACTGAGAAAGCTCAACATGGCGCTCGCTGTAAAGAAGAAGAGCTTAAAAGGACTCCAACCATCACTGCAGAGCAGGTACTGAAGAGGACATTGGCCGCTGAGAGGCAAAAACTGGTATGAAAAGAGCCCTAAACCAGGCATTGGAAATCCTGAGTGCAGCCTGTGTAATCTTGGGTAAGTGACTTAGATGTCTTGGTTTCAGTTTATTCATCCATAAAGTGGAAATAATGCTTGTCCAAGTTACTAAACAAGAATACCGTGAGGATCAAACAAGATTAGGAGTGTGAGGGGCTTTATAAACTGTAAAGTGCTGCACACTTCCAGTGGGCATTGCTGTGCCCCACCAAGCTGGGTGATAGTCCCTCTGGTATTAAGGCCACAGGGATGAGGCCCTGTCTCACTTATTTTGAATTCCCGGCACCAAGCAGGCAGTTAATTAGTCTTTGTTACCAGCACTATGCTCTTTTACTTACTGGAAGTCTCTTTAAGTGAGGAGCTAAGCTGAAGGTAATGCTATGTCTGAACAAGCAAGGACCAACCGTAGCTCCTCAGAAGTGGCTCATACTCCTATTTCCCCATCTTTCTTCCCACTGCCAGAGAGCTGCTGGAGGACTCAGTAGGGAGAGCTTCTCTGCTCCCTGATCAGCCTCTTCCTGAGGCCCTCGGCAATGCCTTCATGGTAATATCAATTCAAGGAGGTTCCAGGAGAGCCTCACTTGCTGGCCTGTTAGACAGCTGGTGGATAAATGTATAAATGAATGAATAAGCAAACAGAGTTGCCCAGCTGAGGTCCTGCCTAGAATCCTATTTGAATATAATATAGAGTTACCAAAGTACATTTTTTGTTAAATATAATACCTTTAAAAACACACACACACACAAACCTTTGTCCATTCCTTTTTCCATTACTCTCTGCCCCGCCACTTTTTAAATAAATGAAGAAAAATGGGTATAAATGCAAAGCAACTGCTCACTTCATTTATCTATTGCATTTTGGCAGCAGAAACCTCACAGTGGAATACACCAGAGCTCTGTCTGGGCATCCTGGGCACTGCTGTCTGAGGTTTAGAGTCTCCCTATGCATAAAGCGTAAGCTCCTGGTGGTGTGGCTCCCACTCTGCCTACCCTGGAGCTGCTGTGGAGTCACATGGGGAGGAAGCTGGGAACAAGCTGGGAACAGCTGGAGGGGACAGAACCTAAGGACAAGCTGCTCGGTCTGGGAGAGGAAGCCTTGCCATCTGGCTCTCCTCCCCTACAACAGCAGTCCTGAAGAAGCAGAAAGCAGCATGCAAGCTGAATTACTCTGAACATATCCTGGGGAATTTCAGAACTCCCTGCAGGGAACCAAAATGTTACTTGCTCTTTAAAGCTAAACATCACTAATATAATTAGGGTATTTTTTCTCCTACCAGTTACATATTTCGTGGGTGAAGTTCAGCCAATAAACATGTTCATAGATTTGGGCATGGCCGTGGTTAATTATTTGAGGCAGAAACAACTTGGCACTGCAAAATCAGTTTGCTCTGCTTTGATACACACTAGTATGGGTTAAATACGTCAGTGTGAAACTAACATATGGAAGAAGTCTTTAATTCAGTGACTCCCCTGCCTGTAGCAAATCCTGCGGGTTTCATATGATGGGAATCAGCCCCACTTGTAGATAACCAAACACATTTAGAAGAGGAGGCACAAAGGCAGCCCTGAAGTGGCCTGGACATCGGTTACTGGAGCACAAAAGGGTAACTTGATCAGGCAGCTAATAGCTCATCCTCTTGTCTTCTCAGTTTCCTACTTAGCTGTGTTGCACTCTAAACACTTAGTCTAGAAAGAAAGGAGCCCTGTTTTCAATGGTTCTCTTCCTTCCACAAATGGTTAGAAGACAGAATCATGTCAGGCTATCAGGTACATTCCATGCCTCCTTAGCTTCCCAGGGAGCCGGAGGCAGAGACTGAAGTTCAAGTTTTCACTCAGAAATGTAGAGGAAGGTGAGTGTGAGGTCAGTCTCCATCTTGCTGTGAACTGGTCTCACAGGTCCAGCTGTGGCTGGTGGGTAGCCAAGGAGCCTTTGAAAGTGACTCAGCAACGTCTCCTCTCTGTTTTCAGAGAAATGGGTATTTCGCTTGCTAAGAATGGAGGGTTAGACACGTCAACCTGGTCATCTTCAGAGGGAGTCAGTCATTGATTGCAAAGCCCTCTTCTCTTACTCAGTGCCTACTTGAGAGTTGAGAGGTATGAATAATACCTTTGATATTTTTGCCCATAGCTCTCTATACATGTTTACTACAGAAAAATAAGACAGATTTGCTAAGAAAAGCTATAAAGGACAGAGGGGAAATTGTGATTGCATTTAATGGCATTTGACTAGAGAACCTCCAAATGCCCACATCTTGTTCTGCCAATCACTCCTCAACCCTTGACATTCCCAGGCAAGAGGAAGACTGATGGCAAATGAGAAACACAGTTATTACCTTTCAGAGCTTGCCAAGGCTGGGTTAGAGCACATGGTTCACTCTTAAGGCCTGAGATGGGCTCTCCCTCCCTCCTCCCTGACATACCTGAGCTTCAGCTCAGACTATCACTAGTGCCTGCCAGCCACATGGCACAAAACTAAAGCAACGACGCTTTGCTGAGGTGGAGAGAGATGGCTAAGCCCTCTTTCCCCTGGTTCCTCTGGCAATTCCAACCCACGGAGTGAAAGCAGGAAGTGTAAAAGAGGTTCACCACGCATAGGCATGGTCTTTTTATAGTACTTTCTCCATCAGTAATTGTGGCCAACCAATATTTTACAACTGACCAAACAGAATGGCGAACCATTCTCCCTTAAAAGATGGGGGGGGGGGGGTGTAGAAAGGGAGACGACAGGAAAGTGGGTGGAGAAACAGAAGCATTCCTCTCCCTATAAAACATTCACTCTCTCCCTATAAACATGTTCTATTCGAAACCCTACACAGAGAAGCTTATGAAGTAGAGGTGGCTTCTGTAGTAAAGCCTAAAATACATATAATTTAGTCTTAGAAAGCTGATAAAGTGAGGAATAATTATTTAATTATAGGAGGAGTTTTTACTTCCCCCCAGATTGATCATACAGAAAGAAAATTTTACTTTTTGAGGCCCCACATTTTTAAGCAGACACTTTTGTAACCCTGAATCCCCCAGCGTGGACTACAGAACTAAAAGAAGAATTAATAAAAAGGAAAAGGAACCAGGAAAATGAGAGAAGGGGAGAAAGTGTTCCCGGAAGCCAGTGGAGGAGAACCATAGCACTGTAAAATCAGTACATGTGAGCAAATTCTCACTGAGTGCCTGAAGGAATAACCCTACAGAGGGTGGTCACACTCTGCTGACCCATTAGCTCCGGGCACCTATCAACACATCCGAGTCTGCCCAGCAGAACTTCCTAAGACCACTGGCCCAAATATACAAGGGAGGTTAACAGCACATCTAGCAGAGGTGGCTACTCCTAGAGTCCTCCAAGCCTGCTGAGTGAGGAACGCTGGCGCTGGGCAGTTGTCAAGTCCAGAAAGCTGATGTACCCAAACCGGCTGACAACTGATGACTCCTCTAGTTACTTTAGACCTGTCACAAGCAAAGTACGGAACACACTTTGCAGTAAGGAGCACCAAAACTCTGAGAGGGTCTTTTCCATCATGGGGTAGGAAAGTTAGATGTTATGAATCATCCCTCTACTAAGACTAAACTCATCCCACACACTGGACTCCACATCCAAACGCAACTCTTGGTTATGCAGGGAAAAGTTTAACTAAAGTGTTACTGGACAGCTTTCTGCAAGACTCTCTGCATCTTACTTGCATTCTGCATTATCTATGTGAACTTTTTCAGATCTCTGCCCAGCCCGTATAGTTGTAATACTTTGGAACAATCTGGGCCACGTAAAGGGAGACTTCTTTCTAAAACCTTGTCATTGAATTACTCACATCAGCAAGGAAAGCCTCTTTGCAGGCAGTGTGTGGATGTGTGCCTTTAATCAAGACAGCCTTTTCAACAGGAAATTAAAATCTGGGTAATGAGTTCACAAAATCTATACACACTTAACATACACCTCAATGTAAGAATGTTGCTGACGTCTTTCTGCAGCACTCCAGCTGACCCTGTCACATCACTCACCCCTGAAATTGGTAGGAATGTAATTGTTTTTCAGTCTCTGCAGCATCAGTACCAGAAGCATGCTTAGGTCAACTTCAGGACCACCATAAATTGCACAGCAGTGGGGGAAATCACTCAGCATTCGGGATGGAGAAATCTGAGTCTCTAGCAGGTTATGAGGCTTTAATTCACCTCATATATAGCTCCTGTTTGGTGAATGAAAGGATCAGTGACTATAGGTGATTCTCCCCAGAAGAGAAGTAGCTGTTCCCTGGAAGGATTACCAGTGTATTTGGCTAAAGCCATTTGAAATCTACTCTTGTAAAAATCTTGGGTTTATGATGGTTTTGTTTGTTTTTAAGAATTCAGATGGCTCTGTGCAAATAAGAGAGGCAGTGGAAGAAAAACTATTTCTGTACTCCATTAATTCATTCAGCCAATATTTCTTAAATCCCCTGATGTTCACAGGACTACTTACATCAGCATGTAATAGAGTGAGAGGCTGGATTGCAAAGTAGAGCACATGGTCTGGGAGGTATGAGTCACTACTTTCTCCGATCATTTGGAAAATTACTGGGCTCTGCTGCCAAAGCATAACCACATTCCTGGACGGGGAGAAACACTGAAGCTTCCAATGTTGGCAGGTTAGAGCAGCCTGTGACAGCTTTTTGCTCTGTTCATAGGTAGCCTGGCTGAACCTGGAGGAAGAATCTGAACCGTGGACTGGAAAGAGAGCACAAAGAAAATCAGGTTATCTCAGAAGCCAGGAGATCTGGGGAAAGACCTTGAAGAATCGCTGAGCTCCATGCCTCACAGCAAATTGACATTTGTTAAAGATGAGAAAAATCTTATTATTGACTTTCCCTTAAACAATTCAGGAAGGATGTATTGTGTTCTTTAAAATTCAGTTTCAGAAATAAATGCAACTATTAAATTTACTGTTAACTCTTTCCCCTTCTTTCCTTTACCTAGATTTCTTTGAAGAAAAAATATTTTTTAAAAACCAAGTCATTTATAGAATGAGATTCTCACATTCTCATTAAAAGATGCTAAAAATGACTGAACTCTGATTTTACTAAGAGAACATTATTATATATTCATTATTTTTCCTGCCTTGGGGATTAAAAGACTTTCTCTAATCCTGCAGCATCCTCTTCCTTACAAATTTATAGGCTGGACCTGCTTCAACTTTCTTGTCTTTGCAGACTATTTCTTTTGAAATAAAAACTAACAACTTTCCATTTCAAATAAAACGAATAAAGCGGGCTATGAAAACTGCCATCACTTGGACTTGGATCCCAGGTCTCCAGTCAGCAAGTATAACCTCACATGGCAGAGAAAAGCAAAGGGCCTTTACAAAGATTCAAGAGGTATGTATGGCAAGGGGAGAGGGGAGGGAGGGGGAAGGAAGCAATGATAAATCCTTGAAATTCTCTGAAATCATAAATGCCATTAAGCTTTACTATAAAATCCCTCAAATTAATGTGTTCCTAATTTTAGCATTAAATGAGGCTGGTGTATTGAGAACTATTTGCATAATGATGACAAAAATCAAAGTTTTAGGGAAGCAAAATCGACTCATTTGAAACTTAAATTCTAATTCCTGAGCAGCTTCTAACTAATGAGCCTGAACAAGACAGAACTGTCCGGGCCCTCTTCTTCAAGAGTGGCAAAGAGATTATGTAAAGACTTTGGGGGACATTTACAATATACACCTACGGTTTCTTACACTTCCCCTTCCAAGTCACCACACTTAGGGAGCGGGGTGCAGATATCCTCTCAGTAGCTCTGAGAGTTTAGCCTGAAGTCGCAGGCTGTAAGCAAAAAGAGTTTTTGAAGTTTCCCATTTTCTCTTTAACATTTACATCTGTTTTCAACTACATGATGAACATTTTAATCTCTGTTAAAAAAATACACATGCTCTAAATTACTGGCAATTAAATCATGTTATCCCTATGTTACGCTGTAGGCTAAGCTGTTGGGTTAAAGAGATACCTAATATAGTTGCTAAACAAAGTGTTTTATTTCTCATGTGCGGTCTGGAGACAGCAGCCCCTCAAGGGCACACCAGCAGTACTGCTCCATGAGGACGTGCAGGGGCCCAGCTTCCTTCCGTCTTGTTGCTCCTTGCCTCTGGAGGCATCATCCTCATCTGCTCAGTCAAAGCTGATTTAGCTCCAAATCCATGTTTCAGTCACAGAAAGGGGAAAGAAAAGCGAAGAGGAACATAATTTCCACACACATTTCGTTGGTGAGACCTAGTCACATGGCTGCAGTAGTTCCAGAACATGGAAAAATACCACTTCCAATTGGATGGCCATGTGGCTGGCAAAAATTAAAGCAAAAGCGATGCCACAGAAACATTTACCACACCTGACAGATTTAGGTGTCCCCCACCAACTGCTACATTCCCCTAGGGATGCCCCAGGGAAGCATGGTATAAGGAACCAGTCTGCGAACGTTTCATGTAAAGAGCCAGGTGGTAAATATTTTTGGCTTTCTGGGTATATGCTGTCTGTTGCACCTACTTAACTCTGCTGTTGCGGTACAAAAGCAGCCGAAGACTATGTGACTATATGCAAATGAAAGAGCACGGTGGATATTTATCTTCTATAACATAACAAATTATTACAAATGTAGAAGTTTAAACCAACACACATCACAATTATCACGGGTCAGGAGTCTGGGTCTTTCATAAAGTTGCAGTCAGTCGGTGGGACTCTGGTCTCATCTGGAGGCTTAACAGGGAAAGAATCCACTTCAAAACTCACTCAGGTTGTCTGAAGATTTATTTCCTTGTGGCTGAAAGGCTGAGGGCTTAGGGCCTCAGCTTCCTGGTGGCTCCTGGTTGCCCTTGGCCCCTAGAGATCACCCGTAGTTCCTCGCCTTGTGGCTCTGTCCACAGCCCCTCTTAACAATACGGCAGGTGGCTTCTTCAAAGCCAAGAAGGGAGAAAGTCTCTAGAGTGAGTCTGGTAGCACAACAGAATTTTACACAATGTAACAGTCACGGGAGTGACATCCCATTACCTTTGCCATATTTGATTGGTTAGAAGCGAGCTAACAGGCGCTGCCCACACTCAGGGGTCGGCTGGATTAGGCCCAAAGGCCCTAGTTTGCAGACCCGTGGTAAAATAAATAATAAATAAGGTGTAGAAGACATTGTTTAAGGTAAGAAGACATAAAAATTAAATAGATAAACAACAAGGACCTACTGTATAGCACAGGGAACTAATTCAGTATCTTGTAATGACCTATAACGGAAAAGAATCTGAAAAAGTATATATATATGAATAAATATATGAATCACTTTGCTGTACATCTGAAGTATATCAAATATACTTCAATTTAAAAAAAAGAGATAAAAATTCACTGAACAGAGTTAGAGAAAAAGAATCCTCAGAGCCAGAAGAGTTATGTAGAAAGACAGTCACAGAAAAAACAAATTTCTGTTTCTGATCCCATACCTATTACCTCGTTAATGAAAAACTAAGAATGGGATAGATGGGCACTATGTTCACATCTAGTTATCATAAGATAGAGTTGTTATTGGAACTCAGTAACTAGATTCAACATGAAGGGGCTTCACAGCAAGCCATCTTCAATTTTGACTTGAATTCAAACCTCATCTGGAATAATTTCAACAGAAAGCCTGGCTATTTTCTGAGTGATTATGAAAATGACACTAACATTTGTGTGATTATTGCAAATCAGGAATTACGCTATATGTTTAACATGAATTATCTCATTTAATCTTCATTATACTCCCATGTGATTTAGATGATCATTATTCCCATCACAAAGATGAGGAAACTGAGCTTTAGCAAATTACGTAACACAAAAGGCAGTAGAACTAGAATAAGACTCTTAGTCTGTCCTGAGAGTCCAGACACTTACATTTTATTTGAAGTGTAATGAGAAATCTTTGAAGGGTTTAAAGCAGGGAGACAGTGTACTTAGTATGATTAATGTTTAGGAAATATTAGGTCTGTGTGGAGACTGGACTGAAGGGGTCTAAGGGAAGGGCAGTTCAGGGCAAAGATGACAGAAGCCTGAAAAAGTAGTGTCTTGGAAATACAACTGCAAGATATTCTGGTGGTAGAAGTGACAGACTACCTCTCGAACTGAACAGCACTCTACTACTCCCTTGTTCACGACTCTCCAGCCATACTGGTTTTCTCTGGTTCCCGAAATGCACTAAGTCTTTTCCAGTCTCTGGGTTCTGTATAGGCTATTCTCCATTTAGAATGCTTTTCGGTCTCTTCTGCTATTTCTTCATTCTAACTTCATCCTACAGGACTCAGCTCAAATCTCACTTCCTCAGAGCCTTTCCTTGATGCCCCATCTATATTTGGTCCTATCTTTTATTTTTCTCTTCAGAGGATCCAATTATTTTTCATCCCATACTTGTTCACAATTTATTTTGCTTGCTTTTTAACGAACACACTGCACTTCAAGAAGCCAGGAGTTACATGAGTTTTGCTCATCACTGTTAATACAGTGCCTAGTGTACACACAGTTCCTGGCACCACAGACACCAGATATTTGTGGAGGAAATAAACGTCTGACTGCAATGCCCTTACACTTAAATACTGCACAACTGTCTTTCACATTTGCTGATTTTAGAAGAGATTTTCCTCTTCAATCCCTCTGGAATTATTAATATAACATAAACCAAGTAATCAGTGATGCTTCAATCTCCAAACCACTCTCACTCCACACTCTTTCCAAAACCTATTCCAACTTAAAAAGAATGCTGAAAAGGAAATGTACAGTAAGAGGAAGGTGTTGATGAAGCTGGCTTTGGGCAGGTGAATTCTCATTTATTGTTGTGAGAGTATAAATAGATATACCCTCACCAACAATATATTGACTGGGAAAATAATATATCAATATGCAAAAATGGCCTTAAAACAAATGTAAATTTTAAAAAAATACACAAAGAGGAGTGTATGTGCATTTGCATTTACATGAGATACCTGAAGATATAAACCAAATGTTTCTAACTAGTTAGGTAGGTACTTTTGGGGAGTGAGACAGCAAAACAGAGAAACTTTTTCATGTACTTTTTTTTTTTTACAATAGGCAATTTTATTTTTATAATAAAATCCCGTTAAATGAAAAAATAGAAAATAAATCTTCATGCTTTTGGCATAATAATCCCACCTCTAGGAATCTATATTATTAAAATAATGAGAAATGTGGTTTAGGGTTTATTTATGATGATTTTACCAGTGAGTTCTTTAGTATGTTAAGAAATGGGAAATAATCTAAATGTCCAACAATAGATTAGATAACTAAATAAAGCTCATTCAAATGAAGGACTACTTAGTATACATTAAAGTTATGTTTTAGACAATAAGGAAACTAAAAATGTTTATAATATTATAAAAGCAAAGCAAAGTATGAAATTATTTATTGCATTACTCTAATTTGTTAGGAAAGAAAAAAAAAAGGAGGAAGATACATGAATAGAAAAAAAATAACCTTCAATAAAATCTATCAAAATGTCAATGGTCATTTCTAGATGATGAGACTCTATAATTTTAGGTTCCTCCTTTATGATTTTTTGGCATTTCCTAATTTAAAATAATCATATTTTATAATTGGACAATTGCCAATATTTGTAGTATTCCTTTCTAACAAGTAATTATATTTTATCCAATCCTCATGACAAGCACTCATACAGATACGTTTATCTGCTATGATGGTAGGCTTCAGTTCCCACTTAATCACTCCATCCACCTTATTTCTATGAAAAAGGAACACATTTAATAATCTTTGGGAATGATACTTTCTTTGACTTGTGCATCCTAACAATGGCGATGCCTTAAGAAATAAAATTATCTGTAATTAAATATATTTCAGCAATAATTATGTTGTTAGTTGGCATTAGACCTTCTACTTACTTGTCCTTCCTTCAATGCCCTTGGTCAGACTTTTTAAAACTAGACTAATGGCGAGAAAACTACTTACCACCATTTCAAGCTATTAATAGGAAATTTCATTTTGAAATATCACATTTAAATTAGATACCTACACTGGGAGTTAGGTCGGCCGTTAAACTGATGACAACCTCCACATGTCCATACGGCCACTGTCAGGATGGCCGAACAAATTCAACTTGAAATGATGGACGTTTATTTGTGCATAAGAAGAAGCTGAACGAATATTTACCAAAATGTTGATAGGAGTCAGGTAGTTTCTTCTGGGGACCAGCAGAATAGAGCATAATAATATAAGACAGATCCCATAAGCTACATGTGGAAACAAATCCCATCATATTATAAACATGTCTTCCAGACAGCCTATCAATGGAAGCTTGAGTTTAAAACTTTTCAAATCAACCACCTACAGAGAGCAACTGTAATATTTACTTTCTGAAATAATCCAAACCCCTAATCCTTCTAAGTAACAACATACAAGCACACATAAGTAAAGGCATAAATTCCACATACTGAACATTTATTTGGGAGACCTTTAACAATCACATTACTCAGATACCTCATATAAGGAATGTGATTTAAATTCAGTGGTTCTGTTTGTTTAACTATTTCTGCAATCAAATTCCTTCATGTGAAGAAAGTCACGTTTGAAACTCTGTTGTTCTCTCTCATTTTCTCCCTCCCTCCCCTCTCCCTTCTCTCCTGCCTTCCTTCCCTCTCTGTCTTTCTCTCTGGAAACAATATAGTATAGACAGTTCATTTATAAAAATTCAACTGATATTATTTTCTGCAGGCAACCATACTCACATTTATAAATATCCATAGCATAAAACACTATGTACTTCAGTTCAACTAATTCTAAGACATAAAAATCTTACTGACTGAAATTAATTAACAAATTTATAGAAAGAGAATGTAAAAGGTATTTGTTTTAAAATTTTAAGGCTATTCATTTAGCACTCATGACAATTATCTTTATTCATGATTTGACTGTCTCCCACACTATGAAATGAATCATTATTAATTTGCAGCACAAAGAAAAGCACCCCAAACCCTGAACTGTTATTAAATCATTAAACTCAGAGAAAAAAATTCAAGTGCACAGAGATGCTCACAACTGAACTTAATGATAGACTGAACTAGCTCTATTTAAAATTTCTTTCCTATATTATTTCCCAAGCAAAATAGACTCGTTATAGCAAAGAAAAACTGCCATAATGTATTTAATTGCATGTGGCCACTTTCGTACTTTTATTAATGTAATTACTGAAGTTCTGTGTTCTAAGGTATACATTTTACTTTGTATCCATGGACCCTCCTTGATACATAAAAGTATCATCAAGTATGTAAAAGATAAACAAGTCAAGTAATAAAGCAAAAATAGGACAGTAAAAACAGTATGATATTCACTTTTGTTTCCTTTAAGACAAAAATGTTCTTAATAATTGCTTGCTATTGGCTCACGGAACTAGAGAGTGTATATTAGAACCTCCGTACTCAGAACAATGATTTTCTTTGGTTGTTATTTGTCTAAGAAGCAATAAGCCGTATAATTTGGAAGAAGAAAGCTACTGAATCCTTCAGAAAACACAACCTGGCAGTTTATCTTCAATGCAAATGAATGAGGCGGCAGGAGTGTGCTGGAGAAACCAGTCTTCGAGGACATCATGTAAGGGAATCCAGCTGTGCTTGTATGGTCTCCAGCTATTTACAAAGACAAAAAAAAAAAAAAAAAAGAGAGAGACAGAAGTTGGTGAAGACAAAGAAATTCATGTGAAGTGTTGTTTAGAAACACGCAAATGAAGGAAAAGAATGGTATTGTCAACTACATGTTTTAAATCTACTCATACAGCAATAAATATACTATTTAGAAAATTTTTCTTTTTATGTGACGATATTAGAATTCCTGTTTGCTGAGTTTTCAAATTTGTAAAGAAGGATGTCTAAATATTACTGTTTTAAATGCGCCCAGCTGTTTCATTTTAATTGATCACTAAAGATTTTTAAAGGGTGGGTGCTGCGAGGGGATGGGAGGAGCAGTGCATTTTCCTGGGTTATAAAATCAGTATTCAAAAAGAAACATCAGTATTCAAAAAGAAACCCTCAAAGATAAATTTTTAAAGGCCTGGTATCTTCCTTTTTCCCTGGGCCCAGAATTTAAAATATTTAACACTACCTATATTTAAACTGCTAGTGTGGCTAGATACCACACAGTTCATTACTTAATGTTTTACATTAAAGCAACAATCCTATTGCTTTAATTAAAACCATATCCATTTTCTTCCTGATTTAGTGTGTGAGATTCTCTTCATCTCGGCAATGCTTCCTACTGTGAAACATAAGGTGTTTACAAGGGAAGTTTAAAGAACTTAGCTTCATAATAGGGCATTTAAAAATAAGAATTCATAAAATGGAGGAAACATTGTGAAAAATCCCACATATCAGAAATTATTTTAAAAATACAGACCTTGTTATAGAAATCAAACAATTCCTTGTGACTGAATTCCACAAGAACTTTCTCCAGGCTCTGTGAATAAAAAAGGAAGGAAGGAAAGAAGGAAGGAAGGAAAGGTGGAGGGGGGATGGGAGGAAGGAAAGAAGGAAGAAAAAAAAATTTAGTTGTGTATATTCCACACTGCATTTTTTTTCCTCTCCAGCTAGCCCCAGAATATGCCATATTATTCTCAGAGTGGTTTAAAAAAAAAAAACAACTTACCTGTTCTACTCAACCCTACTATTCCGAGACTCACAAATACATTTAATAACACTCCACTTAAGCAAAAGGTTTCAACTCTATAGGGGTATCCGTTCTTTAAGTTGATTCCACAAAGGTTAATAAAATATATGCCAACAAGAGAACAATTTCATTATCTATTTTTTTCAAGACAGAGATTATACCTGCGATTATATTTCATCTTTCTCAGCAGTCCATTTGAAATCTAGTAAACACCATTACACAAAGGCACTGGAGGCAGCATATCTGATTGAACTCACCCAGCCATTAATGCCACACATCAGCACAGCTGCCGCCTCCAAGCGTGAATCTAACAGTTATGATCTTAACATGCTGAGATTGTTACCTTTTTTAATGTACAGACTCAGCAAAAGTTAACAATTAACACAACAGCTTCAAAGCTGGGACTTAATTATGCTCCTTCCTTTCACCTTACATGCAGCAGAGAAATCTTGATGGATGCTACAGATGCTAAGTAATATTGTTTATGCATGCATGATGGTGCAGGAAAGCGCAGCACATTACCAACCCACTCCAATCTACTTTTGGTTGATTTTGTAAACTGAGGATCTAGTTTCTGAAGATGGTTCAGATATGTCTATTTTATTCAAGGTACCTTTGGGAAATGGAAGTTAATGAGGAAAGAATGCCAAGAATGTGTTACCTGCTCTGACCACACTATCCTGCTCACGTGACATCAAACAGCACCATGAACTGAAGAAGTGGAAAGCTTGCGAACAGTCATTGATTCATGCACTTAGTTGTCTGTGGTCATTTCCAACACTGTATTCTAGTTCTCAGGTTCTACTTTCATTTCCTTCTTTGTTTTAATGATTTCCATTTCTATTTACAAAGCCAACATTTTCAAAACAAGTTATCTGCAGCTAACTTTAGGAGATCAATGGGGCTACGCTCAGAAAGGGCACCTCCCTTCTCATGAAGCCTCCGCGCACAGGATCAAATCTCACACGTCTTCGTTTCCTCTTACACACCCATCTTTGAGCTTTAAAATGAATGAAGCAGCACACCAGTTTTAAAGTGTCATCCTTTACAAATGATAAACAAAAACTATGAATTTTTCAAATTATATTAGAAAAATCAGTTAGTTAATTGGCACATATCACAAAACCTCCAAAGTCTGCATCAGCTTTATCTAGCAGTGCTGTGTTTCCTCCCAGCAGCTGAAGGGAGATGATAAGTCTAGCTGTACCCTAGGGAAAAGCAAAACAAGTTCATTACTTTATCCTCCAAGCCAAAGGTCAGGAGAGACTAGAGACTAAATCAGTATGTGAACAACTAATTTGCTGGACCCTAGAGAGGTAGCGGCCAAGCTAGGCTCTTGTTTCCTGCATTTTGCTTTGCTTCCTTTCAAAGTAGTATTTCTTAAAATGTTATATTGAGGAAAGGGAAAGAAGGGAACTTTAAAAAAAATACTTCTTAAAATAACAATAACTAAAATAATGTGAGTATGTGCATTAGTGTGTATATCTATAGATGTGTGTTTATTTTATATACACACACACACACACATACATATCCATAATAGTAATCCCTTGGCATCCTGCAGCAGATTGGTGCCAGGACCACTGTGGATACCAAAATTTGTGGATGCTCAAGTCCCATAATCTCCACTCCAGATCTGGGGTTCCGAATCCGTAGATTCAGCCAACTGTGGATGTGTAGTGCCACAGTATTTATTGAAAAAAATCCACATATAAGTGGACCTGTGCAGCTCAAGCCTGTGTTCAAAGGCGACTCAATGTCGTGTCCTGCTTTACTGAAATACTCAGCTCTAAAAGGAAAAAAGCTGATACCTGGTAGAGTCCCTCATGCTTGGCATTATGACTGGGAGCTGCTACCATGATCGTTTCCCATTCAACGCACAATGACTAAAATGGAAGAACATGGGAGTGGTTTCTAAGTGTTTCATGTCTATGTATAGAGAGATTTTGAGAATCCATGTTTACCCAAGGGGTGGCCGAGGGTAGCTGTCTTCTAGTTTTTTAGGGGAGTAAGGATGGAGCTTAGATATGTAGGATAAAAAGGAAAAGGGGGCTGGCGAGGGGCCAATTGCCCACATTGTCATGTTCTGACATGAACCCCACAGAGTCCAAGAATTTTACATTCAAATCTGGCCTCCAGGACATTAGGAAGGTATCTTATCAAGAAAAAAGTATAACTCACATTTAATTTTACAGTCTGATAGCTTTATTTATGACTTTGAATTTAGAATAGACCATGGCCTCCATTTTTACTCCTTCTTCAGGCCCTACAAACATTAGGAGGAGGCCTGATCAAAACCTTTTCTGGGACTACAGCATTTTTAGGTGGAAAACACATTCTTAGCTCTCCTTGCGAATATAACTAGAGGGTCACAAATTTGCTCATCAAACCAGAATTAACTCTTTAACTTCAATGTTTACTCTTCAGAAAACATGTGGAAGGTTCAAATGGAAACTAATTACAATGTTGGGTCAATTATATCTCAATTTAAAAAAAAGCCACCTGGGTGTTAGCATGTGGCTGGGGAGAAGGAGGAAACCATCAGGAGACCCTTTGGTGCCATGTTAGATTGTTAAAAGGGACTCCAGCCAGTGTGAATGACTGGGAAGCTGGCTGGTGGTGAAATGCAAGGGCTGGGGGGCGGGGAGGGGACAAACAATTACGGACAGCCCTTTTCTTGGCAGGTTTCCTGGCAGGTTCCCCAGCTGAGAGGGTATGTATCCAGGTTGTCCACGAAACCCTGAAACATATGAAAATATATGCTGAAAGGGGTGAAAATCTGTATAACTACTCTGGAAACTTGTTTGGCATTGTTTACTAAAGCTAAATACATGCATATCCTATGACCCAGAAATTCGCTCCCAAGTATTAATATTGGGCTTAACAGAAATGTACATACTTGGGAACCATGAGATAGGTAGAAGAATACTGACAGCATTATGATTCGAAAAAATCAAAAATGGAAGCAGCCAAAATTTCTTTCAACAGGAGAATACATAAACTGTGTAGAGTAATACACACTGGAAAGTTACACAGACACGACAATAAGCTACAGCCAAATACAAGACCATGCACGACTCCCACAAAATAATGTTGAATGTCAGAGGCAGGCACAGGAGAACACGTGTGATCAATTTCATGTGTATGAAGATATAAAAAAACAACAGAAAAGGCTTTAGAAACAAATGCTTATGTGGTAAAACTATAAAGTAAGGCACCAAAAATATTACCAGAAGTATCAGAATACTGATCACATCTGGGTCACTGGAGAGAGGTAGTAATTGGGAGGAGGCGTAAGAGCAGATTCTTATTTCTTCTTTTTCTTCTTCTTATAAATTAAGCAATAATTTATTTCTTGATGTTGGTGGTAAGTAAAAGGTATTCTTTTTTTTTTTTTTGGCAAACCAATGTACTCTTTTTCTGTATATTTCCCCAATTATGAAAAAAATGGCATTGTTATGTATTAAATTCATTCATTCATTTTTATTCAGTAAATTTCTATTAAATACCTACAGTAAGACCTGTTCTAGGTGCTATGTAAATAGCAATGAACAATGGAGACAAAAATCCTCCACATTCTAGTTGAAAAAGATAATAAATAAGAAATCTAACAATAATAATAATAAAGAATCATCATAATTCACAACATATGTATAGGTATGTTTGCTGGTGGTAAGTGCTAGGAAGAAAAATAAAGCAGGGAGAGGGAATGTGTGTTTGTTTGGTGGTAAGTAGGGTTAAGGAGATTCAGGGTTAGGTCATCAAAAAAGGTCTCACTGAGATGGTAACATCCAAGTTAAGATCGAAAAGAAGTGAAGGAGTAAAAAAGACTACAGGATGGGAGAAAGTATTTGTGAATCATTCTCTAATAAAAGTATAATACCCAGAATATATAAAGAACTCCTGTAATTCAACAACAAAAAGACAAACTCAATTAAAAAATAGGCAAAGGACTGGAACACACATGTCTCCAGAGAAGATATACAAATGGCAAGCAAGCATATGATGAGGAATTCAGCATCGTTAGTCACTATGGAAATGCAAGGCAAAACTGCAGTGAGATACCACTTCACACTTACTATTAGGAAGATCACATATCTTTTTTTAATGAGGGGAAAAATACGTCGGTGAGGATGTAGAGAAATTCAAGTCCTCATACACTGTTGGTGGGAATGTAAAATGGTGCCGGAGATGCAGAAAACATTGGGAGTTTCTAAAAAAGTTAATGAAAGAATTACCATGTGACCCAGCAAGCCCACTCCTGAGTATACACCCAAAATAAACGAAGGCAGGAACACAAACAGATACTTGTGTATCAATGTTTCCAGCACCTTTTCAACATCTATGTGAGGCACTATGTTGACATCGTACCAGTTAAGATGCTGACGCACAGTACTGCGTTTTCTACCTGCTTACTCCTCCATCAACCATCAGTTTAGGCCCTGTTGTGGGCTGAACTGTGTCTCCCCAAAATTCATGTTGAAATCCTCACCACTCCAGTACCTCAGAATGTAACTGTTTTTGGACATAGGGTCTTCAGAGATACTAAAGGTGAAAAATGAGGTCATGTGGGTGGGTCCTAATCTAATATGACTGCTGTCCTTAGAAGAAGAGATGAGGACGCAGACACACACAAAGGAAAGACTATATGAAGACAATGGAGGAAGATGGCCATTATAACCAAGGAGCAAGGCCTTAGAAGACACCGATCCTGCTGACACCCTGGTCTCAAATTTTTAGCCTCCAGAGCTGTGAGGAAATAAATTTCTGTTATTTAAGCCACCCAGTCTGTGGAACTGTGTTACGGCAGCCCTTGCAAACTAACAGAGGACTCCTCACCTCTGCTGGGACAGAGAGAAGAGATGAAATCTACCCTAAGAGCAATGGAAAGCCACTGGAGAGTTGTAAGAATGATATAATTATATTTACATATTAACAACTCATTTTGGCTTTTATTTGTAAATGGATTAGAGTTGGATAAACTGGATGTGGAGAAACCGGTTAGGAGGCTATATTGCATTAGTCCAGGCAAAAGACCTAATCTAATGTGACGGCAACGGTGACAGAGAAAAGTGAAAAAACTCGAAATATGGTTTAGAAGAGATAGCACCGAGAGACAGATCTGAGTTGGAGGAAGAGGTGAAGGAACAGAAATGAATCAAGAACGACTCTTGGGTTTTTGGCAAGACAAACTGATGGATGCAGCCAAGATAGGAAACTCCAGAGGAGCAGATCTGAAGAAAGACAGACTCAAAGGTGCAGTTTCAGATACAATTAACTTGATATGTCTGTGGACTGCTCTGAAAAGACGTGAAATAAGCCTAGAAAGCCAGAAAAGAAATTTAGGTAAGAGATATACATTTGGGAGTTACTGATATATTGCTTTTTAAAATGGAATTAGATTGCCCAGGAAACAAACGAAGTATGAGAAGAGAGGGCAGCCTGGGGCTGAACCCTATGGAACTCCAATATTGACGGCAGGAAGGTGTTCCATAAATGACGAGTACCACCAGGTTCACAAATGTTTCTGCATGGTAAGTGGAAATGTATGGCATTTATTACATGAATCAAAATAATTTAGTAAGTTGGCACACGGGCAATAAAACTGGGTGGCTTGCCTTCAGTCTTCCATTTTCCAGTAAAACCCATTAAAGTCACTAATATTGTTAACTAAACACACACAGACTAGAAGATTTACTCCCTCTCTTCTGTCTTACACATATAAGATTACAACCAAGAACCTATTTAGGAAATTCACCACTTACACTGTTAGGAAATTCACCACTTACACTGTCTAAGCCAGTCTCATGCATTAATATCAAACTTAGACTTTCTGCAACCTCAAAAACACTGCAAAGTGAAAATGAAAGTGCAAAGATTAACATTCTGCCAGTTTCTTACAAGGGAAGAAATATGTATTTGTTCACCCACTTCTTTTTCTTTTAAATGTGTAACCCTGTCTACCAGCACCTGGACAAGGTTGCACATACCCATTAGCAAAATCCTCATGGAAACAGAATTCAGAGAGGTGGTCAGAGAGGTCTAACTTGATGAAAGTTGACAGTAAAAATAGTTTGCTTTCCCATTAGTTAGATATTAGGAACACACACATGTTTTCTAAAACAGAAATGTATTAGCTTCTTCATGAATTATCTAAGTAGAAATAATCTCTAAATAATATAGATATAAATTAGATAAAAATTAAACTAAGTTTACATTACTTGGCTTTTAAAATTAAGTTGGATATCAGAATTAGAAATCATACAATTACCTTTTCACCTAGAAAATCAGAAGTAGAGGACTCCAGTAAAAGAAAAACTACTGATCTCTTGTCCTAGTTAAATCTAAAAAGAATTTGCGAGGTCCTTTTCAGTTAGAGAAATGAAGGATAGAGGTAAAATTTAAATAATATTTCAAGTTCTACTGAATGGGTTTATAAAACAAAAATCATCAGGAACTATTCAATAAAAAATACATCTATAAATTATATTCTCTACAATGGTAACTACATTCAGTTGTAGATCATTGTAAAAATATTCCAGTATCTCTATTATTATTTGCTGACTATCTTCACTATTATTGAATAGTTAGTGAAACTTTCCTCATACATACAAACATTAACCATTTCTGCCACCTATAATATTCAGTTATTTAATAAACATTCAAACAGTACTGATACAAAGATGAATAAGCCATAGGAAAGAGTATACTCTGGACCAACGACAGATCCTTTTCTAGGTAGGCAGGTTGCCCTTTACAGCTGAGCTTCCCACAATAGCAAGAATGTACATGGAACAGTGAGAAGTGAAGGGAATCTTTGCCCATCTGTCGGATCCATGGAATTAATCCTGGCAACCAGCGGGGTAACAGATCTTACAACCAGCTCTGATTCAGAGGATGCCAGCTTGAGAAGGTACAGGCAAAACGTTCTAGGAAAAGAGAAAGAGAAAATTTCCACTCGTTTGTGAGGCAGATGGACTACACAGTCTCCTAAGGCTCTTCTCAGTTCTGTGACTCAGGGATGCTGAAAGGCACAAGTGTGTAGGCAGAGTAACCTGGGGAACTGACGTAGTCAGAGAACCACAAGATGCCAGTAAGAAAGAGCTTAGTGATAACCTGCCTCAACCCTCTTACTTAACAGGTGAGAAAACAAAGATGAACTAACTCATGTAAAGTATCCAGTGGTGGGACTAGTCACTGTTCTTTCCACTACATTATTATGGAAACTTAGGGTAAAACAGCATTCACCTGCATATCAAGTTAATTTATAGAAAAAAATTCTCCCCATGAATTTGCATAATTACTTACCTTCTCTGACTCATTCTACACAGAAATACGTAAAAGCTTTCCTGAGGGTAAACAGTTTGATAATTATGGTTGACGAGGTGCCAAGTAAGAGGTGTAAAATGTCAAGTTAAAGCCTTGAATGTCTCAAAAATTTTCAGAAAAAAACAAGCAACTCTCTTTGTCTTATTACATTAATTTTTATAAAAAAAAAGCTACTGTGAAGAATTTACAATAATTAACATACTACAATTGCCATGCTTATAATTCTAATTCCAAACAAACAAATAAGACTGTTAGCCCGACGAATATACCACATCACACAGAGAAACAGAGCAAGAAAATGACTACTGTCACCTGAATATGGAGCTCATTTCTATTACTCTCTCAAGCCCTGTGATTTCAAAGGTTCTTCATTAAAATACTGCCCACTCTAGCAGGCTCCAAAACCTCACAGGCACGGCCCTGCTGTTTCAGGAAAGCACTGGGCAAACTGAAAACCCTGAGCTTATATCAAAGTTTGATAGACGTTATAAAAGAATAACTGCAACAAATAAACATAACATAAGCCACAAAAGGCATTTTCCTAGGGTCAAATCAACCAAAATTATAACTTGCCTTTTTCAATCTTTGCAAAGTACAGTTTGACAAAATGCTTATCTGTTTAAGAATATAGGTGGGCAGTATAAAACCAGCACAAGCAAATTTTAAGCTCATTAGCACGGCATTCAAGACTCCCAAAATCTGGCCCACGCCTCCACCTGCCCCCTATCTCCTGGCATTATCCGAATGCACTGCATGCGGCAGCAGTACCAGCAGTGTTCTGCACACTGGCCTCCGGGCCTTTGTTCACGCTGTTCCCTGCGCTCACCCAGTAATGCTCCCAGATGCTCCTGTGCGTGCATGTGCGCACACACGCGCACATATACCAGCTCTTTCATTCAGCTAGATCCTTTAGTACTCAGTCCAGCTGACATCACAGCACCCTGGGCAGATCTCTGTCTTTGCCTTTCCCTACTGTATCGTATGGAATTACTTACACTTGTACCATTGATGGTGGGTTCTTCAAGGGCAGGGGCTAGCCTTTATTTTCTTTATTGAAGTCTATTAGCCTAGTATGGTACTTGATCGTAGTACTCAGTAACTTAATATATATTTGTTATGCTTAATTTTAAGAAGGGAAGACTGCTAAACTTAAATATGTTCCCTCTCACACCATTGGGGGGGGATATTATATAGGTAGAGTATCAGAATAAATAGATTTTGTCTAAATGATGACAATGTTTTCAAATTATTCTGTAGCATTTGTTCCAGTGATGACAGTAGTCTTATAGGTCTTATAACTCTTGTTTACACAGTAAACATGTGGGCTACAATAATTAAACTCTAAGTACTGATTCCCCAGTTAGCTTGAAAACTGGCTTCTCATACTTGAGGCCCCTGCCTCAAACTGGTGAAAACACAAGATGTGAGGTTTTAGCTAAAAACACAGTAATTGTGTCTGTCAACATAACAACAATGCATTTTTGGCTAGAAACTTCTATTCAATATAAAAATTGTGTAAAAATGTATATGAAATACTGTCACTAAATGTTTAATGAGGGATGTATACTTCAGTTGACAGGACATTTAATCTGTTATCTGTATATGCTCCTTTCATTCTGGCTAAAATATTATTTTATTCTTGTGTAGACAAAACAATATGCTTGGCAGTCATATCCTCACCATCCTTTAACAATGTGCTATGGATGAGCAGATCACAAACTTGGAGCCAATCAAAATGCATCTCCTATAGTATTCATTAACTATAATTTATTATGCGTATGCTGATATGTCATTATGATTTTCAGCTTTGGTATTGAAATATTTAGCTATGGTTCCTGAATATAATCAGCAAGATAAGAGGCTTTGAATATGATTACACAAAGCTCCTTAAATACAGTGAGAAATTACATTAAGAAGAGCACTGACAGCTAGCAAATGGAGCTTTTTTCCTGTAATAAATATTACAGGTGATGCTATCTTTTTCTGAAAATTATACTTCATTCTAATTATAAGTACTTATTTGATTATTGAAGCTTTATCATTACAGAATAAGGAATAGCTGCATTACTTCTCAAAACATGTGTTAGTACTGTAGCTGAGGGATTTCGGGTAAACTACAAACACCAAGCTGAAATCGTATTATGTTCCCAGAGTATAGTTTTAAAGACTATGAGCTCGATGCCCAAGTTCGGGTTTCTTCCTTGTTCATAAAATCACTTTACTGCACTGATAGACAGAAAATTGGATGGTGTGTGTATTTTCAAGAGCCACTATGTATTTTGCACCCTAAATTAAATAACCTAATGTAATTCACAGTGTTAAGAAAAAGGCAATTAAGAATATATTCTGGCTTAATTTTTTTCCACCTTGTACTCTCATGTCAGTCTTCAAGGAAAAGACAACCAATATGTGCACCTAAATGGGTATTATTTTCAAAATTTAGTTACAATTCACACTTCTTATCAGCTAACTGTAAGCTCTGTTTCTGCAAAGTAATAAGGGTAAGTTCAACATTTGCTTCATGTTATGAGGGGCATTGAATTTATCACATAATGGGCATCTGAAAATCCACTGTTCACCTGCAGTGTACTAACTGGAAACCTCCTACTTCACCCTCAACACATGTGAACCCAAAGTCCTAAAGATGGGCAGGTACAACAGCTAATTTCCTTATGGGGTTAATTTAAGGCAGTAACTGTCTAGAAGAGATTGTTCACTTGTAATCATGTTGTTCCATTACAAATCTTTAACTTGTCATGGTGACAAATGAAGACTGAGCTCATTTTTCCAGCCACATTTGTTCCCTGTAACCTAATTACCTATTTATGATTTGCAAATTCCTCTTGGAATCATCAAATGAACTAATAATGCAGATTCTAATGAAATGGTTCTAACAAGTTGATACTTTTCTATAATCCTAAATTTACCTGGAACTCATAAATAAGATTTCCATTTTACATTTAAAACATAGTGTCTGGGGCAAACTACCACGAGCTCAAAACAGATAACAGCACTGGGAAGTAGTTCAGTCTGTACTATGGCACTCGAGTAAATGGTGCAACGTCAGTTTAATTTTTAATTTAGGGATGATAATAACACTGGAGAACTTAACTTACAGTTTTTTTTTTAACAGTCTTATGGAGGTGATTACACACCATACAACTCACCCATTTAAAGTGTATAATTCAATGGCTTTTAATATATTCACAGAGTTGTGCAACTATCACAATGAATTTTAGAGTATTCCGTCATCCCAAAAAGAAACTATATGCCCTTTAGCTATCATCCACTAATTCTGCTAACTCCTTGTCCCCCCAGTCCTAGGCAACCAGAAATCTACTCTCTGTGCCTACAGTTTTGCCCATTCTGGAAACAATATAAATCTTAAACAGATTCTCTAAAGCAAACCAGTATTTAAGGAATGGGCTATAAAAAAGTAGAGCTTTTTTGCAAAAACAAAAACTGAGGAATGCCTTGAGAGGTAGGATAAAAACTAGAAAAGTGCTACCATGGACCCTAAAGGAAGACAGAGTTGTAAGAAGGAAATAGTGATTCAAGTGTCGAAGGCTCCCAAAAACCAACTGCGACAACTGATAAGCTTTTGCTTTAGATTCAGTGACAAGAGAATGTTACCGACATTGGCAGGAGGAGTTTTGGTGGATTGGATGGGAGGAGCTAATCCTCGCTGATTAGGGAGGTGAGGACTCAGTACTAAGTAAATGAATGTAAACCAGGGGTTGGTCAACTATAGTCCACAGGCTAAATCTGGCTTGCTATCAGTGTTTATAAATAAAGGTTTACTGGAACTCAGCCACAGGCATTTGTTTACATACTGTCTGTGATTGCTTTCATGTTATAATAGTGGAGCTGTATATATCCTGTAAGCTTTTAAAAATATTTACTATCTGGCCCTTTGTAGAAAAATAAGTTTGCCAACTCCTATTGTAAACAAATGTCTCAAAGTATTAGTTCTACTTACCAAAAGCAACCTAACAGGCACTCACATTCCACACTATGTTCACTACTACCAGTTTAAAAGGCCTTGTCGTTTATACATAAGTGGAAGTAAAATCAGTTGTATTGAACACAGCCTAATTACTCATCTCAAGATTGAAATTTCAGGCCCTCTCCACTACCATTTGCTGCACTGCTGTTTACAGGAAAGGCTGGAGATAGTTGCAGAGGCTGTTAGAGCACCTCTTTGGAATAAACAGATCACTTAGCAGCTCATATTTATATAAATTTGCAAATGACAGTAAGGTCTTGTATCACGTAAACTTCTTTAAGAGAATGCAAATGTGATTTTAAAACTGGCATTTAAAAAAAGTAATTTGTGCCTCAAGTTTTACTTTTTTCTAAAGTTTATTTAAAACATGCCTTTTTTGAGTGATTAGTCCCAAGTATTTAATTTTAATGAGTTATATATTCATATGAAGTCCATAATAATTTGTACGTCAGTTTAAAACTCTGGTTTATCTACATAGAGAAATAAGAAGCCAAAGGTTTGAGTCAGAAACATCAAAACAGCTCTTGCTATATGTGGTCTTTGCCTGGGATGACTCATAACATAATAAAGCTACACAATTTGGTTTAATGTTTTGTATCTGTTGATGATTAGAGTGGCTATGTGCCTCTCTAGCCTAGTCATTAATATTAATGAGTTTTGTGACCTAGGCCAAGTTAATAAAACAAACCTTTAAATAACCTATTAAAATGTCCTCAATAATAATTCTGAACTTGAAATTGCTTTACATAATTCTTTTACAGTGCTGGAAAATAAACAAGGGTTTCAAAGGCATTTCCTAACCCAGATGGGAAAAAAATGACAGAACGCTGCGAGTATGCATCAAACATCACTTTTTGATTACAGGTCACACAGACTGCTTCAAAATCATAGATGAACTGAATAAGGAATTAAGACATTCATCATTCCATAGGTGATTGGAATACAACTTAATTTAAGAACAGGCTAAATTTGTGTAACCCCAAAGCAATTACAAGTAATTTTTACTTTCAAGTCAGATCTGAGTTAACAAAAATAAAACTGATGAGGTGGATGGGATTTACCCAAATAGCTGTGAAAAAATTACTCAGTTGTGTCATGGAGTTGGGAAAAGTCAATTATTTTATAAAAGTACTGAAAGTTTGCAATGTTACTGGAAATAGGGTGAAATAATGGCTTAAAGGTTTCTCTTTTAGATATTTATGATACTGGCTTACATAAAAGTTTGCAGAAACTTGTAGAAGCAGCCAAGGATGGTGTCGTAAATCAGAACCCTTCCAAACAGACACAGCCTCCTTCTAGATGGGCCAGACTTAGTAATACAATACAGTATTATTGGTAACAGAGCTAACGGATGCCCTTCTTAAAAGACCATCTTCCACATAGGTGGCTTAGGAGTAATAATCATATTACTGGTCATGCTCTCTGTTTGCTCTCGGTTTGAAATGTGAACCTAGTTCATGGAGAGCACTTATATTTATGTAGCAGAACTAGATGTGAGATAGGTTCTGAAGTACACAAAACGCGCTGAGCAGGGCTGGCACTGTTCCGTACTTTCACTTGGGAACGCTTCCCAGGATTATTGAAGAAAGCGGTACCCCTTCCCCCTTCCTCCCCATTCCCTGGGATACTAACTGGGCCAAGCACTTAGTTCGCAAAAGTCAGCATGCTGACTTTGCTTAAATTCCCCTTTTTTCAGTCTCACCTTCCTCCAGATCATTCTCAATGCAGATGCCAAGTTCAGTTTTTAAGGTGCCACTTTCATCAGGTTGCTCTTCTACTAAAAACAGTCAGTATCTCCCCCATTATCAACGGTTAAAGTTCTATGTCTTTAAGCTTTCCCTAAACATCTCCCAGTCTACCTTTTCCTTTTTAATCATGAAATATTTAAAATATTAAAATTATAAGGACTTACACAGCCAATATTCATGTAACCCAACACCCAGATATAATTCAGATGAACATTTTGCCTTTAAAAAGAGTAAAGAAAGAATACAGTTAAATTTGCCACTACTCATCTGATCGCCTTCCCCTTAGTAGAAGGATAAAGACTGGCTAGAGATAAAAACATAAAGAAGGAAATAAGAAACAACAAACAAAAGACTTAAAGATATAAAAATATAGTTCTTAACTATATCGAGGTTAGAAAGATGATTTTTTAAAAGTGCTACCCATTTGTTAACCTTAGATTAAAAAGTAGAAAAAACAATAAAGAAAATAAAAATTAAAATTGCAATTAATACCTCTTTTACTTTGATTTAAAATTTGTAACGGGGAGAGGGAAATAGCTCAGTGGTAGAGCACAAGATTAGCATGCACGAGGTCCTGGGTTCAATCTCCAGCACCTCTATTAAAAAGAAAAAACTGTAATAGAGGTGAAATTAGACCTAGTGTTTGGAGATGAGATTTGAATATGCAGAAATGGGATAGAGTATTCAGTGTTTCTCCCCTGTCTATCTCTTATTCCTTTAACAAAAGGTAAAGAACTAAGACTGTCAGGGCAGAGATCAGAAAGGGTAGGAGACAATTATCTTCTTTAATAACCTATATGTATGCAGACTAAGATGGCTTACAATCTAAGGAACCAAAGTAGTTGTCAAAACTCATTTCTCAGTACATAGCTACATTCAGGGATACTTAGGAGGGAGGGGCCTACGAAGAGGCTAAAATAGCTGAAAAGAATCAATATGGCACTTAGAGGTATTTTTAGAAAAAGATAAGGGGCAAATCTAAAATTAACAATATATTATTTTATTACATAAAAATCATAAAAAGTAACATGAAAATGTCTTTAAAAAAAAAAAGATACCAGGCAAAAATTTGTTTTAGAATAACTCAATTTAACTAACTTTAACTGAGTAAGACTTTTTATTTTTATTACTGGCTGAAATTCAAAGGTCAACATAACCTATGAAGTAAATTGTGAGTCATAAGGGGAAATCAGAGTCTGCACAATGACCTCAGCATAACTTGGGTCACCAATTGGGTTAGGAAATCACAGGTTTGGGGAGCGGCCCAAAATTTCTCCAAGTGTATCAGCTTTCCCCTGACAGGCATGGTAGGAAATCTTTCCTCTAGAAATACTGTGTTCAGAGAATACTATTTTGGTGCTTTGAAATAAGGTATTTACCTGTAACCATTCACACGACTGAAAATGAAATTCTGTTGTGAGTGCAACTCTCTTTAATGTTGTCCTTTAAATACTGTCAGGTTATGGACAGAGATTTAAAGAGCATAACAGGAATTATTCTTTAGAAGGCAGATTTATTTCTGTTCCATCAATTCAGACCTATTACTTCAGCTACAGAGAATGTCTTCTAAGATCAGACGTAAAACATTAAAATCTATAAAATTTTTTATAATACCATTATAAGAGATGTTACACCTTAGCACCTTGGCCAGATTGCCGTTTGGATAATCCCTTTCCACGAAAACAGTCTACTATAGTTAAAAAAGAAAATGTAATAATTCAGTTTTTAAATAATCTATAATTTGAATCTATAATTTACTAATATCATGAAAATAATGTGGAGTTTCCAATTTTAAATGAAAGCTTACGCATTATATTCAAGGGTCTAGGCAAGCACAAAGATTATTCTTTTCCATGTATTCAAATTAACTTTGGCCACCTTAGTTTCCATTAACTTAGAGAGTAAAATATATTTAAAATATTTGATGCACTTCCTAAATATGCTCTCTGTTCAAGTTTTTAAAAATCTCAGGGCCACTCTTCTCTTCCCTCTTCAATCCATCCAACTCTGATCATGAACTTCTTATTCTAGAGTCTACACTCGTCAAAGATTCTTCATTACTGGCAGAAGTTCAAATTCCCCAGGCTGCCACTTCCATCTTTCTGCAATGCAAGTTGAATTACCTTCTCCCTGCTGCCTCTGTAAGGATGCTATACAAATTTGCTAATAACTACCCTTGAACACTTCTGTATTTTCTCAAAACAATGCCATCATTCCCACTTCTGCCTTCAATGAGAATGTACTCCTCTAACTTCCACATGGCAAAATCCTGCCACTCTTCAAGGCTCAGCTAAAACACCTCTTCTACGAGGCCTTTTCCCATCTCCCAAAACAAATGCAGCTGTCCTTCTGAGCTCCAGTATCTTCCACACTTGAGCCAGCAGTGCAGCACCTCACACATTCTGCCTTGTACTGCATCCCACCCGCCCAACCGAATATATCGTCACTTTTTTAGTAGGAGGGAAGCTTGTTTAGGGTAGGATCCTGTCTTCATTTTAGTAAAGGACGATGGTTGAGAGTGTGACCACTGGTATCAGACCGCTTTATGTTTCAAACCCATCTTCACAAGTCATTGTCTTGAGCAAATTATGCAATTGTGAAATGGTCTATGCCTCAGTTTCCTCACTTGTAACATGGGGATAATAACAAAACCTACCTGACAGGGATAGAGGGTTAAATAAGCACTACGTGCAGAAGCACTTAGGGCAGCTGCCTGGCCTGGTATTCAGTGAGTGATCACTGACTGCAGGGGTCCGCGACCTTTGTCTTCCCCATCATCATCATTTCTTACGCTCCACAGGCACCTAGCCCGGGCCTTGAATGTAACAAACGTTTAATTAATGCCTGCTAAACTGAACAGAACTTGTTACGGCTTTTCAAATCAAGCGGAAAATACAGCCACGTGGAAAATACTGAGAAGGGAAAACCAAAACCAAAGAGTCTCCTAAATGTAACATTTTAAATAAGCAAGTAGTAGATTAACAATTAAATACACAGTTATGTAAATGTTATCCAGATAAGTTACTTTTTGGAAAGGACATAACATTCTATGGATCTAACCTAAACGTGGGTTAGAATTCTGAAAGTTCTTGTCTGAAAGGCCCTTCACGTAACAGCTGACCCTTAAATGACTAGGCTTTGAACTGAGTGGGTCCACTTACATACGGATAATTTTCAGTAAGTCTAAGTCAGCCCTCTCCATCACAGCGTTCTGTATCAGCAGGTTCCACCAACCTTGGGCTCAACAGCAGAGCCAATGCTATGTTTGTGATTTTTGTGAGTCTGACTAGCTGAAAACTTTCATTAAGCAGTAATTTTTTTTAACTACTAAAGGGAATGAACTAGAATATTAAACAATACTATGGCTACAAACATACATTCACAATTTGACCTGAATTACTGTTGAATAAATCTGCAAAATAAAACCTCTCTTCTCTCCCCGCAGCACAGCATCCTGCACTTTAATCACTAGGATTCATCTAAGGGAAATGGATACCTGAGGAAGCAGAGCCAGGTGGATCCTGTACAGCATGAGGAGACTGGGATCTGACACGGTTTAATCTGATTTAGGGGCCACACTATTAGTGAAAGGC
This sequence comes from Camelus ferus, assembly GCF_009834535.1. Taxonomy (NCBI): domain Eukaryota; kingdom Metazoa; phylum Chordata; class Mammalia; order Artiodactyla; family Camelidae; genus Camelus; species Camelus ferus. The sequence goes on along the minus strand of NC_045698.1, from coordinate 79,938,397 downwards.
TCTGACACGCACTTTACGCACCAGGGTACAGCTTCACACTCTGGGTAAAGTCCAGCTCTAACTAACTCTTAATTTTCTCGCAAAATATGATTTGCTGCAATTCAAATGTATCTTAGTAGTTACACGTTTAGAAAAAAGTCCTCAAGAAAAAAAAATGTGAACTATTAATTTTCTAAAATATGCATGTATAGATAAAAACTTGCTTCTAGATTAGTGAAGACTGTCTATAAAGTCATAGGAATTTTTAGTCATGACAACCAAATATGAAAACTTTCAATTTCTTCCTTCGCTAGATTAACTGCTCCTATTATAGTGACTAAAGAAACAAGTTCCAAGGCATTTTTTCTAATTTTATACTCATTTTTAAAAAGGAAACAACGAACCCTGATACTACATGGGCCGTTTTAAATGGAAGACTGTAAAATATCTGACATAGAAATATTGCCAAAAATGGCACAAATGGGCCTAACTTGTACTTCAAATTATTTTGGAAATGAGTAATGAAGTTATAAAAAATTATTTTCACTTTGTTGGTACAAAATGGAAAGAGCAAAATTCATAGCCATTTTATATTTAGCTTAGTTCAGAGTAAAAGACCTGGGAATGCACAGACAAGGACTAGACAACCAATACTTAAACAAGAATTCATTTTATAATGAGGAAAGTTACACATTTTCAAATAATTAACATTGAAAAATCTGGCCCTAAATTCAATTTTCAGCTTTAGATAATTGTATCTTAATTGCTAATGATGAAATCCAGGCATTATAATGTCTTGTTATAGAGCTATTAGGGAACTGAAGAACTATGGATAAAGTAAAAACACATATGCAGGTCATTTCTATATCCTCTTACGTCTAACTTTGAACCTTGTAATGACATTTCTCCTTAAATTTAATTTCCAAGTGCAACAAAAAGAAATTGACCCATAACATGTATTAAACTCCTACCCTGTTGAAAAATACATTAACTGATACTTGGACAGCTCTGAGGGATACAGGAATGTTTAACATTACAGTAAGTGTTCGCCAAATAAAAATATAAAGACCTAGACTCCAACTGAAAACGATGAGAGGAAACACTGATTAGAAAAGCAAGACAGCATCTAGAAGTTAAAAGCACCAGCTCTAGAGTTAGATTGCCTGCGTCTGAATCCTGGTTCCACCACTTATTAGTTGTAGAGCTTCACACAATGTAATCAGTCTCTCAGCTTCTCACTTTCCTTACCTGTGAATGGGAAGAAGAATAATAACTCATCTCAGGACTGGAGTAAAGATCGTATGACACGAAAAGTGCTTGGAATAGTGAATGACACAAATTAAGTGCTCAATAAATATTACCTAAAATTATTATAAAACTAAGGGAAAAAGAATATTTCTAAAGTAAAAACACTAAGTACGGCTGGCCAGTAATACCAGAGGTTGATGAGAGATTGAGAATATGTAGAGCAGGAGCACCAAGCCTGCTGGTCAACCATAAACAACGACAACTTGAGTTGCTAAGTGAAGATGAAAGTCAGGCACTAAAATATTAGTGCTAGTTGATACAAATGAAGAAGCCAGAGATACGTACATATGCAGAAGGCTGCAAAACAAAAATGAGAAAATAGATACAAAGAAAGAAGAGGCAAGAATCAAGTGTTTTAGTCAATAACAATGAGAAAGGTGTCAAATAAATGCACTGAAATGAAAACTTCTAGTCATGGTAACATATTTTTGGAAGTAACCAGCTGCAGGCTGTACTGATCAATTTGATAAAAGAGTTTTAGTAAGATATGATAAGAATACCTGCAACATCACTCTAATATCATTAAAAAAAATAAATGTAAAATGAAAGCATCACCATCCTCCCTCCCCAACAAGAAAATCCTCCGATACCTGGAGAGGAACTACTTAGTATTACTGTAGCGAGACCAATAAAACCGTAAAAGGAAACAGCAATTGTCACATCAAGACTTTCAGATTTAGTGTCTCCTTGGGTACACCTCTGATTTCTGATTGCATCCAGTTTTTCTGCTCAATAAACAGTCTTGAATATTATAATCAACTTCTTTTTAATCAAAACTAGTCATATTGGCAAATCAGGTAGTACTGAGAAATATACTTCATTATGGCAGTTTTCTTTTTATGTGTGCTTTTAATCAGTTTTGGATGCAGGTGTACTTTGAAAAGAAAAGCAACAGATTTCTGTGGGCTACTGATGTCTCTAAAGTAAGAACTGGTTTTGCTAGAAAAAAGTAAAAGACAAAAATGAAATCAAATTTCGTAAGTCTCCATGAAGCAATTCATGAACAAAAGCAGTCTAACTCTCCTAAAGAAAAATTAAAAAAAATAAAATAAAAGCAGTCTTACTGATTTGTTGATAATTTCTAACTTTCACAAAGAGAATATGTTTCATGTCCTCCTATTTTTGGATTGTTTAATGAAAAAACATATAGTACTTACACCATAAATAAACCAGAACCATATAAATGAAAATATTTCCTTATTCTCTTCTAAACACTTAAAATAGCAAACTTTCTTTCAAAATACAATTATGAACAATATGACATTAAAGCCTGGGATTTAATTTTAAGTCGTATTCTTTTTTCAAAAATGTAATTAATTAAAAGGAGGTTATAAAAAAAATCAACCTGTCCATTTTAGCAGATAGTTAATTTACTTGTGCAAACTGGCTATTGCTTTGCATGACTATTAATATAATACACGATTTTTTCTTTTTACTGAATCTTGCCTAAAACAAGACAGTGAAGTTCTTGTAATAATCCCCATTAAAGTACATTAGGTTTACTTCTTTTAATATTGCTAAGTTAAAATTTACCAATCAATATACTGACATACCATGCTCCTTTTGAAAATAAAATAGGTTAATAAAATGGGTTAAAACTGAGGATTGAATATATCAAAATAATCCATTTGTTACCATGAAAGAAAAGTACCACTTAAGCAAGTTCTTCTTAAATAGGATGACTAACAATAAACAGTGCCCAAGAAATTGCTCCAAAGTCAGTATCTTTGATTTGTTTTCTTAGAGGAAAAAATGAACTCACGAAGGTTAATGCTAAATAAATGGCTTTTACAAACTCATTAAGCACTATAAACATTCAGCATAGTCTCCTCCTTTTAAAATATGTTGATACGTTTCCATTAAATAGTTTCATCATCTTCTAAGTTCTCTTAATTTTAAATCCATAGTTTTAAGAGAAAATAGATCATAATGGTAAATGAGGACATATTTACCTCTTTCCCTTCCCTTTAAATTCCACACAGAATATATTTTTAAAAAGAAGAAACATTAAGAGCACAGGAAAATAAGAAAGAACACCACTGCAGACCAGAAAATTGGAGGAAGTTCTAAACTAAAAATCAGAGGAGACTGACTAAGAGAAAAAAAATCAAATTAGAGAAAACTGAGGCTAAAATAAGCAACAGAGAAGCTACCGTAAAGGCCCTGAGAGACACAAAACTCAAACTCATTGGTCTATAAATAACAAAAGCACAAGTATATTTTCTCAAATGTGATTTCTAAGTATGGAGAGTCTCAGAGTGAACAGTGGAATGAAAGAAATAGAACAAGGTAGCAGGCAATTTATGGGGGAGTCCCAAACCCAGAGGACACACTCCAGCAACAGGGAATACGCTGCCCAGCTGTACTCCGTCCTTTTGCCCTGCAGTCACTGGATGAAGGCTTCTGTCATAAGAATCTTATTACCCCCAAGAGGGCTGGATTCTCATCTGGGCTGAGGAGTAAATACTCTCCAGCCACAAAAACTCCTCCATGTATGCTTTCAACTATACACACTAGCGATCAAGAATCACCACTCATTTGAAGAAAAATTAGCAACAATCTCATTAAATTTAAACTGAAGGAACACACCATTCAGGTAAAATAAAAGAAACAAAAAACTTCAAATATAATTGACATTCTCAGTGATATGAAAAGATAGTACATCAACAACAACAAAAGAAAAGGCTATTGTGAAAAAGAGTTCTACAAAACTAAAAACATGCCTGATAAAACAATGATAAAACAAAGCCTAAAAAAATGGGCTGATAATTTAAAGGTCCCAGCTAAAGATCAAATTACTGAGCTAGACAAGAAAGAAAGTCACCATAACCCAATGCAGAATGAGGAAAACATAAAGAAAAAAATGGAAGATTCAGATGCTCCAGTAGCTACCTAATAGAATAATAAAACAGAGAGAACTGGGTGAAAAGTGATCAGAGAAATAAAGATTTCCCTTAGCTAGAGATAGATTCAGGGGCTGAGACACCTATAGAACACTAACAATTAAAAACAGATACTAATCACATCCTAGTGTAATATCAGAACTCCATGGATACAAATTTCAAAATCTTGTAGGGGAGGGGAGGTTGGGTGGAGAGACAGAAGGAGGGAGAAAACGATTCTTTACAAAGGTATGAAAAACATACTGATATCAGAATTCTTTTTAGCAAAATCAGATAACGTAAGTCAATAAAGCAGAGTCTTCAAAATTCTCAGGTAAAATTTATGTAGAATTCTGTCAAGCCCAATTAGCAACCAAGTGAGAGATTAAATACACATTTTTAGTCATGCAAAGACTCAGACTAGCTCAACACATTCAGGTACAATCTAAAAATATTACTAAATGATTAATTCCAGTAAAACAAACAAAATCAAAGAGGAAGATGTAAAATACAAGAAATTGTGATTCAAGAGACGGAGAAGATGGCGGAGTACAAGGACGCTCGCAGGTCACCCTCTCCCACAAATACACCAAGACCCACATCTACAGACCCACTCAGCCAACGAGAGCACCTGTGGAACTCCGACAGAACATCGCCCTCTTCAAAAGATAAAGACGCCAAAAATCTGGTAGGAGAAAAGGAAACAAGAAAGAACAAAAGGCAAAGCAGCGCGGGACGGGTCCCGCGGGGAGGGAGCGGCAAAGGAGGACTGGCGCTCGCTCGCTGGGTCTCCCCTCTCCAACTGAGAGGCCAGCGGGACGGAGGGGGAGCCTCCGAGGCTCGGATCTGTACAGCGCAGCCCTTGACTAACAGAACTAAGTTAAAGGGGCACAGAGCGTCCCCCCGACACCCAGCCTGAGACGCGGGCCGGCAGCGGCGGGCAGGGCCAGGCTGCACAAGCCGGGCGGAGGACGGGAGTGGCTGCACGGAGGCAGCCCCGGGGGAACGCAAGGGGCTGCCCGCCGTGGCTGTGGGTGCACAGGGCAGAACAACCTGGGCCCTCCATAAAACAGCAAGGTTGATGTGCTCTCGGGGGAAGGGTGCACACCCCCATCTCTGAAAACCCGCGAAAGTTTTCGGGGGAAGAGAGGCGGGGCTCAGGCACAGCCGCCATATCCTCCGCGCTGAGCACCCAGGCGGGGGCGGGGGTGAAACCTGCATCCGCACCGAAGGGCTCAGCAGCCTCAAAGGCCACACTGAGACTGGCCTGCAGCCCGGGGCAGATAGGATCCTTCCATCCTGGTCCCTCAGAGAACTTGCTCCACAAAGACAAACAAGGAGCTGGGTTTTGGCTCGGAGCAGGGACAGGTCTTCCCCGAGCCCACCCGCGGAGCGCCGACCAGGGCGGAGCGCGCAGCCGCACAGAGCAGCAGAGCTACCGGCAGCAGCGCAGGTAGAGCGAGAGCGGCCCCCCGCCTTTCGGGCAGGAACACAGCCCCTGACCGAGGTGCTGGGAAGGGGCACGACCCGCCCTCCTACCTGGCCAGTTGCAACATCTGACTGCGGCATCCGGAGGGGCAGCGACCCGCCCGCCCACAGCAGAGAGCTGCACCTGACCCAGTGTTAGGAGGAGGCGCGATTGCTTCCCGACAGGTGCTGCTCCCAGCACCGAAGAGGGCGCCAATGGAGGGCCTCTGAAAATAGCAAGCTGAGCTTCCAAAACAGGACGAAGACAGAAAGACTTCACATTAAAAGCACACAGACTCCAGGAGAACACCGACAAACCCCACCCCACCCCCCTTTTTTTTTAAAATCTGTTTTTACCTGTTCTATTTTCTATTACTCTCTTAATCTTTACTTCTTAATTCATTTCTATTTCTCTTGGGTTTTGATGTCCTGCTATTGATTAGACACAGGTTTCAAATACATCTATTCATCTCCCCCCCCTTTTTTGTAAAGGTTTTAAAAGGACGTCTCAACCCGATTAATACTCTGCTTCAACTCACTCTTCTATTATTCATTATACACTGTTTTCAAACCCTCTTTCTCCCTTCTTTTAAAATTCTTTCTCTCTCTCTCTTATTTTTTTTCTTTTTTTCCTAAGTTCTATTCCTAAATAGGCATCAGATAGATAAAATCCTTAAGGACCAAAATAAACAACTGATACTCCATAAACCACAGTGCCAAAGAGGTATGAGCAAGATGAAGAAGCAGAAAAACCTTTCCCAATTAAAAGAACAAGAGAAATCCCCTGAAAGAAAGATCAACGACATAGACATTGATAGCCTACTAGATCAAGATTTCAAAAAAGGAGTGATCGAATTGCTGAAGGAATTAAAAGAGATAGTGTTTAGAGATATAAAATATGTCAAAAATGAAATTGAAGCTATAAAGAAGAGCCAAGTAGAATGGGTAAACTCATTGACAGAGATGAGGAATGATCTAATAGCTGTGCAAAGCCGACTAGATAATGCAGAGGAACGAATTAGTGATCTAGAAGACAGGGCAATAGAAAGCACCCATTCAGAAGAACTACAAGAGAAGCAAATAAAAAATAATGAAAATAGCATAAGGGACCTATGGGATAATATAAAGCGTCCCAATCTTCGCATAATAGGGGTCCCAGAAGGAGAAGAAAGATCAAAGGGGATTGAAAAGGTTTTTGAAGAAATCATGACTGAAAACTTCCCAAACTTAAAGAAGGAATCAGATATCCAAGTACAGGAAGCTCAGAGGGTCCGAAACAGGAAGAACCCAAATAGACCCACACCAAGACATATCATAATCAAGATGGCCAGAGTCAAGGATAAAGGAATGATTCTAAAGGCAGCAAGAGAAAAGCAAAGAGTAAGTTACAAGGGAACCCCCATAAGGCTCTCAGCTGATTTCTCTACACAAACGCTACAGGCCAGAAGGGAGTGGCAAGATATATTCAAAGCCCTGAATGAAAAAAAGATGCAGCCTAGGATCCTTTATCCAGCAAGGCTATCCTTGAGGATAGAAGGAGAAATAAAGAGTTTCACAGACAAAAAAAAAGCTGCAGGAGTTTAGCAACACTAAATCCATGCTAAAAGAAATATTGAAAGGGCTATTCTAAATAGAAAAGCAGCAGGATGCTACAGAAATGAGAAACACACAACTGGAAAGGTGATAACTCATGAATTACAAATAAAGTAAACATGAAATTATAAAAGAAGACATACAAATCACTGAGAGTGGGAGAGGGAGGCAGGGAAATACAGAATATTTTTTTCTTTCTTTTTTAAATTTTTTTAACAGTAGGATGGGTTTGAGATCATGTTACTATCAGTTTAATAAAAACAGTTACAGTAATGGGTTGACAGATTTACAAAAAAGGGTAACCATAAGCCAAAAATTTACAAAGGAGTCACAAAAATTAAATAAAATCCATGATAATACAAAGGAAAATTACCAAACCACAAAAGGAAGAAGAAAGGAACAAAGAGGATACACCAATTCAACTGCAAAGATAAGTTCAAAATGGCAATAAACACAAATCTATCATTAATTACTGTAAATGTTAATGGACTAAATGCTCCAGTCAAAAGACACAGAGTGGCAGACTGGATAAGAAAGCAAGAACCTTCAATATGCTGCATACAAGAGACCCACTTTAGGGAGAAGGACACATATAGATTGAGAGTGAAAGGATGGAAAAGGATATTCCATGCAAATGGAAAAGCCAAAAAAGCAGGTGTTGCAGTACTGATTTCAGACAAAATAGACTTTTAAAACAAAGGCCATAAAGAAAGATAAAGAAGGACATTTTATAATGATTAAAGCAGTGATACAAGATGAGGATATTACACTCGTTAATATATATGCACCCAATATAGGAGCACCTAAGTACATACAAGAATTACTAACAGAGATAAAGGGGGATATTGATGGGAATACAATCATAGTTGGAGATTTTAACACTGCATTAACATCACTAGACAGATCTTCCAGACAGAAAATAAACAAGGCAACAGAGAAATTAAATACTACAATAGAAAAACTAGATTTGGTGGATATTTTCAGAGCATTACACCCCCCAAAAATAGGATATACATTCTTTTCAAGTGCACATGGAACATTTTCCAGGATCGATCATGTACTTGGGCACAAAAGAAACCTCAACAATTTTAAGAAGATAGAAATTATCTCAAGCATCTTTACTGACCACAATGCCATGAAACTGGAAATCAACAACAGAGAAACAAAGGAGAAAAAAAGGAAAGCATGGAGATTAAACAACATGTTATTGAAAAAACAATGGATCAATGAGGAAATCAAAGCTGAAATTAAAAAATACCTTGAGACAAATGATAATGAAAGCACAACCACTCAAAACCTATGGGACACAGCAAAGGCAGTGCTAAGAGGGAAGTTTATAGCGATACAGGCCTTCCTCAAAAACGAAGAACAATCTCAAAGAAACAATTTAACCCACCACCTGAATGAATTAGAAAAAGAAGAACAAAAAGCCCCAAAAAGCAGCAGAAGGAAGGAAATAATAAAGATCAGAGAGGAATTGAATACAATAGAGATTAACAAGACCATAGAAAAAAATCAACCAAACCAAAAGCTGGTTTTTTGAAAAAGTAAATAAAATCGACAAACCTCTGGCCAAACTCACAAAGAAGAAAAAAGAGAGAGCACAAATTAGCAAAATAAAAAAGGAAAATGGAGAAATGACAACAAACCAAATAGAAATACAGAATATCATATGAGAATATTATGAAAAACTATATGGAACCAAACTGGATAACCTAGAGGAGATGGACAAGTTTCTGGAAACATACTGTCCACCAAAACTGAATCAAGAAGAATCTGAACACTTGAACAATCCGATCACTAGAAAGGAAATAGAAATAGCAATTAAAAACCTCCCTACAAATAAAAGTCCAGGACCGGACGGCTTCACCGGGGAATTCTACCAAACATACAAAGAAGAACTCATACCAGTCCTTCTCAAACTCTTCCAGACGACTGAAAAGGAGGGAATACTCCCAAACTCATTCTATGAAGCCACCATCACCCTGATACCAAAACCAGGCAAAGACACTACAAAAAAAGAGAATTATAGGCCAATATCACTGATGAACATAGACGCCAAAATCCTCACCAAAATTTTAGCAAATAGAATCCAACAACACATAAAAAAGATTATACATCATGACCAAGTGGGGTTCATCCCAGGGACACAAGGCTGGTTCAACATATGCAAATCCATCAGTGTAATACATCACATCAACAAGAGAAAGGACAAAAACCACATGATCATCTCAATCGATGCAGAAAAAGCATTTGATAAAATTCAACACCCATTTATGATAAAAACTCTCGCCAAAGTGGGTATAGAGGGAACATATCTCAACATCATAAAAGCTATATATGACAAACCTACGGCCAGCATAGTACTCAACGGTGAAAAACTCAAAAGCTTCCCCCTAAAATCTGGGACAAGACAAGGATGCCCACTATCACCACTCCTATTCAACATAGTCCTGGAAGTCCTAGCCACAGCAGTCAGGCAAGAGAAAGAAATAAAAGGGATCCAAATTGGAAAAGAAGAGGTAAAAGTGTCATTATATGCTGATGACATGTTACTATATATAGAAAACCCTAAAAGGTCCACACAAAAGCTACTAGAGCTGATTGAAGAATTCAGCAAGGTAGCAGGTTACAAAATTAACGTTCAAAAGTCAGTTGCATTTCTTTACACTAAGGATAAATCAACAGAAGAAGAAAGTAAAGAAACAATCCCCTTTAAAATAGCACCCAAAGTAATAAAATATCTGGGAATAAATCTAACCAAGGAGGTGAAAGAATTATACACAGAAAACTATAAACCATTGATGAAGGAAATTAAAGAAGACTTTAAAAAATGGAAAGATATTCCATGTTCTTGGATTGGAAGAATCAATATTGTTAAAATGGTCACACTGCCCAAGGCAATCTACAGATTTAATGCAATCCCTATCCAATTACCCAGGACATATTTCACAGAACTAGAACAAATCATAATAGAATTCATATGGAACCATCAAAGGCCTAGAATTGCCAAAGCATTACTGAAGAGAAAGAAAGAGGCTGGAGGAATAACTCTCCCAGACTTCAGACAATATTATAGAGCTACAGTCATCAAGACAGCATGGTATTGGTACTAAAACAGACATATAGACCAATGGAACAGAATAGAGAGCCCAGAAATGAACCCACAAACTTTTGGTCAACTCATCTTCGACAAAGGAGGCAAGAATATACATTGGAATAAAGACAGTCTCTTCAGCAAATGGTGTTGGGAAAACTGGACAGCAGCATGTAAAACAGTGAAGCTAGAACACTCCCTTACACCATATACAAAAATCAACTCAAAATGGATTAAAGACTTAAACATAAGACAAGATACAATAAACCTCCTAGAGGAAAACATAGGCAAAACATTATCTGACATACATTTAAAAAATTTTCTCCTAGAAGAAATAAAAGCAAGAATAAACAAATGGGACCTAATGAAACTTACAAGCTTCTGCACAGCAAAGGAAACCAGAAATAAAACAAGAAGAAAACCTACGGAATGGGAGAAAATTTTTGCAAGTGAAACCGACAAAGGCTTGATCTCCAGAATATATAAGCAGCTCATACGACTCAATAAGAAAAAATAAACAACCCAATCCAAAAATGGGCAGAAGACCTAAACAAGCAATTCTCCAAGGAAGACATACAAATGATCAAAAGGCACATGAAAAAATGCTCCATATCACTAATTATCAGAGAAATGCAAATCAAAACTACAATGAGGTATCACCTCACACCAGTCAGAATGGCCGTCATTCAAAAATCCACAAATGACAAATGCTGGAGAGGCTGTGGAGAAAGGGGAACCCTCCTACACTGCTGGTGGGAATGCAGTTTGGTGGAGCCACTATGGAAAACAGTGTGGAGATTCTTCAAAAGACTAGGAATAGACTTACCATATGACCCAGGAATCCCACTCCTGGGCTTGTATCCAGAAGGAAATCTACTTCAGGATGACACCTGCACCCCAATGTTCATAGCAGCACTGTTTACAATAGCCAAAACATGGAAACAGCCTAAATGTCCATCAACAGGTGACTGGATAAAGAAGCTGTGGTATATTTATACAATGGAATACTACTCAGCCATAAAAACCGACAACATAATGCCATTTGCAGCAACATGGATGCTCCTGGAGAATGTCATTCTAAGTGAAGTAAGCCAGAAAGAGAAAGAAAAATACCATATGAGATCGCTCATACGTGGAATCTAAAAAACAAAAACAAAGCATAAATAAAGGACAGAAATAGACTCACAGACAGAGAATACAGACTTGTGGTTACCAGGGGGGTGGAGGATGGGAAGGGATAGACTGGGATTTCAAAATTGTAGAATAGACTACACTGTATAGCACAGGGAAATATACACAAAATGTTATGATAACTGACAGAGAAAAAATGTGACAATGAGTGTGTATATGTCCATGAATAACTGAAAAATTGTGCTGAACACTGGAATTTGACACAACATTGTAAAATGATTATAAATCAATAAAAAATGTTAAAAAAAAGTTGCATTTTGGGAGGAAATTTTCTGTACTTACTCGGCTTCATGTGTGAACTTTTCTAATTAAAGCATATAGGGAAGTTCTTGGCAAATACTAAGCAACAATATTTGTTTAATGAATCAATAAATGGATATTGAAAAAAAAGAAATTGTGATGTGTAAAAGCAGTAAAACTAAACTTACTAATTTACTAAATTAAATTTAGTAAAACTAAATTTAATAATTATTGATATGCATGATGTTAAAAAGAAATGATCTAAAATTAAAGTACAAAAGTATTTTAGAATGTCAGGGAGGAAGAAATACATTTATACTAAAAAACTCTAGACATTGTTAGAAAAGAATGACAACATTCAGTAAGAGGAAAGCTTTTTGACATCCTCAAAATATTCCTTTTATTCATTTATACAGAGATGCCTGATAATGGACAAATGATCTAATTTCTGTGCCTTTAAATTTAATATTAATTTGCTTTTATTCAGATATATCCATACCTTGACATCAATTAATCCTAACTGGTGTGTAAACATCACCATTATATTGTTTCTAGAGGTGCTGAACCCTCTCTGAAACAAATTACACAAAAAATGGTTATAAAGATGGTTTTGAATGTCTTATATAGAATGGAACCAAATAATGAAATCAGGTATATGAAAGTGTAACTCAGAAAGTTTCAGTATTAGTTCTTGGAAAATTACTTCTCTCAAAGTTCAGATGACCAGAGAATCTTTACCGTGGAATTGTACTATGTAAAAAAAGTCCATATGTGAGAATATTCAAATTGTCTGTCGCAACTGTTGTGTTTGGAGTTAACCTGAATCCATCACAATAGTCTTCATTTTGTTCAGTAAGTAAATTTGACATCTTATTTTTCTTCCTGAGAAATTTGCTAATTTTGAAAAGAACCGGTATTTACAAAAAAGAACACAAAGTCCTAAACTAGCACCATGATTGTAGGCAGAGGGCCTGCTGCTAAGAATGCTCATGAACGTTAATTTTGAAGGTCTAAATGAGCCTTCAATTTACAAAGTACTCATTAAGAGCAAGCCAAGCATCAAAAGCCATTTTGTCTTCACTATTGTACTAAAATGCCCTCTTGCGCACTTCCCTTTCACCAATTTCAGATGAAGATAAATAAACGTTTCTATGGTACAGGGCATCTGGAAATGGGTTAATACCTAAGTTAAAAATATTAAACAGAAGAAAAAAGAAGAGTATCTTTCTGCTCAGTAGACAACAACAAGCTATATATTTACAGTATCTATAAAATAGGGTCTTTCCAAGATCTAAAAAACTTGTTTTTATCTTGTTCCTAATGTCACAGTGCGACAGAGGGGGTTAAATGCCCATCCTTTGACTTCTTGCAATACAAAACAAAGGACCACCAATTAAGACTCTTCAGATCTCAAACATCACAAGGATGCATGGGAATGGTAATTTCTATAAGCACCCAAAGTGTAAAACATAGAAGTCTATTATAGATTAAAACCAATACACAAATTATGCTTCAGCATAATCTTGCCCAAGTTTACTGACATTCAGGAACAGGTATAATATATTCTTCATACTCTTAATAATTCCAAAATGAATAGAAGTTGGAAACTACCACTGAAGTTTCCATTAGTCTCCAAGGTCAGTGTCATTCAGTGATACAAGATCATTTTGGACTTTACAACAGTACGGTTAACTTTCATTACATTTTAGATTCTTTCTTCTGATCATATATCCATCTAGAAGCTAGGTACAGCATTTTAATCAAGTAAAATATTATGGACTTGCCACCCTTGGGGTATTTTTCAAATGCTTTTGGAAACTTTTATAGAAGGTAATTTCAGTCATGCATATTTGGACTAATTTATTTAGCTGAGAATGAATACAAAAATAGCTCCATATGCATACCCATGAAAATTTAAGGAAATGAGAAAAATTAAGATTGGGTTTAACTGCAATGTTTCTGAACACTGCAACTCAATTCACATTACTAAATGTTTTAAAGACAAGAAATATGTTCTTTTCCACTTAGTGAGATCAACATTTCTCAGTGCTTTAACAGAGCATTCTATATCTCTTTCAGGCAAAAAATGCAACCCAAGAGGCTAAATAAATCTGAATTTGCAGTTAGCACATATATACACACTATTAAATATCAGTGCTAGCTTATGCTATCATTAAATTCAAAGTAAGATTATGAAATATAAAGACTAATTGTTCCTAAATCATATCCCACTAATATATTAGCAAATGAAAACATCTTGGGAGAAAAACGCAGTTTCTGGTAGATTTCTAAGACTGGGCTACCAAAGGTGAATTACTCTTGAAAATAGAATCTGCTCCCATTTGTGAAAAATCTGTAAAATGGGAAACAAATACTTAATGAACAATCAAAATGATAAGAACATAACAAATTTAAGCATTTGTAATAATTTGAGGGCTTCAGAAACAATGGACAAACATAATAATGAAAACAGCTTTCATCAGTCTTCTTGCCTACGTGATAGCATTAACTAGGAGCTCTGTGTACCCCGTTATGTTTGGACATAGGCAAGCTTCACTTTAGGCAAGAGCTGTCGTGAGCACGTGGGAAGCCAGCTGTCAGGCTGCAGCCCCTCAAAGACCAGATAGTGTAGACTTACTGGTAGAGTGCCAAGACGAACAACAGAAACCTTACTCCTTCCCATGCTGTTCATTCCCTTTCTTCGCAGACTAGGCTCTGGTTTCTGGCCTGGGGATGGAGAAGTAGGGGGAAGGGAGCCAACTGTTCTAGGTTCATGGACAGACCTTTAATTAATCTTCCTGCCCTTCTTTATATTTGGCAGATTCTCAGTCCAGACGTCCTTTCGGGTTCAGGCAGGCTGATCCGTTTCCTCTCACTTCTTCTCTAGCCTCCTCATAGCTTGTTGCATCAGTCATCTCACTCCCATCTTTTCTTCTCTCAGTAATTTCTTGAAACTTTAAAATACCAGTGAGTCTCTGATTTTCTTTGCTGCAGGTTTCTATTCCTTTATGTGCTTCTATGCTTCTATTTTAGTAAGGTCTCAGGAGGGACAAGAAATCAACATGTACACTCAGGCCTCCATCTTATAAGAGGCAGCGTTACTTTTTAAACTTTTTAACCAGACTACTTCCCCCTAGTGCATATAACTGTACACAAAAATCTTACCTGCTAACTTGTAGAACAGCTAACCTTTCTGAGATCTAACTTAAAAACTTCACAGCATTTCAATTTAAGATAAGTTGTCTATGGATGGGAAATCATTTATTTTAATACCTGAAGGGTAATAAGTTACGGTTACTATACCCAATGCTTAATTAAGAATACCTAATCCATCTAGCGAATCGCAAAAAGATTCTCAGTTTCTGTGACAAGTTCAAAGGATTCCTTACAAACCAAAAGATAAAATGTACTTTTTCCAACTACCTCAGCAATTGAAAAATTATCAATTTGCTGCAAGATAATGTGATCTAGATGTTTGAAAGTAAAAATTCTGCTCCCCCCCCCCTCAAGAAGGCACTGAGTAAAAAGGATCAACTACATTAGCATATGGAAGTTTGGGGGAATATAAATTATCATTATTCATAAAATCAAATTTGAAAAAGCAGCAATAATATAATCCTTAAAAATTCTGGAAGCAGATACTAACTATGGCAAACATACCACTGAATAACAAATATGATTGTAAAGTGACTTATGTGAATCACAACTAATTGAATCATTATGTTGATTTATTACTTTACAGCCACAGTCTCATTGTTGGTTCATAAAATCATATGTGGAACTGGTCTCTAGCCAAGAATCCCCAAAGAACAGAAATATAAGAAGAAGCACAAGTCATATAAAGGCAACTTAAATCTGTACTATATTATACACTTTATGTTTAAGATTTTAATTAGCTATAGAAAGAGAATAAGATTTTTAAAAATTACAAGACAGTACAGTTTATTGGATATAAACCCGCAGAACGTCTCAGCCATGCTGGCATTATCTTTTATTCTTTTAGAATTCAAATTTCATGTACTGGAGGAGGAGGGCCATGGTGAGGGTGTGGATAAATGACCTCAACTATCTTTCCTGATTTCTAAATTCTCTAATCGATTCCACATTTCAACTTTTTTTTTTTTTTACTAATACTTGAATACTTGACTTCCATAACAAATAAGCTAACTTTTTTATTTATATCACGGTAACTTCAGAATCCTATGTTAAACAAATGTGCTTAGATTAAAATCCCCTCTTAATAGTAAAATGAGCACTAGAAAATCAGACTTTGCAGTTTGCCATGGCCAAGCCATCTGATTTACCCAGATGTCTGACAGATAAAAGGCATCAATGCTAACACGCAATAATCACTGGAATGATGTTTGGGAACCTACTTAACTGCTATCATAAAACAAAAAGTAAATAATTTTTCAATAAAAAGTAAGTACTTACTGGTAATTATTTATATATTTGGAAAAGCCCTAACCACAGGAGTCCTAAATACACCAAAGTAAAGAGTATATGTGGTAAAAATTGCGACTTTAAAGGAAGAAGATAGTTGGTAACCTGGCTTCGAAGTGAACTGATTAAAGTAGTCCAATAAATATTCTCTCACTAAAAACAATTTTAAAAATTGCTAAAGACAGTATTATTGACATTTTACACAACATAAATTGTAAAAGTGGATATTGTACTACTTCGGGTTGTTATCTTAGTGCTGTTTTTAAAGTTTGATGGGAAAGTAAAGAAAAATAAGATTATCTGCACAGCTAGGCCACAACAGTTCTGAAGTGGCTTTAACAAGGACCTCTATTGAAATTTTTCTATGCTCAGAGCTACTCCAAAAGATTCTGAAAATATTTAGGCCAGGGGCAGATATATTAAAACAAATGAAACAAAATTATACCAACAAAAACAAAAGTGCATAATGTTATTCCGATGCCTAAATAGGGTCTGACACAAACCAGTCTACTTTCTCATGTCATCCTTTACCTTTCTCAAGTCTTTGTTGTAATAATCTTTATTCTTTGTCCATCATCCAGTTTACCTCCCTAACTTCCCATTAAACTTTTTCTAATTATTCTTCACAGGGTTGCCTTGCAGTTCATCTATATCAAAACTGAAACTTTCAATGTTGCCCCAAAGCTACACTGAAGTCATTTTATGCACTATAAAATTTTATTTAAGGAGAAGTCAAGGTCACAGAGGGATAACTGTTTAGTGAAAATTCTGAGCGAGCACACGGAATTACAGAGTATATGGAAAAATACTCAAGTTTTGATCCTTTATGCATTTAAAAAAGCAATATAGGACCAAGAGCATGAGATTTTGGTGAAAAGCAGTGCAGGCGAACTCAAAGCTGTATCAGATTTTAATACCACAAGATGTATTGGTTTGGAACTCAACAATCTGAAAAAAAAAATCTGATAATCCTTTGGTCAAAAGCAATCTCTCAGTGATAAGGAAGTCTTCATCAGTTATTATAAGGGATCTCTTGCAGTGGCCTTTCACGGTATCCCTCTTTTGGGCTAAATAAATCATGTGGCCTAGAAATAGATATACTGTGGTTCAGTTTGAAATTCATGTTTCCAATCTCTGCCTTTTACATTTTTGAAAATGCTTATAATGCTTTTCCAACAGACTTCATTTTATTTTAATAATTTCTAATTTCTTACCTATTCTGTAATAAGTAAGCTCACTGAATAGCATAATAACTACTGATTTTATGATGCTAACGTACACAATATACCAACCTTCAGACTATGCATGCATATTAATAAAATGCATTATACTTTAGAAGTTGCCTTGAGTACAATTTTAACTGAATCAGACTTCTGTCTTTGTTTTTCACTCTTTATATCCAAACCTAAAACTTTTTACTCTAGCTCAAATGCATTAAAATTATATCTCAACAGAATTCAATTTTTCTGATAACTAGGTAATCACTTTTAAAACTTAAATCACTACATGGTGGAGGTTATTGGGAAACTGGATACTTAAATAATTCCAGGAAACCTATCTCATTCTTGATTGTTCTGAAACCTAATTAATAGTAAAATAGTCTTTAGATTGTTTTTCTTTTGACCTTACCCTCAAATACAGATTAAAGAAAAAGTTCATAAAATTTTATTTTTGATGCAGAGGAATACTCTAACATTAAAAGGATAATTTAAGAGCCATAAATAATCCCCCCTTTTTAAAAAATAAAGATCCCAAATTAAGTTGTCCAAGATATGAACAGATTAGAAGGTCAAGTAAACAAGACAAATCTGAGTTTGTTTCGAGCTGAGAGGTTTCTTTCAAAATATGTCAGTTCTTGCAGAAAACATATAATGTGTGATACTATTCCAAAACACCATTTGTAAATGGTCTAATTTGTAGATTGCTCATCCCACATATAATAAGTTTTCTGAGAGGTAAGGAAAGAGTTGGAGAACATTTATTGGGCTGAGTGACTAACATCATCATAAATCACAAATTTACAAATTGGAAAATAGAAAATTCTTTTTTTTTTTAATCAAAGTATAGTTGATTTACAAAGTTATTTAGTTTCAGGTGTACAGCACAGTGATTCAGCTATACACACACACACACATATATACATATTCTTTTTCAGATTCTTTTCCATTATAGGTTATTACAAGATATTGAATATAGTTCCCTATGCTATACAGTAGGTCCTTGTTGCTTATCTGTTTCATATATAGTAGTTTGTATCTGCTAATCCCAAACTCCTAATTTATCCCTGCCTCCACCTTCCCCTTTGGTAACCTTAAGTTTGTTTTCTATGTCTCTGAGTCTATTTCTGTTTTGTAAATAAGTTCATTTGTATTGTTTTTTTAGATTCCACATATAAGTGATATCATATGATATTTATCTTCTGTCTGACTTACTTCACTTTGTATGATAATTTCTAGGTCTATCCATGTTGTTGCAAATGGCATTATTTCATTCTTTTTTATGGCTGAGTAATATTCCATTTTTTATATATACCATATCTTCTGTATCCAGTCACCTGTCAACAGGCATTTAGGCTCCTTCCATGTTTTGGCTACTATAAGCAGTGCTGCTATGAATATTGGGGTGCATGCATCTTCTCAAATCAGAGCTTTCATCTTTTTCGAATATATGCCCAGGAGTGGGATTGCTGAATCATATGGTAACTCTATTTTTAGTTTTTTAAGGAACCTCCATACTGTTCTCCATAGTAGATGCACCAATTTCCATTCCCATCAACAGTATAGGGAGAATTCCCTTTTCTCCACACTCTCTCCAGCATTTATTATTCGTAGACTTTTTAATCATGGCCATTCTGACCAGTGCAAAGCGATACCTCACTGTAGTTTTCATCTGCAATAGAAAAATTCCTTTTTAAAAAGTCTTCGTCCGGCTATTAAATAAAAAAGAAAAATGTACAATTTGTTTTCTTTAACTTTTCATGGTTAGTTCAAGCCTTCTGACTGAGCGAATCTTATAAAAATGAGAAAATCTTTAAACAAATACATTATGTGAGGAGTTATTTGGTGAATCTGAGAATTTAAACTAGGTAAATAAAATGATTAAATTTGCCTTTGGGGAAAAATCAAGTATTTGCAGAGCACCTGTCATATGCCTAACTACTTCGTAAGACTATGGTATTTCCTAAATTACAATGTGTGAAAACTGGGGGAATATCTTCTGCCTTATAGAAAATGTATTTTCTCCAACTGATATCAAGTGAAAACTCCCAAGTAAAAGATTTCTGGCTGGAATATCAATTAGTTAAGTTTCCTACTTGACAGTTTAAACAGTTTACTTGACAACATTATTTGATTCTAAAAAGGCTGACATACAGTATAGTGTACATAAATCAGGAAATGCCTAATACTACATGTATTATAATACTGGGGCATGGAGAAAGGACACTTACCTACTTACGTACTTATCTAATTAATCTTTTTTATTTCATGTAAAAATGAGTATACTGAGTATGCTGTACACATGATATATATATCATTTTATATACATATAAATTATATACATATGGAGGGTGCATACTCCTAAATTTTTATTTATAGGGTATACAATCAAAGAAGGCTGGAATAAAATAAGAAAAATTTCCAACAATAACCCTGGAGAATATTTCACAACATTAGAATGTAATTATTTCTGAAATAGGGCACAGAAAGTAGGAACCAGGAAGGAAAAGATGGAGAAATAGATCAAATAAAAAAGATCACACTAAAATTAAAAATTTCTTTCCCGCAAAAAATGCCTTAAGGTAGTTAGAAAGCAAGCCACAGAGTGAGAAACAATATTTTCAACAACAATTAACAAAGGGCTGGTATCTAGAATATCTACAAATCAATACAAAAAATAGACAACTTGCTGGGTAAATGGACAAGAGAACTGAAAAGTCACATTATATAAGTGGATGTCTAAAAATCAGTAAGATGACAAAAAAGTGCTCAAATCATTAATAATCAGAGAAATGCATACCAGAAGTTCAATGTGATACCTCTCTACAAACTCACCAGAATGGCTGAAATTAAACACACTGACAATACCAAGTTTTGGAGAAGATATGCAGCAATCCCAACTCTCATTCACATCTGGTGAGTGGTAAACAAATTGATATAGCCACTTTGGGAAACTTAATTACCTACTAAAATTGAACCTGTGATCCAATTATTCATATCTAAGTATGTACTCAACAGAAATGCATGCACATATGCACCAATCATAGTACCAATTCAAATTCCCATCAATATGAAAAATGGTTAAATTCACTGTGGTATGGTAATAAAATGGAATACTATGCAGCCAGGAACACAATGCATTGCTATACAAAACACAGAGGAATTGCACACATGTGATGTTGAAAAACAATAAGAACAACAACAAAAAAAAAAAACACAGATAAAACAGTACACTGTGACTAATTCAATGTATACAAAGTTTATTAGAAAGGCAAAAGTAATCAATGATATTAGAAGAGTTGGGAGAGAGGTTAACTTTGGCGAGCAGAGAAGAGAAAGTGGTTAGGAATCAGTAAGAGGGCTTCTGGGGATACAGATAGCATGTACTTTCTTCAGTGGGTGACTATTACACAGGAATGTTCATTTTTGGTAAGTCACTGAGCTGTTGTGTGCTATAGTTTTTTTTTTTTAAACATATGGAGACCAAAGGCTAACTTGAGCAGCTTTAGTTTGAAGACGAATTTATTACTTTTTTAAACAAGGGCATATTTTTCTTCTAACTTTTCAAAGAATCGTACTAAATAAAGCAAAACTTTAAACTGTTTTAGTAGAATAGTTAAAATGTCCTTAATTCTTTTAAAATCATCACTAGCAAGTATATTATTTATTTAAATTTTTATATAACTGTCACTGGAAACTTAAAAGTCTTCATTGAAACCAGTTGGGAAGTAACAGTTGAACATGAAAACTGTAGTGATTACTTCAATACAATCCAGAAACTAACAGATAAAGGAGATAAAATGAAATGGTTTAAAGATAAAAGCAAAGTCAAGTTGTATTTAAAGAACTATTTAAGATATGTAGAAAAATGACTACTTCTGAACTAAACGACACTATTCATACTCTCTCTAGGGTAGAGAGATTATCTAAATCAGTGGTACTCAACTGTGTCAAGCGTAAGAGCCTCTTGATAACTGAGCTGAATTGTGTGTGGGAGTTGGAGAGCCATGGACTTCACTGGCACATTCTGAAGGGCAGAAACTACACGGCATGCCAGGACTGTATACTATATCTACTTCACAAGTCCAGGTTATTTCTGCATATTTGTTTTATTACCAGCAGCAAGTAAGCCACCCTTTGTGATTTACTCATTGACATACTGATTTGAACCAAAACAGCTCTGAACAGAAATGGAGGGCTTTAAATGTTAGCCACTATATATAAAAATAGATTAAAAAAAAAGTTTCTGTTGTATAGCACAGGGAACTATGTTCAATATCTTGTAATAACCTTTAATGAAAAGGAATATGAAAATGAATATATGTATGTATATGCATGACTGGGACATTGTGCTGTACACCAGAAATCAACACATTGTAACTGATGGTACTTCAATTAAAGAAATGGAGGGCTCTGGGATGTTACAAATGGGGGGCCTGAAGCGGGTATATATAACACTGTACACATCCTAGCTAAGTATCTCTGTCCTGAAGAAAGTTTTTATATAAGAGTATCAAATTCATGATTTAAAAAAAAGATGAACAAATGACTTAGAAAAAAATTCATTGCATGGTGTCAGGACCAGGACTTTCCACCTCAAAAGAACCTTAGCATAAATATTCAGAAATAACAATGCTCAGTAAGGTAAAGAAATGACAAAACCAAATTTGATGATGATGAATATTTCCTTACGCACAGAATTATAGAGTACTATGTGTGCCACATACTGTTAAAATTGCTTTACGTATGTTAACTCATTTAATCCTCAAGCAACCTATGAGATAGAGAATGAAACACAGAGAGTAATTGTGCAAGGTAACAAAAATGGCATTTGAACCCAGGCAATCTGACTGTAATTCCACACTCATAAGGAAAGATTGGTAAATGCTAGCTAAAATGTATACTTGTATAAAATACTGAACATGGTAGCATTTATAATATTCATTTATTCAACAAATATTTATTGAGTGCTTATGACAGGCCAGGCACTTTCCTAGGTGCTCAGAATTTAACAACAGTTTATAAAACTAAAGTTCCCTGCCCTTGTGGGAGTTTGCATTTCAGTGGAAACTGACAATTAACAAATAAGTAAAATACATAATTTGTTTAATAAAACATATAGCTTGTCTGAAGCTATGGGGCATGGGATATGCTAGAAATACGGTGAATTGTTACTTGCTAAGGTGGAAAGGGAAGGTCTCATTGATAAGGTGACATCTGAGTGAAGATCGGAAAGATGTGAAAGGATAAACCACAAGAATATCTGGGAGCAGAACACTCCAGAGGGAAAACGCAGCAGGTACAAAGTTCCCAAGGCAAAGGCGTGCATAGAGTCCTCAAGAAACAACAAGGAGGCAGTACACATAACTGGAGACCAGTAGGTAAGAGGGAGACTGGCAGATGATTAGGTAAGAGAGGCAGCAGTGGGACAGATTACATACACTGTTAGCTTTGGGCTGCTGTTTTTCAGGTGGGAAGCCACTTACGGCACCAGCACAGAAAACTAAAACTTCCAAGATGTTTGTGCTTTAATGGTTCTGAAAGAATCCGTAGTAACTGCAGAAGTGAGGTTTTGCATTAACAGAAGAGGTGAAAAGTAATTTTAAAAAGATAGGAGGCTCATAATTAGTGAGGTTAACATGTCTGAAGGGTCAGGGGCCCGACTGGCAGAGAGAAAGGTGTGAGAAGAGGCTAAAATTTTCACTGGTACTGTGGATGGAAGAATGGGGTCTGAATTAACTTCTGCTGTGGAAGACAGGGCCAGTGGAGGAGACATAACAAAGGGAGGGAGGGAAATTGTTAGCAGTATCAGAGAAATATAATGAATTCTTCGTGGAAATACTCGCAGGGAAAGACAAGGATTGTCAATGGACAGCAGTGCCAATCAACTGGGGCAGCTTGGCGAGCTGACAGACACTTAGGCATTTGAAAGACTCGTGTGCTTTAAAAACAAACAAAAAAGTACTGGATAGCACTGAAAAGAAAACAGTTTCAATTTTGTAATAATCATTGAAAGAAGGTCACATAAAGAGGAAAAAATATGCATAGTTCACTTATAAATTCTCATGGTAGTAATAATCTAATGCATATGGTTTTGAAGATGGGTAAAATTATTACTTTAATACCATAAAATGGTTGAGTAAGGAATGATATAAACTGCTTATGCAAATATATTTGAGATGAAGTAAAATTTGGTGTTCAAATGGAGAAGCGATTGAAGTGTCCGGTAATGATACATTTAAATAAGGCAATTTGGCTCGAACTGCATTCATCTGTAAATAATTTACACACAGATCGAGTTCTGCACTAGCTAAAAAATAGTATGAGTTATAAAAACATACCCAATAGGATAATTTAGTCTCTAAGGTTAAAGAGTGCAGACTTTAAAAGGGTCTCAGAGTCCCTTTTGTGAAGAAATCCTTTAAAGCTTAAATGGTTGACAGAGCACAGGAAGTAGCTGACGTGGAGCCTCAGGAGTGCTGTGGAGAAGGGCATCAGCTCCGCTAACCAGGCCCTCAGAAATGGGCCTGGGTCACAGCAGTCTCTGCAGGGTCTGAGACTTTCCATTTTGCTGGAAAACCCTCCCCTAGCCCATCCACCTGTCTACAGCCTACCCAGGAATGTCAACCGTGAAGGTACTATCTGTAACAGGACACAGCAATCAATCACTCCTATGATACAACTTCAGATCCGTGCTTTTTATACATATTTTGCAGTTTATTTTTCCCATTTGTGTAATGTGCCAGAATCTATGCATCTATTTTATTTTAAATAAAGAACACTGATACAATTAAGAAGAGAGAGTGTGAGCTAACAATAAGAAGCTCATCAGTCAAAAAGAGATTAAACAGAGAACGGGTTGATAATGAATAATTTTTAATTCCTTTGAGGGGTTATTTTGGTCTGTCAGGATTCAGAATTACAAAAGCTATAATTTCCTCTAACTGAGGATTGTAGGACTGCTGTTTGTTTGTTAGACTGCGAGTTCCAATTTGAATCAGTTGCCTTCTGGGATAGCAGCCAAGCTGTCACTTACCCGTTTCGGACATTTCACGATACTATTACACTCCAGGGTTAGAGTCACTGTTTATTCCAGGGTTAGAGTCACTTATTCTTGGCTCTCACCTCTTCATCTCTTGTCATTTTACTGGAGACGCACTTTGAGAGTTCTCGCATGTCTGAATCATCTTTGCTTTCACACTTCATGGACGGTTGAGCTCGGTATATAAACTTCTAGTTTCAAAATCATTCTCCTACAGAGTCCTAGTGACATCTTCTCCACTATGCCCTAGAATTCAGGGCTGCTGATGAGAGGTACAAAACCAGTTTGATTCCTGGTTTTTTGTTGGTAACCTATTTTTTTTTCCCTCTTTGGAATCTCTCAGGATTTTCTTCTTTGTCTCTGGACTGAAACAGCAACAGTATGTATTTACATGGGAGTCTTCTACATTCACTCATTCAGTTTGATACATGCTCAGCCCTTCCATTTGAAGACTAATACCTTTCTTCAGATCTTGTGCTTTTTGAATTATTATTTCCTTAACTTCCTCTCTGTATTACATATACAGTATTTGTACCCATCCATTATCATTGCACACCCTTCTATATTTTATTTCACACATTTTGTTCCTTAAAAGTAAGAACACGTTATGGTTTGTTAGAAAGTGACAGACGCTATTGAAAAAGAAAAAGTAGAGCAGAGTAAGTTAGTTAAGGCACCAGCGGAACACAGGGTGGGGAGTACAGGTTGTGATTTCTATGAATGTGAACTGAGCCAAGAAGAGAAAACAGTGGAAAATAAGATCAGGATAAGATCAGAGAGAAGAACTCGAGGGGCTACAGCATTTAGGAGTTTGCAGACTAATGCAGAGACTTTCCCGTCTGCATGAAATGGGAACTGTTTTACTGTTTCAGTTATACAAATTAAATAATTTATTTTTAATTTATTTCTATCATAAGCTCAGAAATTCTGAAAAAAACCCAATAGCACACCATGCTTTTATTCTAAATTGTACCATAAGTGTCACAGGAAAAAAAATTGAATGCAATATTTGAAGCTGAAGTACTGGCAGAAAATACTCCAATCGTTTACGTAGTTATCTCTATTCTGCTTTTTTACTATGTGGTCAAATTATTACTTAGCAAAGCTCACTGGTTATATTGATTTAAGAAAAAAAATGAGAAAAATACATTTTGCATTTCTTGCAAGTCAATAGCGTTAAATCTTACATCTCCTGATTTGTACCAATACCATCAACTCCCACTGAGAAGAGAGAGGGTAACAGCAGAAACCTTGGGAAAGATTAAGTGACAGCAGAGCTAGATGTCAGAATATGTCTTAGTTGTTTCAAAGCAATTTTCTTAGCTGTAATCAAAGTAAATTTAATAAAACTAAAAAACAATCTGCTCCTAAAATGTTACAATCTCCTGTTTTGAATAAATTCATATTATCTGGAAATCAATATGGCTCACGTTGCACACAAACCAGGTCTGAAAATAGTAACACTCCAGAGCTCCTACAGGATGCCATATCCTTGAACTTTTTAGATCAAAATGAAAGGCTATTTCCTGGAAGAAATGATGCTACTGAGCAAGACATTTCTTAAAATACCATTTTCAGAATTACTTGCAAACACCATAATAAAATAGTATCAGGAAACTGTCAGCTGGTTGTTCATAGCATTGGTGACATAGGAAAACTGCTCATATTTACTGAACCACATGACAATTAAGAACAGAACATTCTCATGATTAATAGGTTACAAGGCAGGAGTTTTCAATGAACCTAACGAGCAACTTTCAAATCTTTGATGATTTAAAAACGTTCCTCTAAATGTTATATCTGTTAATAGTCAGAAACCAGCTTAAATTCCCACTAAGTTGTAATAATCACCAAACCTCAAGGTTTTGCTCTGAGAACCTGAGAAGTACCCACAATACTGTAACAGGATTAGTAGTGTATTTCCACATTAATCTAACAGTTGGCTTTCAAAATGTTTAAAATGTGTAGGCTCCCTAGGAGTTCATATTCAACTGAACAATATCAGTTCTTCATAAGCCATAAAACCCCATTTCTACTGGCAACAATATGAAAACCCAAACCTATTATGAGGAGCAAACTCCTGAGGAATGAGGCCAGCAAAGCACAGAACCAGGACTATGAGGGAGACTTAGCTTTGACAAAGAACCACTGAATAATACTTAAATTAGTAATCATTTCTGTCATTTACAAATATGGATCCGATTAATGTCTTTAATTGTTTAGTCTAACCATTTGGCTGAAACTAAACTGCTTTGACGCCTTTGCATTTAGCTTTCCAAGTTTTTGGTTTTGGTTCTGCTTCAAGCTCAAAGTAATTCTAGCATCCTATAGCAACATACTACATCAATAGTTGATCTTTTAATAAACACGTCTTCTATTACTGTTGTCTGTTTAATTAAAACGAAAGGAACAACAAAGCTGGTTTTTAAATGTCAGTCACAAACTTATACTCAACTTGAGTCATGGCTTTCAACTAAGAATGCTGTACTAACATAACTTTTCGCACAAGGATCACAGTGGATTTTACACATTTTTAGTTAACAACAATCCCCACAAGATTTGTTGAGTTAAAAACAAATATATTAAAAAATGAACCTCTATCTCTCCCCTCGAAACTCTTATCTCCCTTCTACTTTGCTTCATAAAAATGAGCACAGGGCAAGACAGGCAAATAATGGCAGATCACCGTGTGAGGCCAGGAGGGTGTGTCCATTTTTAGGTTCAATAAAGGGAAGACAGAATGGCAAGTGAATAAAGCACATAAATGTAAGAAAGGAACTGCATAAGGTGAGTGTAGTAAAACAGGAGAGGAAATGGAAGAGGTAATGTGGGAAAAGAAAGATATTTAAGTGGAGAAAGGAACATGGGACGAGAAAGGAGAGGTTATAGAGCAAAAAGAAAACAGAATGAAGAAGAGAGAAAAGGATGGAAAGAATTCAAAAAAGAAGTGGACCTTACCAAGGAGATAAAATTCTGACTAAGTTGAAGGAATTTATCTGGAGCCATGTTAATGAAATTGCTTGAATTTTCAAATGCTAATTAAAATGTTGGTTTTAAAAAGGTTTCCTTTAATATTCTCATTTATATTTACAATATAATGCTACAGGCAGGATTTAATAAGTGATTGTAATATCCAAGAAACACTTGTCATATTTTAAAATTATGATAAATACAGACCACACTATGTGTTAACTTAGAAAAGTGCATTTGTAGCTACTATATTCTGCAACATATAACATGCTAGATATGAATTCAGTGCTTTTAAGACCACCAGACTATAGTTAGAAGAAAGCCCAAACCCAGGTCTTCAGGGAAAGGCTAGTTAACAACAACAAAAGTTTTCAAATTCACTCTTTTAAACTGAACAGGAGAATGAATGTCTTGTATTCACTGCCAAGAAATATCACCTGCAGAAGTGAAAACTTAGGTGCCTTGATTGCTGAAATAAAGGCTTTGAAGAAAATAGTTCAAAATGATAAAATATAAGAATTACCATTTGCCAGATAGGGCAATCTCCAAATGTCCTGATCTTTAAGCACATAAGAAGTACAATATAGTTCGGCCAAAAATAAACTAGCTGACATTATAAAAAACTCTATTATGAAAAACTGCAATACTAAAAATTCCAAGTGAATAATCAATGTTTATTAATGATTGTATTTCATGTCGATTACATCTGGCCAAAATTATAGCATTAATACCTACCACCAAGAGGCTGTGGTATCAGCTTGACCTTATTTTAGAATATCTAAGAGGCTCTAAGAGCTGGCAAAATCATCTTAAGAATATGGAGTGACAGGGAGTAAACGGTATTTATTCAGGATTTGAATCATTCTAAGCCAGACAGAGAAATTACCTTAAAAAAGAAGAAACAGAGACTAAATACTAAAAAACATTTTAAATGCAATTTAATATCTGAAATCATTAAGTCAAGTGGAAAACTGGGAGGAAGGCAATGTCAATTAACACTGGCAAAGCTGTTTCTAAGAGGATGAGTGTGTGCATATACACACAAATATTGTATCTATTTATCACACTTATATTTGGACTTATTGAAGAAGTCTGTGTGCTTGTCAAGGCAACTTCAAGAACTGCGGATGGTGTGCAGAAATAACTATCACAGCTTTTCATATCAGTTTTCTTGGAGAAAATTATATGGTAGAGGTGGGGCTGATAAAAAAAAGGTGGATTTTATACAGCCATACCCACTGGACACTTAACTATAAGATGTACACCATGTTTATTATAAGAACTAAATGCAACAACAAATTTTCACTCGCACTCTGATATATAACAAATTTATGTTTTAAAAAATTTATATGTTTTATTCATTAAGTAAGTGTTAATTTATTGAGAACCTATGATATATCAAGAACTATGTGAGGTCCTGGTGATGTGGTAAAAATGCCAATATAATAAATGAGACAAATGAATTTATTAAAATAAATTGAATTACAGTGATCTATGTCATGACAGAGATGTACAACAGGTCTGGAGGTACAGTGGAGAAACAGCTAGGAAAGGCCTCCCACCCAAAGCTGAATCTTAAAACTATTTCAAGAGTCTACTAAAGGGAGAACTAAAATTATCTCTGTTTGCAGATGACATAATCTCATATGCAGTATAACCCATAAGATTCTACAAAAAAAACTGCAGAGAACTAATAAATGAATTCAGTAAAGTTGCAAGATTAAAAAAAATCAACATGCAAAAATCAGCTCCATTTCTATACATTAGAAATAAACTACCCAAAAAAGAATCTCAATTATAATACCATCAAAAAGAGTAAGATACTTAGGAATAAATTTAACTGAGGTGAAAGACTTGTATACTGAAAACTACAAAACATGATGAGACAAATTAAAGGCACAAATAAATGGAAAGGCATCCCATGTTCATGGCTTGGAAGACTTAGTATTGTTAAAATGTCTGTACTACCCAAAGTAAGCTCCAGATTCAATGGCATTTTAAAATACCAATGGCATTTTTTTATAGAAGCAGAACAAACAATCCTAAAATTTGTATGGAACCACAAAACCCCTCAAATACCCAAAATAATCTTGAGAAAGAAGAACATGCTGAAGACATCACACTTCCTGATTTCAAACTATATGACAAAGCTACAGTAATTAAAACAGCATGGTACTGACATAAAGGCACACATATAGAGCAATGGAACAGAAGAGTGAGCCCAGAAATAAACCCATACATATATGGTCAACTAATCTTTAACAAGGGTACTAAGAATACATAATTGGGAAAGGGCAGTCTCTTCAGTAAATGGTGTTAGGAAAACTGGATATCCACAACAGAAAGAATAAAACTGAACTCTTATCTTACACCATATAAAAAAACAACCCAAAATGGAGTAATGACTTAATCATAAGACCTGGAAACATAAAACTCCTACAAGAAAACATAAGGAAAAAACTTCATGACATTGGTCTTGTCAATTATTTCTTGGATAGGATGCCAGAAACAGAGGTAACAAAAACAAAAGTAGATAAATGGGGCTACATCATACTAAAAAGTTTCTGCATAGTAAAGGTGGCACCTTACAGAATAGAAGAAATACTTGCAAATTACATATCTGATAAGGGGTTAATATCCAAATTATAAAAGGAACTCTTCCAACTCGACATCCAAAAACCCAAATTAGATTAAAAAATAAGCAAAGGACTTGAATAGACATTTTCTTAAAGAAGACATACAAATGGCCAACACGTATAAGAGAAAACATTAAACATCACTAGCCATCATGGAAATGGAAATCAAAACCACAATGAGATACATGTCACACCTGTTAAAATGGCTATTTTTAATTGGTGTTGTTATCAAAAAACAAAAGGTAACAAGCATTGGTGAGGATGTGGAAAAGCTGGAACTTTTACATACTGTTGATACGAATATAAAATGGTGTAACCACTATGGAAAACAGTATGGAGATTCCTTAAAAAATTAAAAATAAAACTACCATATTATCCAGCAATAGAACTTCTGGGTATTTGCTCTAATGCTCACTGCATTACTCACAATACCTAAGACGTAGAAACAGTCTAAAATGCCCTTCAATAGATGAATGGATTTTCTTTAAAATGTGATGTATACATACAATGGAATATTATGCAGCTTTTTTTTTTTTAAAGAAGGAAGTCCTGCCATATGCAACATGGATGAACTCTGAGGACATTACGCTAAGTGAAATAAGCCAATCACAGTACAGATACTGCATGATTCCACTTATATGAGGTGATGAAATATCAAACAAACAGAAGCAAAGAACAGAATGGTGGTGGCCAGGGGCTGGGGGAGGGCGAGGGAAATGAAATGGGGACTTGCACAATAAGCATGAAGTTTTAGTTTTATGCTAGATGATCAGGTCTAGAAAGCTGCTATTCAACACTGTACCTACAGTTAACAACACTGCATTACACACTTAGAATTTGTTAGAGGAGTAGCTCTCACCTGAACTGTTCTTACCACAATTAACAGCAACAAAGGACTCTTCTAGATCATTACCACTCAGCAACCAATGGAGAAAAAAATAACATACACAGAATGTAGTGGGGCTGCTTTGCCACAAGGTCTCCTTACACAAAACTAAGCAGATGACTGTGTTCTTTGAGGCCTACTTTCTGAAAATTACAACTCGGAATACCTGGACATTGGAAAAATAAACTGTATTTAGAATATATAGAAGACTTACTGCAAAACACAGTGAATTAATCTCTAGGATATTAGAGGCAAAGAAAGAATACTGAATAAAACATAATAAAGTTTATACTCAATGGAATGAGTCATTAAAAGAGAGCAAAGTATTCCTGAATCCATTTAGTGTCTCATGGACGAAGTGATCATGTATGTAACTGGTGTTTAGATTGGGCTAAAGGATATTTTAAACAAACGTCTTTTAAATTACTATTTTTTTCATTTTAAATAATCAAGAATCACAACTATCCCAGCTTTATGTCACTACACAGAATTTTAACATCATACAGATATGTCTTTTCACTTGCCGGACAAATAACTGTGCTTGTATTTTGTCAAACAAACACACACCCGATTAGATATTGTCATATTTTGTTCTCCAGCTGTTTCATATACGAGTCATTTGTCTCCCAAATTACATGATAAACTTCTTTAGGGCAAATCATACTGTCTTCTCCTTTTGTATCTGTTAGCAGCTAACACAGCGTTGGGCTATAGAATTACTCGATAAATGCTTGTTGAATTGAACAGTACCCTTAATCACTGCCATTTCTTTTCTCTGAAGTACAGCTGAATGGATTTAATGCTATGCTGCTGTCAGCTTTTATACT
The DNA here is from genome assembly GCF_009834535.1 of Camelus ferus. NCBI lineage: Eukaryota > Metazoa > Chordata > Mammalia > Artiodactyla > Camelidae > Camelus > Camelus ferus. Next base: position 79,906,619 of record NC_045698.1, on the reverse strand, counting down.
TCATCCTGCTTCTGTGACCACCTTGCTAGAAGGAGGCAAATTCAATCTTCACATTTATTCAATCAATGCTGCTCCTCCCAGGATTATCAACAACAATGACAATCAATGCCAGCTCAAGCGGTGAGTTTTATTACACACGAATACTTGTCACCTAGAAATCGAACCCAAAATATCTATATTAGACTTAGTCGTGATTAGTCTGTAGCCGACTCAAAACAAATGATCAATCTTAAATATAAATTTCCTGCCTGACTCTCTCACTCTGTAAGTAGGAATAAAAAAATAGTAAAAAGGGAAATAATAAACATAACTATTTTCAAAGTAGATAAATTATAAATGTCCTCAATGTACTGCCATTTTTATGCTCAAATGTGAAGGCAAATTAGTTTCTTCTAAAGTGAAATTCTATTTTAAACTGTAACGTCTATAGGCACATGTTTATTTTATACTATTTTACAGGAAGATAAGATAATCTACCTTAATTCTATCATAAGATGGGAGTCAAAATCAAAATTATGACTCTCACAGTTGGGTTAATCTTTGCAATATAGGACTATGCCTTAATGCTTATTTACTGCAGTGAAGAATTTTTTCTTGGCCAATACAGAAAGATTAAACTGAATTAAGAAGTAGTTAAAGCTTGTTTATAATCAAAGCTAAGTTTATAATCACTGCGACAAGGAGACAGTCACAGTCATCCTAAAGGGTCCTATTTTAATAAGCTTGAATCAGAAAAGGAAAAGGATCAGAATCCAGACATAACTGTCATTCACAATCCTACAATTCAGGAGAAATCACAATTTACACAACTATGAAAAGATTCATTTAAAATCACAGCAGGATTATATTATCTCTTCAGGTTGAAATGAAACTTTGAAGGAAAAAAAAGCAGTGGCCTACTAAAGGTTCTTTGACAAATCCATCTTATTAAATCTTTTTAATCTATAATTCTTTTTCTTGAAATAAGGAAAAATTACTATATATGAACATGGCAAATGTGAAATTTCCTTACTTCAGTTATTTTGACTAAACTAATTTAAATTAAAATTAACATCCAGTTTGTGTTGTACAAAATCAACAATAATCATAAAATTTTATTTTTTTGAATTTTAAAACTCTGGCCTAGAATATGAATGATCTTAGTATCAAATGGTGGTTTTGTGGCTTACATTACATTACATCCCATTCCTTCCAAGCCAGTTTTTAAAGGTGAATTGGAAGTGTATTTTTAAATCAAGCGGCTACAATGACTGGTATCTATTTAGCTGAAAACTCTTATCTGTACCAACCTCCAATGGCAAAATTGAGATGTTTTACCCTAACTTAAGGAAACCAGGGATGAGGTCAAAATGAACACTTAAGAAAAAGTCACAGTGACAGTAACTGTGTTCACATTTATCGCTACAATGAAAAAAAAAACCCTTCTAATCCTGATTCCTATAAAAGATTTGAATTTCCACTGAAATGTAAGCACATGTGCATTATTCTGATGGCATTTTATTCCCTCTCTTGCCTTGTTGACATTTATAACATGACCCAGTTCAGCTAAAATTACCATAGTAAAAAGGTAGTTGCATTGTGATAGTGATTTTACCTAGACATGCTGTCTGGTTCCCACTGGTATACACACACTGACATCCCTGGGTGAGACAGGCTAATTCCTTTCACTTGTCTTTTTCATGATTAAAGGCATTGATAGTGACTTTTAAATTTCTTGCTTATAAACTGGGAAACTGAAGAGCTGTGAATGCCCAGCATCACCAGTCAAATCAGAAAACTAAGCCCTGTAATAACACAAGGGCAAAAAAATAACCTGAAGCCAATACCTTGGGAAATGAAGATAATAGAAATGAAATCACCTAAGTGGGTGGTCTTAGTATTTCTGGTCATATTCCCTACTCCCCACAAGTACCAGTGGACTGGCAGGTGGGAAACATATGAGACAAAACATAAATGAGAAATTTCAAGGAGAGTACTATTCTATGTTAAATTACCAGGGAGTATGAATTGAACAAATCTCTGTGGGTAGTACCAGATTAAAGATATAAAATAAAGGGGTCTTTATCAAAGATACTGTCAAAGACGGAAAAGGGAAATAGAAGAACACCTAAAATGAGCTGCTGGAGAATAAAGAGGATGGGTAATCATAATCAATTTAGAGAAAGCTGCAAAATTATTAGTAGGAATAACAATGCCTGCTCAAAGGAATCCAAGCCATGTTGTCTGAAAATGCCAAGCTCCATTAAGGAGAAAACTAGGTTAGAGGTTCAGAGCTCTGAAATAAAGAGAAAACAATTTCTGTCAGTAGGCTGAAGCCAGGCCTTACGTAGTGACACTTTGCAACTTACGCCAAGGGTAAATGAAACTAATACGGATAGAAACGGATCCTGCGTACCCCATCCTATGAACTAGGAAGGCAGAAGAAAGTGAGGGAGAGTCAGAGTATGGGTTAGAGCAGTAAACTTACCTATACCTTGGGCTTGGGGCGCAGAAATAATGTGAACTTGTATGAAATGGAAGTGAAGTTAGAGAAATTCTGAAAAAGAGTGTTTAATGTTTTAAACTATCAAGACCAGCAATTTGCCTTTACTCAAAACTCCTAATATCATATTAGGGTTTATAAAAATCATAACTACTATTTTTATGAATGAATAAATAATTTAAGTGCTAACATTAGCCTGGACTTGAAAGGTACCTGGGTGTCCGCAGTAGGACAGTATAGTGGAGCTGGTAACATACATAAGCTGTGTATGTGACCTGACTTGCACAGGGGCTGGAAACCCAAGAGGAGCTGATTTGAGAAGGAAGTTGGGGGGAAGGGAGAGAAAAGACTAGGCTGGACCTATGGAAATGTCTGTCTATGGGCATATGTTTAATGTCTATGGACCTACAGACAGAAGTTGTTTTCAGAAGAGACATGGAGACCGAGCCCAGCAGTGATGACTATGGTGAACACAATGCCATTTTAGGTGCTTCAGAATCTGCATCTGTGAGAGCGTCAATAGACAGCACCTCTAATAAGGAAGGAGTTACGCAGAGCATACATCATAGAAGTGGTGGGGAGGGTCGGCCCTCCTGCGTCTGCATGAGAAGACAAGCGTAAAGGAACATGTGGACACTGAGAGCACTACTGAAATAGCCCGGAGATGACCAGAATAAACTGGGGGGTACCTCAAGGGAAGATGGAAACCTTGCCTTATTCCGGCAGTACGTGAACCAACCAACCAACAACTTGAGTTGTTACCATTGATGTGCCTGCATGTGCTCCTCCAGAAAGAGGCGGCATGGAGAAACTGAGGTTAGGCATGATGTATGCTTCGAGCCTCTGAGAATGTTCTTTTCGGATGTGAAAGGGAAGAGAATGATTTAGAAAGAGTACATATCCTGTAATAGATTTATTACTCCAGGGTGCTTAGAACAGTAGTCTTCTCCCCATGACCCTCTTTAAAACACCCTTAATGGTACTGTCTGGGTGTGTGTGTTGGGGGCAGTGGTGGTGGTGCTGGTTTTTTTAAATGATGATGGCAGTCACAACAAATGACATTTGCCTAGCTTCTGTGAAAAGCACTTTATTATTCATTAATTCAATGAATTCTTGCAGTCATGTCAGGAGGTAGGCACTGCTATTATTATAACACTTGCTGGATTAATAATGGAACTGAGCCTAGAATTTACCTAAAAGGTAGGTGGTATCAATAGCTTAGGGGTCTTTGGCCAGACCTGTGCTCCAGAAGCGTACTGTCTGGCAGCTCCTCTGGGAGTACACAGAGTGGGAAACTGAGAGAAATCATTAGCCAAGGCGAGAAGCAGCAGTAGGGCTATGACAGTGAACCATGTCCTCAGTCTCTTCTGGAGGCTAACCAGGAGAGGAATAAAGTGTCCTGCATAGGGCTGTGGAGTACTTAAAAGTGTTTCTGCAATCTGCTGGAGTTCTCCAATTGCTCTATCCATACCAAGAAGAGTCACTGCTTTTCAGAATAAGGGCAGAAGATGAATTTCCTCAAATTCAAGTGGCTTGGAGTGAGAGTAAGAAATGAAGGTCACTTAAGTCTTACCACGCTTAGCTCCTGTTTCCCCTCAAACAGTAGGAACTCAGCATTCCACAGGTCATGAATGAATGAATGACTGAATGACTGAATGAGTGCGGATCCCTCAACTTCCAGATCCTCCACACAACCAGAACACATTCATATGCCCAGCTGTCTATACTCCACTTCAGACCCTTACCATTATTCATAAATGATAAGCATACATGGTATAAAATGTCAATATGAGAAGACCAAATACAAAATGGACAAGCTAGGTTATGTATAATCATTTTAAAATGATATATCTTTCACCTTTAAGCAAGGCAAAAAGTTTCCAGTTGATAAGTAGTCTCGAACACTAGTACTTTAATTTTTTAGACACATTTACAATCTAATGTTTCATGCTGAATGCCATATTTAATAGCGGCAAAATAAATTTATGGCCACATTCAAAATGCAAGACTAGATGATTACATTTTACAGGTTCTTTTCATTAACTAATTACATTTTAAAGGTTCCTTTTCTCTGCACAGACTCTCTGGCTTAAGGTGAACTACTTATCCAAAAAACTTTAACTTTCATTCAAGCAGTTGACAAAAACTGAATTCTTATTGTAGACCAGGTAGTGTGTATAGGGTCTTTTACCCTCATGAGATTTAAATTTTAGAAGAACAGACAAAAATACAAGAAAACAGCCAAAATGCAAGCTATGAAAAAAAAGGGTAAAAAGGAAACTAACAACGGACTGGGATAAGTACGGTGCTCAAGGTCTTCCCCTCCAAGGACACAGTATTTGAGTGGAGAAAGTAAGAGAAGATGTTAGCTACATGCAAAGCTGGAAAAAGAGTTCCAGGCAGATGAAAAAGAATGCAAAACAAACTGCGACAGAGAAATACCAGCATTTGAGGAACTACAAGAACATCAATGTGATTGTGGTCAATAAACAAGATCAAGCCGGAAAGCAGAGAATTGGGCTCAATCAGACAAGGTATCAAAAACCACAGAAAAGAGTTTGGATGTTATACTAAGCACAATAGAGGGTTATTAAAAAGTGTTTTAAGCAGGAAGTAATGTGATCCAAATAACATTTTAAGAAGGTCAACTTTCAACTGTGTATAAATGGATTAGAGGGGCTCCTGCAGGAGTCAGGAAAGTTAAAGGATAATGACACTTTGGAATAGGTGTCAGTAGCTATAAAGAGACACGAGAGCTGATTCAAGATAGAATTTGAATAGAGAAACAATAAGCTTAAGAAATGAATGGGGAATATGGAAGAGGACTTGAGGAATAACTCTTAGGTTTCTGTCTTGAGTAATTTTAAGGTAATATTACACCAAAAGTTCTTCAAAGCAAATATCCAAGTCCTAGCACACTCAAAGTTACACTTAGAAAAAGAGTTAAGATTCAGAAAAAGTATTTGAAATATCCCACTAATTAAAGAACTAATAAAAGAACGACAGAAGGGAGGAAGAAGGAAGGAAAGATGGGAGGGAAGGGAAAGGGAGAAAGGTAGAGGGCAACAGAGAGGGAAGGAGGGAGGGAGGAAGAGTGGGAATTCCTGCCATGATCTGGGGCATTCCAACATCCCGACCTCACATTACAACATTAGATAAGGTATCATACAACATGTCTAAGTTGATTCTAGTAATTTATCTGCCCATCTCCAGCTTTATTTTCCACTTAATGGGTAATTTACACAAAATAAGCATGCTTTAAAATGAAAATTCATGTTGGAATTTCTTCTACAGTTGTTAGAAAAACCACATCTACATACTTACTGATGTTTTATTCTAAGTAAAAGTTCAAAATATGAATTTTGCAGCTTATGAATACTCTAAAATCCAACTGGAAAAAAAAAGAAGCCATATGTGCTAATTAAATCTAGATAATCAGAGTAAGAAAATTTTACATTATAATTGTTGGACAGGACTGTTTCTTGAAAGGGACATGAAAGTTTCCTAAAAGTGACATTAATATAAGTTTTTTGAGGAGGAAGTAGAATTAGATGTAGAACAGGTAATGAAGTAAGGTTTTTAGGAGCCTTGGGTTCAAAAACTAGATCTTATACTATATATTAATATTCAACCAAGTAAAGTATTACTTTACCTGTTTGTACTTTAGTTTTTCACCAATAAAGCAAATAGGTTGGTAGTACTAATCATTTGTTTCCCTTCCAGCTTTAAAACTCTACAATTTTATGAAACTATATTTAGAATAGTTAATAATAGATGTAATATGTTGGAAAATATGGAGAAACAAAAGGTCCAGTTTTGTAGTAACCTATAATAAAAAAGAACGTGAAAATGAATATATATATATATGTATATGTATATGTATGACTGAAACATTATGCTGTACACCAGAAACTGATCTAGCTTCAATTAAAAAAAAAATTCCATTTCATCAGAGAATGCACATTTCCACATGTAAACAAGGTTACTAATCTATATCAAATACAAAAGACAATAGCACATTGTTCTAAACTGGGAACAACTCAATAAATGGATTGCATATTAGTGTCCACAGTGCTAACCATTATAAAAACACAAAAGTCAGTTAGATTACAATAGAAGAAAGTGTCCAACAACACAGCGTGACATAAAATGTTTCTTTGAGAATAAAAATATTTGCACTGTCTTTTAATTTTAAGTTCCTCAATAATACCACCAAGTCTAATGTCAAACTATTCTCCAATCAAATGCCTACAAATCTGTCAGAGGTGAAGAATGAATATGTGACTTTAATTGCACTATTAAACACACACACACACCTTACAGAAACTGAACAGCCTATCAGCTAAAATATAAATTTGTTGTATCTTAAAAAAAGTAATAACTATCAACATGAACTTGGAAGAGTTGAGGCATAAGTTAATATCCTAAATATCTAAAAAAACTTCATTTAAATTTTATTGAGCATTTAGAGGCTTTTTAAAAAAGTATCATTAAAATCAATAGGAATGAGTTAGTTCAACTTCTGGTCATGGTGGATGACTGAAGTGGTCACACAAAACGCTAGAGATAACAGTGATAAAATACTAGATTAATATAAACAAACAAACAATATTAGGACCCTGGAAAGTATTCAAAAGCATATATAAGGCTGAAGAGAGTTTAATTTTAATTTTGAAAAATTAAAGTGGAATGGGTAAGAGTTCATGCTTTACTGGCCATGAGGTACTGACCAAGCTCCACAGCTAGAACTACAGCTGCAGAAAACAGAGGGGAAAAAATGCAGCCATATGGCTAAAGAGATTAGAAATTAGAGTTTAGGGCTGGAAAAGCAGCTGAAATTTAGAGGGGTTAATCTTGGCAGCAAGTCAACCTCAGAAGGCATGAGACCCAAATTCACAGCTTAAAATACATAAATCCCTGGCTGATAGCAAAATTACACATGAGCAAGGGAGACCAATGAGGCTTGGTGAAAAAGATGGAAAAAACAGGTTTTTGAATTTGTGATGCTATTATTAACTGAGTTAACTCATCAATCATTTGAAGCCTGAGAGGGAGAAAGATGAATCTGGACAAGCTTGATTGTCAAGAGTATAGAGTCCAAAGCCAGCACAGCCACTATCGTTTAAGAGGGAATCCTCAGAAGCAAAGAAACAACAAAAGGGATGAGCACCAATCTAAGCCTAAATCCTTGGGCTAACTGCCATATTTGACAGGCAAAGGGAGACTCACAGGAGTTTTAGGTTAATAAAACAGCAATGGGAAGCTATAAGCTGTATAATACACAGAAGATAACATTTGCAGTTTCAATTCAAGCAAATCTATTGGATCAAAAAACCAAGGTCCTTTAAAGAATATGCAGAACTCAGAGTTACTTCAACATATAATCTACAATGTCCAGTTTTCAACCAAAACTTTCTAGACATGCAAAGAGACAGGAAATGCTACCTACACTCAGGAAAAAATGTAATCTGGGCTCAGATGCTGAATTTAACAGATGAAATAATTCAAAGAAGCTATGATAAAATTTAAAGAAAATATGCTAATAGTGAGTGAATACAGAGGAAATCTCAAGAGAAAAATGGAAACAACTGAAAAAAAAAAAAAAGGAGACTCTAGATACAACTGAAATAAAACATTCCCAAATGAGCACAACCAAGTGGAGATGGAAGGGGAAAAATCAGTATAGCTGAAATTGGATTAATAGAAATAACCATATCCAAGGGTAGGAGAGAAGAAAGGCTGAAGTAAAATGATCAGAACATCAAAAATCTGTAAGACAATATGAAATGAGCCAACATGTGTAACTGGAATCTTAATAGGACAGGTGATAAAAGGGAAGAAAAAAACATCCATACACATCATAGCTAAAAAATTTCTAAACTTGATGGAAAATAGCAGGTTAAGGCCCAAGAAATTCAATAAAATCTAAGCAGGATAAAGACAAGGAAAATTTAAACTAAAAATAACTTTGTCAAACTTCTGATGGCCAAAGATGAAAAATAAATCTTGAAAGGGGCCAGAGAAATTCCATAAAGGGGAAAATGATAAGACTGACAGTTTAGAAACTTCTCCAGAAACTAGGAAGCCAAAGAAAATGAAACAACATACTCACAGTACAGAAACCAAGAATTCTATTTCGAGGAAGACCAATTCTTCAATAATGAAAGTACCATCACACATTTGCTAGAATGGCAAATTATAAAGACTGATAATATCAAGTGTTACTGAAGAGGAAAAACTGAAAGCTTCCTACTTTGCTGGGGAGAATGTAAAATGGTACAGCCACTTTGGAAGAGTATAGCAATTAAAAAAAAAAATTAAACATAAACTTACCATATAACCCACCAATTCTACTCCTGGGCTTTAATATTAAGAAAAATGAAAACGTGTTTCCATACAAAGACTTCTGTATGAACATTACAAAAGCATAATTCATAATAGTCCTAAACTGGAAAAAAATCCAAATGACTATCCACTGTTAAAGGGATAAACACAATAGGATACATTCCGACAATGGAATACTATTTCACACGAGAAAGTTACCAACCACTGATATATTCTACAACAGCAAGGAACCTCAAAAACATTATGCTAAGTGAAAGAATTTGGACAAACCATGTATGATCCATTTATATGAAATTTCCATAAAAGACAAATCTATACACACAGAAAGCAGGTCAGTCACTGACTAATGCTGTGTGCAAGGACTGACTGCAAATGTCCCGAACGGAACTTTTAAGGATGATGCAAATATTCTAGAATTGGACTCTGGTGATGGTTCCACAACTGCAAAAATTTGCAACAAATGATTAAATTTTATACTCATGATGGGTAAATTTTATGGCATGTAAATATTTTTTTTAAAAAAGGATTTGATATAAGACTAGAAAAATTTAGTTTCCTTACAAATGAAAATGTGGTAGTTTACAGCATATAATTGCTGATTCTCAATACAACTAAAATATAAAACTTCAAGAACGATCCAGATCTTATTTTTTTATTCTATAATATGTCTTTTTTTTAAATTGAAGTATAGTCAATTACAATGTGTCAGTATGTACTGCACGTTGTCCTGGTCATGGATCTACATATATATTCCTTTTCTATACTATGTCTTAATATCACACTGATTTCAAAGGGAGCCTTATAAACTGAAGATTCACATATGGATTCTTTAAGATTCTTAAAAATTTACATTTTATATATAACATGTAAAAATAATATTCTCATCCATCTTCTATTTAAATTTAAAAGATTACTCAAATCATAATATAATACTTCATTCACCTTAGACCTAGGTTTTATCACAGAACCATGGAACTATCAAATATTCAACAGGACTTAAAACAAAAATAAAATACAGTATTAATTCAATCAACAAACATTTACATAGCATCAGTAAGATACCAGGCAATGGGGGGCACTGGAGGTATAATGATGAGTAAAAACACAGATGGTTCCTTTGTACATGCAGATTTCTAATTCTAGTGAACAAACAAAACAATTTCCCTACCAACGTCCTCATACAGATTAATGACTTAATTGAGCAGTAAGAATTTATGGACTATTTCTCAATGAAAAAATATTGGTTCAACTTGCAAAAAAAAAAAAAAAAAAAAAAAAGAGGGGTGAATTATACTTCCAAACTTAGTCTCCTCACAGAACCTGGACTAAAGGATAGAAAAGACCATAATTAAGGGACCAGACCTGGAGACAAAGTTTAAAATGCTTTGCTCTTTAAAAATGTACAATAAACAGGAGATTAACAGTAAAATCATTTCCACAGACTTATAACGATGTTTCTAATAAATGCTTTCCTTTTAAAAAACATCTAAAAATGAATTTAGCACTTAGAAACATAAAAATGCTTTTAAGCAATTAGGCAAGGAGCACCAATTGGAATACCTTCATTCTTAAGGCTATGCTGAGTGCCTTATTTTAATCAGATGACTTCAAGTGCTGCCTTTTGAATCATTTCAGTCTGGCTTCACCTCACCTCCCTGCCTCCATGCCAGCGATTATGAACATCTTTCAGAGTTTCCTATAATATATTATTGTCTCTTCAGGGTTTCTGAACTTGCAGTTCCCACTGCCTATAACCCTCTCCAAATCCCTTCTCTCTCTCTGGCTCTGACTGACCCTTCCAGCTTCAGCTCATGTCTCAGCTTGGATCTTTCCTGGACCAGGTTAAGGCTCCCTAGACTGTGTGCTGCATGCACAAGGAGCTTTCCCTTCCCAGAACTCCTAAAATTTCTAATTATAAATGTGATGCCTGATTCACCAAAATATTTGCAAATATATTTTTAGAGCCTAAGAAAGACTCTAGCATCTAGTTTGGAACACAATTGTCATTTGTTGAATAAGTTACATTCAGGTAAAATACGGATAAAGCATACTCATTTCTTGCTTTACATTTTACTTTATAGTGAAAACTTTCTTCTCTGGTATATAAATTTAACTACTTTTACATTCCTCGTTACTAAATAAGTAGAAATCCTGATGTTTCTAAAGTAGTTCCTAGATTTCCTCACATTTTATCCTTTTTTTTCTTTTTAAGAAAAATAATATTTAATATATAAAATACAGTAAAAGATGTCAACTTAAAAGAACTAAGAGGAAGGCAGGAAATAGCTCAAATAGCTTAAGTGGTAGAGCACATGCTTAGCATGCACATCGCCCTGGGCTCAATCCCCAGTATCTCCATCAAAAAAAGAATTAAACAAATAAACCTAATTACCTCCAACCCCCGCCCCCAAAAAACCCCTAAAAACTAATACAAAAAAGAAATAAGAAACACAGACTAAAACAACACAAAATACTATTAAATATTTTACATAGTCTCATCAAGAGTATTCTGCCAATATCAATCTACTAAAATACTCATAATGTAAAAAAACTCTAAATGTCATTTTCTTTTGAATTCTAGTTCCTTCTGTGAACAAAAGGTCAAATGAATAACTGAGATAATTTCTTATTAGAGTATCTTTCTGTCCAGCCTCATGTTCCTAAATAGATGTTAAAATTCACTCATTAAACATTGTGTCAACTTTATGACTACCAGTAGACTCTTGTTCTTCTATTTCTAAAAACATATTCCCATTTAACTAGATGAGTCAATGAGTCAATGTAACACCATTTGGAATGTAAGTGTTTGATAGCTTAATGGATGCAGAAACTATAAATGTTAACCAAAATAATTCTAATCTATGTTACAGGTTTCTTTGTTTTTACCAAGAAGGATTTCAGGATGAACAGATTTCCAAATTAAACTATTAAAAATTTAATTCCAGTGCTCAAAACTAACTTTTCTTAAGATCTACATAAACTTTATTTTTCACAATTTTGGGGAATATTTTCATGAGAACAAAGAGGTTTCAATTAGATTTAACTATCACTAGAGAATAAGACAAGGTAATTTCTTCTTAATTGCATTCTACACCCTCCCCCCAACTCCTTAATACCCCAGGGAGCATTGACATTTTTTTCCTCCTTTCACCAAATCTCTGTTTGGAATCATCACACACTAGTCAGTGCTGACTGATGCTCTGACGCTTACCCACATCCACCATGCTCCTAAAGGACATGCCCAGATCTATGGACTCAGTACATCATTTCAAACTTGCTACACAGGTTTTACTATTACTATTATTTTTTCTGGTTGAACTGTCTTTCTATCTATCTACTTATTTTTCCTCTGGCAAGATAAACTCTGGGAAAATAAAGAACTCTAAAAATTCACCCTTATTTTTTTCTTGACTTACTACCCATTTAATCAAAGAATGATGGCTAGAACCAAAACATAACATCAAAAACTAATTGTTTTGGGGACCACCTCAAAAAGAATTTACTAAATTGAGAGTACAAAACATATTTTTAAATTTAAGAACAATTTTACAAAAACAGGGGCTATTTTGTTAACTTTCAAAAGGCAACAATGTAACTTTCAATCTCTGCATAGCCCAAGGTCAAGAGATGCAAGTGTCTATACTTTTTTGAAGTTTAAACACTGGTAATTAGTACTATAAATCTAAGAACTTTTCTTCATAGCATTTCTAAGGAATCTCGAAAACATATGCTCTCACCAGGAGTCTGTGACTAACTAGCTATAAACATCAGTAACTATACAACCAAGAATATCCTCAGCTGTGAGACAAAGGGACTAGTGTTTGATTAGGACAGTGCCTTTAAAACGAACAAATAAAAAACTTACAGACTACCATAGGAGAGTAGGTAGGTTAAAGTTGCTTGAAAACATTAACAACCAAATGTACCACAAATTTAAAACTACAACTGTTCAGTTGATACTGTAGATTTACTTATGAAATTATTGAGTATATTTGAAAATCTGCAATAACATATGAATGTTATACTATCTTTTCAGTGTATAAACAATACTTGGGTTGCATATGGGTCCATGGATCTTCAGTAGTAAGTCCACTCTTCTTTTTCTCACAGAGCCCAAAGCCCCAAGCTCAGAAACTCTGATCTATACAGGTATTTTCCTATCGTCCCAAAACACTGCCAAAGTTTATGATTCTATAATGCCTACAATTCCTATGATTCTCTTCCAAACAGGAACAAAATGGAAAAAAAGAGTCAAAAGGCAAAGATAAATAGTTACCTTTCAGTTGTTCACTCCCTAGGGGCTTAGAGTTCCTTTGCCTCCTGGTTGAATGCCCCGTAACTCAAATAAATCTTCACTCCTGAAGAACATGAATGGAGTGTAGTATGTCTGAGCAACTCAGGACCTGGATCTGTTATCCGAGACTGTGGTACCTGATTATGCTTTAAAGGTAATTATAGATAACTTCAAAATGCACTGTTATGCAGTACTATCTAAACCATCCCTTCCAGGAGGTTTCTACTGCTGAAGAACCAAGAATAGCTCCCAGCTGTCTACATGGGAAGCTTCAGTTTTGATGCCTGGCTTCCAAAGTTAGCATAATCTGGGTTCCAGACCTACATTCAAACAAATTTGCCATAGCCTTGAGACCACAACTTGAGAAAGACAGTATGAAAAAGGAAAACCAGAGAATAATTTCATTCCTTAACACATACACACACACACAAAATGTTAAGTAAACTATCATCAAAATACTATCAAATCCACTGCTGTATTAAAAAAATAAAATACCAGAATTAAGTGAGTTTATCCAAGAATAAGATGATGGTTCAACAAAAGAAAAATAATCAACATAATTCATTACTTCATAAAATAAGAAGCAGATATCACGTGACGTAAAATCTTAAGATTGCTTCAACAGATGCTGAAAAGTATTTGGCATTTTTAGTAGCTATTAGTTTTAGTTTCCCAAGGCTGTTGTAACAAATTACCACAAACTTGATGGCTTAAACAACAGGAATTTACTCACTCACAAAACCTAAAAACAGTTTCATTGGGCCAAAATAAAGGTGTCGGCAGGGCTGTGCTCCCTCTAGGAATCCGCTTCTTGCCTATTCCAGCTTCGATGGCAGCCAGTATTCCTTGACTGGTGGCCGGATCCTTCCAGCCCCTGCCTTGAGGAGACCATCAACTTCTCCTACGTATGCCTGTGTCAAATCTCCTCTGCCTCTCCATTTTTTATTGTGTTTAGGGCCCACTCAAATAATCCAGAATAATCTATCCCAAGATATTTAACTTAATCAAGTCTGCCAAGACCCTTTTTCCTTCTAAGGTAACATTTAGAAGATCTGCAGATTAGCACCTGCTATCTCTGGGGACCCATTATTCTTCAAAACAAACAAACAAACAAAACATCTTTACTATCTATTAGTTTGCTAGGGCTGCCATAACAAGCTATTACATACTGGGTGGCTTAAACAACAGACATTTATTTTCTCACAGTTCTAGAAGTCCAAGATCAAGGTGCCAGCAGGCCTGGTTTCTACTGAGGCCTCTCCCCTTGGCTTACTGATGGCCGCCTTCTTACTCTGTCCTCCCGTGGCCTTTTCTCGGTGTTCGTGCATCCCTGATGACTCTTCCTCTTCTTATAAGGACATCCCACATATTGAATTAGGGACCCACCCTCATAACGTCATTTAACCCTAATTACTCTTAAAGGTCCTATCTCCAAATACAATCACATTAGGGGCAAGAGCTTCAGTGTATAAATTTAGGGGGAGCAGAATGCAGTCCGTAACGCTCTAAGAAGGTTCATGTCGGGGAAGAGTCAAGGCCCTATTCAAGGTTAGCTGGGATTTTCTACTGACAAAAGACTGAATGTAAGCTCTGTTTGACCCCTTATTACTTTACTAAGACTGGGTCTAAACAGTTCTCATAATATCTATTCTTTCTTCTACCCTGTCTCAGCAAGAGACTGCTTCCTAGAAATACGGTTCCACCTCCCCAGCTTCTTGAGAATGTATGCCACACCTCGACCAGGGAAGCTCCCTCCCACAGCTAGCCCGTGTACTGCTGCTAAAGTTCCAATTAAAGAACTGCTGGATTTGCTTACCAAGTTGGGTCAGTTTATTTAGAAAACTGTGTTCTGTTGTCATTAGCAAGTATCCTTAGAAGCTCTGCAAGTCAAAACTATTTTTGAGAAAAATGATAAACAACTCAAATCTACAAAGTAATCAATAACTGTAGAGTTCACTGTTAAGCAGCTGATTTGGGTGACAGAATCAGGTGGGTTTTTTCTTCTTCCTTATACTTGTCTGTTATTTTTCCAAATCATCTATATTGATCATCTATTACCTTCAGAATTTAACACCCCTTTCATAAATATATATATCTTTGTGTTTTTAATGGCTGTTTAATAACTATGCTTACTTGGAAGGATCTGTAAAAGGATCAATTAAAATCCATCCTCTGCACATCGCTCCCAGCCCAAAGCCTTCTGAGTCCTACAATACTAATTTAACAAGTTTCACCTTTTTTTGTACTAAAGATATGGTGCAGGAATTATAGAATATGATAAAAATATGAATAAAATTATAATTTAGAACCTCCATGTTTAATTTATATCCACTTTAGAAAGTTCTATCTAGACATGTGTAATGTTTACTGGTGATTAACTATGAAGACTGTTATAACTTTCGTAAAAATATGAATCTTAGATAAAAATATAATCTAATATTTTAAAAACTGTTTCTATGAGAACATCAGATTTGTCTTAGGTTTGTACTGACAGCATGAGAACAAAACTTCCTGGTTCATGTAAATATTACATACATGCTACGTGTATTTTATGTGATCAGCTTCTCCTCACTCTTGTAGTGTAGATAATTGAGAATTAAAATAATCTTCTGAATCAACACAAGCATAACAGAAAATATTACTAAAAATATGTAAAAATTCAAATGTTCTCCTCAATGTAAAATCTTCTGATCAGTTTACTATCTATTCTTTTTCCAGTAATAAAAACTTTACATAACAGTTCAAAATATAAATCAAAGGAAATAGAATTTCCTTAATGTTAAAAATGCTTCTTTTGTATGTAAAAACATTGTATCAAGAACACTGGATGCTGTGTTCTTTTATGATTAAGCCTCTAATCTAATTGTAGAAAATTATCAGTGCTGTAATGGTCTGGGCTGTCTTACTTCAGAACAGCTGTCCCCTTGCTATCGAATTCTGTAAATGATAAGGCTTTTCCTTTCCCACAGGAGCAACTTCAAGAGCGGCTTTTCTAGTCTGACCACTCTATTAAGTAGGAAAGATACTGTTTTTCTTCTAGGTACTCAGTATATCTTCTAATATTCATACCAAAATATTCCTCACAAAGGAAATCTTCATTTGGAAAAAAACACACTCTGGATTAATCTAAATAGTTAGGCAATCTTAAAATAATGATTATAAACAAACGAGAATAAGGAAAAAAGCCATTCATTTTTAAATATAGAATACAGCTGCATAAACAAAATTGTATATTCTTCACTTTTAAAAATTGCTCCCTTTTATAAAACTCAGTTGTAGCAGGACATCACTTAATATTATTTTCTAACATATTCCCCTGAACTAAATGAACTTGACCATAACGCACCAATATTAGCTGTAACATTTAGCTACAACACTTACAATATTCTGAGGAATTATCTTTAATGTAAATAAACTTTATCCATATACTTAGATCTTTATTACATGCTGACTATACAATATAATTTTTCATTTCTCTTTTTCATATTCCATAACACTCAATATTGATACCACTCACAGAATCAACCACTATTTCTTTTCATTTACATATTTTAAGGTGTATAGATGGATCTTTTATTGAATTTTTTTATTGATGTATAGTAAGTTTACAATGTGTCAATTTCTGGTGGACAGCATGTTTCAGTCATACATACACATACATAAATTTGCTTTCATATTTTTTTCATTATGGGTTATAGAAAGATATTGAATATAGTTCCCTGTGCTATGCAGAAGAAACTTGCTATATATCTATTTTACATATGGTAGTTAGTATCTGCAAATCTTGAATCTAAAATGAAGCCAATGGCAAAATTAGAGAGAGCAAAAGTAGAATTATGGCATATCCATAAAATACACTCTCTCTCCAAGAAACCAAAGTAAGCAAAAACTACATTAAGGATTGTTTAATCACCCAAACTATTAAGAAAAATGAGGATGCATCTCTACCAGCATAAAAAGCTGTGCAGAGAAGACCTTCAATATTTCAGCCATTCTCCAGTCCAGTAACTGGTATTAATAAGCAGGAGTGGAGGTACAGGAAATCTACTTCACTTACCTCTTACATTGGGTTATAGAATAGGATCATATTTCTCCTAAATAATATGATGAAAGTTTGCTGACAAGGTGGTACATACTTCGCTGAGTACAATTCCATGTTATATATATCAAGGCCTGGGGTCCTGAGGCCATAATTTAAGCACAGATAAATGGGGAAATGGAAACACTAAAAAAGGAAAGGATCAGAGATTCCCAGATACCAATGCAATTCAATTTAACAAATACTGACCACCTATTGTTGCCTGTTTTTGAAGGTCCCAAAGAACAACTTGAACAAACTACTTCATTTCAGTAACAAACTACTTTGTTACTGCTTCAAAATGGCAGTATTATTTATCTCATTCAGTTGCAAAGATCAAATGAAGTGATATGGAAAGTGCCTATAACAGAGTACACACCCAAAGAATGGCTATTAATTCCAGTATTTTTATTAATTAACAAAACCAAAGTGTTTCCTTTCTTTGGTGACAGTATAAAAATTTCTTGTTTTCAAAAATTTAATTCCTAAGTCTGCAAAACAGCTCAGCATTTGTTCATTAATATTAGATGATAAATTTTATGACACTGGGTGCTGGAATTTTGAAGTAAATTACTCATTGTCTAGCTCACAAATATTAATTAAGGTCAGACTGTAATTACATCTTCTAATTCACTTGTTCATTTTCAAATCTCTCTATAGTTCCACTTTCTAGGAAGTTTGCTTCACTTAGGCAACACAAAGGTCCAAGAAGCAATAACTAAAGCTTTAAAGAAGAAATCTGACTCTATAAAGTCCAAATCAGACAGAAAAAAGCATTCAGACACTCATAATAATCAACTATGGTTTAGTCTTCTCTATATACTGGACTACTATTTTCTGTATAGTAAGATTCTATTTCTACAGAATGAGTTAGGGTTTAGTATTTCCATAAAAGCAGGTATTTTCTGAATAGGAAAATTTAAAACTCAATCCAAAAATTTGTTTTCAATTATTCTACTCTATGAAAAGAAATACATGTAAAATATGAAAAATTCCTTCTTTCCTCCTTTAATAATGAATTCAAGTATATAAATATTAAGCCTATGTAAAGCATCATTCACATTTACTCGGTGACACTGCATTTGCTTTAAAATATGAATTCACATAAAAAAGAAATACCACTGTATTATGTTTTCATTTGTGGCCCTTTGGCCACAAATTTTCTGGACTGTGAAAATAAGACTGATAAATAAACACACGTGGTATCTTCATTCCTCTAGAGGTATGTGCTGTATATCAAGGAAATGAGATGGCAAACTTCACTCAATGTAAAAGACCTCCGAAGAGCTTTCAAACCCACTCGTCGTTAACCCTTCTTGGGTCACAGACTCGACAGTTTGCATAACTGCTCCAGACCTCTTCTCAGGGGAAAAAAATGTGTATGCACATATACATACAATGTAGCAGACAATTCTGGAGCTTCTTAGACCTTCTCAAGGCAGAACCCATAGCGGTTAAGATTCCTTACACAGACCCTTGATATTCAGTGACTGTTTTCACAGTGACCCAAAGGTTCAGGGCCTGCAGTAATTTGTCATTTTACAGAGGCACACATTTGACTCACACAAAAATAAAGTAGAAAAATGAATGTGAAATGGCAAGTCACCCAGCTAGTAAGAGAGCCTGGCATTCCCCTCTCAGTTTGACTCTGGCATTTTTACAACTCATTATTAGTAGAATAAATATCAAGAAGTGCTTTAGCTGTAATCATTAATACATTCAGAAGGTCTCTGAACTTCTCATGATAAAAAGGGTACACCGTGCTTTCATATCCCAAGGCTCCTTGGCAAGTTATATCATGATGATTCTCTGAAAGAAAACAGGCTTAAAAAAGATAACAAACCAATATGAGAGATAAAGTATATTACCTCCATAGATAACTATCTATTAACATATTTATTAAATTTCCATTTTGTAGAAGGAATGCTAGTCATTGCGTAGTTCTGAGATAAAAGATACAAACCCAAACTTCTAAGAGCATTCAATATTATGCATCAACTTTATTCCTGAAAATACTTACCATAAAGAACCACATGACCAAAGTTTTATTATAGATGCCCTAAAACAAGAAGTTTTAAGTGTCAGATATATTTACAAAATTCTTTCTTTCTCACAAACATTAAAGTTCTAACATGAGTTTGCGGATAGCCTTCAATGTCTGTACTAACTTATATAACTACCTCATAGTAAAACAAATGATTAGAAATCCAGTTTATTTTCTTGAAATAAAGAAGATTGGCATCATAAAGTGTGATATGCCCATTATCTAATTTCAACAAAATACCAAGAGCATTCCCTGAAAGAGGGTACAGCTGGCATGGTTATTTTTTAAATATCAGAATTTCTGTTATACCTATAACCCTGGCCTACCATTTTACACCTTCCATTATCCATCTCCGCACCCCAATATCCTGTGCCCCAGCACAACATGGCATTTCAGCACCTCCTGCCATTGGAAACTCATTTCTTATCTTGACTCCTTTACAAGCCCCATTCTGCAAAAAGCCCCAGCCCCAGGAAACCAGCGTCACCACCACAAGCTTAGATATGTGCATATATTCATTTCTACTCCTTGTAAGGCAGAAAGGAGTCCAGGGAGAGGATTATTGCTTCTATTCCTAGAAGCTTAAGAGGGGAAAATATAGTTCACCCTCCACAGCAGCAGGTTCTACATCTGCGGGTTCAACAAACTCCAGATCAAAAATATTTGGGGAAAAAAATCCAGAAAGTTCCAAAAAGCAAAACTTGAATTTGCCAAGCATCAGTAACTACTGACATAGAATTTACATTGTATTTATAACTATTTACATAGTATTTACATTGTATTAGGTATTAAAAGTAATCCAGAGATGATTTAAAGTTTATGGGAGGATGTGTGCATCTTATATGCAAATACTACACCTTTCTATATGAGGGACTTGAGCATCCACAGATTTTGGTATCCACATGGGTCCTGGAACCAATCCCCTGCAGATTCCAAAGGACGACTGTGTAGCTTCTGGCTTTTCAAATTGGAACTCTGTCTGACTATATTTTTCCATCAAACTACTGCTACAGATGGTTGTTTCACTCTAGGTACTATTTATATTACTCTGAGTTACATTCTGAATCAAATCAACTTTTGAGAGCAGAATCAGAAACTCAAATGTTATTTATCAAATTGTTTTTCAGGAGAAAGAAGTTAGAATTAAAATATTGATGGTTTCCTGAGTATGTTGTGTATGAGGCACTATACTATGTAGTTTACATAGATTCTCATTTAATCAACAAAATGAAGTAGGAATTAGCACTATCTAACAGGATGTAAGAAAATCAAGGCTCAGAAGGGTGAGTTAACTTGCCAGAGCTGGAATTCAAATGCAGTTCTATGTGATCCAAGTCTGTGCTCTTAGCCACTACATTTCATTATCTTGTATGTGTATTCCAGGGTTTAAATATCATTGCATAATATAATCTTATTTCATGAAATGTTGACTGCATGCATGTGTATGTGTGTATAAAATGTAATTACAAACAGATATATATAAAAACTTTTATGACCTTTAAAATCAATGTATTTAAAAATTTCCATATATTTGAAGAGCAACCGAAAAATTTCATCTATATATGCAATTTGAACCTCATAGAGATTCCTTTACACAAATTTATATTAATATATACTGAATAAAAACAGCAAGCAAAATAATAATCATTACCAGGCTCTTTTATTTAACATGACCTCCTAGTAACATATTAGGCTGCAAAACTGAAATTTTGCTAAGTTAATGGCAATTTCAAATAACATTAAAATAACATTTTATACTTCACCTTTCTTCCCGCAAATCTCTAGTTAAACCGCTAGTTTCTGGAAATTAGAAGAAAGGAACTGTACTATAGTATTTTCTCTGGAGAGATACTTTGTAAGCTATGATAATATTACAGCCTTCCTATTTTCATTACATTAAAAAATGTACACTATTGCTTTGTTTTAAAATTTTACAAAATTATTGTGACTGCACTTCATTTTGCAACTTCGTCTTTTTAAAATTAGCACTCCTTTTTGAAATTTATCTATCATGGCAACATAGAAGTCTAATGTTTCCATTTTGACTGCTTTATGACATCTCACTTTACAAAGAAACCTGCTTAATTAGCCAGTTAGAATAGACTGTAATACTGTTTCACTTTGTCACTATTAGAAATTAATGATTATCCTGCACAAGTACAAGGCTCTCTGGTTTTGACATCTGGAGATATGAACTGCAGGATCATAGGATTTGTACATCTCCGAAAATTATTAGGTATTACGCAATTGTTTTTCAAAGTGGCTGTACCAATTTACTTTGCCACCAGAAACGTATAAAGCAGTTCTCATTTCCCGATTTAAATATCTGGCAAATATCAGGCTCTCACCCATGTTTGTTACCTGATATTCCATTGGTTCATCAGTGAAATTTATTACTGATATAAAATTTTATCTTTCTTAGTGTTGACACTGTATTGTGATAATGTTTACATATTTTAATGGTCATTTTCAACTTGCTGTGATTCAAAACATTTAAAAACTTAGTTTTTAAGTCTGGATATATAATTCTTCTTTCTTAAGGAATGTTCCAGTCTGTCATAAGTTATGACAATGTCCGCTAAAAAGTGCTTGGCCTCTTCATCATAAAGTTATCTGGTTTTGAGGAGTCTATTAATTAAAAAGGACTTCTAAGTTTTATGCTATAAAAACATTTGGCACTTATGACAAAGGTTTTTAAAGCTATAAGAGGTATTAAAACTGGGTATAACTTTGCCTTTCCACATACACCTCAATAGAATTAATGATTTCATCCTCTGCTCATTCAAAGCACTTTATACAGTTATCTTCCTCAGTCCAATGTTAGTTTGCTGCTCCCTCATTAAGTTAGTTCTTTTAAGGCTGGGACTGTCATGTACTATCTTCAAGATGCAAGACACTAGAGTATCCGACAAACCCCACCTCACGTCCCCTTCCAGCACTACCCCTTCAAGGATAAACACTATCCTGACATCCAGCAACACAGATTTAAACTGCATATAAGTAAAACTACACAGGATGTGTTCTTTTGCCTCTGGCTTCTTTCACTCAACATTATATTTCTGTGATTCATCCATGGTTTAACACAGCTATAGTTTGAATATTCTCAATAATGTATAGTATTTCATTGTATGGCCATACTACAGTTTATCCATTCTACCATTCATGGACACGTGGGCAGTTTCTATACTGGAGCTCTCATGGGTAGTATTGCTATGAACACTGCTGTCCATGTCTTTTGGTGGGCATATATCCCCAGTTAGTTGGGTATATACCTATAAGTGGAATTTCTGCATTACATGGTATACGTATGTTCAATTTCAACAAACATTTTTCCAGTGTGGACTACCAAAGCCTAATTTCTGCACTCATTCATTCATTAATTCTTAAAAAATGGTTAAGCAAAAATGTATTAAGCAAAAATGCGTTAAGGTACTGTGCTTGGCACTGGTGAAAATGGCCAGTACCAAGTTCCTGTATCTCCACAGCACTCATTCCTTCCTACATTCATTTTCCTGAATACCTAAGGTATGCCAGGCACTGTACTACATTTGGAGACCATTAGATTAAGAAAGACAAAATCCACATCCTCTTGGTGCTTACATTCTAATGTGGACACAAACAATAAACTATAAGTAATAAATTAAAAAAAAAAAGATAGAATATGAGAGTGTAGAAAGTTCTAAGAAAAAAATGAAGTGGAATGGGGGAAAAGAATGTGGAGACAGGAAATAGGGTCCCAATTTAGATAAAATGCACAGGGAAGGTGCCCGTAAGGAGGTAAAACCTGGTTTTGAAGGAGGTGGTAATGATGAAGGTAGTGAGAGTAATCACATTAGCATATATTCTGCAAGTAGAGATAACAGGATTTGTGTTGATGAATTTCATATGGGGTGTGAATACACTGATCATGATAGTTATTCATAAATGTTTGACTGGATGAATAACATTATCTAACAATAAGTTTAGTTTGTAGTATGATCTATTACCTGCCAACAAATGTACACTCATTTATTAGGTGGTTTTAAGGCAGTTTTCAAAGTACTGAGTACATCCTCTATAATAACACTTAGACTGTATTTCAAACCTTCCTTTGTTGCATTCCAACAATCAGTCAATAATAACTTTGTAAATAAAGAATTATTGCTCTTCCTAGAGAAAAAGATTTATAAATAACACAAATAAACATGAGTATGTCTGTATATGCATGTTTACATATATATATATATAATCTTAATAACATCAAACGCTTAAGTTTAACAAAACAAGTGACTATATAAAAAGTTATTTTTTAATTAATATGTCACCATATCAGTGAATGTGTAGCTAACAATATCTTAAAGAAGACTGCCGAAGAGATCAGTCAAAAAAATTTTTTTAAGTACATAAAAACAAATCCTTTAAGAGAAGCCTTAGGGAAGTTAACTGTAAACGTTTTAATGAGTGTAATATGACTTAGGGTAAAATTCCACTCCCTGTGCTGTATTACCAACTGCTACTGTATTTTTAATGTTGACTTTTTTCTGAGTGTTTTCATTTTAATTTACAACAATTCAACAGGAGAAAGGAAACCTGGGTATAGATTCAGTAATACCACCATATACTACCAAATGCTAACCACATGAATGAGAAATAACAAGTAAGTCTCTTTAATTCTCTTAGTCTATTCTCTGCTCTCCAAAATGAGAAAAGTAATACTTGCATCCTACATCCTTAGAACTAAAAATCATACAGAATACTCTATAGCTTTGGTTTTGTTTTGCCAAGAAATATTATTTAGAAAACCAGCTTTAACTAACTCATTTGGCACACCACATTGGCATTTTACATGGTTAGTCGTCTGTTAAGACAACTTTTTCTCTTCTAAAACAATGAAAATATTAAGGGCGAGGTATACAAGGCCTTAGAACATACTTATTCAGAAAATTTTACATTTGATCTCTTGTTTTTATAAAGGAAGGAGGAAAATAAAGTAAAAATTTCCATACCGAATTATAAGAAGAGAGGAGAGTAGTTATTTATTAAATGAGCCAAAGTACAGCACATAATATGCTACCTGTGAGGGGGAAAAAAAAAAGAGGTGACTTAATCAAAGGGTGATCAATGACTGTAATCTAATTGTATAGCTTTGAAAGGCTTTAAGAGTTCAGACTTGGAAGAAAGTGAATGGCTATGGGAAAGGAATCAAAGATGATCACACTAATAACACAGGAAGAGTAAGAGTCTACTAAAACAAAAGTAAAAATTTAGAAAATTACCATTCACAATAAAAGACATTCCCAAAGTATGATCTAACAAATGAGCTCAATGGAGAAACAGTACACAGTTTTAACTGTAAAATACACAGTTAAAACTGTAAAAGCTTAAGAATGAAAGAGGTAACAGTTTACAAAAGGTTTAATAGAAATTGGTATGCCTCTGCATCTAAAGGATAAGACAGTGGGACAGTTCTGACAGTCCTGTTTGTTTTCAGCCACATAAACAGCCTAATGAAAGAAAGCTATACTATCCTCTACTGAGCAAAGAAATTGTTTTTACTTTACTTCAATTATTAAATGCCTACCAGGCAGATTGCTATGGTCTCTTCTCTCCTAAGTGCTTATAATAATAGACAAATAATAAATAACTGAAAAGATACCAAGTAGCTGCACCTCAAGTCAATCAATCAATCAATCACATTAATAACATGTACAAGGAAGGAGTAACTGCACATTTTTTGCACAGTGTGTAACAGGGAGTCATGAATGTTACATGTATAGGAATGTCTAGTCAAGAGATGTTAAACGAGGAAGCTTCCAGGAAATGATGGAATATCAAGGACTTTTTGAAAGAAAAAAGAAAAGGTGACCACAGTGTATTTGAGAGGTTATACTAGGGGTGAGAAAGGGCACCAAAAGTGAAATAAAAATATTATAATAATAAAAATACTATAACTACACAAAGCTGGTCACATCCCTAACCAACAAGAATAGAAATAGTAGCCTATAAGTTTCCTCTCCTAACATCAGTACTAAAAGTTTTATATGCATTAGCTCATTTAATTCACACATTATCTCATTTAATGTAGGGTCGTTCTATTCATTTTAGCAAAGAGAAAATTGAAACAAATGATGAAGTGACTTGATCAACTTCACCAGGAAGTGACACAACCAAGAGTAAAACCCAGTGTGACTCATAATGGTCGGAATGATTAAAGTCTCTTATTGCTAGAGCTTTGTACCATGTCTAGCTCAGGGTAGGTAATCATTAAATAATGGCTAAAGTAAAGCATGGGAAGCAATGCTAGAGGTGGGAGATGTGAAAAGAAAAAGACTGATTTCCCCCCACCTTGACTTGAAAATAATTTAGCAATGAGATAATAACCTCAGTAAACAATCTTCAGAATTAAAACAATAAAACTTTATTGAACTTTGTTTCTAAGTTGTTTTTACTTTCAGATACTACCAACATAAGTGATGTATGCAAACTAAGTAGGGAAAAGAATCAGTGAAGAGGGAATTCAAAATGTTTTAGAGAAATAAGAAACACTGAGAATAAATGGAAGCAAATACATAACCGAGAGTGTCAAGAAAATAAAAACCAAATACATGCTAAAAAAATGTCTAAACCAAATGAAAAGTCCTCAACTTTTTACAATATCTGTAACGTGAAGGTGAAAAAAAAGTAGTATAACAACTTAGTATCTTAAAAGAAGCCATCTTGATCTTGTATTTGTGTTACTTTATATTTTCCAAACTATGAAATAGAATACTATTTAGAAAGGAACATAAATATATACATACAAACACAACACACAGCATGTATATATGTGTATATGTGTATATATACATATGTGCATATACAAATACACATATTTGCATGTGTGTTTGTATATGTATATTTTTTCAACAAATCATGTTAACTGAATATGTAATTTTTTCCCCGAAAAGTCAAGTAACTGAGAAAGACTAGAAAAAAAAACAACCTAATGGAACAGAATGCTAGAATCTTTCCCTCCAGGTACAGAATGATTACTGCACTGTTTTTGGATGCCTGCAAAAATTCAGTTAACACCAGATGCTACTATAGGTAGTATGGCTAATTAAGACTTAATGTACTTTTCTGCTTCAACAATTAAATGGGAAAGACTGCAGGGAATTGTTTTGTATTGGTAGGAAAATTATATAATGGTCAGAAAAGTGAGAATAAAATTCCACGAAAAATTCTGTTTTCTTTCATTTGTTTGAGGACACTTTCATTACGAAGAATCCCCCTCCTTCCTTTTATTTGGAATTTAAAATTTATGTTGTAGGTTTTGGTGCTTTCAGAGTAGGAAGGCTCTGGATACACCAGATGTATCCACCGTCAAGGAAACTGATGTTTAATGGAATAAAAAGAAGAGCTGCTGGAGCTTGGCAGCCATTTTATTACCATCTGATTTAACAGCATCTAACAGAGATGACAAGTTTTATCACACACCTTTAACTACTAAATTCACAAAACAAACAGAAGGTTTACCATGGGAGGTAGAGAGTGATCAGACTATATCCTCTAGTTACTCTTCCAGTAAAACAGCATGTGTTATCTAAAATTGCTATGGGAACCTGAGAGCTCATAAGAAAAATGGAGTTCTAGTTGAATGTCTTCTTTAATATCTTATACTACGACTTCTATAGTAAATACAAAGTTTACATGCAGACATTTATTATAAGCCAGATCAAACATTAACATTAAAATGGAGTACAATGATGCTAAACTTTGCAATTTAATTACGGTGCTGAATTCTTATTAAGCATATAAGCAGTTTCACTGCATGATGGTTTTGTTTGTACATTACAGTTGATTTTTAACATATTCTGTTATTCAAATGAGTAAAAGGGAAGACAGATTTGTGCTCCAGTTTTCCTTCTGCCTACTATAATATAAGGTGGAGAAAGAGGGTATTTCATTAGATATTTTCTCCTCAAAAATGGCAGGTATTTCTCTAAGTATTTAGCACAAATCAGGAACCATATCCAAAAAAAATTAATAAAGAAGGTACAGAAAAGGAGGGGAGAAAATAAATGAATGTGAGATAAGAAATAATAACTTAAGCCTCACTGTAACATTTCCCTATGTGAACCACTCATTACTTTTCAGAAAAGTGTAATTTAGTGCAGTAGAAAGTGAATTTGACTGAGAGTGCAAATATTTAGCTTCGAGTCCCATCTCTGTCATTTACAAGCTGTCTAACTTTGGGTAAATCAAAAATCTGCCTGTCATTTGCTTTACAGACTTAAAACCAAACAGCAACTTCTTATTCTCTTCATTTAATGCTGCAGTGCAGTCAGGGTGTCAGTTTAGGACATTAAAATTATTTCTACAGCAACCAACCACAGCGTTTATAATTCTTTATATTGAATCAAAGGCAAGAGATTGGCTTCTGAAGGTGACCATCTACTAAAAGCACAAATCTCTAATATAGAGCAATGAGAAAACCAAAATGACCTGAAAATTAAACTGCTCCTTCTAGGCATCCTTTTCTCTCTCCAGCTGTGACTAATATTAAAGCTCTTCTCTTTCAGGGTAGCAATGGACATTTCTGAGGGTAACTTGACTTAAAGCCATAAAATGAAGTTTAAAAAAAACTAATCAAAACTGTGTGCAGGGTGTGTGTATATGTGGCTTTATACATGGAACTATGTATATATACATACACATATGCATCAAGCTAACCAAGACCATGTGTGTGAGACAGAAGAGAAAAGACGAGACAAGATACATCTGAGATCCCTCTTCACATCTCTGGTTGTCAGCTTCCCTCACAGGACAGCATCCACGGCTCTGGCTCTGCGCTGAAATGATGTGAGAATCAGGGCCTAGTACTTCAATTCTACCTCTACCACTAATTCAATATATCGCGTAGGCTAGTCATGTAATCACCCTGTGCTTCTGTACCTAACTGGATTCTACTCAAAGGGTAACTGGCTTCTTCCATGCTGGCCTTTGAATGGTCATTTATACTTTATTGCACTTTTGGAAAGGTAGAAAAAGTAGCAGAACTCTTCCACAGATTTTTCTATTTCTATAAAAATAAAACTGCCCTCAACTCTACTTACAATTCTTATTGGCACAAAAGATAAAAAACCAACTGTTCACATGAAATATAATGATATTTGGGAAAGTAAAAGAAGTTGCCTAAGGTGTTACTTTCACATTAAATCTGCAGAGTACATTACCATCAAATGAATGAGGGATGAATAGAATGACCTTTTTATGGTCTCTTCCAAAACTAAAGACTCTATGATTGTGAACAAGACTCTGCAAAATGTGACAAACAACTCAACATTAAAAAAATGCCACAAATGTTTACTGCCAAAAATATAAAAAAGGATAGATATTTGGCAGAAACAATTATCCTTCTTGATTATATACTTCTGATATAAATTACTGACAATCTACAAAGGGAAAGCATTTATTATCTAGATGCTATTTTTGCACATTTTGAAAGACAGGAATACAGGTATAACAATAAAAGCTTTATTTAGAAAATCATCTGTCACACTAAAGCAGTATCTATTATTTCTGAGGTTTTGCTTAGTATCTCCTTTTACTGATAAATTTGAAAATCTCTGCTATCCTGTATATGTGAAGATAAAAATTCATCTCTGCTATCCTGTATATGTGAAGATAAAAATTCATCATTTTGAATATACTATATTAGCCATTTTTCTAATCATTATATTAGATTGTACCAAGAAATTCATACATACAGATTTAGTATTTCTATGAATAATAACAGCATGGGGAATGTTTGAATATAAACAGCCATAGATAATCTACACTATCTACAGCCATAAATAAACTTTCTTTCTTAAAAGGAGGGCCTGTACAATATCAACTCTGTAACTGACTCCTTTATATCATGTGATAATCACCTACATTAACCACAGCAGCCATGAGAGTGTTTACAGATTTGGCTATTAAGTTTTTTATACTAGAAAGTCATCATCATAGTTCTGTGTGTCTAAGGTCATTCATCCATGAATTTATTCTCATTAATAACAAAACAGTTGAATTCCCTGCCTGCTTACCATAAACACATGTCCTCATATTAAATCAATCAGCCCACTACTGTAAAGGGCCACAAGTGATGACAGGACTTTTAGAGTGAAATGTTAAACATCTGACTGCAAAAACAAAATGAAAAAGCTTGAAATTTCATCTGTGGCTTAATTAGGCTCCAAGTTAAGCAGTCTTCCCCAAAGAAACCACATGGTTATGACAGAACTCCTTATAGCCACTAGCTACCTCTGTAAATATAGTTTATTCTGCAAGGATACACTTTAATTCTAGCATTTTATTAAACAGATTCTGACTCATACTTGATTGCGTGGACCTCATAAAAGGAACAACTAAATATAATTTTAAAAAAACAACACAGCAAACAGAAGCAAATTCCACTGAAGAATGATTTATGTCACAAAAATATATTTTCTTCAAGTTCAAGAAAATTTTCCCCATATAACCAATGTTATGAATAGCAATTAGACTTTCCAGGCTCGTTTGTAAAATTTGACGTGAGTCTTAATGTAGCTGAACTACAGAACCTTTCCAATCAGGGATGGCAAGGGACAGTGCTCACGACTACTGTTGTTACTAGTGAGAACTGTAATATCCAGTAAGCTTTCACTTACTGAGTACCCACTATGTGCTAGGTATTGTGATAAATGCTTTACATGATTTGCCTCATTCAATTTTCATAGCCACTCTGTGAGAGAGAGATTATTTTCATCTTACAGGTTAAAAAAAAAATCAGGCTTTGAAAAATTAAGTGGCTTGCCTAATGTCATACAGCTGGAAACTGGCAAAGTCATATCCAGGTCCATATGACTTTCAAAGCCCATGCTGTCTACCACTCTGTTATACTGCCAAGCTTCAAAATACCTACTTTCCTTTTCAGGGCCAAAATCTCCAGTCCTTCAATACAGATGATCCCAGCTACATATTAGAAGTAACCTTTCTGATGTACTTTGCACTGGATATAAATAATTAAATCCTACCAGAAGTAGTATTTTCATCTTTTAAGAAGGAGGCAATTTAATTCAACTGATTCCAAAAATGGTATATTAGATAGTGAAACAAAAGTAGGCAGAACAGCTTGCAATGGGAAGCAGATCAACCCTAGTTGGAGAGGACATCTATACCTGCCTCACTGACATCTTTTCTTTTCTGGGGAAAATACCACAAGTCTATTCAACTTGATGCTGACAGGGCTACGAATCATGTGGTCTTCCTTCCCCAAACCCTGGTGGCCAGGAGAACCGGGTGGGGCCAATACGTTTTTTGGGGTTCCCCCCTGCCTGGAGATTTTTTAAATTGTCACTGGGTAAAACAATAGTCACTCACATTTATCTGAAGTCTGGAACTAAAAGAATGATAGACATTTGGACACATGCAATCCATGGAGAGTATCTGCCAGAGAATAAAGCCAACACAGAGGAAAGCAAAATAGAGCAAGGCAAAGACAAAGTCCTGGGGATATAGATTGAACCCTTTCATCCTGCCATGACTGAGGTAGAGACTCATGTCTTGTTTCAGAGTAGCTATTAGAGTCAATAAATACTGACTGAGTAATCCGTGTTAAGTCTCCACCCAAAAGAATCCTGGCTAACATAGGTTTCGGAGAATTTGCTCTCAAAGTGATCTTCCCTCTGGAGAGTTTGCATTAGTTCTTTTCTTTACCTAGTTCAATACCCCAGGATATGGTAAGCAGAGAGAAATGAAGAGAATCAATTTCAATTTCAGGTCAAGGATGATTAGTAAAGGGAAAATACAGGGATACAGAATGAGGCTGGGGCGGTTAAAGGTAGTATTAATTTTCCTACCTAAAACATCCATGTACAAACACTGGAAATAGCATGATTCTCACCCATAAGCTCGTATTTTCAGTCATGACGTTTGATAGAAAACCACAATATATAATAAGGCAGTAACAGTATAAAAAGTGCTTATTACAAATCAAGAATAATCCAGCAAATGTTTCTAATGTGTTTAACTTTTTAAAATACACATTTTACATGATTTAAATATTCTTTTTAAGTGTTTCTCAACTTGAGTTTTATAGATTTAAATCATACAAAAAATAAAAATGAAGCTATCGCCAAGTTTCATAGAATTTTAGGTTTGAATTTTCATGCTCCTCTCTTTCTGGATTAATTCTTCACCTTCAAGTATTAGTTGCTTTTCTTTGTTAATATCTCAGGTACAAAAGTTATATATAACTAAGATATAAATAAAAAGTTAATCTTAAAAATGGGGTGGCAATATACCATGATGCCAATTCAAGACGATCTAGCATTTACATTCCAAAGAAACTAGGACTCTTGGTTACCAATGACAGAAAACCTAACCCAGACTGGCATAAGCAAAAAGGTAATGCATTGAATCATAAAATTAAAAGTTTGTGAGTAGGGATGTCTTCAGGCATGGCTGGATTTAGGCCTCAGAATGTGTCATCAGGACTCAGTTTCTCTCTCTCCATCCTCAGTGTTGGCCTACTCAAGCTCCATGTGATATGTGAGGCTGTAGCTGCTACAGCCATCTTTCAGTACACTGATATACACTCATCCAGTCTGAACCAATCAAAGTGTGTAAGGAGACACAATGTGCTGACTGCCTACATATAGGTCACATACATCATCTCTGAGTTGGTTGGTGGGTGTGGACTTACCCTAAGAACAAAGAAGGGGTAGATTCTTCAGAGGAAAACCAAATGGATGTTTTTCAGAATATCGGGAATACATGCCCA
Organism: Camelus ferus; assembly: GCF_009834535.1. Taxonomy (NCBI): domain Eukaryota; kingdom Metazoa; phylum Chordata; class Mammalia; order Artiodactyla; family Camelidae; genus Camelus; species Camelus ferus. The sequence continues at coordinate 79,874,610 of NC_045698.1, read as the reverse complement.
ATATAAATGAAGTCTTTTCATAATAAAAATTATGTGAACAAAAAATAGCATCTACAAAAAAGTGCTTTGCGGTTTTTAGAGTGCTGGAAAAAAGAACAATTTCTTGAAAATAGTATTCTCAACTAGATTTTCATTGTTTATTTCTGATACCAGTACTTAAATAGAACTAAAACTTCTATTTCCCCCTTTCAAAGCCCCTTTTACAATATTAACTGAAATTCAGGGTTTTGACAGCTGTGGCTATCAAAAAAAACAGGATATATTTCCAAACAACTAGAGATTAAGCCCAATTATTGCCACACATAATTGTCATCAGAGTTCTTGGTTGCAAGAGCAGGTGTAATCTCTGTTAAGCAAAAAGGGACACAAAAATGATGAAGCTGAAGAAACAGACCTGGGAAATAAGCTGGAACTAAAGAACACTAGGAGGCCAGGGCTGCCACCGAAATGCTGAAGGGAAGTCGGCTTAGGGCGCCTCTGCTGAGAACGCTGCCACCACCACCACTGCTGGTACCAGTACCTCCTCCGAGTGCTGCTACAGACACTAGAGGAAAGAATTTGTAACTCTTCCCTATTTCTCCGCATTGCTTTTTTTTCAGATGTGAAATTTCACTGAGAGATTTCTACCCGGTTGAGCTGTGAGAGGGACAACCTGCAGCATTCTGGCTTCCATAGGAGAAGGCCTCAAGCACTCAGAATAAACCCTAACATTTAATAAGCCCATATAATAAGAATAATGTAATTTATTATCTCGTAAAAGTATGGCATAAGTAATTATGTGGCAAATATTGTTTTTACTGTATGATTGATAGATCATCTTCATTAAAAAGAAGCACAACAAAGGTATTTCCCAAGTCACACAATTATTGGTAGAAAACAGGCAAAAACTGATTACTCTCAATCAACTCTTTTGGCTCCAATTCCAGTAGAAAGAATTCCTTAAAAATAAATCCCATCTCATCCCCTCCCTCACCAAATTTATCCTGCCTGAATAAGTTAAGTCATATAGGCTTAATAAGGCAATCAATGAACTTAGAAGACAATCAAAGCTCGACCTTCCAGGGTTGACGATGGCAAGCTGTGGACAAGTTACTTACTTCTCCACCTTGAGTGTAATTGGTCAAGTAGTCAGTCTCATTTACTGCAAAGTAAATACTAGTGTTCATCTAGGTTAGTTTCCATTACAGCTATTGGAAACCCATAGTCAATATTCTATTGTAAACTGACAGAATAATGTGTTATCTCACTCCTAAAGATTCCCATCCAGACTATGGATCTATATACTTAGAGGGAAAAACCTGTGACTTGGCTTCTATATTACCACACTGCTTTTTTGATTGCAGCGTAAAGTCCATTATTACCCTCTTAGAATTCAACCCAAGACACAGAGCTATAATTTAAAGAAAATAAAGAATAAGATATAAAGGAAGTATTTAAGAGGAAAATTTGGCTTACAACATACTGTTGTTGTTTTAATTAAAGTACAAGTTCTTGGAAGCCAGCAATTTTATTTATAAAAAAGCCTTGTTAAAATAAAATCAGATAGAATTTAATTACTACAATATGTTTCTTCAACTCAGTTAAATATAAACTACATTCATTTCTACATTTCTGTTGTGAGTTTGAATTAGAATATGCTGGGAATACAGTTACAAGTAAATGTTAATCCATGAAGTAATTAAGAGATCATTTGATCTGCTTTGCAGTGGTAGCCCAAATTCTGTCACTCTTCTTTGTCACAGTCATATGTAGATAGGGATCTTTTGTTTTTGTCTTTTTGTTTGTTTGTTTGTTTTGTTTTTATAAATTGAAGTATAGTCAGTTACAATGTGTCAATTTCTGGTGTACAGCACAAAGTCCTCGTCATGCATATACATATATATGTTCATTTTCATATTTTTTCATTAAAGGTTATTACAAGATATTGAACACAGTTTCCTGTGCTATACAGAAGAAACTTTAAAAAAATCTATTTTTATATATAGTGGCTAACATTTGTAAATCTCGAAGTCCCAAATTTATCCCTTCCCATCCTCTTTTCCCAGTAACCATAAGATTATTCCCTATGTCTGCGAATCTGTTTCTGTATTGTAGCTGAGTTCATGATGTCTTTTTTTTTCTTTTTTCTTTTAGATTCCAATATGAGTGATATCATGTGGTATTTTCTTTCTCTTTCTGGCTTACTTCACTTAGAATGATGATCTCTAGGTCCATGCATGTTGCAATGCAAATGGCATTATTTTATTCTTTTTTATGGCTGAGTAGTATTCCATTGTATACATATGCCACAGTTTCTTTATCCAGTCATCTGTTGGACATTTAGATAAATAAAAAATTAAAAAAAAAAAAAAGAAAAAGTGTCTATGGTATGTAACTATTATGCATTATTGAGTACAGTGCTTAATAATTCTAATAGAAGAACTAATTATTTGCACCTCCAGTTAACACTTATTACACTGCCAATGAAAAGAAGTTTTCATAAAGTTCTAGACATATTGATCTACAGAGCAGGTGGGGGGAAATACAGTTTTTCACTTATTCAGTCATTTCTTCAACAAATATTTCTTGACCTCCATACAAGTATCAGGCCCTATGACCACTGAGATCCCTACTTTCTAGAAGCTAACATTAAAAGACAAGGGAAGAAAGACATTAAATAAATTACTGCAAATGTGGCAAGTGCTACGAAGAGAAGGTATAAAGGAGAAGGACAAAGCAAGGTCAGGTCAGGTCAGGGAAAACCTCTCAGGAAATGACATTTGATAACTGAGCAGTATGCTGGAGGAGTTGGGGAAGTCAAGGAGAGTGTTTTCCAGATAGAGAAAACAAAACCTATAGAAACCCAGAGAGGCAAGAAAAAATTAAGTATACCTGACAAAATGAAGGAAGTGCATATAACTAGAAAAGAGGAGCAGAACGATGTGAATGTAAAGCTGGGGTTATGAGACTCTCTCATAAGGTGATGAGAAAGCCAATGAGCATTATTAAGCAGGAAGATAAACTTACAAAAGCAGTTTCGGTTATAGCAGAAACTGTGCTGGAGTTGTCTAAAGATCATGAAAATAAACAACTTGTTTATAAAGGTCGTGAGAAGAAGAGAAAGAGGGTGATATCTCAAATAGCAGATGGATTCATTTATTACTTTCATTTGATGGTTGGATTCATTTGAGCATGCTTAAATGTTGATGATAAGAGGCCAACAGAGAGGAAGATGGAGGGAGACAGGTCACTCATAAATGGAAGAGAAGGAACTCAGAGCTCAGGAAATCACTAGGCAACTTATCAGCCAGTATGTTATGTTCTCCAGCAATGCTTGACGGCAGAGTAAAGCCAGACAGATTCACTCAATAGTCAGAATTCTTAGTGGTGGTGCAAGGAAGTCTAGGTGGGAAAGAACTTTAGGACACTGTAGAGAGAGTAAATGATGGATTAGAGTGCATGGATAAAGAGGAAAATAAAAATAGTAACAATCAATTAAAGAGATCTCAATAAAGGCAAATAGGGGAAAGTAATCAGAGGCAAGATGTCTGTATTTGTTATTTCAAAGTTGGAAAATGTCTGATGATGGCTCAAAATGCACCTCTGCAATGGGTGGAGATCAATGTTAGAGCTAAGTAGGTCAAGGAGCTTTTCCACCAACAGCCCCCTCTTTGCATAGGACTCTTGTTCTTTTGTGATGTTCTGTTGGGTTAAGAACTCTAACAAGGCAACCTGGAAAACTCCTCCTTCCTCCCTGCCACATCAAGGCCAAAGAGAAAGCAGAGTGGGACCTGAGAGAAAGGGAAGACAAGGAATAGTGTGCCTGAGCCTGCTTTTCGTTTTCCAAACTTTTTTTGAAAGATACAGATCCTTTTGTTCAATTAATATCTACCATGGAAACACAAAAGGTAAAACAGGAAAGTACAGCTGGAAGCAGGATCGGAGGCCTTTAAACTCCCCTTGCCCCATCTCCATCTTCCCATAACCTTGTATCTAGCAGCCACCTAGGACTTTGGAGCACAAACTAACCTTTTGTTTGAAATGAACAAAAAAGTAAAAATTCCATACACGTCCTTGCTGGCATCATTGTGATGGATCACTTAGGTTGAGACAATATAGAGATCTGTGGGCACAAAGCTCTAGCAAATCATGAAGAAACTGTTTTACATCTCCCTCTCCACATTTAGCAATAGGATCTATTTGTCTTTGGAGAAAAACCTGTATGTACCGAAGTTTCATTAGGAATTCTGTGTATATAATTGCATTCAATTCTCTCAAAATTCTTGTGAATAAATCATATCATTTCCATTTTGCAAAACAACAGTTGAGACCCAAAGAAGTCAAGTAACTTGTCCACAGTTACAAAGCTAATAAGTGAAGGGGTGAGAATTCAAAGCATCTGATCCCAAAGCCCCAAAGTCCATTACATCACATTGCCTCCAAGTTCATAAATGCTACACTGTTCCTCTATTATCATTTATATATAAAATTCTCTGGCTAAAAGCCCATAAAATGTTTTCTCATACAAACATTAAAAACAGCTCAACCCTTGAGAATTATCATGTAAATTTTTTTTTTGGGGGGGGTAAAAGTGCATAACACAGTCATTCTAACAGATCTCGGCTCAATCTATTTTCTTTTGGTAAATAATGGTTCTCTCTGCTGCTGCTAGAATAAAACTTGATGTTGCCTCTTTAGTGTTGATTATGTCCTAGTTCTGCATCTACATGATTGGTGAGGTTCTATCCTAGGAGTTAGGCTAAACCAGTATTATTAACCCAGAAGTGCTGGCTGGAGATGAAACCCCAACCACTAAACGTAAAGGTAACACAGGTCATGGAGACAAATATTTGAGAAAATAATCACTGAATAACAGGCCATGAGAAAAAGGAGCCCAAGTTAATTTTAATTATTCTAGAGGAAAGTTAATTTTAATCAAGAGCTTCAGGGAAAAAAAAAAGTCAGATGCATAATTAAGAAAAATAAAGTAAGTATAGATACATAATTAAAAGGGAATACAAAAGAACATGCTAGACTAAAAAAAATAGAAAACTATGAACCAGATAGGAATATCTGTTGTTCTTCTACATGTGACTAGAGTTAATAAGTACATCTACTGACCTTTCAAAATAAATCCAAGTAAAATGAGGCCCTGGGATATCTCATCATCCATAAAACTGCTTTCACTAGTCATTTATAGTATCTGTTCTCAAAAGCATCGTGAACACAATCCTTTCATGTTTGGAGTTTAGAACACAGTCAACTGTAGATTATTAACCATAAACAGGAGACTGATCAAAATAATTAAAATCCACACAAATTCTGAAAGAAATTTGTATTTGACCTAAAATAACACCAATCTCCTCTGTCATGCATGGAAACACATAATCTCACAAATATTCTACCCCCATTTCCGATCAGCACTAACACTATTTAGGTATAGCCCTATTACTGTTTAATATTCAAATGCAGTAACGGTAGAGACATCTCTCAGGTACCACAGATGAACTACTTCGCAGTTATCAGCTTTGCAGAAAATCCAAAGCTGAATGTAAAATTCCTATTCATTCATTCATTCATTCAACAGCTATTTACTGAATGCTTACTTGTGTCTGGCACTGAGGTAACTACACTGGTGAACAAAACACCAATGTCTACTTCTTTCAAACAGCGTTCTCTCAGAGCAGAACTTACTTCTGAAACAAAGTCACAAGTTTAAATTGAACACTGCTTGGAATCTTTTTACCTTTATTAAATTCAAGGAGGCCTATAATTCACTTTCATAAGGATACAGATTATTTAAACCCCTCCAACAGTCCCTTGGAGGTCTGGGAAATATCACATAAAAAATAAAAACAAGATTGACCTTCATTTTAATGAGTTCATATTCTATGTAGTTATTGAAACTTAAGGGCACTGAGCTAGCTAAATCCAGATTTTTAAAACTACTTCAGGCATTCAAATTGTATTCTCAAGTAGTATGCTAAGATGTTTAGATTTTAGGTCCTTGAAATTGCTTTTTTGTTTAACTCTGACATTGTCCCTTTAGTCTCCCCTATGAATTCCAACATTCCACATTTCAACTATGATGTTATATATTCTATGTCTATGGTCATTATTTTCTATATTCATCAATGAGCCAACAGCCATTCTCACCAACAATGTATCTTCATGATTATGTAATTAACTTATTATTTTCACTTACCTTCTGGACAACCTGCCTTTTTCCACTTGGCTGGAATTTTAATCTCTTCTTACTTGACTTTCTAACTTTTTAATCTTTGTGGGTATCAACATTAGTTTAAACCCCCAAATAGATTTTTCTTTTAATCCTTGGTAGCCTTGGTGTTTTCCCTAGAATACTGTTTTGTTTCTCTAAATTTCATTAACATCCAAGCAATCTCCTAAATTTCTTCGCAATAATAAGTTTCCTCTCTGTGTAATCTTAACTTTAATACAGTAACAATTTTAATCACCTTAACTGACTGCTTCTTTGGCCAAACTCGAAACACAGCTGAGTTCCCCTTGACCCTACATACATACACACACACACACACACACACACACACACACACACACACCCCTCTTTCCATTTCTGTAAATAATACTATCATTCATCTATTTACACAAACCAGAAACCCAAGAATTACCTTAATTTCTCTCCTCTTTCTCCTTCACCTCCCTCCCCAACTCCTCAAACTTTTAAGCAGGCTATCTACTTTCAGGTCCTAAAATAAAGATTTTTCATCTTGCCTCAAGGGCCATAAATATTTAATTGTCTCTACTAAAATAATACTTTCCCCTCCTCCTCTTAATAGGCCTCATTCCTTCTCTTTATTGGGTTTCAACTTCAATGTCATCTCTTCAAAGCCCACCATCACTAACAGGGTTTGGTCTCTGACCTTCTCAATCTTCTTCCCCTTGTGTGTGCCCTTCACGTGACACACTTCAACTCCAAGGACATGATTTGCCTGTTCACCAGTTTGTCTATATGTGGCCCCCAGGAGAATGTAAGCTCTACAAGAGCAGGAGCTACATCTGTCTTACTCTTTATTTCCAGCTGTAAATACGCCTGGCACATATTACATATTTAGTAAATATTTGCTGAATATATGAATAAAAATAATGGGAAGTTTTGATGAAGAAATGGTGAGATGCTGGCCAATTTTATAACATACTACCACTGTGGGAAACAAGACCATGGGTACCAGAAGTTAAAGATCATTTTTTTAAATTAAAAAATCTTCCTTCTCACTCTTACCTTGATGACTTCAAGTGGGGCTACCAAGATCTGTAACAGTGGTTCTCAAAGTGTATTCCTGGACCAGCAGCCTCAGGATCACAGTGCCTTTTCAGAATGATGGTTCTCTAAAAATATTTGTTGAATTCAATTGAACAGACTTCCTATTATTATTTCCTTCTTTCTTTATGCAGATTTTCATCAACTACTCTTTGTATCTTTTAAAATCGTGCCTCAGAAGTAATACGTACTGTACTGAGGTTTAACCTACTCTGACTTCTACTGATTTCTTTCATGTTAGTTCCAAATCACAAACTTAGCTTCAATGTCCTTTATATTGCTGTTTCATACAATTTCAAAAGATGGAAGATACAAAGCAGAATCTTTGTCTGCAAAAAGGACACATTTCCAAAGATGTCAATTTATCCAAAAGAGAGATAAAATTGAGAAATAATACAAAATCGTGATTAAAATGGATTAATGGCAAGAACAATAAAATTTTTAAACAAACATTTCTCCATTTTCTATTCAAAATGACAGCAAAAAGTTCTCTCTTGTATGACAAGAAATATAATCAGTGGCTGATAGGATACTACAATATACATAATCCCCCTAAATGTCCCAAATCAAAAGGACTGATTTTATGAAAACAGTTTAAAAAAAAAACTCATTTTTTTTTAGTCAGGAAAATTTGTCTTCTTTTTATTTTAGTTTTATTACATTTATTTTTCAAACAAACTTTAAGATTAGAGCCCACAAAAAGATAAAAGCTCATGATTTCTGAAACACTTATGAATTACTAGCAGAAAATGTCACAAGCTGTACTCTCATTTACTTAAGTATTATTTAAAATGTGAGGGACCACTAGAGCCTTGTATGAAAAAGTAAATCCATTATTCCAGAATAATACAGGGCAAAAATGGAACTAGAAAATTAGTGCCCATTTCTTCTGTTTTACTCTTTTTTCAGTGGAATTTGGTGTTAAAAAAATCATTCTAAGCAATGGAGCACTGACAATTACAAATTCATTATATTATTGCTATTAGATTTAAACCACATCCACACTGGTTTTTATAAAGCTGAATATAAGTAGCCTTCCACCTAAAAATGTTTATTCATAGAAAAATGTACACAGATAACCTGTCAGTCTCTAAATGTACACAACAGGTACAACTGATCATTAATTCTAAATCAAAACACAAAAACTTCATTACTGACTGTCCAAAGATACAGTAAACTCTCAAACGAAAACCTAAAATTCTATTTTAGATTAAATGTTAATACATTTACAACAAGCCTTCATTAGCACTCAGCAGTAATCCTTTTAATATCAAGAACAACAAGAAAAGCTTCCTTGGCCCTTATTCTTTGAATTGAAATCTATTTAATTATATGTCAAAGCTCACTCACCACCATACAGCCTGCATATAAACACGCATCAAATTTAACTGCACTATGACTCTATTGTACTGCTTTACCCCAAAATCCACCTTTCAGGTATCATCCATTAGTTTCTTTTTTATGTTTCAGAGCCAGTGGCATTCCTTTATTCTCAGTAGATTCTATAGACTTACTTATCTTACAAGGTTGATTGAATATACTGCATGTCAAGCACTGGGCTAAGCTGTTTATTGGCTCTAATTAATGCTCACAGTAACTCTTACCCAAAATGTAGGCAGTGGTACTATTCCATTTTACAAATGGGAAAAATCAAGTCATAACCAAGACGAATTATTCAATATAACAAAGCTAACGGAGGTAGACGATGAACTTCAACCTAGATCTATGGGACCAATGTCTATGGTGCTCCCAACTATTTCCCCACCACACATATTTTTATTCATTCTTTTCGGTCTCCTTCTTAGCTCCTTTACTTCCCCCTCTATCTTTCAATTATAGGTAACATCTTCAAGACTATTTCTTATACTCTTATTCTACCCCTATTTCTTTAGTAAGCACATATATCCTGACAATTTCAGCAAGATAGGTCATATACACGAGATTCTAAAATCTGTACTTTGGGCCTTTCACTTTAGTGCTGTATTTCTAAATCCCCAAGGGATATATTCAGTTCGATAACCTAATACTAAGACCAAACTCAGTACAGACGATTTCCAAAATCATTTACAACTTAATCTTAATTTCACACAAAAAACTCAGTTCGTCTTAGTCCTCATCCAACTGATTTTATTTGTCCACGGAAATACTGTTCTTCTCTTCTTCCCTTCATTTTCCATATAAAACTAAAATCTAGTCCTATTGCTTTTCCCCCTAGATGTGCCTTGTGGGTTTGAATTTTCTACTTCATTCCTAGTACCACAACCTGATAACCCAACTTACCGTGTCTTCCTCCCCTGCTATTACCTTACTGCAATCCTTCAGGCTCACCATCACAGACTGATCTTCCCCAAATACAATTTTAACCAAGTCATTCTGTTTGAGAAATCTGTAAAAGTAGGCCAGTGCCAACAACATAAAATCTACATGGTTTGCAAGGATCTCCTCAATCTAACCCCAGGTTACTAACAATTGCTACTACATGCCTTCTACTCTCATTCGGCTCATCCTTTACCCTCCCCAAGTCTTCTAAGAGCTCTCCCTTCCCCACCATGTATCCACACTTGTCACCATCTCACTTCTTCCACATGTCCTGAATCCAGCCCACCTCATACAGGCTCTCAGTGCTTACAAACAGAAAGTACTCAGCTACAGTCAGGAAACATGGGTTCTAACGCTGGTTCTGACATTATCCAGTAGTGTGACTCTGGGCAGATTTCTGAGGTAACAACTAGTCCAGATTGTTGTTTCTTCATCAGTAAAATGAGATACTGAATCAGATTAATCTCTAAAATTTTATTTGGCTTAAAATTTTTTAAATTCCAACAATATCTATTGTCTTACTACTTTAGTGCTTAATCATACGTTAAAGGTTTTTATCTATATTCAATCTTCTTTACTAGATTATAAAGTTCCTGAGGATAAATATTATGTATTATACATTTTTGCAAACTCAACAACACATAGCATAGTGTTTGATAAGTAGATTAAACACCTGTGACTGATTAATTCTGACGACTCCTGTTTACAACAAAATCAATCAAGATAAATACAGGAATACCCTTTTAAGTAATCAAGCCTTAAAATAATTTCATAATTTTCAAAATCACGAAATTAGGGTATGTGGGGAAGTTTTATTCTTCCTTTCCTTTTCTTTTATTTTCTCCAAGTAGCACAAGATAAAACAGGATCTGAGAACTGGTTTTCAGGAAGCCCATAAAAACATATTTGCTAATGCTTAGTTATAATCAGTATTTCAGAAAATTTTCTGTGGAAAGAGCGGCAAACTCTAGCTCAGCTCTTTTAGGAACTTCTATAGCAAAACAGTGTTCATTTTATACTGGTCCCCTTTCAGTTATTTTATTTTGTTTATGGGGTTATAAAATTACATGGATAAACATGGAGCCAGAATTATATTTAAAAACATGTTTACTTTGTATCTGTTTAACATAAGAGTATCTGAAACCCACGTCTCTGGTCCAGAAGCATTACAGAAGAATACACTGCAGCTAATGCACCTGAATGATTAAGACATACAGTATTATGCTTTCTAACTCTTAGGAATGGAAGATGTTTCCATGAATACATTCTAGTGGCTGTTTTCATCAATTGTACCTGACTATACCTGAGAGTAAGTTAGGGCATCAAACTTTGAGTTAAAATCTTATTATCAAACCAGTTTTCCTTAAGGCTACTAGGAAAAGCAGAATCAACTGTAAAAGGCCTTGTCCAGGGTAGAAAACAAACTTTGCCAAAGAGCCTGAATTTCCTGGTACTATAATTTTCAGTGTTTCTTAGGAATTAGGATGGTATAATTTTTTCAGAGAAAGGAACTCAAAAATGGGGCATCATTATCCATATTATATTTATGTGCCAACTTAAAAAAAATTATAATTAAACTTAAAAGCTTTTTCACAGCAAAGGAAACCAATGACAAAATGAAAAGACAACCTACTGAATGAGAGAAAATACCTGCAATGATATGACCAATTAAGGGGTTAATACACAACACATATAAGCAGCTCATATAATTCAACATTAAAAAAGCAAATAACCTGATTGAAAAATGGGTGGAAGAACTTAAAAGACACTTTTCCAAAAAGGAAATGCAGATGGCCAACAGGCACACAAAAAGATGTTCAACATTGCTAAACATCAGGGAAATGCAAATCAAAACCACAATGAGATATCACCTCATACCTGTCAGAACGGCTATTATCAAAAAGAACAAAAATAACAAATGTTGGCAAGGCTGTGGAGTAAAGGGAAACCTTGTACTCCCTTGGTGGGAATGTAATTTGGTGTAGCCACTATAGAAAACAACATGGAAGTTTCTCAAAAAACTAGAACTAGAACTAGCAGATGACCTAGCAATTCTACTCCTGGGTATATCCAAAAGAAACAAAAACACTAATTTGAAAAGATACATGTACCCTAATGTTCATAGCTTCATAATTTACAATTGCCAAGCTATGGAAACAACCTAAGTGCCCATCAACAGATGAATGGATAAAGAAGATGTGGTGTATACATATATGCATACACCATATATACAATGGAATACTACTCAGCCATGAAAAAGAATGAAAATTTTCCATTTGCAGCAACATGGATGGACTTGGAGGGCATTATACTAAGTGAAATAAGTCAGATAGAGACACAAAAATACTATATGATATCATTTATATGTGAAATCTAAAAAATACAACAAAACTAAACAAAAACAAAAAAGAAGCAGACTCATAGAGAACTAGGGGCCACCAGAGGCTGAGGGAAGGGGACAGGGGCAATATAGGGGTGAGGGAAATAAAGAGTTATTATGGGATTATATGAAATCATGTGTGTTAAACTTCTGAAAATTGTAAAGTATTACAGAAGTCAAAAAAATCTTTCATTCACTATAAAAAATCAATTAAAAAACAGATATACAGGGCAAGATTTATGAACCCTCACCCCTCAAAAAAGTTCTGATTGGCAGTAAAAACATTTCTATATTTTTCTACTTTAATATTTAAATATTGATGGCAGATATATAAAAACTTGGTGTCTAAAAGTATAGTAAATAATTACAAGTGGTCCCTGAATTGTGGGTAACTCTTGCTTTGGAATTGGGTGAAAAAAAGGAATTATAAATATGCACACATAGGTGTGTGTAAATGTGCATATGCAAACATTAAAAACATACATGTGGGGATATCTTCAGAGAGTGCAGCATAGGGTTAACTATATATTATATAACTATTGTATTTCATTTAATATGTGACAATTTTGTAATAATTTTATAATTAATTCAAACATTTGACATACCCATTCACTTTAAAAAAGTATTTAAATAAGTTTTGTTTAGGGTTTCAGTCTTACTAAGTAATGACAGAACCTTAGATGTGGAAGAGTATCGAGAGTCAGATCTAACACAATGTCACAGTAAGAGCTCAATAAATAAATATTTATGTACTTGATTTTTAATACTAGGAAGATTAAGGGAAGATAAGCCAGAAAGAAGTGCTTTCTAATTTCAACTCCATCACTCATTTAAGCATCTGGCTCCTTTTCACATCATTTTCCTCATCTCTCACTTGCTTTACCTATGACATAGCAATATACACTTAAGCATCAGGAAAGCAGAAGAACTACAGAAATGAAGGAATTACTTCTTTTACAGATATAAACACACAGAACTTCTACAATTCTCAGTTATAGCATGTACCTTTCTGAATTTTTTTTTTAAGTTATGGCAGGTGATCATGCTATTTCAATAAAAAACTATTTAAAGCCAAGCATGCATAGATACAGTTTGTTTATTCATCCAACAAACATCTAGCACCCTTATGTGCTGTGTGGTACATGAAATACCAAGGGTAAAAAGATGAATAGGGTTCTATGGCCTGAGTGTTTATGCCACCCCCCAAATGTATATGTTGAAATCAACCCTCTCAGGTTCTCCATCTCCATTAGGATTCTATATCCACAAGTCTGTAACTGATCGCCTGGCTGTGGCCCTCCCAGTGCAGACATTGTGCACTCTGGACCTCATGCTGCCATCCACCAGCCTCAGTTCAACCATGCCCAGAAGGGTGTCTTCTGCTTGTCCAGCAACTGTGGACCAAATCTGGTGCCAGTTACCCAGCAAACTTAACCATCCAGTAGATTCAATCACATCATCTCGAAAATGGTGTGAAGTCTAACGTTGGAGAGTCAGATGGGTGTCTTCCTAGTTGTTCCTCCTCCAATACTCTCCTTCAGCCCTAGGGTGTCTAGTACACCTCTCTTTAGATTTTTATAGTTACTCACCTATAATAATTACAATTTTTTAATATTAAACTTCCCCTGTCTGAATTACTTTGTGGTTTCTGTCTCCTGGTTTGACCTAGAAAAATACTGGCAACAGTAGTCAAAAATAAGTAACTCATTACTTGAGAATGAATAACACGAGAACTAATAACCAGGTAGTTCTTTTACAAATAATAAAATGAGGAAATGAAAGGAAATCATCTACTAAGAGTCCAACTTTATAGGACCTATCAGAAAACAGAATTTAAGGCTCTAGGACAAGAACTTGAGATATATAACAATATTTAAAAATACTAGAAGAGAATCACAAATGAAGCTGAGCTTAAGTACCTAGAAATAAGGAAATACAAAATTAAAGGCCTCAGAAGGGCTAATACTGGCAATTTGCCAATTCGGTGAATGTTAGGTTAAATACTTACGGTTCTATTTGTTAAAGCCTAGAGTAGAGTAGAACAGTGAAAAAGCCCAGAAAGCTAGCAAAGTCAAGGTGAGATTCAAACTCAGAACAACCTGCTTTCAGGTCCATTCTTCTCCCCGTTCTTGTTGGGGTTTTTTAATTGTAATAAGATACACATAATACAAAATTTACCGCTTAAACTATTTTGAAGTGTACAGTTCTATGGCTTTAAGTACATTCACATTATTATGCAACCATCACCACCATCCATCTCTAGAACTTTTTCATCTTCCACAAATGAAACTCTGTACCCATTAAACACTAACTCCCCATTTCTGACAGCCCATGGCAACCACCATTCTACCTCCTGTCTCTATGAATCTGACTACTCTAGGTACCTCAAATTAGTGGAATCATACAATATTTGTTCTTTTGTAACTGGCTTATTTTGCTTAGCATAGTCTTCAAGGTTCATCCACAATGTAGCATGTGTCACAATTTCATTTCTTTGTAAGACTGAATAATATCCCATTGTATGCATATACTATACTCTTTTCCTTTCATCTGTCAACAAACACTTGGGCAGCCTCCACCTTCTGGCTACTGTGAACAACGCCACTATGAACATGGGTGTACAAATATCTGTTGGAGTCCCTGCTTTCATTTCCTCCGGGCACTTACACAGAGGTGTAACTGCTGAATCATATGGTAATTCTATGTTTAATTTTTTGAGGAATCACAATATCATTTTCCACAATGGCTGCACTACTTCACATTGCCAGAAGCAATCCACTAGGATGCTCATTTTTCTTTTCATGCTGCCCCTATTCCGGTGACATGTACTTTACTGTGTTTTCACATAGGAACATGTACTTAAAACAATTCATTCATTCAATTCATGTGTAGTTCTTTACTGAACAACTATTACATGTTAAGCACTCTTCTAGCCCCTGTGACTACAGCAGTGAAAAAATGCCACTGCCCTTATGGAGTTTATGTATCAGTGATACAGACACACAAGAAAGAAACATACATATATATATGTATATCAGATAATGGTAAGCTCAATAAAGACAAATAAAACAAGGTAAGGATATAGGAAGTAATGGGCAAGTGTTTTATAAGGGGTAGTAAGATATTTCTCTCTGAATGATGATATTTAAGAGGCCTGGGGGAAGTAAGGAAACAGCTATGAGAGATTGAAAAGAGCAAAACAGCAAGCCAGTCCTCCATGTCTTCTAATCCAGGAGGCTGTATTCTATCTCATCTGCCATAAAACACAAGCATTTTTTAAAAACAGTTAACCTACTATTTTAAATGGTTTAAATGAATTTCAAACTTTCAGTAAACATTTAGAATTTAGCCATTTCATTATAGAGAAGTTAAAACAGGACACATCAACAGGCTTAAAGGAAGATAGCTAGTTTTGATAAACATTGACTCAGAGTGGCTACTATTTTGGGGGTAAGCAGAATGGTTAGGAAAAGGTTTCTGTAAACATAGCAACAGGCAAGTGAGAGAGACAAATTATCCAGGTAAATCCTGAAGTCATCCTTAATGACTCGCTTTCTCTCACACTTGAGCCAACAAATCCTACCATCTTTATCTTCAAAGTATCCTAGAGTCTCCCTTTCACCACCTCCACCACTGTCTAAACCACTATCATCTCTTGATTGAATTACTGTAAAAATCTACTAATTGGTTATTCTGCTTCTACCATTGCTCTTCTGCAACCTGTTCTCTGTATGGCACCCATAGTGAGCTTTATAGACTATAATCCAGATCACACACATCAACTGTTCAAAGTCCTCCACTCAGAGTAGAATTCAAGTTTTTACCGAGGCCAGTAAGGCACTACAGGATTCCTGGTCCTCCCTCTCCCATCACTACTCTCACCTTATCATGTGAAATTCTCTTCCCACACACATCTACCCCACCACAGTAGTCTCTTTGCTATTCTGGGAATACTACAAACACATTTTCATCTCAAGGCCTTTGCACTTGCTGTTCCTGTTTACTGGACTGTTCTTCCTCAAGACATGCACACCTCTTTCAGGTCTCCAGTTGGATACTGCCTTATTAAACAGAAAGGCCTTCCCTATCTGAAATAGTACCCCATTATTACTCTCTGTCTCCATAGTAGTCCACTTCGTTTTTCTGCATAGCATTTATCACGACCTGATAGAATATATACTTGTTCAATCTGTTTATGTTCTTTCTCCACCCACCAGGATGAAATACCTAAGAGGACAGGGACTTTGCTTTGATTACGACTATATTCCCAGTACCTAGCAATGCCTGGCCCACAGTAAGCTTTCAATAGATGTGGATGAATGAAGAAATAAATGAATGAATTCTTATTACTAGTATAATGTCCTCATTCCAGGGGAGAGGGAAAAACAGTTTAAAAACGCATCAACAAGGAAACTAACACCCAAAGCTTTGGTTTCTTCAGTTAGCATATACAATTCTATTTGTATTTGTAATAAATATGTCTATAGTAGGTGGATGACTTATGAAACTACAACTCCTCCACTGAAAATAAAGAACTGACTAGAACTTTGGGAAAGATTTCTGATTATAGCTAGAAAGATGAAAGTTGAAAGCTACTGAAAATTAAGGGCAAGGAGGGAGGGTATAGCTCAGTGGTAGAGTGTGTGCTTAGCATGCACGAGGTCCTGGGTTCAATCCTCAGTACCTCTATTAAAATTAATAAATAAATAAACCTAAATACCACCACCCCACCAAACAAAAATAGTGAAGGGAAAACACCAAGTACTTCATTATCTAGGATGCAAATTCGTTTTTTTAAGCTATTCACAATGTGATGGCTGAAAATAGCCATTATTCTTCACATATATCTATGCTAACTATATAAATTAAATTGTATGATCCAGCCCACAAAGCAAAGTAAAAAGTCAAAATGCTCAAAGTCAAGAAACTCCAAAGTTTCTACTCTATATGAATATTAACTTGCTTAACTATAGCATTTTAAAGGCACATTTAACAGGAAAACTGAAAATTACTACACTCATAAGAATAATGCTGAAATATGGTAGCTATAAGAAGTATAACTTAGGAATTTCCTGATTTATAAGAAATACAGCTTAATACCAAAGCTTTTTGCATTTGTAAACTACCTTAAAAAGGCAATAAATGGAGAACAAGAGGCAGTTGTCAGATAAATTAAGATTATATGACTTTGTCTTGACCCTAACTCATTATCTGAATATTTTCATTATATATTAAAAGGGGAGGAGGGTACAGCTCAGTGGTAGAGTGTGTGCCTAGCAAGTACAAGGTCCTGGATTCAATCCCCAGTATCTCCATTAAAAGATAAACAAATTAAAGAACCTAATTACCTACCCCCTCAAAAAAAATTAAAAAAAAAAAGAATGCAAAAGAAGAATATATATATTCATTTACATTATTATGAACCTCAATGAAGAATACAATACTGTCACAATTTTAGGTAGTTTAAATTTTACAAGCTTTACAAGCGCAAAAGACAAAGATTCAACTATATTACATAAAATTATTAAAGACGTTCTCTCATTAATTCAATTTATGTATTATTTGAGTTTTTACAAGAGTAACACTGAAATATCATTATTAAACAATTTTTCAAAAAGTTAAAAAGCATAGAGGGTTCAAGCTCTGAAGTCTCACTATTCCAAATGCAAGACATAAATCAGTATTTTTAATTTTAACCTACACCAGGCACAACCAGGAGGACCCAGGAGCGCAGGTCCCTGTGCACCTTTTCCCCATGGCTCCTGGCCTGGTCCAGGGCTGTGGCTACAGAAGAAGCCGCGCCCAGAGGCCTGGTTTCCCAACAGAGAACACTATAGGTAAATCTTTTCTCCAAATGGGAACTCATCTGTTTTCTGAGGTACCAGCCTAAAATTCTGTAGGACTGAAGAAAAACCACTTAAATATTTCCTACCCAGGGTAGATACCATAGAGCAATCAATCAATAAAACATAAAGCAGTCTGAGCAAATGCTCCAAATTTGAGGGAAGTCCTATGTTTTTGTAGAACCAAACAAATTAAAGATGGCTGATGATTTGATGTTGCAAATTTAGAGGAGCAAAAAGACACAGCAGCATTCCTACAAAACATAATTGGCATCAGAATAGAAGTTTTCTTCATATAATCTGTCTCCTTACCTTTCTACCTCTTCTTACCTCTTGCTATCACAGAAGCAGTGTAAATAATATCCTTCCTACTTCAGTAATAATCCAAAGTTTTTCTCTACTTTCCTCCCCACCTCCATTCAGCCTTAGATATTAACTTAAATCAGATTTCGCTCTATAAAAATGCCAGCTGGTAAGCCAATATGGGATACTTCCTTCACATTTTACATACTTCTCAATATGTAACATATAAAGTGGCTGGGCTAAGAGATGTATTTTTTCAGTCTTGGATTATTCTTCTGCAAGCTCTAGACATATCACTAAGAAAAATCTTTTATTTTGGGCACTAAGCACCAGCAGCTAAGTTTAGATAAAATTCACAAAACAAAGCACAGAATTTTGGTTTATTTGCACAAGATGATGCTTATAAAACTTTCTGAGACTTTCCCCAGAGTACTTGGCCATAAAGAATTACAATTACTTCTGAGGAAACGAGCATGTTTGACCACTTACATTAGTCCTAATCTGGGAATTAAGAGGTGTGGATTCAAATCCATAAGTTTGCAAGTAACAACACTGAACATCTTTATAAAAATAACTCACCTTTGCATCTTATTTCATAATTTTTAACATATTTTCCTCCTAAAGAATCATGACCAATAACAACCTTGTGAAGCAATCATTACCACCATTTTACAAAGAAAAAGATTCAAGTCCACAGAGCCAGATGTGCCAGGGTTAAGAACTGAAAGAGAGAAATATTTTAATGGCTGGCTTTTTCGGACATACAATGTCCAAATATAACACAAGAGATGCAGAATAGTTCCCAAAGAGCAAAACATGATGTACTTAGTGAATCTACCACCAAAGTTTGCCACTCATGGCAGTACAAGTCTCCAGACCACAATTTGATCAGAAGAATGTAATTCTCTCTTGGACAGATACACAGTAACCAAATATTACAGACTGGTTATCTGTGCCCTGCAAATTCACATTTTGAAGCCCTACCCGTAATGTGGCTGTATTTGGAGGGGGTTCCAATAGAAGTAATTAAGGTTAACTGAGGCACTGATCTGAAAGAACTAGGGTCCTTATAAGAAGAAACATGAGAGAGCTCACTTGCTCTGAGGACACACACTAAGGACAGTGAGAAAACAGATGTCTACAAGCCAGGAAGAGAGTTCCCACCAGAAACGAAATTTGCTGGCACCTTGATCTTGTCTCCAGAACTGCAAGAAATAAATGTCTGTTGTTTAACCACCCAGTCTGGAATATTTTGTTATGGCAGCCCTAGCAGACTAATACACAGTGTACTTAAGACCTGTAAGAGTAGCTAATTATTATTTTATAATAAGAAAGTAAACTTATCAAAAACATGGTATGGTGCTTGTTAGAAATGTGCTTGGAGCCAAGAAACAAAACCAGGGGAGCTTGATGAATAGGATATTTTAATGACCTGAAACATCCTTTTTATTGTAGGCACTCCCTCAACAGTGGAACCAGATTATTCGGATTTTTCTGAGTTAAATTTCCTTTCTTCATGCACTGCCAATTCTGGTCTTTGTCTCAGAGATCTCTTTTGGTTTCAATAGCACAAAGTCACTTCAGAAACTTCAGGGGGCATGTGCTTTCTTTACGTATGTTAAAAAATTGAAAAAGCTATAAACTACGGATTGAGATAAATATTCGCGTTATCAGTGACTTTTCATATTTTAGCCATGACTCATTCCATGTACAGACAAGATAACTCTCAAAGGGTAAAGCACTTTCTTCACTTCCAAGTCCTCAGAGAGCGCTTTACTCTAGTTTCCAAGCACTTTAAATAGATTGCAGGGATCAGACCGCAACTCCTGTTCATTCTATTTTGCCAAGACCCATTATAGTTTATTATGTGGCTGTATGCAAAGTATCATATTTGATCGGTACAACACAACCCCTTCTTAAAAAAGTATATGCTTTTCCCTCCAAAATTATGAAACTGAGTCTTAAGTGGTAAAGCCCAGAACCACACTTTTTTCCCCATTTTTTACTACTTCATTTGAGTAAATAAATGAAATATCCCAGAATTTCCCTGAAATAAAGATATGTGTGGTCATTTGTAAACACTGACAGTTAGCTTTTATAATTAACGTTTAAAAAGCCAGAGGGGTACTATTTTAGCTTGACATTTTTATTTTATTAGCAGTTATGGCATGAAGATTTGACAATGTGGGCACGCTCATTAGGACTTATTCTAACCTGATGAAATTTTGTCATAGATCTATTCAAAGCTTTGTACAAACAATTGTCTGTTACCCACACTTACTTGGAGGCAGAGAAAAAGTTAACTAATAACTCAAAATAGAGACTAAGACTAATTCAGAGTTTGTTTCTACTGATGAGGGAAAACAGTTATACAAAGTAATCTCAATCACCCCTGGTAGCTATAAATCCATAACTTCAATAGGAGAAGGGAAAGAAACTAGGCTTATTTACTCAAATATAAGACATAACAAAAAACTTACACATAAATTTCATTCAAATGGAAATTGGGTGGGTTTTTCTTTGTACATCATTTAGTTCTTAAATTAAAATAAAGATATCATTTAATCTACTTTTGAAAACAGAGAAAGTGTTCTATACCCCCAAAAATGGTCTTAAAAGTAAAATAACACTATTTGGTGAAAGTAATCTCTGACTAATTCAAGAATGCAACGGCACAAAATAAACCCAACCATAAACTATAAATTATTCACAAAATAATCAAGAACCTTTCCTTACGTTGGTTTTTCAAGATGTTTTCAAGAAGAAAATGCCAACATTTTAAAAATAAATTTTAGGAAGATACTTTAAAGAGATCTAAGCAGATCTAGGTAAGAGGTACTAGTAGATATATTTTATCTTTTGATACTAAAAGCATTTTTATATATCTAGTTAATTGCTCACTAAGGTAAATAATTATTTCCCTTTAGCTTATTCTTTAAGTCAGAAGACTCCCCTTTTCTTATTTGAACCTCTGAAGAAGTGGTAAGGAGCCCTGGAGGTGGCAGAGAGGTTTCTAGGAATGAAGGCAGGAGTACAAGATGGCCAAATCACTAACAATGCCTGGCTCCCTCACTCAAGTTTACCCCAACAAGAGCTGCTCAATTTTTGTCAAATATTTACACACACATGCAGGCTGAACGACTATTTGGAGAAAAGGTGCTGCATCCGAAGCAGTTCCAAAATTACTGATCCAAATTAGATCCGATAAGGTGTCCTATATATGATAATTAAACACTGATTGGGCCATGTACCAGCATGTCTTCCAAAAGACTTATATTTCTCAACTTAATCTCACAGATTTGACAAGAAAGTATACAAACTGTCCTTTCAGACATCAAGGCGCACATTTTTGCTACTCATTATACTTCTGTGTTATCCATATTCTAAAGTCTTTAACCAAAATTAGTTCTAAATTAACCAAGTTCAATTACAGAGAATGATGAATATACATAACCCACCCAGCTGGGCTGAGGCATGTTATCCTCCACCTCCAACACATACATTCTTTCTTATAGCAAAGAAATTTACCAAAAGCTACCGAGTTAGGTCATAGCCTATACAGGTACCTAATTATAGAGATAACAGCTACCAAAGGTTACAGCCCATGCCCAATTAAAATCTTAAACACATACACACTAAATGCATAAAAGATAACATATACACCTTATATATAAAATACAGCTGACACTACATATATTATATATTATATATTATATATATATATATATATAACTAAATGAGAGTTGGTTTGCATATGTTTGGTACAGTTAAATTACTTTACATGGAAATCTCCAGGTGTTTAAAGCAATTTGAAAAAAGGTTCTCGAAAATATGTAAATCCAAAAAAGTTAGTCGCTTATAAACCTGGAAGAAAGTATCCAGGTCATCTATTCCAACTGCCTACACCAAGAAAGATTTCCTTTGGTTGATTTTATCCAACTGCCATGTCACTGCACTTCAGCACAAGCAAGGAGTTCGGTGATTAGACATATTCTGCTTCAGAGTTATAAGATCATTAATGCAACCCTGAGGAAATCATTTTCTTTTTTAAAGAATTCTGAATTTATAAGAATAAGAAGTAAAATACATTATAGAAGGCAAAGAGAAAAGTAAAATACTTCAAGTGCACCAGGTCCTAATAAAACTGTCTTTGTCACAAATAACAGGGACAAAAACAAAAGACAACTATACTAGTTATCTTAAGATCTGGTTCTGATAATCGCTACTGTTAGTCACTTAACCATCTTGCCTTCAGTTTTCTCTCATCTATTAATCTTAATAAAATATTAATATGCATAGTACATACAGAGTTAGAAACACCAACATAATGTGCAAAAGCACTTTAAAACAATAAAGAACACACACTTGAATTATTATAAATTATAGTTATAATAATTATAATTGGAAACATACCTTTAATACTTTATTAAAATGACTTAGTGTAAAAATGGTGGTCATCATCACAGCATTCTGTTCATTGCCTGATTCACTTTACTACAACAATAAAATTTAAAATCTTGCCATTTTTCTCTAAATTGGATTTATTTTTCTTTGTTTTATGACTCAAACATTATACTAACCCTCTTACTCAACATTTTCAAATAATTTAAAATCAATACATATTTATTAAATTCCAAATATGTATAAGGCACTATGTCATATCCCTTTACTAAGAGGTTCACCAAACTGCAGACTGCCAAGGCTCTCTCCTTTCTTCATTTTTTTCCTCCTGGATTTACATTCAGTTTAAATAGTAACTCACCTGAGAGTCCCTCTACCTCCAACCACTTATAAGAAGAAAGGAGAGAGGAAACTAAATTTATTCAGCTCCTGTTATGCACTTGGCACTACACCATTATACTTACATCACCTCAGTCAATCCTCACAACAACCATAGGAGACAGGTATTCACATCCCATTTTAGAGATAAAACAGACAAGAACCACAGCAGAGGAAAAATTTAAATCAGGTTTGCTGAATCCAAAGCCTATGATCTTTCCACTAAGTCAGTACTTTGCAGACTTTCAAATTTCACAAACCAGTACCACACACATGCACACGCACACACACGCACGCACACACACACACACACACCTGGTGGTCCTCATGTGGCTGGCAACATTTTATTTTCTAAGAAATGATGTTTCTAAAGCCCTACTACTACCAGCATTAATTTATAAACAAAATGATATTAACATAAAAAAAGGAAAACAAAGACATAATCTCAAAATAAGGAACAAGCCTTCTGAACAAAGAGCAGGTGACAACCTTACACCAATATTTTCATCAAGGAACAGGTCCTTCAACTGGCAAATAAGAACAAATGCACTGAACTTCACTGTTTCCCTTAAGAGAGAAGTAGAACAAAGACCCTAAAACACTGTCCTGCTACTCTTCCTAATTTCAGTACAAGGGTGGTAAGAACGCACGTAGCCTTGACTAAAGCCAGGGGCTTTCTCAAAGTTTTGCCAAGGCTCTGAGGACAAAGACACTGGCAGAGGCTTAAAAGTAAGCTAAAGAAGCCTCTGGTATAAACAGTAGAACAGTATTACTATGTATTTTCACAGGTAGCAGTCCATGTTTAGGCTTTTCCTTCAAATAAAATCTGATGCAATCAGAAGAGTGGTTAAAGAATATAGATCCGCTGCCTCACACCTAAGAGCCTCATCCATCTTCAGCTGCTCTCCTGTCTTTCCAGCCTTATCTATCACACTTAATTAAAAAGAACAAGGTCTTGTCTTCCTCATGTTTTGATGCAGGATCTGATATTAGGATGCTAAGTTACTATTTGAGGGTCAATATACAATGGATTTATTAGCTCATTGCCAATGCCAGAAAAAGTATAATATATTAACAAGTGATTTTGAGCTAATTCATAGTTTATCCTCCAAACATGACCAACAGGAAAAGTCCTAACAATTCTGAGACACACAGAACCTCAATACTCACTACAGTCTCTTCATATCTCTATTTCTAATTTCATCTACTTACTAGGCAGAGAATGGGATCAAGGGTCTCGGGAGGGAAGCAGACAGAAAACAACCCGCTATTTGCTGTCCAAGGGCACTTGGAACTGACCTCTATAATTCATTACAATTTATGAGCATCTAGTGTATCAGGCAAAACATCAGGTACTTTCTCTACGGCCTCCAATCCCTGCTCCAACACTATTCTATCCTAAATTGTCCTGAAAGTCTTCAGAATGCAACAAAACTCACTAAACATCTGAAGCTTCTAAACAATCACTTGAAAATAAAATTCATAGTTTTATGAAATAACTCTGTTAGGTCAACAGTTTTGGCAAATCCTCTCTTTTAAGGATTAAATAGTATCCTGGTTGATCCATTACACTTTGTATGGTACAGTTAGGTTATGTACCTACACTGCTCAAAGACAGATAAATAAAAATAAATATTCCTGATTTTGTCAATGACTCCCCTTTAAAGTCATAATACAATGTTATTGGAACAATCTATTCATATTGTAAATGAAATGCCTTCTAACTTTAAAAACAAAAGCTACAAGGGAGGTAAATTAAGCATCTTTCTGGGTAATACAGGTAATATACTTAGGTTTTAATCTCTGAATTTAGTCATTGTACATACTCTTCTCTTTACTCAGACTATCCATTCCTTTCTTCACTCATTTTTTAAGGTCTAATTCAAATACATACTCCACTGTGGAGCCTTCTCAATGAATCCACATAAAATCAGTACCACACACTGTGTACTCACATTGCACTGTGAATAAACTTCGTAATTCATCACCATTTTAAGCTTCTAGCATGTCGGGTACTATTTTAAGTGTTTAACATATGTCTCAATTAATTGCATTATTTCCAAGCCTCTTTCTCTCATGTGACTTTGAGTTAGTCCGTAGGAGGAAACTTAATACCCATTCTTATCCACTCAGTACTTATCACAGAGCTTGGTACATAAGTTTTGAACAAATGTACATACTTTATAAGAATATACATTTTAGGAATATTACTCAGCCATAAAAAAGAAATGAAATATTGTCATCTGCAGCAATCCAATAGACCTGGAGAATACTATGCTCAGCGAAATAAATCAACAGAAAAATACAAATACTATATATTGTAATTTACATGTGCAATCTAAAAAATAAAATAAACAAATGTATACAACAAAGCAGAAACAGACTCACAGATATAGAAAACAATTTTGTTGTTACCAAAGGGAAGAGCAAAGTAGGGAGGAACAAATTAGGGATTATGGGATTAACAGATATAAACTACTACATATAAAACAGATAAGCAACAAGGATATACTGTACAGTACAGGGAATTATACCCATTATCTTGTAATAACCTATAATGGGGTAAAATCTACAAAAATACTCAATCACTATGCTGTACACCTAGCACTAACATAATATTGTAAATCAACCACACTTCAGTAAAAAAAAGTACACATTTTATTAACAGAAATATACAACTATATTTGCCCAAAATATAAGGACTATAATTTTATCAGAATCTTTTAAGTTTTATTATTCTAATGCTAAATTTGATTCCTGATTTTCTCCTACAAGTGAAACTGATACAAATTTTTGCATCAATATGTTTCCCACATGTCACATCGTCATTTTTTACCTCCCTCCACCTCATTTTACATAGAAAATCAATTGCTGAAATAATTTTATCCTTAAATCAAGAGTTATTCACTGAATGCTTTATTATCCTGGAGTCAGACAGACCTGCATTCAAATCTCAGCTCAGTTACTGACTAGCCATATGATCTTACTCAGTTTCTTCATTTACAGAATGGACAGAATAAATGGCATCTATTCCACAGGGTTACAGTGAAGAGTAAACTAGATGATATATTTCAAGCAATGGCACATACTAACCACTCAGTAAGTTGGGAGATGCTGTCCCTGAGATACAGATTTAGCCCTAATCTAGCAATGATTACAGTCTTACTTTAAACCAGTCATATTTAAACAGATGTGTCTAAAAAAGAACATCAAAAATACTCATGTAACTTATAAAAATGTAACTTATATCCCACACCTCATTCTGAGACTTGTTACTGGCGGAAGGACAAAGAGTAAGGTATAGGCACAAAGGGCTAGAAAACTGTCCCCCAATGACTCTGAAAGCACAGTTGAAATCACTATTTTAAGTACTGAATCTATTAAACCTTTCATAAGAGGACATTCTCAAACTTATTAACAGTCAAAATGTTGGATTTGTTAAAATGCCCAATTCACATTTCCTATTTCCCATTAAATGTATTTTATTCAATAAAACATTTGTTTATACAGCAAGCTCTCTTAGCAATAAATGCTTAATTAAAACAATTGTATTGTTTTTAAATCCTCAGAAAGATTTAAGATGTAGAAAAAATATTTTCCCTCTATAATCTATTCTTAATTGGGGATTTATGAGTTTATAAAATCAGAAAGACAATGCCCTGTCATCAGTGCCACTGCGTAAAGAGCGATCTTTAATGTTATCATCAGGGCCAGATGTGCCTGGGACTCAAAGCTGTTCTTCTACTACGTCAACACAGGTCTCAGTCCCATCTGCTGCTACAAGTTTCTATGTTTTACTGTTGTTCCACTGAGCTATTTAGGCTCAGCAATTTAGAACAGTCTTGTGAGTGTGAAATAAAAATACTGCAGTAGCCACATTTCATCCAGTAAAAATATAATAATAACTGAAGGTCAACCGTGTGCCAGGCACTGATTTAGGCATGTTCCTTCTCTCAGGAAGTTTACTTTCTAGGGCAAGGGAACAAAAATAAACATTTTAATAAATAGTATGTTAGGAGATGAAAGTTACACGAAGAAAAGTAGAGTAATTTGGGAGGATACAGAGTGACAGAAGGGACCCTGCAGTTATTTGTAGTGTGTTCAGGGAAGGCTTCTCTCTGAAGATATATGAGCAGAGTTAACAGAGGGGAAACAGCAATCCATGTGGATATCGAGGGACGAAGCATTCTAGAACAGGAAACAAAATGCAAAGGCCGTGAAGTGTTCTAGGGAAAACAAGGCAACTTCTCTGGATAGGGCAGAGTGAACAGGGGGGAAACAGCAACAGATGAAGTTAACAGGCATAATCCTGGGGTTGTATCATCTAGGGTCTTACTTTGAGTTATAAGGGAAAGCCTTAGAGTATACAGAGCAGAGAAATAACATAGTCTAAATTATGTTTAAAAATTATGACTGTCGTGTGAAAAATAAGCTACACAGAACAAAGGCAGAAGCAGGGAAACTAGAGGCACAAATGACAGATTCATGTCAAATGTAAATGATTAGCCACAGGAGAAATAAAATTTCCTGGACTTAATTAATGAACATCGTGACCTAGACCCTCTATTCCCTGCGACAAGACGGCAAAAGATGTTAGCACCTGTTACATGTCAAACACAGCAAAACTGTTTGCCAAGAAATTAGTCAGACCTCAGGGAAAAAAAAAAATCACTGTTTGCAAGGCAAATGACACTTCATTTACAAAGGTCTTCCCATAACGTACACTAATCCTTAAAGCTTTAGGCGTGCGTCCCCAAATCTGTCAGATTCATGAAAGTCAAAACTACAAAGATATAGGAATGAATTATTTACTTACAGGAATGAGAGACTAAGACCAACTCTCCCACTAAGAATGAAATAGAAAAATGTGACAAAAAGTAATTAAAAACAAAAAATTTTAAAACATCTGCTTGAAGGTACTGGAGAGCCAACAATAAAGTAATGGTTTGTAGCTGAGGATCCAGGAGCAGCCTAAGGAAGTAAAACTCAGCCTCTGGAGGTGCTTCTTCCCTCCTCCTTAACAAAAGTAGATATTCAAATGACCAACAAAAGAAAAAAAAAAGGAAATCCATCTGATTATCAATTTAAGAAAATAAATATTAAAACCGCAATAAAATACCACTGGACACTCACCAAAATAGCTAACACTAAAAAGACTTATTAATAATTCTTGTAATAATGTAGAACACATATGACTTGTATCTGCTGTTGGTGTGAGCATAAATGTTACAACTACTTTAAAATTAAACATACATATACTCTATAAGATTGTAAAAATTCTTCACCCTCTACTGTAAACATTACCTCTGAAATGTGACTCTGTAGCATCTTCCATCAATAATTAGAATCTATTCCCCTACTCCTTGAATTTGGCCTGTACATTTGACTTACTCTGGCCAAAAGAATGTGCTGAGAACAACAGTGTGCCAGCTTGGTGCCCAGACCTCAAGAAGCCTTGTGACATTTCATGCTTTCTCTGAACCAAGTGAACAAGCCCAGACTAACCTGTTAAGTGAGGAAACACATGAAACCCAGTCACCTGAGTCACCACAGTAAATAAAGTCATCCTAAACTAGCCCACCCCTAGCAAGCTGCGAACACATGAGCAAGCCCAGCTGAGAGCAGCCAACCAGCCACCAAACTACCCTGCCCACACACAGACCCATGAACAATAATAAACGGTTACTGTTTTAAACCACTGAGTTTTGGAGTGGTTTGTTATATAGCAATAGCTAACTGACAGTACCAAAAGCGAGGCACTGCCATAATTTTAAAAACAAAACATATAATATTGGCTTTGGAAACAAACAGTGGCCTAAGGCTTGAAAAATGGTGAGCAAACTTCTCAGCAAAAGCTAGAAAAGGGTAAGAAAATTTTCACTGGAGGCTGAAAAAAAACAGGAACCTGTGCTCCGTAGTAACAAAATAAGTGGCAAAATTGTGTGGCCTGTAAGATTTAGAGGATGAAAACACTACTTAATAAACATTTAGATTTGCCTGAGATCTCCCTGCAGATGTTAAAAGTCAGTTGGTTGTTCCCAGCTGTGTGTGATAAGGTAATACGGCAAAAAAGAGATGAGCTAAAGGAAAAAGTGGTCAGTTTATAACCAAAATTTAGAAGGAATAAAGAAGGGCCAGGAGTTGCTGGGTTGGAAAACACAAATAACTGCTTCTCATCTTCAGTCTCTCAGCTGGCAAAATAGTCTCCAAATGTGTAGTCGAGGACTGGAGACCAAATTAAGGGAGTAGATATAAAACTCCTTGTTAATGTCTCTAAAGGAGTAATGAAGGGGTCTACAAGACCCTCTCAGCTAAATAAAAGGCCTTCCACTGTTGTCTCACAGCAGTCTGACACCCCTAAAATAAGTCTACAGGAAGCACCATATCTCAAAAACAATTATAAGTGTGACTTCAGCATATCCTAACACCCAGCAATTCCGCTCTCTGGCAGATACCCAACAGAAATGGATGATCATACGTAACGAGAGGCATGCACCAGAATGGCCACAGCAGCCGTGTTCGTAATTGCTAAAAACTGCAAACAACCCAAATGCCTATCAACATTATAATTAATAAATAAAGTGATCTACTCATATAACAATATGCAATTCAGCAATGAAAACAAACTACATCTATACATAAGAAGAATGAGTATCAAAAACCTAATTTTGAAGAAGCAAGCAACACAAGAATATAATTCCTTTTAAATAAGGTCAAAAATAAAACAGTCAGGACTAAACCATCATGTTTAGAGATGTATGATTAGGGAATTAAAAATATAAAAACAAGCAAGAAAATGTTATCATAGAAGGTAGATAACATGAGAGGAAAAAGAAAGGAAAGTTATTTAGAAGAGGCTAAGGAGAATTCTGGCATGCTGGCAAAATTTTATACCTTGATCTGGGTGGTAGTTACACAGATGTTAGCTTTGTGATTAACTGTACATTTGTGTTTTATGCACTTCTCTGTATATACATAATTAACCACATATAAGAGATGTGAGTAAGTGAAACCACATGACAGACTGTGGTAGTCAAAGAACTAAGAACATGTCCAGGTTCAAGAGCACTTTGGAACAGAACTATTTCGTTTAAATGATATGCTCTGCTCAGATTTTACTCAATTCATGTAATCAAAGTGACACTGATTTATTCCGTCAGCCTGTTTAAGACTAAAGGGGAACAGAGGATTCCCTGTGTTTGCTTAATGATTCAAATAAAATCTAGCAGGTACTATATTATGAGATGAACGGTCACTGTCTCTCATTAGGAGCACCCTCCACTTGCAATAAAAGTTTTTTGAAATGCCTGTTCAATCACGATTCAAAAAGTTCTGATAAAATATTATTACTCCATCATTTATCTACTTTTTCAGAAGTTCCTTGTGAAATTGCGCTGTGATGACATGTTTGAGTAGAATTGCCTCCTAGACCTACTACAGCTGAAAGCAAAAGCCCTAGACTTTTTCTTCCAGGGGAAGGCCAGAGACGAGAAGCCACAAGAGATGAAAGAACCCTCCCTCAAGTCTTCAGTATGCATCCGAGCTGATGATCAGCACAACTTATGTGGTAAGAGATATGTATAACACAAAACAATAATATGCTACACTTAGAACCTTCTCTTTAAAAAAAAAAAGTGTTCACAGATGTGAGTTCTTATCTTTTTATTTTTAAGATTTTGGGGGGGTAATTAGATTTATTTATTTATTTTTCCAGTGGAGGTACTGCGGCTCGAACCCAGGATTTCGTGCATATTAAGCATGTGCTCTACCACTAGAAACTTCTCTTAAAGAAAATGCACTCCTATAAAATAAATGCTGAAAAATGATACATCATAATTCATATTTGTCCAGTTCATATTCTACGGCTACACAGCTTTTTCTTTTTTTTCACACAGCTTTTGAAATCTGTAACACAAAGTGTAAGAGGACTGCAGATTGATTCAGTTAAGAGAACTCTTTAAAAATCTAAATTAAAGAAAAAAGAAAAAAAATTCAGCTTGAATTAGTACCTAATAATTTTAATTAAATTTTTAATTTTTTAATTAAAGAATATAGCAGTTGACTGCTGTTAGTATAGGATATACTATAAGACCATTATAAATAAAACCTTAAGCTTTCATATGAATCTTTAATTGTGAAATTGGCTACAGGGCTGGTATACTTTGAAACAGTATTACAAATGAGACAAAACGCAGTTTTAAAATGAAAGCTAAAGTGTCAAGATGTGTGGTAGATTTAATTCTCCAAATATAGACACGGGCCCCTCGTACAGTACGACCTTAACACTTCTCGCATAGAGAAGTGAGGTCAATATCCCTCCCCCTTGAACCTGGGAGACCTTTGTGATTGCTTCAGCCAATAGAGGGCAACCGAAGTTGTGCAATGTGACTTCTGAGTCTGAGTGATAACAATGCCATGCACTTCTGCCTTAGGAGGCTAGCTCTTCGATTGAGCTGCCGTTGGTGTTGGAATCTAGTGGAGACTATTAGTTAAAACCTAAAGGGCACTGGGGATAGTGTTAGTGGAAGCCTAAAAGGCCCAGAAGGGGTTGTTGGTGAGGGTTTAAAAGCACTGAAGTGTGATTAAAAGCTGCCAGAAAGGGGTTCCTTGTTTTATCTTGGAGGGAAGTTTAGAAATACTGTTGTCAGCAGAAAAACTGAAAATGGGAAATGTTCCTAATGAACTCAGTGACTGCAAGTGCCACTGGGCTTCTCACTGCATCTAACATATGAGAGGTAAGAGATGAGCTAAAGAATGAACTGTTAGCTCTAAAAGAGCAAGGACTGGGGGGAGGAGGCTATAGCACAGTGGAAGACTGCATGCCGAGCACGCACCAGCTCCTGGGTTCAGTCCTCAGCACCTCCATTAAATAAGTAAACAAACAAACCTCATTACTTCCCTTCCAACAAAAATAAACACAAAGTTAAGATTTGAAAAAAAAAAAAAAAGAACAATGAGTTACAAAAAAAATTAAATAGCAAGGACTTGCTGGACTAAACAATAAAACTATGTGAAGTAACAAGCACCTCTGTATGTGGAAATGATTCTCAAGTAATGAAAGGGCTTCACGTTAAGATCAGACCCACAGTGGGGCTGTAAGATGCTATGTTAAGACTTCAGAAAGAGCTAAGACAGGGCTTCACAGAAATGTTCAGATCGACAAAAGGTCTTATACGGTATATCAGGCTTTGTTTGTTTGTTTGTTTTGCTATACAACTAATTACCACAAACTCAGTGGCTTAGAACAACACCTAGTTACTGGCTGATAGCTCGTAGGTTGGCTGGCCTAGGTGCCAGTCAGGCAGGGCTCTGATCTGGAGGCTCTGGGGAAGAATCCACTTCCAAGCTCATGCAGGTTGGTGGCTGAATCTATCTAGTTCTTGCGGCCAGTGGTCTGTGTTCCCTGTTCCCTTGCTGTCAATCAGAAAACTCTCTCTTCTCCTAGGGGCTGCCCTCATTCTTTCTCACCAATTTCTTCTTTTTCAAACTAGCAACACACAGAGTCCTTTGCACACTGTGAATCTTTCCGGCTTCTCTTCTGCTACTAGCCAGAGAAAACTTTCTGCGTTTAAAACGAACAACTGACTGGGTCAGGCCCACCTAGAAAAATCTCCATATCTTACACCAACAGACTAGACTTTAATTAAATCTCTTTAAAAGATAATTATCTGCTTAAACACAAATATTAATATAATGTGAGGTTTATAACATATTTGAGAAAAATGTGTGACACTAGTAGAACACCAAGGGTTTGGGGCGGAATGGAAGTACACTACTGTCAAGTTCTTATTAAGGCCTTGTAACTTGATGCAAAAGGAAAAACGTGTGCCCCAACTCACATGCACTAATGTATATTTTAATGGTTAATATCCTTCTAGAACATTATGGAGAAATTGAAGTTCATAACTTTTAAGCTTAAATATTTTATTGATATCAACAACAGAATTTGTTTCAATTTTACTTTCCTGGTTTTATGAAAGCAAACTTATCAATATTTTTAAAATCTACTTCTTTGCTTATGTTATTTTCAATTGAGGGAAATGCCACGTTAAACAATCTCTTTTGACCAAGTGCCGATCATAAGTAATTTCAAATGAGCTTCAGTTTACTGAAACTTCTTTCACAGGACACCACTGTGACTGGTATTGTTTAAAAAAAAAATCCCCAAGGTCCCTCTCATATTTAGGTAAAACTGCACTGAGCAAATTTCAGGAACCAGTTTTAGAAGACCCAAACATCATGCTAATTTTATATTACAATTATTGATACTGTTCAACTGCTAAAACAATTTCAAATGAAATTCTTATAGGATTTAAATAATCTAACTTTCTAAGAATCAAGTCAGTGGCTATTTTTTGTAAATAGAAGATAATAGAAAATAGAAAATAACTTTTCTCTGGCTAAAACTTCAAAATTTGAACACACTTCATTTAAGTTTTCATATCTTCATTATGACTGTGAAATTAGGATGCCCATCATCTCCCTAATTTTTGTTTTATATACACTTGTCCATTCACAACGTATACTCTTATCTGGTGATTTGTACACTTCTGACCTTCTTTACTTTTTTATATTAAAGTTGAGCAGGTAAATTCACAACTCTTATTAAAGTTCTGCATTCATCATATCTTCAAAGTTATATCCCCCCATTCATTGTAAGCAAAGGGACAGGCTTTCTATTAAGTATACAGCTTTATTTTTAGTCAATTTTTTTGTTTTTTGTCGAGCTTTATTAACTTTTTCCCCTTGGTTCAAATAGGTAAGAAAAGAAGGTCACTGGCACCAAAGAACAAAATTCAGTAAGGTCTTCTTTAATCTTCCCTTAAATATTTTCTTCCAATTGCTGACAAATAGCAATTTATCGTAAAAATATTAGACAGACTATAAAAGAAATAGAAGGAATTATCTTCTTTTTGCCTTCTACTTTTACAACCAGTTCCACTTTTGGCAAAACTTAATACTGGCTTTATAAAGAGCTAGGCATTTCAATTTTCCTGTCCTAAACTGCAAAGACCGCTTTCAGAAATAAAGATATCAATGTACTGTACTGTAATAGACACTTTCACATTTCCTATCATATTTAATTCTTAGGAAATCTTTGGGAGGTAGCTATTATTATCCGAATTTTCAGATCAGAATTTGAGCCTCAATCAGATAAGAAACCTGTTCAAGATTCTTCAGCTACTTCCTAAGAGGCAAACAGTGTGATTCCAAAGCCTGTGTCATTTTTACTACATACCAATGCCACCTTCAAAGTCCTTCATCTTGTTCTCTATTATATATTAAAATGTAATATAGAGTTATTTCTGAACTGATGGTAGAAATCACAAAGATCCTGAAAAATGCTTTCTCCCAGGACACACACCTAGTTAGTAACAAAGTCTAAACCTTCTCTACAACAATATTAACATGCATGAAAAAAAAAGAAACCATGATTTATAATCTTCAGCCAGACTTTTTAAAATATAATAAATTAAATATTACAGTTGTCCTCAAAATTTGGGGTCTTTAATTTATTAGGATAATTGATTTTTATAATTCTTATACTAAAGAATGTGATATGTTTTTAATACTGCTAATACAAATAAAGGCAAACCCCAACCGTACAAAGCAATCTAAGTAGAGCCTACAAGAATGGAAGCCAGGGGAGACAGTCATATCTGAATCCAAATCCAATTAAAATAACTTGGCTGGTAGCAACAGAACCCAACTCAGTATAATTTAGAGGAAAATAGGGAATCATATTAGAACCAGAATCTTCACATGGGCACCAATTAGGTCAACATACTCACATTCTTCTCCGTCAATTCAAGTTGGTACCTGTTTCACTAGGACACACAGAATGCTTGTCTACCTACAAGGTTTTTACAAGCATATTCTTATCTGACAAATAAAGAATACGAATGTGTTTATATTTAAGAACTTCTCTCTCCTAACAGATTCTAAACTCATAAATCAGTAAGAAATTGGTACTAGGCAGGAGACTTTCTTAATAAACACAGTAGTACTTCTAAATTCTAAGACATGAGAATCTGAAGATTCTGAAGGCACAAATAAGTAAAATATAAGAACGACAAGCATAAAAAACAGCTAATACAATAGAGTGACATGATGTTTAAGTGAATTTAACTGTAATCCGCTTATATGACTTGTACTATACACTTCGCAAACAGACATAGAATACTAATCAAATAATGCAAGCAGTTAAGCCCACCATGTCCCTGAATAAGTGTACATCCTGAAGTCAGTGTGAGAAGGAAAATGTGAATCTTCTGTTTCCTCAGTCGATGCATGCTGAGGTTTCATGTGTGATAATGTGATTCTACTACCAAAAGACATACATGTACTCTACACCTAAATGTTCAACTAAAGAAACAACAAACTGATTCAACAAACTTCTGAAGAAAAACAATATGGCTGAAATTGACTTACTTGAGAAATACTATATTGGGATCCAATGTGGTACTTTCCTAAGGGATTTCCTTTCCCTCCCACAAATAGTCTTGTCTCAGATCATCACCTTCTGCACTGACATTAGAGATCCTAAAACCCACCTCTCCATGTTTCCTTATACGTAAAGTAAAAAAAAAGGCCAACACTCTTTTTTAACATTAACATGCAAAAAGGAAAATAAGTTTTATGGGAGAGGTTGGCAGAAATGAGGATTAGGGAAAACTATGTGGGCTAATAAAAGGAGTCTTTGAATGTAGATTAGGGTCAACTTGCTATGAATCATGTAGCACAAATTAATTCATTATAAACTATCTAAAAGAATTTTTATGTCAGAGTTTCAAAAATTAACTGAAGCTACTTGTAAACCAAACTTCCCAAAGAAGAGTATGAGAGACAAAAAGCACCCTCGGAGAACGGGTCAAGCTTGCCCTTTGTCAATCCACACAATTGACTGGTAGACACATTCTGGTCAGGAAATGTTTATACTTTTATGCAAATCGCTACAGTTAACTTTTGAGATCACTAACAATAGCTGCTAAGTAAAAATTTCAAGCTCTAAATTTAGTATCCCACCAGCAATTAAAACAACAAGAGAGAGAGAATTTGGTTTTTAAAAAAGGATAAAATATGTTACAATTCCTACTTCTTTCCATTTCTGAGGGAAATCACGTTTCCTATGCTTAACTCACACCCTGGCACTGACAAAAATGGTAATATTTGTACTTTACAATGTGGTTAACCAACCAGGCAGCTTGAGGTTAGGTGACTGGCTGGGCCCTCCAGTTCCCCCAGATACCACTTGGCTGTCCCCAGGGCATAAAAGGTCAATCAATGTATCAGTTAACCTGTTACCTACTTCCACTTCAGCTGAGTGGCTATCCTCTAGAAAAACCCGGCAAAGACTATTTTACTACCAGAAATTCCCTGATTCTCTAGAATTATAAGTACTTCATCAGCCAGACAGCCCACCGGAAAAGGACAGGAACAACTCTCCATGCAATCCTCTATCAAGGTCATTCTCTCACTCTTCACAAGCGGCAAATGGAAATAAATGACCTACCCTCAGGAAGCTTTCATGACTATCAAAACAAAATGTTTAAGAGCAAGATAAAACCATAAAGACTGTGAGAACAGGCACTAGCCACGGACCTCACTTAAGACAGGTGGTAAAGTACTCCCTATGGAAGCACGGTGGCTACCTTATTAAACTCTACATTATTTTCAGTCCTTCTGGGCAAACTGAAAAAGGTGACTGTTTATTAATTTCAAGGGTCCAATGAGACAAAATATAAAAGCACACAGGATGCCTGGCATATATTAAGTGGTCAATAAACGTTATCTATAATCATGACCTTCTCGAGTGTTTAAATGTGGCAGTATCCAGAGCAGTGGTTACGCTCTGTGCACTGCAGCTATGAGACACTCAGCGGTGATCAGCTCCATCCACCCAGGCTGAATAGAATTCAGAAAAATACAAGGTGGCAGCACTTACAGAAGAGACAGTGAGGTATCTCAGCCACCTGAAAGTTTTATGTAATATTATGAAGAAAGTAGATGTCCCCTCAGCCTCCAAATGGGCCCTAACCCACATGAACTGACCCAAGGCAACTTATGGGTTTACTTCTTAAATAAATAAAATTTCTTTATAAGAAATGTTTATCTTTTTAAAGGAATTAACATTAATTAGGCCCCTTTTTAAACTGTATTTTTTAAACCTGTTTTTATTTTTGAACTTGTTCTTGTCCTACATAATATCTCCCCATCTCCAAAGATGACCACTCTTTAGAAGCAGATAGCTAAAATACACAGGATTAAGTAGTACTTTATTGATAAAGGACATGTGTACCACCGAAGAGAAGCATAAATACACTTACATGGCAGCAGTCTTATTAAATACACATTACCATGCCAACCTAAAATACCTGATGAGGTCACTACTATTTAATATAAGTGAATACACAATATCCACTCTCAAAACTAAGAAACCTATAAATTATTCTATTTATCTGTCTACAGCAAAAAGGCTTGATATATCTATATAGTATAATCATGCTATTTTAGGTACATGCTTACAACTTTCATATTTTCTTGTACTTTAGAGTCAAAAAAAGTCAATATACATTACATTCAGCTGAAGAGCAGAGAAAATACCCAAATTAAAATGGGGATGAAAATCTGAGCATCATGTAGATGAGGCAGAAGAACATTTGGTTTCTCATTTTAAAATAAGACTAATCTATAACTAGCAACAGATTGTTAATTGATTATTTCTTCTATTATTATAGCATTGACAATTAAGTAATCTCGTCCTCCTCCTCTCTTAAATAAAAAGACTGATTACAGTATGCCTGCCTCATAGGAGTGTTCTGAAACTCGATATCTGTAGAGTTTTGAGCCTTATGGGTAAAAGCTACTAAGTAAATACAAAGTATTATAATTGAGAATGGTGATATAAAAGCAAAGGTGGTTTAATATAATAGGAAATTACATTTATTACTGGCACATTGCCATTGTGCCTCTGTGGATTTGTTATTTGAAAGCACATACTCTATGAAAGGTCACTGTGGGTGAAAAAAAAATCCCACAGGGTGTTTAAGTAGGCTACAATGCAATATTACTAATTAAGGAAGTGGTATTCTTCCTCTATATTCATTTGGGAGTCATTTCTACTAATTAAGAGAAAAGGAATAGTGATTTGTTAAAAATGTTGGCCACAGACAATTCAGTCTCAATTCTAATAGCCTGGTTATAAAGTAGAATACTATAAGACTGAACAATTTTCTTAATAAGGGCAAATTGCTGTACAAGCCATCAAGCCAGTACTCAACTATCTTCCAAAATAATATATTCCTAAAAATATTTTCCAGAATAACTTATGTTCCCAACACAATTTCAAACTACAGCACTGCAAATTCAAATTCAATTAATACTAAATGCCTATTATGTGAGAGTTATTCAAACAGGCACTTCACAAATACTATCTTATTTAATTCTATCAATAATCCTAGGAGGCAGGTGTTACCAGCCACATTTTCAAATTGGGAAACTTGCTGCTGAAAGATTCAAATTCTTACAGACAGTCTAAGAATTTAAACTCAGTCATCTCACTTTAAATCCCATATCCCCTCCATTCTGTCAGCCTAGGGGTTCATCTGGCTATGCCAGTAATCAACTGACAAATCATTTAACTTCACTGGGCCTGAGTTTTCTCATCAGTAAACTTAGAGGGTTAAAACATTCCTAAAGCTGGTCTTCTCCATTCTCTCTCTCTCTCAAATTTACTATTTTAATCACTTTAAAGTCTATAATTCAGAGGCTTCCAAGACATTCATTCACAATGCTGGGAAACCATCACCACTGATTTCAGAACATTTTCATCACCCCGAAAAAAAATGAATAACCTGTAAGCCGTCAATCCCCATTCCTTCCTGCCCCAAGGTCTTGGCAACAGCTAATCTGCTTGTTGTTTCTATGGATTTGCCTAACCTGGGTATTTTATATAAGTGGAATCGTACAATATGTGACCTTTTGTGTCTGGTTTCTTTCACTAAGCAAAATATTTTTAAGGTTCATATAAACTGCAGCATGTATCAGTACTTCACTCCTTTTTATGGCTCAATAACACTCCATCATACATATATACTACTATTTGTTTACCCATTTATCCACTGATGGGCATTTGAGTTGTTTCCACCTTTTGGCCATCGTGACTAGCACTGCCATATAAACATGCAAGCAGCTGTACATGTTTGAGTCCTTGGATTCACTTCTTTTGGGGATATATAACTAGGAGTCAAAGTGCTGAGTAATTTGATAGTTTAATGCTTAAATTTCTGAGGAGCTGCCAAACTATTTCCCACAGTGGTCAAACCATTTTACATTCCCACCAGCAATATATGAGGGTCCTAATTTCTCTACATCCTCACAACACTTGTTATTTTACTTTTTAAAAAAATTACAGCCATCTTAGTGGGTGTGAAGTGCTACCTCATTTTTGGTTTCGATTTGTATTTTCCTGGTGACTAATGATGTTGAGTACCTTTTCAGGTGTTTATTGGCCATTTGTATATCTTCTCTGAAGAAATGTCTATGAAAGTCCTTTACCCATTTTTTTTTGAGTTGTTTGTTCTTTGTTGTTGAGTTGTAGGCGTTCTTTACATATTCTAGATACAGATTCCTTATCAGATATATGATCTGCAAATATCTTCTCTCATTCTTTAGGTTATCTTTTCTTTTTCTTCAGAATGTTCTTTGATGTACAAGTTTTTTATTTTGATGAAGTCCAATTTATCTAATTTGTTGGTCGTGTTTTGGTATTCTATCTAAGAATCCATTGCCAAATCCATCTGATATCTCTTTTTGCTGGAAAATTCCATAATCCTTTGTTCATTCCATAAATAAAGTTGTACCTAAATAATTCTATTTGTTTCACTGCTAAGAATTACAAAAGGGTTATTTTTGGAGTTTTTATTATATTGCCCTTACTAAGGAAGCGGTAGCATTTTAAGTTTGGATAAAATTACCCTTTAAAGCTGGATGGAATGGAACTCCTTGTGATAAAATGAAAGAAACTGCATTTCTGCTCCATTATAAAGAAGAAAAGAAGGGGAAAGAGAGAGGAACTGAGGAAGGGAAGGAGCAAATTCTCTTCATTTGAGAACCTCATCGGTTAATAACCACACTGAGACAATTTTAAAAGACTCTCCAAACTGTGTGTTGAAACATTATCATCTCTGGAAAAGACAGTTTACCCCACAATAAAAATTCAATACTCTAGCAGTTACTAGAATTTTCTCTAACACATAGGTAGTATTTCGGAGATCTTCCCTCACTTTAACTAGCCAGTATGTTAGTTATCCAGCAAGTGGTTTAAACATGGCTTTAAAACCAAATCTATTGCTAAAGGATTAACAGAAAAATAAGCCATATTTATCAAGAAAATAGAATACTCTGTAGCCATTAAAAATAATGCTGCTGAGTAAAAGTTCAGCTATTGACAATGGAAGATGTTTATAATGTAATACTG
This sequence comes from Camelus ferus, assembly GCF_009834535.1. Taxonomy (NCBI): domain Eukaryota; kingdom Metazoa; phylum Chordata; class Mammalia; order Artiodactyla; family Camelidae; genus Camelus; species Camelus ferus. The sequence continues at coordinate 79,834,228 of NC_045698.1, read as the reverse complement.
TATGGGGGAAAAATTAGTTTATAATGGATAGATTTGGAAAGCTACATACCAAATATGTCATTCAAAATTACTATCTCTAGGTTGGACTGTAGGTAAATTTTATTTTCTTAAATTTTCTTATGTTTCTACAAGGTAAATTACTTATGCACATTTAGAAAGGTATAAAAGCATAAAAAAGAGAAAACTAAAATCCCTTAAAAATGAAATTTAAAAGTAAGAACTTCTTTCTACACATTCACTTATTATTACATTTCACCTTCAGCCATTACATGTCACTTGTTAGCTATATGTTTTGGTTAACTAACCACAATAATGACAACAACAAATACATAGAGTTTCACCGATGTTACTACAGCACAGTTACAAGTAATTTTTTCCATAAACTCCACATAATATCAACAAAAGAATTTTTTCAAACTTAAAACAGTGTTTTTAAAACTGTATGTAGTCTGTTATTTCATTAACCAGATGTGAGGATCAAGACTCTTCTGAAACAAAGCAGATCATCAGAGTTTATAAAAATTAGATTACATTCTGTCTGTCTCCTATTTTTGCCAGTTGTAAGAGCTGGGATAAGTGGTAAGATAAGGATAACACTGCTTCACCAACCCTATTTCTATCCCTTTGTTCATCTATGGCCCTAGTTATGATATGTTCCCACTGCTTATGAACATCATTCTCCATTATATGATAAGGTGACTGAAACTGGCTATTCTCTGCGCACTAACTGAACAGCTATCTTCAGATGCTCAAACATGTCATCCAAATCCAGAATGAAAACGCAGAACTGATGATGCTGAGTTAATGCTAAATGCTAGCAAGAAAAGAGCCAAACCAGGCTCATGATTGCCAGGCATCTTGAGGTGGCCACATTTCCAAGTAAGCTGTTGGGTGATGCAAAGTTTGAGGATGTGAAACCCTTAAAGCACTTTATACAAAGACATGAGATTTTTTTCAAAATAGTACATAATTTTGGATCATATGTATTAAAGACAGTTGAAAAGCTAAAAAAAAAAAAAAAACCAACATAAAAAGATCTTATATATGAACTTATTGAGAAAAATCTTTGCTTTTCCCAATACCATAAAAACCGATAACAGTGCCCAATAATTTGTTATGAGAAGAGAAATACATTATACAGTAAAACTGATTCCTTCTCTTCATAAAAAATTTAATTTCCTCTAAATAATTCCCCTATAAAGGAAAGAAAAAAGTCTGAACGAAACATAACTTGCATAATACATTCAATATGTATATTTAAGTATTCATACGGTACCTAATGGCAAACATGCTTAAAATCTCATTTAAACTAGATCAAGAAAGAAGAGTGTTTCTCAACTCTTTTTTTCTGTCAGAATTATTGGGACTGAATTCAATATTCAACAATGAAATTTACTTGTAAGTAAAACTTTTATAAGAAAATGTGTCATCTTTGTCCTGATTCTAAAATTTATATACCATGCCAAAATCAGAATATTAAGTTTAGAAAAGCAATTCAGAATATCACCAATGATGTTGAAGAGCTAATACACTCAACTGAGATATAAAATGTTCACATTTTAACTGATTTCTGGCTATATGTGGAATAGAGGGCTCATTATGAACTACTCCAGTATTTCCCAGCAAATGCTGGGTATATTATCAACGAACGAAGAAAGAGATTAAGGGACAGCCACTGGTCACACATTAAGAACTCCTAGGCTGTAGAACAAACCTTCATATATTTATGAAGTTTCCAAGGTGATATCAGGGGTGAAAGTTCAGACAAGACAAGATATCAGGTGTCACTTTTCTTCACTTCTCCATCTTAAGATATACTACACATTTGACCAAATCAAGGGGTCTGAAGATTCAAATAAAAAACTTCCGAGTGACCCTGGAACTAATGTGCCTGAGGTTCCTCTGTACCACAAACACTCTTAGGGAGGCTACAGCTAGGGTTCCAGTTTGTCATCAGTCAGTCTCTCACTCTCCATCACCCCCCTCTCCAAAACACACCATATCCTCACTTTTCACCTGACCTGATTTAGAATCCATGGGCAATCACTAAAATCACTGCCTTGAGTGCAAAGCCAATCCTTTGTCTCTTTCTACCTTCAGTGATACACTTAGCAAAGAAGAAACCCTGATTAAACCCAGTTATGCACCTACTTCACATCTGCACCAGAGGAACTAAAAATGGGTGAAGAAAAATGTACAAGCTTTCAACAGTTCTCATTTCAAATTTACGGTCACACATCTCAAGTGGGCAACTAGCACTATTCAGTAACAGTGAAATAGCCTAAAATAACTAGTTTGTTCATTTTCCCAATATCCAAAATAACTATTTCATACTTTCTCTTCTGTTCTCAAACCCTCCTAAACCTACCCACTCCCCCAACTAATGACTGCATTCAGAAAACAGAAGCAATCGGACACAGCTTTCTCTTGTATCACCAAAACTACCTATCTAATCCATGCTCTCTTTACTGTTAGAACAAATATGTTCCACTCTCCTCAAAGTCCAACCCTTTCATTTGTGCTCTGGGCCTCATATCTTCTCGCTATCTCAAGGATCTTACATCCTTCTCTGTCATGCAGCGTCAATTTCTCCCCCAATGGATCTGTGGCATCGCTGTATACAAACCTCCTCTAATCTCTCCAGCCAGTGAATCCACATCCCCCTACATAGTCTATCCTATTTCTCTGTTTCTTGAAAGAGTTACCTATGTGGTTGCTCTCACTTTCTCTCCTTATTTTCTTTCCTCAATTTACTCCAATCAGGTTTCCTTTTCCCCTCAACTGAGATTACAATTGTCAAGGTCATTAGAGAAGTCCATTTAACCAAATCCAGCGGTCCTATGTCTGCTCTTCTCATTCCTGACCTCTCAACAGTATTCAACACCACCCTCCATCTTGAAATATCTCCTTCTCCCGCCCCACACAATGATCATCAATGACCTCCATATCACTAAATTCATTTTGTATCACTATATAGTGATTTTAAGTTCAGCTATTATGGCAGATGGACCTGGGTTCAAAACTTGACTCCATCACTTTCTAGTATCCAGTCTAGGGAAAGATATTTAAATACAGAAAAAGGCTTATACACACACACTCTTGCAAACACACTCAAACAAACAAGGTGGCTCACTTTGTGATATCTAGGAGCTATATACAAATGATTTGAACACTTCAATATACTTGAATAAATAAGATCTTTCAGAAAGTCATAACGATCACAAAACTAAAAAAAAAAAACTAAATTGAGGAAAGACATTTTTGTACTGCTCTCATTTAGAAAACATGACACCTTAAAAGATACTATCATTGAGAAACTGATCACAATGATGGATACAACAAGGATCACAAGGATACAACACAAAATTAAGAATCAGAAACCTAGAGCCACAAAGTGTTAGGAATATTTAAATAAATAAATTTAATTCCAAAGAAACAGGCTTTTTCCCCCAAAGTATATAGACAATTACATAACAAATAAAGGTTGTTTCTATTTTCTCTAACTGCTAGAGTACTTGCTAAGATTGCTTCTACATGTTCTATAGTAAAATAAAACACATATAACAAAGGTTGTTTAATTGTACACTAAAAGAATAAAGAAATTATAAATGAGAGGGTTCTATAATATTACAAAAATACCTGGGCTTTTCATTAGTCTCCTAAAATATACAAAGTAACTAACTAGTTATCAAAGAATCTATATTTGAGATAGTAATGTTACACCTCTCTCCAGAAGATCTTAAATCCTTTAAATTCAACCTTTTGAGTTTCTGTGTGTGTTCCCAAAATGATTATGAAAAGCCAATTATCAAACTATAGTTAAGACCTTTTTGTGGTTTACACCTTTTCACCCAGTAATTACACTACTGAGGAATAATCAGTAAATTCTAAGAAGGCTTTATTCATTCCCTCATTCATTCATTTATTGATTCATCATTCAAATAAATGTTTATTGAACACCTCCTATGTATTTATACACAAAGGTGTTTATCATCGTACAATAGGAAAATACCAGAAACAAATTCATCACTTGACAACAGTGGAATTGGTAGGAAATCACAGTATGTCACAGCCAAAATATGATGCAGTCAGTCATTTAAAATATATTAGTGGTGAGTCTAAAGGAATACAAAAAAGATTTGTTACAGAGGTAAGTATAAAAAAAAGCAGAATATAAAATCAAAGAAGGCTTTCAAAAGAAAGTATCCACAGAACAAACACTGAAATAAAAAGAGACTGTGCATATTGGTGGTAAATCTCTGAGTTTTTCTTTACGTGTCTTTATACTTTTCATAATAAACATATACAACCTAGGTAATTAAAAAAATCTTAAGGCAACTGATTTTCATCATTTCATTTGAGAAGTAAAACCACTGACACATCTTAAAATTTTTTCAACCCTGAATAAAACACCCCAAATGACACAAATGACAGTATCCTGACATAGACCTGCTCATAGACAAAGCTTATTCTATAAAATTTCTGATCAAAAACAGTGAGTAAAAAGCCCACGACTTTACAGAATGTCTTTTCAGATCACAAGATAGCATACTGTAGAAAAAGAAATAATTGCAATTTATCAAAAAGGAAAAAAAGTTCTGAATGATGGATGAAATTATCTTCTCGTACCATTATCTAGTACTAAACAGTAATAATAAAACTGCAATTCTTTTTCCTGAACCAAACACAAACATCACTATTTTTTAAAAAATCACTTTTAATAGATGCATAGGAAAAAACAACTGGAAGGTGATACAGCAAAACACAGCAGTATTGTGGGTACTGGCATTATATTTGATTTTAATCAGCTTTTTCCCCTCTATTTTCCAAAATGCCCATTACAAATAAATGTATGGCTACTGCAATAGAGAAAACTAAATTTAAATTACTAAGAGAATATGCTGAAATATATTCATTATATAGATTAGATTAATAAAAATACATTTGCTCATCAAAGCAGCTAAGAAAATTTTGAAGGTCCTTCAAAACCAGTCAATACAAAAACAACCTTTAAGAAAATCAAAACACCTTAAATTTCTAGTACAAGAATTCATGATTTGAACAGCATAGGTTTTTTTTTTTTAACTGAGAAATTTGTCATAAATACAACTAAGGATGTGTTTTTTTTTTAATGATATATCCCATTTCTTTGTTCACAGACATCAACATCAATGACGTCATATATATCCTTACAATAAGGTCTGGTAATGAATATAGTCTCTATGGAACTGAGATAACATCAACACATACACTTTTACTTACTACATAAAAGATCATATTAGTGTCTCTCATTGACTTCAGTGTAAAATTGTTACAATGTAATCAAATAAAAAGAAAAGGAAAACGAAATTTAGAATCCATATGACTCTTAATTTTATGAAGAACAACAATAAAACAATCATTCCATTTTAGAGAAGCTTTCAACACCTTGAAACATATATACATATTATGGGATAACTGCTAAATTATTAAATAAGCAAAATGATACAGTATCCTAGCAATGAATATAGAATAGGACTCTGAAATAAAATTGCCTGATTTCAAATCCTAGCTCTGCTGTTTAATAGTTATATAACGTAGAAAAATAATTTAATCTCTAGGTGTTTCCATTTCTCCATCTATCTATAAAATACAGATAATAATAAGAATTCATACCTAGAAGAGAAATTTTAAATATTAAAGGAGGTAATATCATATCTACACAGAATAAGCACTAAAAAAGGCTTTTCCCCTCCTTTTCTCAACCTAAATAGAATGAGTCATATATTTTGGAAATAAGAATGAAGACCCCAAATTTTAAAAATTTGTATTAAAAATCCTAAGTTCACTCATGGTCATAATTACCCAACTATATAGCACCATCTGCAACCTAAGCATAATCTAATTAAACATTTAGATAAATAAAAGTTCTGCTGTCAAGGTGATTTTACCCTAGTTGTTTCAAAAGAACAAGAAAAAAAGAATGAAACACAAAGATTCTTTCTTAAAAGATGTACAAAAAGAATTTAGAATCACTGTATTAACAAAATGATTGTTTTCAACAGCAAATTTACTGCAAAAAAGAAAAATGTAATAATGCAAGATTAATTGCAAAGTTCAAATATCTTAGTGTTTTTAGGATATTGCAGTTAAAGTGATGACGCCATTCAAAATCACCAGCATTTGTTACATGTAAAACTGCTGTTGTCTATAAATGAAGACATTTCAGCTGTCTGTGGTCAGTCTGGAACTAGTTATGCTCTAACCTAATCCGGCCACTCAGCTCTCTTGGAGATTATTTTATTCTCCTTCCTCATAAAGAAATTAACACAGGTGACAGAATGTAACAAAGTCAGCAGTGTAGAAGGCTTTTTATTTTCATTTTGGCAAATGATCGTATACAAATTAACAAACACTGAAATCAAGATGATTTCATTTATTTGTTCTGAATGTATCTGATTAATAGGCATTAACTTTGTTGATGGAAACAGGAGAACTCTATTGTTATATACAGATTAGAAATGTAAACACTTAGCATTTCCCACAACTACTGACTTTCCAAATTATCTGGAATGTTATTGCAAACAACACCGTGAGCGACAGAGGTTAGGTAAGCAAAGAACTCTACTGCCCCCTAATGAAATAAACCAAAAAAAACCCTCAGAAATCTTGAGGTATCTGTGTAATAGTAAAATAATCTTACTTCACTAAATGTAGTAGACAAACACTAAGAAAATTAACTGAAAACAACTTGAATATCTACTCAAAATACTATAGGAAAAACTAGAATCATCCACTTTCCATGATAAAATTAGTAGCAAAACAGGAAAGCCTTGAGACAGAAATGTTCTAAGAGAAACGAGGACAATTCAACAATGTTATCTAACATGATAGCAATTAAAACTTCACTGCAGGCTACACTTTTCATGTGTATGTTGGAAGGGAATGAGAAGAAAGATTCTTAGAAACCACACTCTTCAGTGAATTACAGTAAGTTTTCAGTTCAGCAGCTCAAAAGTAAATACTATCAAAATATTCTCTTAGAGTTTGCACTGAGTCTAATCCTCTCAGAATTATATTAACATATGTGTACTTTCAGGATAACTGTTATAAAATGTACATTTAAAAGAATTTTACCTAAGGCTTCCTGTTTTAAACAAATGCCAGTTTCTTAAGTATGACAACTTTGTGCTCTATGATACTCTGCATCATAAACTAACCAGTGATAACTTTTAAGGCTCTATTCTCCTGTTCTTTTATCTAATATTCCAACCTGTCTGGAATTCCCAAATTCTTACTTCAGAACAGAGCAAATGTTTGGGGGGAAGAGTTGTGGGCTGTCCTTCGTAACAAGTGTTATGTAAAAATTAACATCAAGGAGACAGATGTGACAAGAGTACAAAGAATAGAAAACCAGATCATATAAACACAGAGAAAAAGTAAAGCTTCCCAGCAGGAGTTTACTGAGGGGAACAGAGCTGCGGTAGTTAACTATTCCTTTATAGCTAGGTACACGTCACTTGGAGAAGGCATGTATCTGTCCAGGATGACAGTGAAGGTACACTCCATTACGTGTCTATTGTTTAGGAGATAGAAGTAATAGGGGCCAAACCCACAAAATGCCATAGGGGAGATAGGCAACACAGAGGAAAAGGTTCACTTAAGTCTGCGTACAAAATGAAAAGATCATTCACATTTGTGTGCTGCTCTTCTTCCTGACTATCTGTTAATGAAAACGGTTCTCTAGCTCTGCAAGTCATAAGGGTTACCAAATGTTCACTCAAAATTTTAAAATAGCAACAGGCAAAAAAATATAAATGTACTCAAGCCTTTATCTCGAATGAGTTAGATCTCACATCTGTATAGATTTCCTGAATAATGTGAACTAAAAACATGACTCTTTTACTTGAAGCATTACTCATTCATTCTTACTGCCTAAAAATATGACTGACATAGAGACATGTTTTGAAGACATAATAAAGAAGCTAGGAGGATTCAAGCATCCCGAACTGAAGCACTGCCGAAGTCATGATGCTTAAAGTAGATCCAATATAGGGTCAAAATAGCATCTTTCCAACCTATAGATTGCATTTAGCTACTCAGACTTAGCATACAATAGTCATGAGAAACAGAGCAGTGAGGTATACTTGGAGAACATACGTATGTATATGCGTATATGTATCTATAGGTGTGTATTTTCTCTCATGGAATAGTCCCAGTCCACAGCAGGGAGTTTCAGATTATTATCCTAAACATAAAGGAACGACTTCCCTACTGCATGAGAGAAAATACAATAAATGACTTTCCAGGATGTCCTTTCCCTCCTCTAGTCCCAGTAAGTATAAATACGAAATATGATCAAGAAATAAAACGGAGGAAGAATGCAAAAAAAAGGGGGGGGGGGGGAGTTTAATTTCATCAAGAAATAAAATTAGTGAAAGCTTAGTTATGTATCCGCCAAAAATATTTGCATTGATGATGATAGTGAATATGATAGCAGCCAGCATTTAAAGAGCATTAAGTATATCACATACACTGAGTCTTTAATCTTCATAAAAGCCCTGTGAGACAGACATTACTCCCATTTTACAGATGAAGAAACTGACACTCATAAAGATTAAGTAACTTGCCTAAGGTTAGATTGCTACTAAATTGAGGAGTATATATGACATACCAGTCAATTTGAAGTTGTTTTCTAGTGAAAATGTATGAAATGAAATGACTCTTTAAAAACACTGTAATAAAGTAATAAATTATATATGTTAAGATCCAACTCAATTGCCTAAGATTCTAAAGACATATAATCTGAGTTAGTACTGATCCCAGTTCTCATGAAAGACAGAAATGTACAGGAGAGAATAAAGAGTGAGACTGCTAACAAAGAAGTAATTATATACACAGTCTTCAATGCCCACTGTAAATAATAACATTTCTTCCATTATCCCCGGTCACATACAGCCACAGCAATCTCTCCTTCCTCAGATCTTCCTATGCGTATAAAACTAATCCAAGATCGATTCTGTGAGAGTTGACATTTAAACACACAAACACATATACTATACATGCACAAACACAATGCGGGTCATCTTCATACTCCAAGCATTGGCTGGACAACACTATTCCATCATATGTATTCAGCTTAAAACACAAAGCACCCAGAAATACCCACAAATATCTAAAACATTAAGATCATAATTTTACATGGCTACTACTCTCTAAGCCTTATTTTTTCAAGTAACAAAGTGATACATAAAAACTTGTCACAAATATAAATCTGTCATTTTGTTAACCCTTGTTTAATTTTAATTGAATTATGTTTAAATTTTCAATCCAGAGAACAAAGACCCTGCTAACGATAAAGTATAAGACCTAGTCAACAAAATGCATCATTTCAATGGGATACCCTTTCTTACCTTCGAATCTTCATTGCTCACTCCTAGCTGTAACACAGCTTGAGGAGATTTTAGTTTTGCTTGAGAAGAGTGAGCCATCTGAAGGTTAAGCTGCCATCCAACCGTCTCCAGCTATAAAAGACAAGTGCAGATTAGAATCAGATGGAACAGAAGGAAGGAAACAGTCAACTTTAAGCAAATCTCCAATCAGCAGGATGAACACGGATAGTCTGGACTTTGTGGAAAGTCAGTTCTAGGGCTCCTCGAACCTGCATAGTCTGCACATTCTCCCTTTGGGCTCATTAGATTGGCCTCATGCCATGCCTGTCAAATTCAACAGTAAAACTGGTCTTTAAATACACTTTGTACTAAAAATAAAAGTTCTGAGACTAAGGAATGAAGCACACTAAAGGCGTCAATGACTTTTAAATAGTTATAAATTTTAACTAGTAAATAGCATATACTGGAGATGAGCACTTTAATGACCTCCCATTATCTTTCAAAACTCCTTGAATGCAGGTAGAACACAGATAAAAATTTTTTTTTTACTTTAAAGGGAAACTGAAGTGCCCAGATGGTAAGAGGTTCACACGTTTAGACACAATGAGACTGGAATAGAGCCAGACAAAGAATTGATATCTACTAGTGAGCAGGTGTTACCATGCTTTCCAAAGTACTCTAACTTACTACGGTTCCCAGTTATGACAGAAACTAATTAGAACAATCCCTTTGAATTTATTAATTAACACAGAGCAAAATTTAATCAGGAAGGCAAAAACAGTAAAGACACACTAAAGCAGTTTAAGTTTTCTTTTAAAACGTGGCTTTATTCAACATGATAGAGTATTGGTTTCTTCAAGCTCAAAACTGTAAGTATCAAGTTTTAGATTTAATTTGCAGTAAACCTTAAGGTATCAGTATTTAGGGAAGTTTTGTGACATGAAATTGTCATATACCTCAGACAATACGACCCCAATAATTGATTTAGTAAAACTACTTTAGCTACACTGGTAAGAATGGCAGCCTCACAATTTTTACTTAACCGTAATACTAATAGCTAACTTGAAAGACTGCTCAACAGCTAGAATCACAGCAGTGACTCCAGCCAAATTGGAAAGACAGCAATGGAAGTATTATCTATTCGAGAGAAGATGTGATGAGAAAATAAAGATACAGTTCTGTTCTTTCTGGCACTAAACCTTTAGAGGGTATGGGCAAAAAGGGGGAAGATGTTGCAGAGACATAATCCATAATACCACAAGTGAAAAAATCAACTTAATGGTACATGTTCAGTAAGGATCCGTAATGTACTGATCTTTAACACTGATCACAGTACGCACAGTCTCTAACAACAGCCCACCGCTATTTTCAACAGTCACACGCAACAGACCCTCCAATACAACAGGAAAAACATGTCATAACCACTCTTATATATCCAAGCATTTTAATACATATCATTGTCTTAACTGAAAAGCACCTTCTAGGTATTTATACGGACCTATAAGACACTTTTTGATCTCTTTTAACGAATCCTATCCCTGTCCTTTAAGAATTTAAGATCAATGACAAAGGTAAGTATTAAGTGAATACAATAAAATATACCTCCACTATGGTCAGTCCTCAGCATAAATTAATGTATGCTTAGTCACTGCATAAAAGGGGTATGGGAGAGTCAAGAAGAGCACTGAATGTAAAACTTACGGTTTAGTTACCCTTAAGCTGTCACTCACTAGCTATTTGACCCTGGTTAAGTCACAATCTTTCAAGATCTCAATTTCTTCATATAAAGTGGAAATAAATCTATCTGAACTATTTAATATTTCTGAGTTATGGTAAAATCAAATAAGAAAATGCATGTTCAAATTGTTTTAGAAACTGCAAAGCTTTATAAATATAAGGCATTCTAGTCACCTAATTTTTTCTATAATAGCTTTTTTTTTATAGTATCCTTTAATATAATCGGCACTCTGTATGTATCTGCTGAATTGAACTGAAACAAATCAAAGAATACTCACAAAGAAAGGTAACTTTAAAAAGTGTCATAACCAAAAAGAGTTTGTAGGTTGACTTTCTTAAATTCTAGAGCTTTATATAATGAATTTTGTGACTTAAAAATAATTGTCCCATGGCTACATAAAATAATAATTTAAAAAGTGAAAAAAATTGTTAAACTCATATGTACATGTATGTGCATACACACACCACGCATAAAATTTCATAGAAAATGATCAGTATTCAGAAAATTTAAATGAAGAGTACAGAAAGGATAACTAGAAATATAAAAGAACAGTTATACTGAGCAGTAAGAAAAACAAAACTAACGAGATCTTTACAGTGAAACCAGGAGACAAAGCCAATGCCACTTGAGATATGGACTCTTATTATCTCCATTTTACAAATTAAATATGTAAAACGTAAACAACTGATGAATAGGAGTTATTCATGTCCATGGAGTTATTGCCATTTTCTCTAAGTCTGAGATTATACCAAAATCAAAAGTTCAAGAAACTGATTCAAGTACAAATCATCAATGGATACTAACTCTAAGTGGTGAAAGTTTGATTTGTAACAAACAGTCACAAATCTTCTGCCCACAATGCTTTTCAGTTTCCAAAAAAAAAAAAAAAAAAAAATTATACAGTAAAGAAAACAAGCAACATCTTAACCAAGAGCACAAAATTAACATTACCAAAAAGTGGCAAATGGACACCATGTGCCTCTAGGTACGATATCCTGCGATGATCATGTATTTATGTAACTTTCCAGCCAAAAAATCACAACCTAACTTTGACCATGAAGAAATAACTGAAAAATAAAAATAGTGAAACATATAGAATAAGTGTAATGGACACTTGAAAAGCATCAGTGTCCTAAAAGACAAAGAATAACTGAGGAAAGAAGTGATTCCTTACACTGCTTAGAACATATTATATTATTTTCCTGGTCTATAATAGGGACGGTAATATAAAAATGAATAAGACAAATACCCTCTGCCAAGGTGAAAATCTTATAGTATACTATTTAATTATTCCTCTGAGACTCGTAACTAAGAAACAAATGACAGTCATCAATATTTTAATTATGTATGAAACAAAATTTAGTATAGAATTTTGACTTAAGTTAGGCAAACTACATTTGTTTCTATTCAAAAGAAAATTCTGTCTTGTGTGTATCAAACATTTGTACATTAAAATACCAGGAACCATTTTCATATAATTTGGTTTGATTTTCATATTCAAATTTAAATCTAATAGTCTTTATACCTTTATCAACATCCTAGGTTTAAATGTCACCAAAATAACATGAAACATAAGGAATATAAGCCACTAACATTTTTAATGTTTTCCAACTCTTGCCAAACTGTTTTAATGATAGTTCTTAGGTATCTCACTTACATTACTTATTACCTGACAATGTTACTAAGATATTAGTTCAAAATGTGATGACTGCATTCTCCCTCTAATTTCTATGTAACAACTTCAGCATGAGCTTAAACTCTCATAATTGCTTTGTAAACCACAATTCCAAGCACATGAAAAATTGCCCAAAATTACAGTAATATCAACTCTTTTAAAATGAAAAAGGAAATGTAAAGTTAATCACCATATATTAACTACTGGCTCTCTGAAACAGTAGCCACTGCTTAAATCATATCACATAATACAAAATACTTTTTTATGTTGCAATCTGATATACATATAGAAAAGTGTCACAAAACAATTTTAACCCGGGGCAGTGATACACAATCTCCATTATGTTTCATTTTTAAAATGCTATTTCAAAACTCTCCAAATTGATTTCATTACCCACTAAACCACTAATAGGTCAGGCTATCTATAGTTAGAAAAATACTGCTCAGCAATACCAAATGAGTTTTAGGAACTATATGTGTGGGCATCACAAAACAGTTATTATAATAAACCATGAAAACACATAAAATTAGAACTGTAACTGCTAAAATAGAAAATATTACCTACATTCTATTGCTTTAATCCACCATTTATTTTATAATTGTCAAATACTATAAGCAGAAATTCCACATATATATGGCTTATATAGAAACTATACACTATTTACTCTTATGAATTATGAAAATTAGAAAGTTGATTAAACATTTAATACAGGAACATGAACCTACCTATTTTTAAGGCTTAGCTAAATGTTTGCTCCACAACTTTCTTAACCACTTCTCCTGACTTTCAATGATTTGTTCTTATACAATCTACTGACTAACTACATGAAATTCCCAATTTAAGAAACAGTGTTTTCTGGTATCAAGGAGTGTGCATCTAAAAAAAAACTTTCCAAAAAAAAATCTATCAACTCTCAATAAAATTTAAAAAGCAACTTTTTGAGGGCTCTATATAGAAAAAAACATAAATTTTGGATAATCAAAACATATTGCAATGTTAGCAACCAATGGATCAAAGGAGCAATCAAAAGAGAGATTTTAAAAAGTACCTTAATAGTAAGGGATGCAGCAAAAGATGTTCTAAGAGGAAAACTCATAGTAATAAATGCCTAATCAAGAAACCAGGAAGATCCCAAATAAACAACTTGATGTTATGCCTCAAAGAGGCAGGAAAAAAAAAAAAAAAGAACAAACAAAGCCCAAAGTTAGTAGAAAGAAGGAAATATCGACAATCAGAGCAGAAATAAATGAAATAGAGACTGTAAGACAATAGAAAAGATCAATGAAACATAGAGTTGGGTTTTCGAAAAGTAAACAAAACTAACAAAACTTCAGCTAGATTAACTTAGAAAAAAAGAGGGGACTCAAATAAATAAAATCAGAAATGAAAGAGGAGACTTTAAAACTGATGCCACAATTTCAAAAGAGACTACTATGAACAATTATATGCCAACAAGTTGGACAACCTAGAAGAAATGGATAAATTCCTAGAAATACACAACCCACCAAGACTGAGTTACAAAGAAACAGAAAATCTAAACAGACCAATTACTAGTAAGGAGACTGAATCAGTAATCAAAAACTGCCCAACAAACAAAAGTCCAGGACCAAATGGCTTCACTGGTGAATTCTAGCAAACATTTAAAGAGTTAACATTAATCCTTTACAACTCTTCCAAAAAACAGAAGAAGAGGGAACATTTCCAAATTCATGTTACAAGACCAGCATTACCCTAACACCAAGACCAGACAAAGACACTACAAGAAAAGAAAATTACAGGCCAATATCCCTGACAAAAATAGATGCAAAAATCACAGAAAAAAAATTAGGAAACCAAATTCAACAACACAGTAAAAGGATCATACACCATGAATAAGCAGTATTTATTTCACAAATGCAAGAATAGTTCAATATGAACAAATCAATGTGATACATCATATTAATAAAATGAAGGATGAAAAATCCTATGATCATCTCAACAGATGCAGAAAAAGCAACTGATAAAATTCAACACCCATCTACAATAAAACTCTCACAAAGTAGGTACAGAGGGAACATACCTCAACATAATAAAGGTCAAATAATACAAACCCACAGCTAACGCAATACTCAATGGTAAAAGCTGAAAGCTTTTCCTCTAAGACCAGGAACATAACAAAGATGCCCAATTTTGCCACTTTAATTCAACATAGTGTTAAATAATTATGTCCTAGCTAGAACAACTGGACAATAAAAAGAAATAAAAGGCACTCAAATCAGAAAGGAAGAAATAAACCTATCATTGTTTGCAAATGTCATACTATTAAATATGCAAAACCTTAAAGATTCCACCAAAAACCTCTTGGACTAATAAACAAATTCAGTAAAGTCACAGGATACAAAAATCAACATTCAAAAACATGCTGCATTTCTGTACACGAATAACAAACTACCAGAAAAAGAAATTAAGTTTAAAAATCCCATTTACAATTGCATCAAAACGAATAAAATACCTTAGAATAAATTTAACCAAGGAGGTGAAAAACCTGTACACTGAAAATCATAAGACATTGATGAAAGACATTGAAGAAGATACAAATAAATGGAAAGATACTCCGTGCTCATGGACTGAGAGAATATTGTTAAAATGCCCATAGTACCCAAAGCAATCTACAGATTCAATGCAATCCCTATCAAAATTCCAATGGTACTTTTCAAAGAAATAGAATAAACAGTCTTAAACTTTACATGGAACCACAAAAGACCCTGAATAGCCAAAGCTCTTAAAAAGAACAAAGCTGGAGGCATCATGATTCCTTACTTCAAACTATATTACAAAGCTATAGTAATCAAACAACATGATATTGGCATAAAAACAGACATGCAGATCAACAGAATAGAAAGCCCAGAAATAAACCCATGTATATGCATGTATATATGGTTAATTAATTTATGACAAAGGAGCCAAGAACATACAATGGAGAAAAGACAGTCTCTTCAATAAATGGTGCTGAGAAAATTGGATAGCCATATTCAGAAGAATAAAATTGGACCACTATCTTACACCATACACAAAAACTAATTCAAAATGGAGTAAAGGTTGAACATAAGATCTGAAACCTAAAACTCCTGGAAGAAAACAGAACTAACCTCCTTGATAACAGTCTTGGCAATGACTTAACACCAAAAACAAAGGCAACAAAGGCAAAAATAAAGAAGCAGGACTACATCTAACTAAAAAGCTTCTGCACAGCAAAGGAAACCATCAACAAAATGAAAAAACAACCTACGGAATGGGAGAAAATATTTGCAAATCATGTATCTGACATCAGGTTAATGTCCAAAATATATAAGCAAGTCATTTAACTCAAGAGCAAAACAACTGACAATCCAATTAAAAAATGGTCAGAGATATGAATAGACATTTTTTCCAGAGAAGCCTTACAGATAGCCAATAGGTAGATGAAAAGGTGCTCAACATCAGTAATGATCAGGGAAATGCAATCAAAGCCACAAGGAGATATCACCTCACTGCTGTTAGAAAGGCTATTATAAAAAAGAAATAACAAGTATTGGCAAGGATGTGGAGAAAAAGGTGCCCTTGTGTACCACTGGTGGACATGCAAATTGTGAGGCTACTAAGGAAAACAGTATGGAGATTCCTTAAAAATTTAAAATAAACTACCATAAGATCTAGCAATTCCACTCCTGGGTATTTATCTGAAGGAAACAAAAACACTAATTCTAAAAGATGTCTGCACCACCATGTTCACTGAAGCATTATTCACAATAACCAGGATATAGAAGCAACCCAAGTGTCCATCAATGGATAAACAGATAACGAAAACATGGTGCCTATACATATACATATGTACATATACACACAATGGAATATTATTCAGTCATAAAAAAGAAGGAAATCCTGCCATTTGCGACAACATGGATAGACCCTGAGGGCACTATACTAAGAGAAATGAGTCAGAAAAAGACAGATACGATGCGATCTCATTTATATGAGGAATCTAAAAACAAACGAAAAACTGACGCCATAAATACAGAGAACAGATCGGTGGTTGCCAGAAGTGGACAAAAGAGGTAAAGGTGGTCAAAAGGTACAAATTTCCAGTTACAAAATAAGTAAGTCCTGCAGATGTACCGTACAGCATGGTGCCTATAGTTAATAATACAATATTGTCCTGGTTGTGATACTGTACTGTATAGTTATGCAAGATGCTACCACTAGGGCAAAGTGGGTGAATGGTACATGGGATCTCTCTGTATTATTTCTGACAACCACATGTAAATCTATAATGATCTCAAAAGGTTAATTCATTTAAAAGGGGACGTGCATGAAGAAGAGGAGAAAGAAGATTAATAAATATAAATAATTATGGAAAATTTGCGAAATTCATGTTTACTCCTAATTCTTAGGTATATGATTGTGGCATTTAAAGAAAACTCTCTCCTTTACAAAGTTCTTATAATTCTAGTTGGCTTATTTCTTTGTTTCCTAAAATTATACATATAGAATGAAGCATAAGAACTTTTTTAAATCTTTCATACATGGGAGAAGGGTGTTTTTCAATTCAATGTAATCTGCTTAATAAGGTTAGCTTTTTGAAACATTTTCTCATTATAAACCTGTATCACCAAGAAAGCAATATCTGCTGGGAAAATCAATTTATGAATGTATAAGAGGTTACACTTATGCTCCCTCAATATGACGTGTGTTTATGTATGTGTCTAGAATTAAATCTTTTAAAATAACAGATTCAGAGCAATTTTACATTTGTCTAAAATAGAGAAGTTTTCACTATTTCCATTATACTGTATGGAGATTAATTTTCTTAAGCCATACATGGACATACAGTTTGCCAAAAGACTCAAAATGACACCACCAATCCAGGAGTACATTTCATTGGAAACATTCTATATACCAGTCAACAATAAGAGCGCAGATGATTATACTTCAAATTTTCACCTTTTTCCTTTGCAAAGAAAATGCTGTAGAATATAAAGAAGGTATTTATAATCCTCTCAAACAGGTTCATTAATCAAATCAGCAAAATTTTAAACAGTCTATTATTTGGAGGCCCTCCAGGAGATCCCAAATTTTATTCACCATTTTAAGCTGGTACTGCTCAATTTACAAAATCAGATGCTAAAAAAATCTAGCTGTTTGGAACTTAGAACAAATTTACAAATATAATAAAATTATAAATGGTGATTAAATTATTGAGTAACTTAATGGAAGGAATGCAAGTGGTTCCCTTTTGCCCTAACCAGAAGAATATCTAAAACTCAAAAAATAATTAAGTTCCAATAACAAATGGTTAAAAACAAATAATATCTCAGCATTAAGAAAAATCTTCAGTTTCCAGCATTTTATATATGCAGTTTTCTTAACCATTATATACAACAGGTATCAGCCTTAACTCAACAAGCACACAATTTGAGGAAAAGCCTGTTGCTTTCCAGGATACTAATGGTTCCCATCTTTATGTAAATTCCATTAAGTTATGAAACCTACACTTCTCATCAATGGAATCAGACTTTCATCCTGGTTTTCTATTTGTTTTTAAATAACAATGGAAAAATGATATAAAGACTGGCCTGTGCAAATAAAAAGACAAAAACCAAAAAAATGAGTTACCATTAACTGAGATGGAAAAACTACAGGAACAGTTTCAAGAGGAATAATCCAAAGGTCAGTTTATTTTTTTAATGCTAAGTTTGAGATGCCTACTAGACAACCAAAGAAATTATCAAGTAGGATAGAGAAAAAAATTTTTATTGGAAAATAGCTTTTAAACCCGGAAGCCTAGATGAAATTGCCAGGGAACTACAAAAAAGAAGAGATAATAAGGACCAGGAATTGAGTCCTGGCACTACATAAAACCTACAGTTGTGGAAATGAGAAAAACGTAGCAAATATGACCGACTAAAAGAAGTAGCCAGAAAGGAGAAAAACCAAAAGAACATGGACCTGACTTTCATACCGTCTTAGATGTCAGGGACGTAAAAATCAATAAACTTAACAATCTCTGCCCCAGAAGCTCCAAGTCTAGTGATGAAGACAAAACATGTACAACAACAATTTTGATATAACACATACGTAGCAAATCCTAAGTAAAATGCAAAAAAGCTATTAAAACTAATGGCTGATTTTAGGAAAGTTATGGAACAAAAGATTATTATGAAACATCAACAGTTTTCAATATACCAGAAATAAACTGGAAAATATAAAAAATGCAACTTCATTTATAATAGAGACCAAAATCATGCAAATACATAGTGTCTTAGTCTGTTCAGGCTATACACTGCATAGCTTAATAATAATAAGCATTTACTCCTCACAGTGATGGAGACTGGACGTCTGACATGAGGGCACCAGCATGGTCAGATGAGGGCCCTCTTCCAGGCTGCAGACTTCTTGTTGTATCCTCACATGACAGAAGGAGGCAAGGGAGCTCTTTGCAGCCTCTTTTATAAGGTGTTACTCCCATTCAATAGGATCACCTAATCACCTATCCCTAAGGCCCCATCTCTTAACACCATCACCTTGGGAGACAGGTTTCAATATATGAATTTTGAAGAGATACAAACATTCAGTCTATAGCATAAGGATAACTTTAACAAAATTTGTGCAAACTCTGGTCATTGAAAAACTACAAACATTACTGGAATAAATTAAAGAAGACATCAAGAAACAGAGAGACGTACCGTGTTCATGAATTTAAAGATTCAATATTGTTACAATGTCAGTTCTTCTAAAAATTATCTACAGATTAAGGGCAATCCAATTAAATTCTCAGCAGGCATTTTTTTAATAGAAAATGACAAACTGATTCCAAAATTTAAATGGAAATGCAAATGACCTAAACGAGTCAAAGCAATTTTTTTTTAAAGACTTGGAGGAGCTACACTATCTAATTTGGAGACTTATTATAAAGCTACAGAAATAAAGACAATGTGGCATTGGCAAAGGATAGACATACAGACCTATCAACTGACCGCTGACAAAGGTGCCAAGGTAAGTGATGCTGGAACAATGAGACAACTACAAGGAAACAAAATTATCAACAACTCCTACCTAACACCAAACACAAAGCTGACCTCAAAATGGAAGTGCTAAAACCATCAAACTTCTAGAAAATGTTAAAGAAAATTTTTATGATCTTAGGATAGGCAAATATTTTACATAGAACTAAAAAGTATAAATCATAAAAGAAAAAATTATAAACTAGACTTCATTAAAATTAAAAATTCTGTTCTTCAAAAATCACTCTTAGGAAAAAAGGCAAGCGAAAGACTAATAAAACATTCACAACATACATACCTGACAAAAGACTTGTATCCGAACTGTAAGAATTCTTACCTCAGTAAGACAAAGAAATCTGTTTTTTAAAATGGGCAAAGATTTGAACAGATAATTCACAAAAGAAGATAAACAAATGGCCAGTAAACACTTTCAAAGACGTTCAGTACCCTTATGTTCAATATTCGTACACCTATTAGAATGGCTAAAATTTAAAAGACTGGCAACATCAAGTGTTGGCCAGGATGTGAAGAAATTGCTGGTTAAAATGTAAAATAGTATAACCATTTTGGAAAACTATTTGGCAGTTTCTTAAAAATTTAAACATACACCTATCTGACAACCCAGTCAATCCACACCTAAGAAATTACTCAAGAGAAATGAAAATGTATGTCCATACAAAGGTGTGTACATGAATGTCAACAGATTTATTCAAAATATTCCAAAACTGGAAGTAGCCCAAATATCCATTAACAGGTGAACAGATAAACAAATTGTGATACATCCATAAGACAGAATACCACCATGCAATAAAAAAGAATACTAGACTGCAGTAAAAAAAAGAACACACTATTAATACATACAACAACATGGATGACCCTCACAATCACACTCAGTGGAAGAAGCCAGACAGAGTAAAGTATATGTGTATGATTCCATTTATATAAAATCCTACAAAACAGAATCTGCAGTGAAAGAGAGCAGGTCAGTGGTTTCCTGGGGCCAGGGTTAGGGGAGGAAGAAACTGCCAAAGGGCATGAGGAAAAGGCTCTGTATTCTGATTACGATAATGATCTCATGGATATACATCGTTCAAAATCCATCAAATGAGGCAATTTAAAAGGATACAGATTACTATGTAAATTATAATTTAATAGCATTATTTTTAAAAGGTTCAACATACTAAATGCTATTACAGAGGAACGTATAGATGCAATGGGAGAACATCTTCAGCTACCTGCTACCACTCACCCTCCTTGCCATCCTCTAGTCATTGTCAAGAACAGGAGGCAGTAGGCCTCAAAGGACCAAACCACACCACTACTTGCCTCCCAGAGAAAGAATTCTATACTGTGACATGTATAAACATACAAAGACAATGTCAGGATCCCAGAGATGACTATTATGCAACATAATATCAATATTACATAGACGTGAATATATTACCATATATCATAGACGCAAATGAACTTCTTGAATTAATCCTGGAGTTACCCAGCACCCAGGTGACTGCCCACCTCCACAAAGCATACTGCAGAGTGATACCCACTAGGTAGTCTCCAGAGGCATCAAACATCCAGAAGAGACTGAAGCAATGCCCTTCTTTAAGGCTGCTGCAACACCACACCAAAACAAGAGGTATACGTGCTTTATTACAAATATCACAACTTAGGGACACTCTCTAACCTACACCCTAAGTTTTGATGCCACAAAAGTCAATCTGGTATCACCACTAGGGTGGCATGAAACTTAATTATACTCCTTGACACAAAAACTTGGCCAAGATACCTAACTGGTCTTCATATCTGAGTTATACACTGATGAGGGAAAACAGTGAATCATCCTTCAAACTGTTTGCCACCTCAGCACACCATGAATATATGAAGACAACAGTACAAGTCTGAGGACAATGAAATGTCATTCAACTAATGCTCTCAAAATTGGCAACATTGAAAAAGTACATCAACTCTATTTAGCAAGTGCACATTGTTGTATACTATGACATAAGAATAATTTGGCAACAGGACAGTTCTTTGGCATTAGTGAAATATTTAATTTGTTAATGGTTCTGGTTTTAGCCAATTATTTTTAAAGCACAGAATACATTTCATCTTCAGATTAGATTGATTAAGGGTCTCTTAGATCTAAAGTTCTTTAAATTGATTGCTGCATCAACAGCTAATGACATCACCTTTTTTTCCTAGAGAATTTCCATTTCAAGCTAAAGCAATTCTTGCTATACATAATTCTACTTTTAAAGAGGAAAAATGTAAATGACTGAATCTAGTATTTTAGTAAACCTCAAGAGTCATGAAATAAATGAACCACAAAAGGCTTAAAGGTACAACCAAAATGAGAACACAAAAGAACTCTAGGAAATACAAAATATAATCCATACCCCTTCTCTCTTCACTGTTCCTTCCTCTACCAACAAACACAAATACCCCTCCTTAAAAGAAAACCTAATGAACTGAGCTTCAAAACAGCACAATTTGTAAGGCAAGAATACTGTGTATTTATTCATCTAACAGCTATTTTTTTGAGACCCCACTGTCTCCCAAGGGCCATTTAAAGTAGTGAAAATATAGCAGTGAACAAAACAGACAAAAATTCCAGCCCTTGTGGACCTTGTAGTTTAGTAGTAGAGACAGACAATTAAAAAAAAAAAAAAACAAGTGGGATATAATAGTGGGCCAGATAAGAATAAGTATTATGGAAAACAAATGAAGTAAAAAAGTACCATAGACGTGGAGGCATTTTTCACCATAAGGGCAAGACCCACTGATAAATGTAATATCTGAGCAAAGTGCTGAAAAAGATAAGAAAACCAACAACATGAACATCCGAGAGTTTTAAGTGAGCCAGGTGGAGGTCAACAAGCTAGTGGACCAAGAGAGGTTACTGATCATGTAGGACCTTAAAGGCAATTGTAAGAACTCTGACTTCTATTATAAGCAACAAGGAAAGACTGCTGAATTTGGAGCAGAGGTGGGATAGAATAAGACTTATAAAAGAATCACATTTAGAGTTCCTAATCTGATAATGGTAGGAAGTAGCTTATATAATATCAACTTCCTTACAAACAAAAAGTATAACCTCTAAACAAAGTATTTTAAAAACAATGATTTGAAGGCATTGGAGAATGACTAAAAGCAGGCAGAAGTTAATGGGAATTCAACTCATAAAAGAAGGGAACCACAAGTTGGCAGAAACATATTTATGACTTTTTACATTTCTATGACTTTTCCAAATCTATGTAGCATGGCATGGCTAAAAATGAAATAGAAAGCCTGAGATTTGGTTTAAGTGGTCAGCAATCCCGTTCCCAGATATTTACTGAAGGGAAATGAAAACATATGTCCACAGAAAGACCTGTACACAACTGTTAACAGCAGTCATTCATAACAGCCAGAAACTGGAAAGTCCATCAAGAGGAGTACAGATAAACAAACTGTTATTTTCATACAAAGGAACATTACTCAGCAACAAAAGAATTAGTGATAACCACAACATGAATGAATCATAAAAAACAAATTAACAAAAAAATCAACATTATGTTGAGAGATATTAGACAGACACATTTATTTGAGTTCAGTTATATTAAGTCCAAGAACATATTCAGCAAGGTAGCAGGTTACAAGATTAACGTTCAAAAATCAGTTGCATTTCTTTACACTAACAATGAATCAATTGAAAAAGAAAGTAAAGAAACAATCCCCTTTAAAATAGCACCCAAAGTAATAAAATACCTAGGAATAAATCTAACCAAGGAGGTGAAAGAATTATACACAGAAAACTATAAACCATTGATGAAGGAAATTAAAGAAGACTTAAACAAATGGAAAGCTACCCCATGCTCCTGGATTGGAAGAATCAATATTGTTAAATGGTCACACTGCCAAAGGCAATCTACAGATTTAATGCAATCCCTATCAAATTACTCAGGATATATTTCACAGAACTAGAACAAATCATAATAAAATTTATATGGAACCACAAAAGACTTAGAATTGCCAAAGCATTACTGAACAAAAAGAAAGAGGCTGGAGGAATAACTCTCCCAGACTTCAGACAATACTATAGAGCTACAATAATAAAAACAGCATGGTATTGGTACAAAAACACACATACAGACCAATGGAACAGAATAGAGAGCCCAGAAATGAACCCACAAACTTTTGGTCAACAATCTTCGACAAAGGAGGCAAGAATATACAATGGAATAAAGACAGTCTCTTCAGCAAATGGTGCTGGGAAAACTGGACAGCAGCATGTAAAACAATGAAGCTAGAACACTCCCTTACACCATACACAAAAATAAACTCAAAATGGATCAAAGACTTAAACATAAGACAAGATACAATAAATCTCCTAGAAGAAAATATAGGCAAAACATTATCTCACGTACATCTCAAAAATGTTCTCCTAGGGCAGTCTACCCAAGCAATAGAAATAAAAGCAAGACTAAACAAATGGGACCTAATTAAACTTATAAGCTTCTGCACAGCAAAGGAAACCAGAAATAAAACAAGAAGAAAACCTACGGAATGGGAGAAAATTTTTGCAAACAATGAAACCGACAAAGGCTTGATATCCAGAATATATAAGGAGCTCATAAGACTCAATAATAAAAAAACAAACAACCCAATCCAAAAATGGGCAGAAGACCTAAACAAGCAATTCTCCAAGGAAGAAATACAAATGATCAATAGGCACATGAAAAAATGCTCAATATCACTAATTATCAGAGAAATGCAAATCAAAACTACAATGAGGTATCACCAGCCAGAATGGCCATCATTCAAAAGTCCACAAATGACAAATGTTGGAGAGGCTGTGGAGAAAAGGGAACCCTCCTACGCTGCTGGTGGGAATGCAGTTTGGTGCAGCCACTGTGGAAAACAGTATGGAGATTCCTCAAAAGACTAGGACTAGACTTACCATAATGACCCAGGAATCCTGCTCCTGGGCATCTATCCAGAAGGAACCCTACTTCAAAAAGACACCTGCACCCCAATGTTCATAGCAGCACTATTTACAATAGTCAAGACATGGAAATAGCCTAAATGTCCATCTACAGATGACTGGATAAAGAAGATGTGGTGTATTTATACAATGGAATACTATTCAGCCATAAAAACTGACAACATAATGCCATTTGCAGCAACGTGGATGTTCCTGGAGAATGTCATTCTAAGTGAAGTAAGCCAGAAAGAAAAAGAAAAATACCATATGAGATTGCTCATATGTGGAATCTAATAAAAACCATAAATACAAAACAGAACAGACTCATATCATAGAATACAAAGTTGTGGTTGCCAATTGGGCAGAGGGTGGGAAGGGACAGACTGGGATTTCAAAATTTGTAGATACTGACAGGCATATGTAGAATAGATAAACAAGATTATACTGTATAGCATAGGGAAATATATACAAGATCTTGCGGTAGCTCACAGTGAAAAAGAAAATGTGACAATGAATATATGTATGTTCATGTATAACTGAAAAATTGTGCTCTACACTGGAATTTGACACAACATTGTAAAGTGACCATTACTCAATAAAAAAATGTGAAAAAAAATTAAATCCAAGAATAGAAAAAGACAATCTATAGTGATGCAAAGTGAGGATGAAGGTGGAGGGAATTAAAACTGGCACTTTCCATTGATAAAAGATTTTCTCTATTTTGCTATGGATAAGGATTAAATGGGTATATATAATTTCTGAAATTCACACACAAAACACTTAAAATTTTTGCTTTTTCTGAAAGTAAATTATATTTCAATAAAAATGGTAAATAAATATAGCAACATTTAAACCTCACATTTATGTTCAGTCAATTCCAGCGCATGGAAAAACAATGGCTTTCAATCATAACATGCCAACAACTAAATTAACAAAAGAGGCAGAAATCTGACTTGCATACAGATAAAATTACAACAAGATACCTTTCCTATAAATGCAGATGACTGTCAAGAAGCATTTAAATCTTGAAAAAGTGCTCAGATATGTATTCATAGTTACATATTGTGCTTTAAGATTTAGCTATAAGAAGTATGTTTTTTCTGTTCTCTTTATAATAAAGCCATTCATCCATCCTTAGAATTCTAAAAGAAATGAAACACGAATATTTAAGAAAACAAAACATAAAGAACACAGTAAGTTTTAAAAATGTCAAATCGAAATTTCTAATTTCTTATATTACATATAAAAGGTATTTAACAATTAGTGAAGCAAACAGTTAGTTGTTATACTTTAACAATAAAGTAAATCTTACTGTAATAGTTTAAAGAGGATTTTTTTAGACTTCTTAGGAACATTATTAGGAGGGCCATCCATTTTTTATGTTTCTCAAGAACATGTGAGAAGACATGATGAATTTCACTATATAATGAATAAACATTACGAATAAATTTGCTACATGACTGGTAAAGTTAAAAACACTCTTAACAGGAAAAATCACATTACATGCATTTTGAGCATTCAAAACAGATACAACTGTCAAATTTATCTTTAAAAAAGCTCCCTAATAAACATATAAGTGCATTTTAAGAAAAGGAATCAGTACTTGTAGCCTTAAAAAAGCAGGCTACTCAGAGTGCTTGAAATATGCTTTATGTATATTTCCCATAATCATGTTACTAAGGAATAGGGTGAACTTGGAATGTAAATATATTTTAGGGAAAAAAATTACATTAAACAAATCAATTCTTTTCCTTAAGTCTCAGAAAAAAAGAGATACATGTCAGTAATACTTGACATGTAAGTTTTTACATTGTGTATGGTAGAAATATACATAAAGGAACTCTAACCAGAATTTTAGGACTAAAATTAAACACAATATTCAAGTTATGTCTGAAAGTGTATTCATAATTTAACAAATGTAACCACATGGGCATTATAACAAAAATCAAACAGGTAACCCTGTTAGAACACTGCTAACATAGTCAACACAGATAAAAGAGGAAAGAATACAAATTCTGATAAGCAGTGGTAACTTTTCAGTCTCAGGTCTCCAAAGAGGTTAAGATAAAACGTATTTTTTTAAAAAAGTGCGATGGGATAAAATTTTTAAATCCTTTCCATCACATCATGTAAAAAGCTATCAGTTAGATTAATTTTCAGTCTGCCTCTCTCTTATTAGATTTAAATAATAGAAGATAAAGAGAAGTGTTTTGAAAAATTGAATTAAAGATAAGCTCTTTTTGATTTTTAACTTCTTATTTAATTGAATGTAACTCTCTGAATTTAGATTTCCACAGATGTTCCACTGCAAGCCCAACATAGATAGTTCACATGAACCCTAAATTATTTTAAAACAACACTCTGTCATTGTAAATACACCTTTTGTTCACTATATAATAAGTCATTGCCATATATTTTTGTTACAATTTAAATGATATGATCTATTTTCATCCATGGCTATTTTAGTCACCCTATGCTAAACAGTTATCAGGCAAAAAAGGAAGACAACATTATAGCTACCATAGGTACCACTACATAAAAGGTAACAAAGCTTAATTAAGAAACAGACCAAACTAATTCCCATCTCAGCATCATCATGGACCATTTGGGTTAACATGGCAAAGTTAGATTTTCTAAAGTTTTATTTCCTTCCTTTCCAAAGATATGAAACACACACATACACACAATTACATAAACCACCCTGCATAATGCCTGACACAGAAAAATTCTGCTGCTAACATCTAAGTGGTAGTAGAGTATAATGGCTTAGAAGTGTAACTAATCGTGTAAATCCCAACTCGGCCACTTACTTAGCTCCGTGACCATGGACCAATTATTTAATCTCTCTAACCCTCAATTTAATTTTAAATATAAACTAGAACTATTAATGGGTTTACAAGATATAAAGCTTATTATAAAATACTTGGTAGAGTATTTGGCCCACAATAACACAAGAAATGTATGCTATTATTATATTATATTAATTAAACATTTAAGGCATTAAAATAATGTATAGCTATCCTTTCATATATTCAGTATTGGCAAAAGGTGATTTCCTATATTCTCAAGGGACCAATGTACAATTAATCAGGTCCTTCCAACTATTTTTTGCATCTTTTCTATGACAACTGATTGAATCACTTCTTAAACAGAAGTTAATGTCATTCAACATAATATAAGGAGGAAATATTACTTTTAAAAAAGTAACAAACTGCCATCCAAAAGACACTAAAAAACGACTTACAATTGGAAGTGGGAAAAGGTTTTTTTTAACAATACAAGTATACTGTACTCAAATAAATGCAAGGAAAAACAGAAGAAAATTATGTAAATAGAAAACAGGCAAATATTCAAAGGCAACTGGAGTTTTTTTTTTTTTTAGTGAAGATGGTTGAAAAAGAATTTCAGGGACAAAAAATTGGAAAACTTAAAATCTGTACAGGATATCAGAAAAAGCAGAAATTAAAATGATGAAAACAAAGCACTGATGTTGAGAACACTTGTGATCTCTCAGAATATAGAGTTAAAAAAAAAAGGCGAGAAATGAAAATAATACACTTTGTAAACCCACAACTAGCACTTTACTTAATAATGAGAGACTGAATGCTTTCTCTCTAAAACCGAGAACAAAGCAGGATGTTCAGGCTTATGAATCCTATTCAACATCATATTAGAAGTCCTAGTCTGCGCAATAAGGCAAGAAAACAAAAGCTGAACAAACTGGAAATGGAGAAGTAAAACTGTCTGTATTCATGGACAACCTGACTGTCTACAAAGAAAATCACAAGAAAAACAAACCAAAAAAACCTGCTGTAACTAGCAAGGTCTTGAATACAATGTCAATATGCAAAAATCAACTGTGTTTCTATACATTTGATCTCAGCCAAAAGGCCAAGAAGTATTCAACTGTGTTTTCATATACAAATTAACTGGAAACCAAAATTTTAAATATAGTACCACTTATAACTCAAAGCAAAAACAAAAAAACAAAATACTCAGGTTAAGAATGTTCAAATCTAACAAAATATGCACAGAATCTGTAAAATGAAAAACACTGATATAAGAAATCAAACAGGACCTAAATAAATGGAGAGATATACTCAATACAGAGATAAGAAGTCATTTCTCTAAAACGTGATCTATAAATTAAATAATCTCAATCAAAATTCCAGAGGCTTTTTTGCAGATATAAAAAAACCTGGCTTTCAAATTTATATAAAAAGGTAAAGGAACTAGAGTAGCCAAAAAAAAACTTTAAAAAGAACAAAGTAAGCAGATTAACAATACCTGATTTTAAGACTTACTACAAAGCTACAGTAATTAAGGCAGCATGGTAGTGGCATAAGGCAGAAAAGAGAACAATGGAACCAAAAAGAGAGTCCAGAAAAAGAAAGATAAAAATGTCAAATGATTTTTGACAAAGAGGCTAAGGCAATTCAATGGCAAAAAGATGTTATCAATAATTATGCTGGAACAAATGAACAACCAGATGAGAAAAAAAGAACTTGGACCTGTACCTCATGCCTTACACAAAACTAACTCAAAATGGATCTTAGACTTAAATGTAGAACATAAACCCATGAAACACTTAGAAGAAAACAAAACAGAGAATCTTTGTGACACTGCATTAGGTTACAAGTCCTTAGATACAAAACCAAAAGCAGAATCAATAAAAAAAAAAAAATGATAACTCAAACTTCATCAAATTTAAAAGATTTTACTTTACAAAAGACACTCAAACTGAAAAGGAAAACTACAGACTAGGAGAAAATATCTGCAAATCACTTATTTGACAAAGGACTCAGACTCACAAAATTCAACAGAAAGAAAACAAACACCCTCCACACACTGTAAGAATCAAAAAACAAGAACAAAAACAAAACTCATGAATTTCTATATGCTGAGATTTATACCTGTAATTGTCCTTTATATTCATATTACTATAATTATTCATCTGTCATAATGTGGAAATACTGTTAGGCAAAAGATCTGAACAGACTCTTTACCAAAGAAGATATGTGGACAGCAAGTAAGCACACAAAAAGATCATCATCAAAATCTGTCACTAGGGAAATGTAAATTTAAGACACAAGATACCACTACAAACCTAACAGAATAGCTTTACTACAACTGACAATACCAAGTGCTGACAAGGATTTGGAACTAATGGAACTCTCAAGTAATGCTGGTGAAAACGCAAAATACCAATCGTTCACAAATACTTCCAGGAAATAGAAGAGGAGTGGGGAACACTTCCCAACTCATTTTGCAAGGTCAGTATTAACCTGATATAACCAAAGAAATCACAAGAAAATTACAGACCAATATCCCTCATGAACACAGATGGAAAAATCTTTTAACAAAAATATTAGCAAATCAAATACAGTAACATACCAAAAGGATTATACACCACAACCAAGTGAGATTTATCCCAGGAATACAACGTTGGTTGAAAATCTGAAAGTCAATTATGTAACACAACATATTAACAGAAAAACAGAGCAAAATCTGTATGATCATCTTAACCTCCATGAAGAGTAATTAAAGGTTACTGAAGAGCTTTGTGACACTGCTGTTTCTTTATATTTTTCCCGAAGTGTTCATTTTGCTCACTGTTTGCTACTAAGCAAGCATTGAGTACCTTCTGCACAGAGGCATTCTGCTAGATCCTGATACGAACACACAAAAACAAGTAAATACGTGATTCAGTGAAAATTTTGTCTTATACATAAGATAGTTAAAAGAATAACCAACTCTGCCCAAGGACTCAGAGAGAAAAAAAAAAGACTGTCTCATTCCTAAGTTACAGAAGCATGTTTTAAACTGGCAATTAAAATTAAATCACAATGGTAGCAAATACGTATTGAAATAAGTTTATAGGCTTATTAGATACAATACTTCCTATTCCCTGATTTACCTCTTTACAAAGATTATCACCTTAAACACTCTTCAGGTATAATAATTCATGCCACACATTATTGAAAAATATCTTTTGGGTAGTATATCCTATACCTTGTGGGGAGCAAGAATCCTCTGCCTGAATTTTTCAATTGTTTCTTGACCCATAGAAGACCAAGCATTGACAAATGCTTCTGCTTTGTCTTGTCTGAGATGAATGTTCTCCAACTGCTGCTGCAAAGCTGCTGGCTTCACGTTGTGATATACAGCCTTTTTAAGAGAAAAAAAAAATCACATATATTCCTAATTTTTTTTTTGTTTTTATAATGAAGTATAGTTGGTTTACAACGTGGTGCTAATAATTCCTGGTGTATAGCGTAGTGATTCAGCTATTTATATATATTCCTTTTCAAATTCTTTTTCATTATAGGCTATTATAAGGTATTGAATTTAGTTCCCTGTGCTATGCAGTAAGACGTTGTCATTTAACTATTTTTATATATAGTAGTATCTGCAGATTCCAAACTCCCAGTTAATCTCTCCACACACGCTCCCCACCCATCTTTCTGCTCGGTAACCACAAGTTTGTTTTCTATGTCTGTGAGTCTGTTTCTGTTTTGTAAATAAGTTCATTTGTGTCATTTTTTTAGGTTTCATATCCGTAATGTTCATACAGAGACCTTGAACTACAAAATTACTTTAAATGATTTAACCCCCCCCAAAATTTTGTATTTCTATTGTAGAAAATTTTTATTATTTTACAAGTAATAATATACACAACCAAGGGCTGGAAGATTCAGGAATAAATAGCCTAAATTATTCAGGCTAAATGTTTTTATTTTTGCCTGTGGTTTAAGTAATACTAAATCCACTTAACAGAAAAACTTCTTTGCTTTAGCTATGTAAATGGTATTCTAATTGAAAATTCATTTCCTTATTCACTGAACTATTTCAAATGAGTATACAATGGTTTTGTTTCTCAACTCACAAAATTTTTCCAAGAAACACTTTCTTAAAACCACTTTCCTCTACCAACTTCCTAGGCAATATATAATAAAAAAAATGAAAACTGTTTAAAGTGATATCTGTTCTGTTTTTTATATTATTCTGTAACAACTTCCTCATAAACCCCATGCTGGTCTATCCTGTTCAGCTACCCTTTTCTTCTATTAAAGGTCCACCAAGGAAAAGAACCACCGTCATCTTCATGCTCTGTAATCTGCATGAGGCTGCATGTAAGAGATGCCTGGCAGCTTGTCCTCCTAACTTTTATTTCACAAGTGTTCCACTTAATTGAAAAACAGGAATTTATAAAGAATCTCTTTTGAGCCCAGTAATGTGCTAGATTTGTGTAAGATGCACAAAATATCTGATTCTGTCCCCCCACAAATTAAAAACCTAGTGGAGGAGACGTAACTGACATGTATGAAATAATGAAAAGACTAACAATGTGCTCCACCATGATGAGCCACGGATAAAAGGAACCCAAATAAGGGGAAGACTGAAAGTATAAGGGGTCAAGGCTGCAATGGGAGATGTGACTTGAACACTGGACTGAATTTAGATGAAAAGAATGAATGCAGCTCAATACGAAGAAGCAGTATGACAAAAGGTCCTCTGACAACTATTTCTCTTCTTTTTATTTATCATCATAGCCAAATAAATCCCCCCAAATCATTCATTAAATTTCTTAAATAAAATGGGTTCACTTTTCCAAATTATTATACCAAGTAACAATAAATTTAAATCTTTTTAAGCTGTCTCAATTGAATGAAGTCTTGATTCATATTATCAAATACTTTACTCCACTACTCAGCACAAAGACTGTTTTGCAGATGCGATACCAGGGAAAAAATCATACATTCAAATATTTTCCCACTACATCGGAATTCTTGATTAAAATATATTCACAGTTTCCATCTATACATTCTAAAAAATAAGATAAAATGTTAGAGATATCACAGCAATGCAAACATGCAGTAAACAAACCATAGTTAGGAAGTTTGGGACAATACAAATACCTGTTCTAAAATGAATGATATTGTTTCAAGAACGAGGTGAAGCTCTTGCTTCTCTAGAGAAAATGCAGCTTGAAGTTTTTCTTCCTCTTCTTCGCTGAAACTATTCTCAGCCTATAACACAAAAAGCAATCTATTAGCATACATTCAGGTATTCAAAACTCAGATTCTCAGCAGAAGATTCATTTACTCTTCCTAGAATAAAAGCTTGAGAAAAAAAAGTAAATCCATCGTTGAAAGAAATGGATGTGTTTGTAGATTTCAGTATCTTAAAATTATAGCACAGTTCATTATCTGGATCTTGCCAAAAAAAGTTTATTTAAAAAAAACAGTATTTTAAGTTCTATGATTTATAGTAGATGGAAAATAACAGAAATACCACAAAAAATGGACATTTAGGAAAAAAAAAACCCTACCAGGTAAAAACTCCAAAATGTTTACAATTAATAGTAATTTCCATCTTCACTCATTCAAAAATATTTACTGAGTGTTTATTATGTGCTACACAGACAAAACAGTTCACATCCTCAGGCATGCTATGCTCTGGTTAAAGACACACAAAAAACAATTACTCAAATAATTTCCATTTTAATGAATTCTGCAAAAGTATGGCTTATTACAATAGCATATATAAAGCAGGAAATTAAGCCCTTCAATGATTTTAATATTTTCCAAAAATTATACACGTAACTTTTGTAAGTAATATATGAAAGAAAGATGTTAGCCATCTGATTATAAGCTCTGGCGAGTCTCCTTTCTTTCATTCCAAAATAATCTCCTTGATCCAAAGACTGGTTTTTCGAAGTATGAAAAACGTACACTATTAGAACTGCTTTTGAATGAAAATATTTTATCCACACATACTAAAACCAACTTTCCCTGTTGCTGCCTCTCCCCAGCAGCTGTCTGGAGAAATTTCAGAACTTCCATGAGTCCCTGCCTTGGCAGCTCAGAATGACACACAACTATACTACACAACTGCCCAGCTGAAGGAGCATTAGACTCTAAACTGACATATTTTTGGTTTGAGGAGGCTAGCCACCAGAGCTCCCAATCTCTACTACCTATTTTATGACTGAGAAAAGCATGAATCCAATTTGCCCATCATTTGCTCAAGAGCAATGTCTTTCATTTTAAATTTCCAGAATTTCTGTGGCTACCATACATCTTCTTGAAATAATGACCTACAGTACCAGATTTTATCAATATGAAGAATATAATAATAGTATTTCTTATGTATATTCACTGAATCACATGGTGCATTAAAGTCAAAGGACATTTACAATTAACTTCCAAGTCTGTCAATCTGATTCTTTTCATATACACCAAACGAGCTGTTTTGACAAAACAGTGACTGAGCACACAGAAAAATAAACTTTAGTGTCCCTAATATATACAAGAAAGTGAGATTAAAAAAAAAAGGCAAAAAAAGGGACATTCTCCAGATCTTCAAGGGCATTATATTAACAAAGTGGTTCGGCATGAAGGGAGACAAGGGAACATTCATCTTCCCCATCCACTGACACATCAGACGTGCCTCCTTAAGATCAGTTGGAGCTTAAAATATGTGAGTAGAACAGGAAATGGAGAATACCAGCTATAAAACGAAGTTCCAAACAGATATTCAACATTGTGCTCCAACAATGACCCTGAACAGATAGGTATTAAAAGTTTAAGTCACTGTATTTGCTTCTGAACAGCAGCAGTTTAACTCTGTACCAAAAGCAACTCACACATATCTGGGAGTTAAAGAGAAAGTAAAGGAGATATATTAATTTTTACCCTCTCAATGGGAGAAAATCAAGACCCACGTTTATAAAATTAGGTAGCAAGTGTCCAAGAAACTTAAATTTTAAATGGAAAGTGAATGTTAATTTCTTCTATATATTTGAAAAGCATATGCTGTAAACATATATGCACAGGCACAAGTTTCCTGCAGAAATTCCATCCTCCCTCAGTCTGAAGACCAAAGATGTACATAAATATTTTTTGTCTTGTATCGTTTTGTATGTGTTTAAGAAGGCAGCAACCAAGTCAGGGAAACAAAGAACGTCTGTATTGAATGTCTACATCATACACTTTTGGAATGATTTATACACCGTTTCATACTCTTTCCTGAGGTTTACTGTTATAGGTCAAAGGGACGGACTCTGAAACTAGGCTGTCTTACTAGCGAGCTATGCAGCAAATTACTCAACTGGTCTCTAACTCGGTTTCCTCATGGATAAAATAAGGACAGATGACAACAGTATCTACTCCCTAAGGTTGCGGTGAGGACCAGATGACTTACTACTACAAAGCCATTAGAACAGCGCCAGTCACAGAGGGAGCGAGCTGTGAACAGCACACACCACAGAATGTAGCTGCTACTGTTATCCTCGTCCCTCTGTTTCTCCTGATACAACACAAATTCCTTACAGGCAAGAATTGAGAGAACCTACGTTCACTTTGTGTTTCCCATGGTAAGGGAAAAATGAACTCCAAGAAGAGCTACTGAGTGCCAACTCTAAGTACCAATGTATTAGGTACGGGAAATAGAACACGAGTAAGACAACATGTAACGTTGCCAAGGTCAGAGAAAGACCCTGTAATCATGAAACAAACACTTACTATGCAGTCCTAAAGTCAGGTGAGAGTGAGCTAAGCCTTTCAGACGCACGGAAGAGAGAACGAACTGCTGAGAGTGGGACTGTAAAGCCCCTGAAAGATGAATAGTTTATTCACCAAAAAAGAGAAGATATTACAGGTAAGGGAAAGAGTACACATACACAGACACACAGCTGAAAAAGTTCATGGTACATTCTAGTAAAAGAGCATGGTCTAGGGTGACTGAAGCACTTGCAAAGTGGGGGGAATACAGGTTGTACCTATATGATAATGTCATTATAATACAATGTTAAGGAATATGAACTTTTTCCCATGAGCAACGGAAACTTACTGATGGTTATGAACACTGTAAAGATATGACCATCTCTTTTTTTTTTTTTTTCAGGAAAAAATATTCGGAAAGATAAATGGAAGAGCATTATGGAGAAGTGACAGAAAGGGAGACGACTATAAGCAGAGGTACCAGTTTGAAGGTAACTGCAGTCCACAGGAGCGATAATAAGGATCTAAACCAGGATTATCAAGAAAACATGGATTTGAGAGATATTTCAGGGCAGAAAGGCAGAGCCCTAGGACTGGCCTCTGGCCAGGAAAAAGAAGAGGAAAGAGTCTGGGTTCTCGTTTAATGATGATGCTTGGCACCAGATAGAGCAGTTAGTAGGTTCTCCATAAACATGTGTTGAATGGAATTTAATTTTTATAACCTGATGAAGTTAATTAAGATTGGTGACCAAGGAGTGAATTATTAAGCACGAATATGTCCAAGATAACCACTGCCTTAAAATAAAAGTGGAAGAGAAAGAGTAAGTGAAAAATTGCATACTGGTTGATAACAAACCCACAGAATTATTTTTAAGGGGAAGAATGAAATCATGATATCAGAATTTTCCCAAAGCATATTCCACAGACCCTTAGTCTCCAAATATATACTATGATAAAACAGTTCCATAGTCAAATACATTTGGAAAAATTTGCACACAATATTCACCCATAAATCCTTACTATAAATACTACCATAAAATATACCCTGAAAAGTTCCATGATAAAAACAATTAATTTTAATGAAGACAGAATTTTCCAATCTTGTGACCATGGGACATTATCAAATTTTCTCCACCCAGCATTCCCGAGGGCATGCTGGAGAACGATACTTTGCAAAAAGTTCTTCAAGTAGAAACACAGTTTCCATGGAATCACAGGAACATATTACAAGCTATAAAAATGCAAGCATACAAACCTTCAGGTGAAGTTTCTGAAGAATTCGGGTGAGCAGTCGTGGAAATCTTCCTATATCTATTTCATTTATCAGCGACACTGCTTTTTTCATGCTAAATAAATTCACAAAGGAAAGTTTTAAAATGAGGTTTCCAAGGGCAACTGTAAATACAGTTGTCTGTAAGTTTTCATTTCAACAACTCTAATTGCTGTAAGTCAAGTTTGAGTGAAATAAAGAAAAACAGAAGACGGCCAGCAAAGAAAGGACATTTCCAGAAGATGCCTCCGGAAAGTACTTCTGTTGAAAAGATCTATTTGGCAATTTTTCTCCTTCTTCTAGGCAAAGCAAACTAGTAGGGGAAGCTTGCACTCTGTGAGGAATGGTATTATTTTAGGAGTGGGTGTTTAAGTTTCCACTTAACTCAAAATGGAACTCTGAAAACGGGGGGGTGGGGGGGGGGGGGGGTGGGGGAGAGGAGTGACAATTACACCAAAAATAGAAAAGTTTGCTGCATGGCAGATAATTGAATAAAAAATACTACACACAATATCAGTGCGGTCACTAAGCACAATGTTGTTTTAAAACGCTGCTTCAGTCGTAATAATCAACTGTAAATTATGTGGTTAAGAACAATTCTACTGCACCATACTGGGCAGGGTTTACTGATGCGGTGTGTGTTACCCAGGACACGGGTGTGAGGAAAGGACCTGGCTGGCACAACTCAAGGAATCAAAGAAGTAAAAACTTTAAAACGACAACTCTCTTCTTCAAAATGATTCCTGTCCAATTCAGGCACAAAAAAGTTACTTTCCAACCTCAATAATTTGCCCACACACTTCCGCACTTTTTCTGCATCCACACACCAACTGCGCTACTCTTTATTTTTCATTAAATAGAGTCATTGTTACTTAAGTAATTTTAAGAGAATTTTATATCACCATCATGGACAGCCGACTTTACCTACCGTGAGCAGTAATGAACTAAATAAATAAATGAACTAAAAACAAGTAAAATGAAAACAAAAGCAATGTGGCCAGATTCTGGCTGGGTACTGTAACCAGCAGTAACCCCTGGCCTGAGGCCTATTCTACTTTGATTGAAAAGGGACAGTAACACGTGTTACGTATTAAAGACCAACCCGCACCAATGAGTCTTTCTCATCAGAAAGACTGAAAGAGAACCGAACACGTAAAGGACTATCTTTCCACGTGACTTCAGTGCTACCCTCCTCCCCCAGGCGGCTTGGGTACTTCTGATCCCACCCTCTGCGAACGTGACACCGACCACACACACCGTCGTGCCGACCTCAGCCGCCAGGCACACTGTGAGCCCGCGGGCGTGAACCACGGTGCGGCGGAGGCGCCCGCAGTGCAGGCCCGCGCTTACGTTCCCGCAGCCCCGCGCCCACCCCTGGGGCCCCGCCCCTCCGACCCGGGCCCCGCCCCCCGGCCGCGGCGACAGACCGCAGGGGCATCCTTGGGCCCGCCCTGCCGGTGCCAACCGGGGCTACCTGGGGCTCTCCCGCAGGATCAGCACCGCCGACGCCGCCATCCTCGGCGCTCCCTCGCGCCGCCGCCGCCGGTCAGCTGCCGGGAGCCTAGCCAATGGCGGCGGCGGCGGACGGAAAGCCGGAAGGCCCAAGCCGCGCCGCGCCCGCGCCCGCGCCCGCGCTGCGGGCCTGGAGGGGCCGAGGGGCGTCCCCGCCGTCCTCCCCGCCGCTCTGGGGGCTCCGAGTGAAGGCTGTGCTCATAGCAACTTACTTATACGTACGCACATCCCTGGATCTGGAGTGTGGACTTTTTATGTATTATGTATGCAATGTGTGTGTATAAACGTTTTTAGGCATGTGTATGCATACACATACATTTTCTTTGGGGGAAATGAAAAAGTTTAAGCATTGCCTGCAGTGTCTGGAAAGCGATCTCCGAAGGAGCCCTGAGCCCCCAGGCCCCCTGTATCTGCATCCCTGGAGCTCTGCAATGCTCCACGCGGAGCCTGTGCCGTGGACATTTATTAGTTAAGTTCTGTTCTCCGAGCGCCTGCTGTGTGCCAGGCACTGTGCTAGACATGCGGGATACAAAAGACTGACATTCCGGCCCTCTGGGTTTGCCAGCAGTTCAGATGGACAAGTACCCGTGGTGCCTGTCTTTGGGGCCCAGCACTGAGCTAGTTACTGCACAGCAGGAGAGACGAATCGCAGCAGAGACTTCAATTAAGAATCTCACAAGAGAGCAGAGAGACGACGTGGGTTCAGGAATAACGTTAGTCTTCCTTAGACAAAAACATGTGGTGCATTAAGGGGATTCGGAGTTGGAAACAGTGACACAGCCTCCGACGTTAGGGTCAGGAATCTTCCCGGGGCAGGTGGCATTAAGACTTTATATGATAGAGTGTGTGGCATGTGCACTTAATCTGATGAGAAGTGGGGAGCCATTAAATGTTTTCAAGTAAAGGAGTTTTTGTGATGAGAGCTAGGTTTTTGGGGGATTTTTGTTTGTTTTTTTAAGATTACTGTCAGCAGAATGATTATTGGATGGTAAAGTTGTAAGCAGGACAGCCAGATAGGGAACTATTGCAATAATCTATGGAAAGCAGTAAAATCCTTGGTAGTAAACTGGCATTGGAGAATGGAAAGATAGAAGATGAATTAGAGCTTACATTGCAACTGTAGAATCTTCAGGAGCTGAGAAAAGATTAGACTTAATTTTCCTACCTAATTATGTTTTACTTAAATTATTATTTAAATTAGTTGGCATTCCTAGAGCAGCCCAGAAACATCCTAACTGAAAGGAGAAGCCAGATTGCAAGTTAAAAGTGAATAATCCCCACATGGATAATTGAGTCAATTATACAGTGTGTTGAACACATACAAATACATTTGGTTCCACAACACTCCACACATTTCCCAATTTATACAGTATCTGAAAAAGATGTCTGTGAATCTACATAAATTATAGGTCTCTGATACAAACACAGATTACCTTACCCAGCACAATTTTAATAGGGCCCCAGTCCACTCAACATTAGAATCATTTCCCTTTTGTCTTGATGCATTGCCTGAAGGAGAGCCCACTAACCAGCTAAAACTATTTTGAATCTCCAGTGATGTTTACCTCTTCCCTCAGTTTCCTTCAAAACCATACCTGGGCTTTTGAGCAAAAGAGCATCCAGGTGGTTTGAGCCCTGAATCTGTGTGACCTGAAGCAAAGCACTTTCCCTCACCAAGTTTCCTATTCCTGATCTGCAAAATGGAGGTGAGAATAATGTCTGCTCCCCTGGGCTGAGGTGAGAATGAAACAGGCTGATATATACGTACAAGAATCACGCTACCTTCCCTTAGAGAACAAAGCACAGACTTCCAAGGTTTTAGCCAGAGTGTCCGTGGATGCAGAGAGCTCTCACTCTATTTCTCTTCATTTTCACTGATGGGGTGGTCACTTCTTACTACTTGTTCCTATAAAAGCTTGATGCAGTGAATAATTTCACCCCTTAAAGGAGACCCTCAGCCAAAATATTTCTGTAGTCTCTGGAGTGCAGGCATACATAACCATGGAAAAGTCCTTATTGTCGTCTACCTGTTGCCACCTGCTAGAAAGCAGGAGAGGTACCTCCTGGGGGTTTGCCTCTTTAACCACGCTTCACTCCTAACCCCTAAACCTGTGAATCCAACTTTCTGATGGATCCAAAGCCCAGATCTCCTGCCCCTGATCTCTATGGCTACTAAACATGAATACCCCAAAGTT
Source organism: Camelus ferus (assembly GCF_009834535.1). Classification (NCBI taxonomy): domain Eukaryota; kingdom Metazoa; phylum Chordata; class Mammalia; order Artiodactyla; family Camelidae; genus Camelus; species Camelus ferus. The sequence goes on along the minus strand of NC_045698.1, from coordinate 79,793,980 downwards.
TCTTCCATACCCTTGCCTTTATTGCAAACTTCTACTAAATCCACCTTTTTTTTTTTTTTTTAATATTCTGTGTTAGACTGGGTTCTCTAGAAAACAACCTGAGTTACATGCTGAGGGTTCATGGGGGGGCTGTAATTGTCAGGAAGTAGGAGTGAGGGCAAAGGGAAGGGAGGAAGGAGGAAAGCAAATACAAAGTGGCATGTTCTCCAGCTGGTTACAGCTTCAAAACCTGGCTGATTTCTCAGAGAGACTATTTCAGGTTCCTGCATCTTGCAATAGCCAAGAGGTGGCTGTGGGGAATGGGGAAGATTTTGTCTGCAGACTCTTTCCAATTGGCTGTCTTTCATTGGATAAAAGTTGTCCTATGGCTCAAACCTCCCCTGTTTTCCTGGGGTGTGTCACCTGGTGCCTCTAGGCAGCTACCGGAATATTCAGAGCTTCCATGAGTCGAGCAAAGTAAGAACTGAGTCCTGGAGCTGAAGGAGAGAGCCCACAGCCCAATCCCTGCCCACAGCCCCCTCCCACCTCCGATGTCTCCTCCTCTACCCCTGTCCCTCCAAGGGTAGCAGCAAATAGTAGGGGCTTTAAGACGATGGAAACAGTTCAGAGTTCCCAGAAGTCACTTTATGGGAAAGTCATGCAATGCACTGAAGCCAAGGATGCAGTGAGGTGAGCACATCGGGGGAGGTACATAGCTTGGGGACAGTTTTACTCATTGAGTGGAACCTCAACATGAGTTGCCTGAGCCCTGAGTGTCTGAGCTCTTTATTGAAACTTTTTCAATTCACATATGCCTAGTTGTTTTACCAAAATCTATCAGAGCAGAGGTTAGAGTGAGGCTGGGGACAGCCCTCCTCTGTGCCCTTGGAACTAGGTGTAAGCTTTATCCTGCTTGGAGCCCACCTTTTTGACGGGTTCCCTCTCGAGAGCGCCACGGCAGTATCCTGCAGAATAGCCTCAATCCGCACCCTCCCTCTCCCAACCAGCATGATTTGTATCTTCCACACTCAATGAAGTAGAGCCAAGGTCTGGACCTTTTTTTTTCCCAGAAGTTTCCTCCAACGCTTAAGTAAACCCTGGGTACACCAAGGAACCTTGCCCAAATCCATTCCTGAACATTCCAGCCACAAATGCATATGATTATCTTTGGAGGAAGGGTAACACCCGCTCACCCACGAGAACAGCATCTGAGCCCCAGGAACCCAGTCAAGCCGAAATGACCTTCTAAAGTCAGCTCTTGCCACACATTGTCAAATTGAGGGGCACGGTCACTTTCTTACCTATCCAGATGTTTCTGGCAATAGGTTAGCTAAGCATCTGGCCCAGGCCCTTCGCACTGTGAATGTCTGTAGTGCCACAGCTCATCTTGAGTTTCTCAGGTGAACTCCCAAAGGGAGTCTAGTGTCACATGAGGGCAGAGGGCTAGAGCGCCTGCTGTCTGTCCTCTATCCCCAGACGACAAGCAAACACAAAAGTCACATCCGACTGCTGTGTCACATCCGCTTGCAGAAGCCCGTGGCCCAGTTTTCCTGCTTCCCACCTCCCCCCACCCCCTGCACACTGGGACTCAGTCACAATTTCTAGTCCTTTTTTAGCTCTGTAGTTGGCGCTTGCCTCATAAGTGTGAGCGAATCAATTGGGGTGTAACTGAAGAACCCCCTTCTAGATGGTGAACATGCAATTTTCGTTCCACATTTTCTCCCCAGATTCTCAGGGGAATGAAGTTTTAAAATCGCATAGTTTTATCTATGAGTTGATTAAGCAAATGTTCCCATTTAATGTGAGATACATTAGGAAACAAGGAAGCGTGTACATAAACTATTGTCTGAGTGTTTGCATGCAAGGCTGGGATGTGGAAAGAAAGCAAAAAGCTTAGGGAAACAAACAAACAAAGGAATAGTATGAAGGCTGCAGGCCACATCTGCCCGTTCAAAACAGTATTTATGTTCACTCACCCTTAACTGAGTGGAGGGTGGGGGAGGGTAACAAGGGAAACTTTTATTAAAATGTAGGAAAAATATACATTGTGATATGTGACTAGATACTTTGTAGTGTATTGTCAAATGTAAAGTCGAAAACCATCTCAGATTATCACCCCTCCATTCTAATTTGTATCTAGTTTCCTCCCTTCAACCTCTCAAAGGCCTGTGCCATTAACAGAACTGACATTCATACATGGGATGCGTGAAAGATCGGGTGGTTTCTTCAGTAATTTTCACCGGTGAGCATCGTTGGAAAAGAATTAGATGGTGCTTCCCACAGAGACATGCCCACAGAGGTGCAATTCCAGGTTCCCTTTTACCCCATGACTAGTAAAGGAAATAAAAATAGTAAACACCACAAAGAGGCAACAGAAAAGGAAACCCACCCGTTGACAGCAAACAAACATGGGAAGTAGCATCGTGTAATCACACGCTTGGAAAAGCCAAGAACAGAAAGAGTGTCTGCCTCAGCTAAGCTGGGTCCCAAAGGTGAGCCCCAAACTGCTGGAACAGTGCTAGGGAAAGACAGTGTCCACCAAGCCTGGAGAGTTCTCCTTACACCCCCAGTTTGCGGGGGGAGCAGGAAGGGAGGGGACTAGTCAGCCAAGGGGAAGTCGCGGGACATCCTGGAGAATACAGGTCTGTGAAGGCAGATGCCGGCCTCCGTGGGAGGTGGAGGAAACGCCAGGAGTCGGTCTTTTGGTGCCTTTGGGGGAGGGGAAAAGTAGAGCACTAATGCAAAACACCCCACAAAGCTAGATCTAATATCCCAAATGATGAATGCAGAGCTGGAAATCGGAAGAGGAAATAAGAAAAGATATCCCGAGGCAAAAAGCCAGTGGAAAAGGTTCCATCAGAGCCACAGTGAAACTAGCCTTTCCTCAACCTCCCCGCCTCAGTGTTAACACTGGCTGAAACCCCCGGGCACCCCGTCCTTCCCCAGTAACCAACTAGGGAAATAGGAAGGTGAACAACCAGGGCTCAGGAGGGATCAGAGGGTCTGGGGCCCCACAATGAATGTAGGGCTGACCTGAAGCCTGGGGTGGCCCCCCTCAGAGACTGGACGTACCCCACCAAGGGGAGTGAATCCAGACACAGGACAGTTAAGGAAATCTCAGAGTTGAGAAAGTGAAAATTAAATTAAATCCACCAACAAATGCTCCCCTCAGCCCCAGCTGCTCCTTAAGCTTTTGTAAAAAAGAAGAGAAAAAGTAGGTAGAATGCAATTCTGAGCAATCTAGCTGGCATCCTGGAAGGGAAAACAGATCTCACGGTAACAGACAAAGGAGCTAAGGAGATTGGGCGCCGCAGCAGAGACAGCAGAGGTCTGAGCAGAGCTGTCCACGCTAAACATGGGTGAGGAGGAAGGGCAGGGCAACTGCACACCCATCCTACGGAAAAATACTTGACAGAGAGGTAGACAGCATACAAGAAGCAGACGAAAAGCTCAATCTGGAATAAAACATAACCTAAGACACAGAGGAAAATGCCAGGTGAATGCTCAAGATAGAACTTAAAAGAAAATAAATTCAGTGGAACAAGAGCTCAAAGACAACTTGATGAAACAACAAAGTTAGATGTAAAAGGCATGGCAAAACCGAAGAAAGAAACTGAGGACCAAAAGCACATCATTTCCTAACTGATGCATGAATACACTGAGACAAACAGGCTCAACATAACTGCAAATTGAATTATTGAGAAAAAAAAAAGGGGGATAAGATACGGAAACTCACAATGAGAATCCGAGTGGCTTCCCGCAGTGGCTCGGTGAGTGTTGGGAAGAGCCGGGATGTGAACCTCACGTGCTCACTCAAGACCAGCACTCCAAACCACTGCGCTGCTGAGAGAACCTCCGACTCTAACGAGGAGCATGCGAGTGGGTGAAGACAGAACCTTTGCAATGAAACAATAACAAAAAAGCCACTAAAGAGACTGGGAAAAAAAGTCAGCGAGGAAGGAGGGGTCCAAAACAAGGGTGGAGACAGTTTCAAAAAGCAGAGCGTGGCCAGCAGAGTCAAATACCAAGAGGAGATCAAACAAAAAGAAGATGCAAAGGTCCCTTAAGCTTCAGCCATGATGCTGTCAGTCCTTGCGGATCTGGGAAGGGCAGTTTGGGCTGACTGGAGGGTTGGGTAGCCGATGCTAGATCACAGTGAGTTGAGAACAGAATAAATGACAGAGAAAAGGACACAGTGAGTGTTAGGTATTATTTCTAGACACTTGGCTGTTCAGATAAGGGGAAGGGTCAGTAGACATGGGGTCAAAGGGGGACCTTTCCTACAGTAGGTTTTGCTTTGGTTTTCCTAAGGAGGGAGCGACTTGAGCGTGGGTGATGCGTGGGTGTTGAGCCGACCTGCTCACTTCTATTCCACATTTTTTGCAACAGCCCCTGATTTTACTAGAGCCAATCCCCGTCTCCCACTCTGCTGTCTTGGACTGCTCAAGTGGGTGGGTTCTGACGTCCCATAAGACCATTCAACACTTTCCGCAGGGACTTTAGAACGTGGGTGACTGACACCAGGACAAATCGATGGTTAAAGCTGATTCACCCTTGTAATGATGAGTCCAGCTCCGGGTTCACAAAATCTGTGTGTGACTTTTCAGGCCTGATCCAGGCAATTACAAGAGCTCTCCTGGAGGCCTCGTGGGGAGGCCGCCCTCCCCGCTCTGGTGCACAGCCAGCGCACTGCAGTCTCCGAGGGGGGCTGCGGTCCAGGGCTCAGGCCTCTGACCCGGGTGCTTCACGGCACTGCACCCCTAGCCTGGTGCCTTCTACCCTTGGTCTCTCTATCCGAGGCCTCGGGCAGACCTCCACTGAGGTTGCCCTCTCAGGAGAAGGGAATCTTGAAGACATCTTTCCCCATTCGGACTCAATACCCAGTCCTCGTCCACCCCCCAGCCCTCACCCACTCACCCTGCCCCCATCCGAGGGTCCATACAACTGCAGGAGCTCTTTTGTGCAGCGCTGGTTGACAGACAGGAAGATGAGCCCCACGATGATCCACCTGACCCTCCACCGTGGGGAAAGGGGAACAGGTGAGTCATGCTGTCTGGCTTTAGACTCTTGCTTACACTATATGATCGCAGGGGTTAAAGGCTTAACTCTTTCCTTTTTGGCTCTTTCTTTCATCAGCTGCTGGGCCACCTGACAACTCAGCACCTTCTCCCAGCTCAGCTGAGCTCCTGACAACTGGTCCAGAGGACACTGTCCACTGTGCATTGCTCCCCAGCTCCACAGAGCTGCCCGGACACCTGTCCTGCCCCAGGTGGGCTCTTGTACGTTTCCTTGCTGGTGGTAGGCTCTTTTTTGGCTTAAATTAGCCCAAACTGTTTGCAGCTGAAAAGTCTTAGCTACCATAAACTTGCCTACATGCTGATCATGAAAAGCCAATAAAGACTAAGAATTCAAAGATATGGGATAGAAGGAGGAGAAATAATAACAATTAATACAGTGGGGCTTCTGAAGAATCAGGGAAAATGGGATCGAGGTCACTCCAGTAGACGGGTCTTTGACAGGAGAGAAACTTGTTTCACTGAACTGAGAGGAATTGAGGCAACAAAGGGATAGAGATTTTTATGAAGATTTGGGGCAGGGGAGGTAATGTCAAAGTTATCTGTGTTGGATGACTTCTTTCTAAGAAAGACGAAACATTGCTGAGAAGATGGAGAGGCTATATTCAATATCTTGTAAGAACCTTTAAGGAAAAAGAATATGAAAACAAATATACGTATGTATATGCATGACTGAGACATGATGCTGTACACCAGAAACTGACACATTGTAACTGACTGTATTTCAACTAAAAAAAAAAGAGGTGACGAGTTTAAAAGTTTAAATGGCTGCCGTGGGGACCGGCTGAGGAGCTTTCGGACCACTGGAGGCATTGCAATGGGAACAGGCAACAACATGAGTCTGCATAACTGGGTACCTTCCTCGCAGACAGCTTGAGAAAGACACAGAGGGAGTCACACATTTTATCTGAAGTACTTCCTAAACTTTGTGCTAAATGTATCCTTTGTTTTCAGTTATGATCTTAAAGCAAAAAAAAAAGTGCCAGAATAAAAATGTATTTGCCAAACTTTAAAGGCTGTCAAATTTGGAAGCATTAAATTGAAAAATTGAAATAAACTTTGGCGGGGAAAAAACCCAAATCTGTTTCAATGACGTCTTGGTTTTGTTCTCTATGTAAAACTTAAAGTACATATGAATGGCCAGCAGAGGGAGCCAAAACCATGCATATAACTTTGTTTTCTTACAAAGCTTTTAGGAAAGTGCATTAAGAATTGTAAAATGCAAACGAACCTCATCTTCCAAGAATATATGCAAAAATCATATAAATCATATAACTTAATGCTACTCTGATGCCAAGTACATTAGGGAAAATTTCAAAGCTAGAAAGGGATTCTGAATGTCCAGCAGTTCAGAGGAGCAGCATACCCCCCAGTCCTCCCTCCCGCGCCCCCTTCCCCTTTTCTCTCTGAGGCCAGTTTGTAGCAACTCCCCAAAGCTAGGTAATCTGTATTCTATTTCGGTGCAAACATCCTGTGAGTTTTATCAGCACTTAATACCTCCTGTTTCAGGGAGCGTATTGGTTACAGGTGTGCTGACCAAAACCAGGAGGGCCTCTGGCTCAGACCTCTTAAGTCAGGCCTCAGGTGTAACTTGGGAAAAGAGAAGGGACACATTTCTTGTGGAAGTTTTGTTTGAAAAAATTTGCTGCCCCTAAATACTTGTGTCTTTCCGTTTTCTGCACGATCCCTGCATTAGTTAGGGTATGCTGTTTATAAACAAGAGAATCCAGCTATGACATACTTAGGGAAGGCATTTCTTGAAAGGACACTATCCTTTAAATAGTCTATAACTAAAATCTGGGGGAAATACTTTGTAGTTAAAAATGACAATAAGAGTTTATTTTGAACATCTTTATGTTAACAAATTGGAAAATTTATATTCAATGGATAACTCCTAGAAAAATACAACTTTCCAAAATTGACATTAGAATAGCATAAAACAGAACAGAACTATTTTTACAAATCCATGTATTATTAAACACCTTCCTATAAAAACCAACCAACCAACAAACCAACCTCAGGCCCAAATGCCTTCACTGTTTAGGTTCTAGCAAATATTTAAGAAATATTTGGGAACCAAAAGTCATCTGAAACAAAGCCTTCCAGAGAAGAAAAAAAAAAAGAGCTAGTAGCCCCCATTCCTGTGAGACTGGCATCACCCCGCTATCAAAGCCCAACCAGGGACTTCCACTTCCACAAAGATGGGTTACACGTACTTTTTCCTATTTCTCTCAGTATGTACAGGTTAATAGGCAAAACATGATAAATAAAACAAACACAAGATGGCTCTGAAAAATAGCAAGGGGAAGGAAGACTGCATAGGGAACTTGGACACAAGGAATGATGCGCTGGTAAGTGGCCTGGATTTTCTTTCTATTTCATATAGCTCAGGTTTAAAAAAAACTAGTTTTTTCTTACCCATTGTATCTTTGTCACATAGTAAAGTATCTGGCAAATAGGAGGTACCTGATGAATAAATGAATGAATAAATGGTCACTAAGTAGTGTATCTGCTAAGCATTCAGGACTACTGAATTCACTCTCAGAGGAAAAACAAACTCAAGCCCTGATCGTTTGGAATTTATTATATCTGACCTAAGCATTGGCCAATTTAAAAAGAACCATACAAAGTGAGGGGGGAAATTTGGCTGAAACTACAAACTATAAACACAAAATAAACTGCTTGTTAGATATGGATAGTGATGGTAAGAAGGTTGTTTCCCTTCCATACAGTGAAGAAAAATACTATGGAAAAAGCAGAACTTTAGGAAATTGGTGAATATGAAAAAGAATATTCTAAATCAAGGATTAAAATATAGGTTATGAAAAAGAAACAAAGTATGAACACTGCTAAGGCTACATGATATGTATGGCCCACTGTCCGAAGTAACCTGAAAAATGTATTCTGCCGTTTCAGACACTACAGAGAATGAAGGGAAAAGAAACAGTAAAAGGGAAAAAAGCAAGACGTAGGCATTTTCTTTTAATTACTTTATGCAAGACATAGGCTAACGTAAAGCACTCAGTGCCTAGCAATTGCTAAGTGTCAATAATACTAGACAATCAAGAATCCACACATCGATGGCACCTGCTCACAGGGCCACTTTGCTTGCTCCCGGGGGCATCCTTGGCAGTGTCATCCACATGAACGGATGTGTGCAGCCAACAGCCTGCATGGCCAAACACTGCAGCCTTGCTCACATAAGCATTTACGTTTCTGAGTACTTTAGAACTACAATCTGTGGTAGCCATAACACACCCAAGTTGGCATTGCTCACTTTCCAGGAAAAGCAAATAAATATATAAAGGAGAGCGTACATGATTCTTCTGTGAATTAGCATCCCAAGATTCATACCTGTAATGGATTTAGGATACTGTGCTGGGGAGTGGGGCTGGAGGTGCAGAAGGATTGTCCCAGACGCTGTTTGCATACTCTTTCTCTTACAAACTAGACTCAGATAAAGTATTCTGCAAATTGACATGACTTGGCATTCCACGTGTAAATCCTTGCGTAAATAAGTACAGGGTGACATGTTTAAATCCTTCAGGAAATAACAGTTTTTATTTGAATGACCTTCTGTGAAATAGCTTTCCTGACAATTTCTACATTTATTCATGAAGACACACTGTCAGCATTGCAAGATAGCCAGGAAGAAGGAGAAAAAAAATCCTATTACACTGACAGAACGATTTCCTTAGTTAATATAATCAGATAGTACAGCTATATTCCTTATTAATCTGAATTTACTTCAAACTAAAGAGCTATGTTTACTTTGTGATAACATTAGACATTTGCAAAATAAGTTTCTGACAATTCACATAAATTTATTTTTGCAATAATCAGGAGGCTTTTAAAAAGGGCACTGAATTGGCATTAGATCAAGATGAAATAAACTGATCTTTAAAAAAAACTTTGTCAGAGGTTTTGCTAGGCTTCCAGCAAAGCAGTATGAGGTGTCTGCTTAATAAATACACAATTTTTAACTTTATTATATTTTTTTGCTTTACCTGGAAAAGTTACTGATGTAATTTGCCAACACTTTTAAAACCAGATCATTTTAAACCAGATTTTCTCGTCTAATGTTTTAAGACTCTAGGACAAGAGGCAACAAAAGGGAAAGACACTTTAACATTAATTTGTCTGATTATTTTTTCATATGAAAATAAGACAACTATAAGGCAGTGTTCTCAAGTTTACCTGATTATGGAGGCCTACGTGGGGTGCTTGTTTAAAAGTATGGCTTCCCACACCTCACCTTAGAGGTTCTGATTCCTCAAGTTTGGGACGGGGCTCAGGAATGCAGATTATTAAAAGCACCTAGACAAGTTTCACAATCAGGTCAATGAGGAACATACTTGGTGCCACGGGAAGAAAACCGACCTCGTCTTAGGGTTCAAAACACCAAGAATGTCAGTGCTTCTGTGTGTCCTTAACCAAGTCATTTGATCTCATTAGGTCTCAATTTCCTCATTAAAAAAACAAAACTAAACAACAACAAGTCTGTTTTTAGTGTATAAACAAAACCCCCTGAAGACAGGGACCAGCAGGGTTTTGCTCACAGCCCCCTCCTCTGTCCCTGGCACAAAGCAGCCTCTTGTTTACTATTTACTGACTAATTCACTAGTTAGACAACCTGTAAGATTTCTTTTTCAACTTTACAATTATATGATTCTAAAATAAATAAGTAATGAAACAACTCATTTGGTCAGTCATTTACAAAATAACAGTTATTCTCAAAGCAAAACGTAATAGAAACCAAAAAAGGAGCCCATTCCTTTTGCCTGGTCTCAGGGCTGCACATTCCTGGTGCGTATTTCAGAGGATCTGACCTGGGTGCTGTGATTTCGTATCCTGCTCACAGGGCTGTGATGGTGAAAGGCAGTGAATTGGAAGCACGTAGCTCAAAGTCGAGTCTGGAAAACCCAGTAAATTCTGTGGAAAACAGAGTCAGTTCTCTTGCTACACATACAGGAATACTGTAGGATGACTTGCAGGATTTTTGTTACTTCAGTCCCAAAACATACTGTCAAGTAACAAGTCTAGAATTATCAGGAACCTTCCCTGGCACCCAGGACTGTGTAGTCGTAAGTGAAATGATGACCTTTCAAGTCCCCACACCAGCAGCAACAACACCCACTGGGAAATGCAAATTCTTGAGCGCCGCCCCAGACCTAATGAATCAGAAACCCTGGACGTGGGACACCGAAGCTACAATAAAACAGGACTTCTGGGTGGTTTTCTATAAACCTCCTACAGTATAAGAGGATTGAGAAAACCACATCATGTATCTAGTCAACTGTGTATCAATACACTCAGTTAGCAAACATATAACAACATGGTTTTATATCATAACTTAAGTTTCCTCCTTTTGAAAAAAAAAAAAACCTGAAATACTCATCCTGAAATTTAAAAAAAAGTAAATCACTGGCTTTTAAAATATTCAAGTCCTAACTACTATATATAAAATAGATAAATAGCAAGGTCCTACTGTACAGCACAGGGAATTATATTCAACACCTTGTAATAACCTACAGTGAAAAAGAATATGAAAAGGAATGTGTGTGTATATATATATCTGAATCACTATATTGTACACCAGGAATTAACACAATGTAAACTGACTATACTTCAATTAAAAAAGGATATTCAAGTCCTAATTTTTCCATTTTACAAGTACAAATTTTTAATAAAAATATCACCAAGTAATACCAAATTTCAATATTATTAAAATATTAACAATAGAAAATGAGACTGTGGGTATACAGTACTAAGTCCCAAGGTTCTGAGGTTTTTCTTAATTCAAATAGCAATTCTGATTTAGAACTGAGGCTGTGTGAGATTCTAGGGGTGTAACTAGACATTAAAAATTCACGATTCTGTGTTCTGTGTCAAGGTAAGCTCCCAGCTGCAGAATGCTGAAAATCCTCCAGCTACACTTCCTAAGGTATCAGCAAAGAGGAGAGGACTTTTTATTCTGAGAGCCGAGGAGAGATGGAGGTGCTGCGCTGCCGTCCATCGGCTGCTGATCCCCCGGGTTACAGGGCAAGGGCTGTGAGGAGTCACAGCCGGAAGGTCAGAGGGTGGCCGCGCATCGCACACCGCGCTACGGCTTCGGAGAAAGCGAGTTTTAAGGATGTCTGGTTGTTGTTGTTGTTGTTGTTGTTGTTGTTGTTGTTGTTGTTGTTGTTGTTGTTTTAACATTTTCCCCAAGTCCTAAAACTCCCCCAAGAGGAGGAGGTTGGCTTAAACGCAGAGAAGGCCCGGGCGGGCCGGAGGGCAGCGCCTAGTCGGGGACGGGGAAAGGCAGGGCGCTGACGACCTCCCCGGACTCGGAGACGATGGCGTCGTAGACCCAGCGGCGGCCGCAGCGGCACTCGGGCCCGCACTTGGTGGAGTTGCACTTGGGGCAGGGGTAGAAGCAGCCCAGGCAGTTCTTCTCCAGGCAGTCGCACAGATCCGCGTCGTTGCAGATAAGCCTGCCGCTTCTGTCATACTTCTTCATCACTCTGCCAAGACAAAGCATGTCACCGCGCGGATGTGCGAATTCCTCAACATCCAGAATAAACTCTCGCGCGGCAGTCTTCAGACATAGGCTGCCTTTACCCCGAGCAAGCAGCAGCCGGGGAGGCCCCAGCCACCCTTCAGAATTGTGTACGGCAGCGATGCCCTCGGAAAGTCACGCAGTGTGCCACCAGTGGCCAGCGCAGCCAGGCCTGCCACTCAGAGTAACGCTGCGTTTTTCTGGCTTGCTGGAGCAGGTAATAGCCCACCTACACAGATTTTGAGGAAGAGCTGATGAAAAACTATCAAAAGCTTCCTTCAACAAATTTTTACTTAAAAATATAACCACTCTTGATGGCATCTCCCCTAATAAATTACCTTCTTTTTTTTCTGCCCTAAGAAGAAGTACTATAGTGAATACAATTACATTTTGAATGACTCAAGACAGACATTAGAACTGTCAGTTAGTATGCCAATGCTGTTAAAAACAAAAACAAAAAAACAAACTGAAAGCTCCTTTGCTAAGAGTCTCCAGATGCCACGGCTTCAGTTGCTTTCTGATTCCTTGTTGCACCCAGTGTGGAGGGAGAAAGCAGGTGACTGTGGGGGTAGGGTCTGTCGTAAGATCTGAGTGAAGCCAGATGCTCTGTCCCAGGGGAGAGCCCCAGTGTCTACACCTGGTCCTCCGCCAGCCTCTCTAACACAGCCAGGAAGCAAAACGCTTTCACCAGAATTATGCCACCCTCTCAAAACCAAACTAATTTGAAATGAATCATTCAAAACCAAGCTGCTTGAAACCCTTAACACAACAAAACTACCTCTGTACAGCCTGTGTCCATTACTACCAGTGGAGTCAAAAGGGCTGTGAAATCAGGACTTTCTACATTCTTGGCTCCCAAGCAGGCATGACACCTCCTTCCCTTCCTGTTAAGCAATGCTGCTCCATCCCCTTCCCTCTCCTCATAAAATGGGGATGGTTAAGGATCATTATGCAGACTTGCCTGATTATCTCACTTGAGCAAGAATGCCTTTTCCAACGAGGATTTACATTTGAAGCATTTCCTCTAAGGAACGAGAGCTCCCACACCCACCAGGAAATGCAGGTGTCAGCAGACAAGGAGACGCAAAATTTCTTACTGGAATGACAGGAGTGGGTGGTCACACAGCCAACAGAGAGGTCGGCTCAGACTCCTCCTCCTCCCTGTGCCTTCACCCAAACACTCCCTGCCTTGCTCAGACATCCAGACACAGATCGTACAGTTTCCTGCCCATCCGATGCTATCTTTTATAAAATTCCGAGCTATCATATGTGCATAAAGTGTACAGACCATCCACGCACAGATAAAGAAGAATAAAACACACTTCCTCGTGCCCATTGCCCAGCTTAATAAAGGAGTGTTGTGCCTTTGACGCCCTCCTCATGCCCCACCCACTGCATCCCTCAACCTGGCCCTCTGAGGGGAACCACACACCTGAATGTTATAAAATTCATCTCCTTGTTTTACTGTTAATTATGCCATACGTGTATGTATCTCCAAGTGCATTGCCTTTTCCCTCCTGTAATTTGATTTGTAAATTTGACATCAGGATTTCAGATCCATCCATGGTGGTGCAGGTAGAAGGAGTCAAGTGTCTTCACTTCTATATGTATTCCACGGCACGGATGCACAAGCTACGCATCTTTTCCATCATGGATGGCCTTGTGGATGATTATTACTTTCTTTGCTATTGCAGAGATGCTATGAATTTCTCAGACATGTCCTATTGCACATGTGTAAGAGTTCTGCCAGGATATACACCCAGGAGTGAGGATGTTGGGTCACAAGGTACACAGGTAATGCCAAGCTGTTTTAAAATAGTGATTGCACTATTTTACATTCAATTCACGTCCCATACCTTCATCAACAGTGCTGTCAGAAGACTAAACTTTTTGCCTATCTGAGCAGCGGGGCACTCGCCAAACTGTACCAGTGAGGTTCAGTATCCTGAATGTGCCTTAGCCTTTTCCTCTATGAAATGCCTGTTTGGTTCATTTTTCTCTTAGGATGTCCATCTTTTTCTTATTGACTTGCATGTATTTTACACACTGATCTTTTAGATTGTAAATAACCTCTACCTTGTGATATTTCTCTCATTATTTTTAGAGTGTCTTGCAATGGGCATAAATTCTTAATTTTAATGTAGTCAAAAGTATCAGCCTTTTCCTTTATGGTTTTCTTAATTTATGCCTCTGATGTGCTAGCTATAATGGAATTTATGATACTTCTGTGGCCGTTTGATACTCAAATTCTTTCCCACGGTGATATTATTTCTCCTTTTAATGATACATCTTTCTTACTTTTAATCATCTTTCCTACTACACTGTTACTCTAGTGCAAGGACTTCTGAAGCCTGTTTTCACGAAATTGATGCCTAGTTTGGGAGTATAGTCTATTTCTTGAAATTGCTAACTTCCCGATGTGATGGGGTGATACTGTACTTTATAAAATATATTTTAAAATCATAAAAAAGGAGGCATCTTTTAATTACTTAGCTTTGTCAAGGAGAATTCATGCATTTCATAATCCCACAGATCAAGTATAAATCATGATCTTACTTGCATTTTACAGAAAAATACTCATTCATCTTTGACATCCGCGCTTTCTTTTTCTGCTCCCTTGTTTCAGGATTAAAGTCCGCTACCTGTGGTCCCGGGTTTTGAAACGCCAAACATTTTAACTGCCGCTCTATCTGCTGCTATGAGACAAATAAAATGTATTAGTAGTAAGAACCAGATAGTTTTATCTGTTATACATTGTATCAAAATTAAGTTTCTGACACTAATATATATAAAATAAACAAGGACCTACTATATAGCACAGGGAACTATATTCAATTTCTTATAATAACATATAATGGAAAAGAATCTGAAAATATATGTATATATATATATGTATATGTCTAACTGAATCACTTTGCTCTACACCAGAAACTAACATTGTAAATCAACTACACCTCAATTAAAAAAAATTTTTTAAACGATGTTTCTGTAGCAGTTACCATAATGGCATGAAAGTTTAGTTGTTTTACCTAGAGAAATAAACAGTTTCATCTGACTAAGTTTCAAAGGATGATGTAAATTTTTCAAATTAGGTCATTCTTTCTCAATAAACAAATACATAGTGTAAAAGTTGTATGATAAAAATATTTAAATAGAGAGACGGAGAAGATGGCGGAGTAGAAGGACGCTCGCAGGTCACCCTCTCCCACAGATACACCAAGACCCACATCTACAGACCCACTCAGCCAACCAGAGCACCTGTGGAACTCCGACAGAACATTGCCCTCTTCAAAAGATAAAGACGCCAAAAATCGGTAGGAGAAAAGGAAAAAAGAAAGAACAAAAGGCAAAGCAGCGCGGGACGGGTCCCGCGGGGAGGGAGCGGCAAAGGAGGACTGGCGCTCGCTGGGTGGGTCTCCCCTCTCCAACTGAGAGGCCAGCGGGACGGAGGGGAAGCCTCCGAGGCTCGGATCTGTACAGAGCAGCCCTTGACTAACAGAACTAAGTTAAAGGGGCACAGAGCGTCCCCCCGACACCCAGCCTGAGACGCGGGCCGGCAGTGGCAGGCAGGGCCAGGCTGCACAAGCCAGGAGGAGGATGGAAGTGGCTGCACGGAGGCAGCCCCGGGGGAACGCAAGGGGCTGCGCTGTGGATGTGGCTGTGGCTGTGGGTGCACAGGGCAGAACAACCTGGGCCCTCCATAAAACAGCAAGGTTGATGTGCTCTCGGGGGAAGGGTGCACACCCCCATCTCTGAAAACCCGCGAAAGTTTTCGGGGGAAGAGAGGCGGGGCTCAGGCACAGCCGCCATATCCTCCCTGCTGAGCACCCAGGCGGGGGCGGGGGCGAAACCTGCATCCGCACCGAAGGGCTCAGCAGCCTCAAAGGCCAGACTGAGACTGGCCTGCAGCCCGGGGCAGATAGGATCCTTCCATCCTGGTCCCTCAGAGAACTTGCTCCACAAAGACAAACAAGGAGCTGGGTTTTGGCTCGGAGCAGGGACACGGCTGTCCCTCGGTCTTCCCCGAGCCCACCCACGGAGCGCCGACCAGGGCGGAGCGCCGACCAGGGCGGCGCCGAGCGGAGCGCGCAGCCGCACAGAGCAGCGGAGCTACTGGCGGTGGCGCAGGTAGAGCGAGAGTGGCCCCCCGCCTTTCGGGCAGGAACACAGCCCCTGACCGAGGTGCTGGGAGGGGGCACGACCCGCCCTCCTACCTGGCCAGTCTGCAACATCTGACTGGGGCATCCAGAGGGGCAGCGACCCGCCCGCCCACAGCAGAGAGCTGCACCTGACCCAGTGTTAGGAGGAGGCGCGATCTGCTTGCCGACCGGTGCTGGGAGCAGCACAGAAGAGGGCGCCAACGGAGGGCCTCTGAAAACAGCAAGCTGAGCTTCCAAAACAGGACGAAGACAGAAAGACTTCACATTAAAAGCACACAGACTCCAGGAGAACACCGACAACCCCCCCGCTTTTTTTTTTTTTTAAATCTGTTTTTACCTGTTCTATTTTCTATTACTCTCTTAATCTTTACTTCTTAATTCATTTCTATTTCTCTTGGGTTTTGATGTCCTGCTATTGATTAGACACAGGTTTCAAATACATCTATTCATCTCCCCCCCCTTTTTTGTAAAGGTTTTAAAAGGACATCTCAACCCGATTAATACTCTGCTTCAACTCACTCTTCTATTATTCATTATACACTGTTTTCAAACCCTCTTTCTCCCTTCTTTTAAAATTCTTTCTCTCTCTCTCTTATTTTTTTTTTCTTTTTTTCCTAAGTTCTATTCCTAAATAGGCATCAGATAGATAAAATCCTTAAGGACCAAAATAAACAACTGATACTCCATAAACCACAGTGCCAAAGAGGTATGAGCAAGATGAAGAAGCAGAAAAACCTTTCCCAATTAAAAGAACAAGAGAAATCCCCTGAAAGAAAGATCAACGAAATAGACATTGATAGCCTACTAGATCAAGATTTCAAAAAAGGAGTGATCGAATTGCTGAAGGAATTAAAAGAGGTAGTGTTTAGAGATATAAAATATGTCAAAAATGAAATTGAAGCTATAAAGAAGAGCCAAGTAGAATGGGTAAACTCATTGACAGAGATGAGGAATGATCTAATAGCTGTGCAAAGCCGACTAGATAATGCAGAGGAACGAATTAGTGATCTAGAAGACAGGGCAATAGAAAGCACCCATTCAGAAGAACTACAAGAGAAGCAAATAAAAAATAATGAAAATAGCATAAGGGACCTATGGGATAATATAAAGCGTCCCAATCTTCGCATAATAGGGGTCCCAGAAGGAGAAGAAAGATCAAAGGGGATTGAAAAGGTTTTTGAAGAAATCATGACTGAAAACTTACCAAACTTAAAGAAGGAATCAGATACCCAAGTACAGGAAGCTCAGAGGGTCCGAAACAGGAAGAACCCAAATAGACCCACACCAAGACATAGCATAATCAAGATGGCCAGAGTCAAGGATAAAGAAATGATTCTAAAGGCAGCAAGAGAAAAGCAAAGAGTAAGTTACAAGGGAACCCCCATAAGGCTCTCAGCTGATTTCTCTACACAAACGCTACAGGCCAGAAGGGAGTGGCAAGATATATTCAAAGCCCTGAATGAAAAAAAGATGCAGCCTAGGATCCTTTATCCAGCAAGGCTATCCTTGAGGATAGAAGGAGAAATAAAGAGTTTCACAGACAAAAAAAAGCTGCAGGAGTTTAGCAACACTAAACCCATGCTAAAAGAAATATTGAAAGGGCTATTCTAAATAGAAAAGCAGCAGGATGCTACAGAAATGAGAAACACACAACTGGAAAGGTGATAACTCATGAATTACAAATAAAGTAAACATGAAATTATAAAAGAAGACATACAAATCACTGAGAGTGGGAGAGGGAGGCAGGGAAATAGAGAATATTTTTTTCTTTCTTTTTTAAATTTTTTTAACAGTAGGATGGGTTTGAGATCATGTTACTATCAGTTTAATAAAAACAGTTATAGTAATGGGTTGACAGATTTACAAAAAAGGGTAACCACAAGCCAAAAATTTACAAAGGAGTCACAAAAATTAAATAAAATCCATGATAATACAAAGGAAAATTACCAAACCACAAAAGGAAGAAGAAAGGAACAAAGAGGATACACCAATTCAACTGCAAAGATAAGTTCAAAATGGCAATAAACACACATCTATCATTAATTACTGTAAATGTTAATGGACTAAATGCTCCAGTCAAAAGACACAGAGTGGCAGACTGGATAATAAAGCAAGAACCTTCAATATGCTGCATACAAGAGACCCACTTTAGGGAGAAGGACACATATAGATTGAGAGTGAAAGGATGGAAAAGGATATTCCATGCAAATGGAAAAGCCAAAAAAGCAGGTGTTGCAGTACTGATTTCAGACAAAATAGACTTTAAAACAAAGGCCATAAAGAAAGATAAAGAAGGACATTTTATAATGATTAAAGGAGTGATACAAGATGAGGATATTACACTCGTTAATATATATGCACCCAATATAGGAGCACCTAAGTACATACAAGAATTACTAACAGAGATAAAGGGGGATATTGATGGGAATACAATCATAGTTGGAGATTTTAACACTGCATTAACATCACTAGACAGATCTTCCACACAGAAAATAAACAAGGCAACAGAGAAATTAAATACTACAATAGAAAAACTAGATTTGGTGGATATTTTCAGAGCATTACACCCCCAAAAAATAGGATATACATTCTTTTCAAGTGCACATGGAACATTTTCCAGGATCGATCATGTACTTGGGCACAAAAGAAACCTCAACAATTTTAAGAAGATAGAAATTATCTCAAGCATCTTTACTGACCACAATGCCATGAAACTGGAAATCAACAACAGAGAAACAAAGGAGAAAAAAAGGAAAGCATGGAGATTAAACAACATGTTATTGAAAAAACAATGGATCAATGAGGAAATCAAAGCTGAAATTACAAAATACCTTGAGACAAATGATAATGAAAGCACAACCACTCAAAACCTATGGGACACAGCAAAGGCAGTGCTAAGAGGGAAGTTTATAGCGATACAGGCCTTCCTCAAAAATGAAGAACAATCTCAAAGAAACAATTTAACCCACCACCTGAATGAATTAGAAAAAGAAGAACAAAAAGCCCCAAAAAGCAGCAGAAGGAAGGAAATAATAAAGATCAGAGAGGAATTAAATACAATAGAGATTAACAAGACCATAGAAAAAATCAACCAAACCAAAAGCTGGTTTTTTGAAAAAGTAAATAAAATCGACAAACCTCTGGCCAAACTCACAAAGAAGAAAAAAGAGAGAGCACAAATTAGCAAAATAAGAAAGGAAAATGGAGAAATGACAACAAACAAAATAGAAATACAGAATATCATATGAGAATATTATGAAAAACTATATGGAACCAAACTGGATAACCTAGAGGAGATGGACAAGTTTCTGGAAACATACTGTCCACCAAAACTGAATCAAGAAGAATCTGAACACTTGAACAATCCGATCACTAGAAAGGAAATAGAAATAGCAATTAAAAACCTCCCTACAAATAAAAGTCCAGGACCGGACGGCTTCACCGGGGAATTCTACCAAACATACAAAGAAGAACTCATACCAGTCCTTCTCAAACTCTTCCAGACTATTGAAAAGGAGGGAATACTCCCAAACTCATTCTATGAAGCCACCATCACCCTGATACCAAAACCAGGCAAAGACACTACAAAAAAAGAGAATTATAGGCCAATATCACTGATGAACATAGACGCCAAAATCCTCACCAAAATTTTAGCAAATAGAATCCAACAACACATAAAAAAGATTATACATCATGACCAAGTGGGGTTCATCCCAGGGACACAAGGCTGGTTCAACATACGCAAATCAATCAGTGTAATACATCACATCAACAAGAGAAAGGACAAAAACCACATGATCATCTCAATCGATGCAGAAAAAGCATTTGATAAAATTCAACACCCATTTATGATAAAAACTCTCGCCAAAGTGGGTATAGAAGGAACATATCTCAACATCATAAAAGCTATATATGACAAACCTCCAGCCAGCATAGTACTCAACGGTGGAAAAACTCAAAAGCTTCCCACTAAAATCTGGGACAAGACAAGGATGCCCAGTATCACCACTCCTATTCAACATAGTCCTGAAAGTCCTAGCCACAGCAGTCAGGCAAGAGAAAGAAATAAAAGGGATCCAAATTGGAAAAGAAGAGGTAAAAGTGTCATTATATGCTGATGACATGTTACTATATATAGAAAACCCTAAAAGGTCCACACAAAAGCTACTAGAGCTGATTGAAGAATTCAGCAAGGTAGCAGGTTACAAAATTAACGTTCAAAAGTCAGTTGCATTTCTTTACACTAAGGATAAATCAACAGAAGAAGAAAGTAAAGAAACAATCCCCTTTAAAATAGCACCCAAAGTAATAAAATATCTGGGAATAAATCTAACCAAGGAGGTGAAAGAATTATACACAGAAAACTATAAACCATTGATGAAGGAAATTAAAGAAGACTTTAAAAAATGGAAAGATATTCCATGCTCTTGGATTGGAAGAATCAATATTGTTAAAATGGTCACACTGCCCAAGGCAATCTACAGATTTAATGCAATCCCTATCCAATTACCCAGGACATATTTCACAGAACTAGAACAAATCATAATAGAATTCATATGGAACCATCAAAGACCTAGAATTGCCAAAGCATTACTGAAGAGAAAGAAAGAGGCTGGAGGAATAACTCTCCCAGACTTCAGACAATACTATAGAGCTACAGTCATCAAGACAGCATGGTATTGGTACCAAAACAGACATATAGACCAATGGAACAGAATAGAGAGCCCAGAAATGAACCCACAAACTTTTGGTCAACTCATCTTCGACAAAGGAGGGAAGAATATACATTGGAATAAAGACAGTCTCTTCAGCAAATGGTGTTGGGAAAACTGGACAGCAGCATGTAAAACAATGAAGCTAGAACACTCCCTTACACCATATACAAAAATCAACTCAAAATGGATTAAAGACTTAAACATAAGACAAGATACAATAAACCTCCTAGAGGAAAACATAGGCAAAACATTATCTGACATACATTTCAAAAATTTTCTCCTAGAAGAAATAAAAGGAAGAATAAACAAATGGGACCTAATGAAACTTACAAGCTTCTGCACAGCAAAGGAAACCAGAAATAAAACAAGAAGAAAACCTACGGAATGGGAGAAAATTTTTGCAAGTGAAACCGACAAAGGCTTGATCTCCAGAATATATAAGCAGCTCATATGACTCAATAAGAAAAAAAATAAACAACCCAATCCAAAAATGGGCAGAAGACCTAAACAAGCAATTCTCCAAGGAAGACATACAAATGATCAAAAAGCACATGAAAAAATGCTCCATATCACTAATTATCAGAGAAATGCAAATCAAAACTACAATGAGGTATCACCTCACACCAGTCAGAATGGCCGTCATTCAAAAATCCACAAATGACATATGTTGGAGAGGCTGTGGAGAAAGGGGAACCCTCCTACACTGCTGGTGGGAATGCAGTTTGGTGCAGCCACTATGGAAAACAGTGTGGAGATTCCTCAAAAGACTAGGAATAGACTTACCATATGACCCAGGAATCCCGCTCCTGGGCTTGTATCCAGAAGGAAATCTACTTCAGGATGACACCTGCACCCCAATGTTCATAGCAGCACTATTTACAATAGCCAAAACATGGAAACAGCCTAAATGTCCATCAGCAGGTGACTGGATAAAGAAGCTGTGGTATATTTACACAATGGAATACTACTCAGCCATAAAAACCGACAACATAAAGCCATTTGCAGCAACATGGATGCTCCTGGAGAATGTCATTCTAAGTGAAGTAAGCCATAAAGAGAAAGAAAAATACCATATGAGATCGCTCATATGTGGAATCTAAAAAACAAAAACAAAAACAAACAAACAAACAAAAACAAAGTGTAAATAAAGGACAGAAATAGACTCAGACAGAGAATACAGACTTGTGGTTACCAGGGAGGTGGAGGGTGGGAAGGGATAGACTGGGATTTCAAAATTGTAGAATAGACTACACTGTATAGCACAGGGAAATATACACAAAATGTTATGATAACTCACAGAGAAAAAAATGTGACAATGAGTGTGCATATGTCCATGAATAACTGAAAAATTGTGCTGAACACTGTAATTTGACACAACATTGTAAAATGATTATAAATCAATAAAAAATGTTAAAAATATATTTAAATAATCAAGGGAGAAACAAAGAATTCCTTTTATACTTTCAAAACAACACTTGGCTTCTCAAATCTGCTGAGGATGAAAGTCAGAATTAGCATTTTATGGATAAGGAGAAGGGGGTAAAAGCCCTTCCACCCAGGTTGTGTCTCAAAACACAAAGTACACACAGCCCTCCCCTTCAGTGCTCTAGGCCGTGTCTCAGAACTCACTCCCAGGGAGTGTGGACCCCATCAGGGCTCCGACACAGAAGGAAGCCACCTGAAGGAGCCATTCTCAGTCAAAGCCAGACTGGAAGTAGAAAATCTTGCTGGAAGGACATTCTAGAGTGTTTTTAGAAATTTTCAAAAGTCTCTGGTTGGAGATAATTAGAAATTAAATGGGTCCTAATCGAAAATACAAGTAATAAGGATGCTTCAATCAATCCTAATAACTGATTTTGAACATGCACACTTCTGTCATGAGGGAAAGGAATGCTCCTTTGAAGGATTTTAGAAGAAAATAATCTGAGTGGCCCCCAAACACTTAGGCTAACATGTACATGAAATACTACATTCGGAAGCAAAAGGGAAACTTTCAGTGTATGAATTTCAATGTTAACACATTAGTGGCAGAATCTCAGGTTTTTCTGCAGCTCATTTAGTATAACTATAGTCTATAGTTAAATAAATCTAAAATAATATCACGTATGTTTCTTTAAACTGTCATTTTGTTGTGCATGTATGGCTTTGTTTTATAAACTTAACCTTATGAAGCAATCCTGTATTTAGGTACAGATGTGCAGTAAGTAGAACTTAGTACCATGTATTATTATTCTCAGTAGCAAAACAAGAGTTTAAGAATGTCTATGCCTGTGCTCAGATCTTGGCTCAGCCACATGTTACTGGTGTGCCTTGAGTCACTTCCCACTTCTTCAAAGCCCCTGTTTCTCCTCTTGCAAAATAGGTTAAAACAGTATCTTGTGATAAGGGTTAGGCGAGTAACATAGGCCAAGTTTTAAAACCATGGCTAGCATGTAATTGGAAAAAACACAAGGGTTTGTTGAATACAAATACTTGACCACATTCTCTACACACATTCTACTGCAAGGGCAGGATTTTATTGCACAGGACGCTGCGGGCAGCGAAGCTCAGAGGAGATACGTGAGGTGAGAGCAGTCTAGTGATGCGCAGAGTTAAGAGGAGGGGATACCCAGTCGGCACAAGGGAACAGAGATCCTTCTGGGGCAGTCCCGTCTAGGTCCATCTTCCCACCCAAATCCAGAGCATCCCAGAGATCCGCAAGTTGGGAGCCCCTCAGATACCATGGAATCACAGTATCCACATGCCTTACCAGTTGCTTCTGCCCGAGGTGACTGTTTTTCTCAGGAGAACTTTGACCTGCATGTCTCTCTTGGGTAGAACCATTTTTTTCTGATTGTTCACTCATTTCTGATCGCTAAAAAAAGTAACTGGAAAACAAGTAAAACACATGAATAGCATACCTCCCCATAACTTAATCCTGTGACCTTCCTGCTCTCTCCTTACATCTTACTTTCTTTCAAAGCCAGACTTACTGGAAAAGTCACTCGCTTTCCTGGCTTCTTTTTGTACCACTCACTCTGAAATCCTGCATCCGACTCCCCCAGAACACCTGACTAATGCTCTTCTCTGCCTGGTGTTCCACGAGCAAGTTGGCTGTACCTTTTACAGTTCTTTGCATCATGGACCCGGCTGCAGCAGGCAACATGGGGCCATTCACTCCCACTTAGGAGCACTAGGAATCCTCAGACCTCCATTCTTCCCCCTTTACACTTACTCCCTTGAAAAAGAGGAAGATGTGTTAACGTCATACATCCCCAGTGACCGTGAAATCTTATCCGCTCCCAGGGTTTCCCTTCAGAAATCACTGCCCAGGCTGCCTCTAAAAGCCCTGAGCCCCTCACTTTTCACTCGAGTTTCTGTTACAGTTTTCATACAACTTGGGCTAAATGAAAGTCCTCAGTTTCCCTAAAACTCAGCTGCTAAAATGCCTGTAATTTACTTTGAAATACTTCAGTGTATATACAAGACGCCTGTGTGTGTGTGTGTGTGTGTGTGTGTGTGTGTGTGTGTGTGTGTGTGTGTGTGTGTGTGTGTGTGTCTCAGGTGAAGCTAACACAGGGAACCACTCACAAATGCACCATCCAGGCTGCTCTGCAGTATTGTGTCTGAGAGGACCACACCCCAGAGGAGACTTCCCCAGTCCTGCTGCCTCCCTGTCTCTCATCAGCTACCCTTGCTGAATGCAGGGCATTGCTTTTACCAAAGGAACCTGAGAGTTACGCTTTATCAATTCACTTAGCACCACCAGTCTGCCTGCCAACTGGAAATTCCGTTTCTTCCAATGCCTCTTCATTCTCCGTGTCTAGGGTGAGATCTGGATTGCTCACTCTTCTGTATCCCCGTCTCCAATTCCCAACATTAAGTTAGGAAGTCATGTTGATTTTTCTTTCCTAATATACCTAAGATTGATTCTTCCTTTTCATTCTCTACCAGGTAAAAGCCACCTAAAGGGAACAGTGATGGTAGTAATAGTAGCAAAGTGGTGGTGGTGGTGGTGGAGGAGATGGAGGAGGAGGGGGGGGAGGAGGGGGAGGAAGAGGACCACCTTGCCCTTGACCAAGGTGGCCTTAAGGTTCCCGTCAACATGACTTAACTTTAGATGGAATTCTTTCTGACTCTGCTCTGACCTCTGTTTTCTTAGATCATTTATTTCAGAAAACTTGTCATTGTCAATTCTTTCCCTGCTCCATTGAGATATGAATCTTCTTCCAGCCTCCTGCCAGTTTTACAACCCCAGAATGTCTTTCCCATGGACTAGGAGTCATCCCTTTGAAATGTAATCAGCCAGAAAGATAGGGCCCCTATTTGCCAGCCTCTGTGGGAAGGTAGAAGCAGAATTTGCTAATTGGTGGGCAATGATCAGCAAACACAGGTGGCTAATCACAGAGAAAAACATTTGCAAACTCGGGAATGACACATCCCAAGGATCAGTCTCTCCCCTAAAGCGCTCTAGTATTTCCCTCGCACCTTTCATTTCAGCGGACATGAGTTCAGACTATCAGATTTTGATAGCCTTGAATAAAGTTTTCTTTGCCTGTTTAACTTTGGTGCAGTTTTTGCTTTGACAGCCTCACATGCAATGTCACATCTGATCAGCGGAACATTGCTGGGGAGCACCAGCCAAGTGGCCTGGAGATAAAATCACATGGAGCTGTTTTTTCACATGATGAATTCCCTGTCAAATCCCAGCCCTTCATAACTGGGGTTCTGATTTGCAGAGGGAAACCGTGGTGCTCCGGATGACGAATAAGCTCTCCAGATGGACCCTATTCCCCAGTTACAGGAGATGTTAGGGTAGGTCTCATTTTCTTGGTCCAGTTTTGCCATGTGATCCTAAAACTATCACCCACATTTTCCTCCTACCCCACATTCATCCAGAACATCGTGGTCATGTTGATACTTCTAAATCAGAAACGTCTTTATCCTATTTCTATGAAAAGACTTCAGTGACTCCCCTCTGCCAGTAACATCCCACATCCCTGGTGTTATCAGTGAAGGTCCATCACAACCGGCTTGGAAGACCTGTCCAGGCTCACCTCCCCGCATTCCTTCCCTCGGGCCAGCGCTACTGACCTCCCCGCTCCCATCACGACTCCTCCTAACCTAACATCTCCTTCCTAACTCAACACCCCCCCCCCTTTGAACTTTCTCTGCTAACTCTCTGCTCCAAGAAGCCTCCCTATCACTCTCATCCTCAAAGATCCCTTTCTCTCCTGGGCTCTGTGTGGAGTTTCCTCAAGAAACTTGCCCCAGGAGGGGCCCTAAACCCTCTAGCTTCTTCATAACAAATTTTCTTCCACATGGGAATAGATGTGATTTTATGATCATCTTTGCAAGAACTTCTTACGAAAGAGCATCCATTTAACTGCATTGAGAGAAATGAGAATTTTATGCAAATCCTCCACCCAAGTTGCTGTTAAGTCCTCTGTGAAATAGAGGTCTCTGCAAATAGATGAGGAGTGGAAACTTGCTCCTTCGCATTCTGAATGAAGCAAATAGAAGTTACAGTCGAATTTCACCAGGGCCTGAAATTGTAATTGGATTTGGTTAGGAACCCAAAATATGTGCCCCAGGAAAAGTAATAAAAATGTTCAGAACTCCCTTTTTTTCCTTGCTTGGAATTCCCCAGGTAGAGGTTCTGAACCAGAGAAGGAGAGCCGGAGGTGGGGGGGCCTTGAACTTGAGTGAGTAAAGAATACACGTTTATTTTCAGTAACCTCTAACTGAAATGCTGGCACTTCCTTTTATTATAAGGCACCCAGCAGACCACAGTAGTGTTAGCAGTGCTCTTGACTTTGTTGTCTATGAAAGCACTGATCTTTTCACCACCCATTATAGTTGTAGATATGGCAAAATGTTATTGACACTCATCACACCTTCAAAATGATGGTAGTTCTTAGACCTGCGGCTCGATCATATTTGATGCATTAATACTGAAGCACATATACTGCCATTGCAAATTGTTTTTAACATTTCGGTAACTGTATTTCAATATAACTGGTTTCCTTTGTAACCTTACAGATTTTATTTTATGCAATTAAAAACATCATTCTGAGAAATGGTCCATAGAGATAACAGTTGGCCAAAGCAGTCCATGACACAAAAAAATAAGATTAAGGACCCCGCCAAGAGGCAGGGAGAACCCGCCACCGCCACCTCACTGATCCGGGTGCTGAGACACGTCTCCTCCTGGCTCTAGGTGTGCATTTCCAAGCACAGGGCTGAAACCACGTGGCATATTCTGGGGAACTGCATTTAATGGAACACAGAGTGTATGACATTGATTTAACCATCTCTCTATTTTGTCCTAACATATGTCAGACTGCCCGTAAAAGATCCACAGTATGGTCCAGCCCAAAGAGAAGAGACTCCCCAAGCAGCAGACGGAACACAGACTTAAGCGCAGCCATCCTCTGAGTGTGGCCCAAGAATGGGGCAACTGGTTAGCACCTGGCTTTGGCCAGAATGGTAATCAACCACTTCACTAAGTACACTGAGTAGTTTAGCTGATATTTTCCTTCACAGCAAGACTGTCTTCTTGGAAGGAGGCAGTTCACTGATTTCCATTCTGGCCCAAGCTCCTGGATTCACCACGAACAGGAAGTTTGAGTAGCATGTGTTGGCCATGACCCTCACCTTCTTTCTGTAGTTAGTTCAGTTTTCACATGCAAGCTCCCATCCCTATTAGGAATTTAGCTCTGGAAGCAGTCTTACACCTTTCTTTACCTCCCACCACAAGTAAGCCTAGACCTAGTAAATAATTCATGCTCAATAAATACTTCATAAACATTAAGCTAATGGATGCTAATTATTAGGCACCTACTATGTGTCAAGCACTTTGCTAAACATTCTACAGATATTACTTTTTTTAATTCCGCTGTAGCACTCTGAACTAGATATTATCACCCCCATTTTACAGATGAGGAAACTGGGGCCCAGAAAGCTCATTTAGGCCTCAAGGGCTTAAAACCCAGATTTGTCTGGACCCTAACACTAGGCCCTTTTCAGAATGTTAAAGCTTCAAGATTTGTTTTAATGATGACCACCATCTCTACACAAGATATTGCTGAGGGATGGGATGTAATCAACAGAGCCTTTTCACAATGAAGCCTGGACTAGGAATGGGGGAAGATGCATTTTAGATCATCTTAGGCCTGCCTCTGTTAGAGCAGGCAGACAGCTAGATATGAGCAAAGAAAGGGGGACACAGGCCAAATGGCAGGAATTGCGCAGAAAGGAGGGGCACAAGCCAAATGCAGGAAAGCACACATCATGTAAACAACAGAGGTCTCTGGGCAGAGAAAGAAAAGCAGGAACCTCTGGACTGATAAGCAATCACATATTTTGGGCTGATAAGTTTCCTGGAGGCAGACAAAGAAAGGTGGGGAAAGGCAGGAATCTCCAGGATCCAAATGTAACATTTTGCTCATTATGTCCTCATTACAATAAAATTAGCCTTGCAGATTAGAAGTACCCATCATGCACTGAAGCCAAGACACTCGACACTCCCAATTCAGGCTGAAAAAGGACAAAAATTCCTCTTCCTCTCAGGAAGGTGAGCTGGGATGAAAATCAGGGACTATGACCCCAAGCCCTTCCCTCCCCAATGAATATTCTGCCCACTCATTTTTACACTCTATGTAACCAGCTTGCCAAAAAAACTCAGCACTGCTGCTCACCTGAGCCTGCCCGCTCTCCCCTTGAGAGTGTATGATCTATCCTTAATAAATCCCCACTTTGCTTCCTTAACCTCCTTGTCTTAGCTCTGAACTCTCCCTGGGATGGGACAAGAACCTGGACACCGGTTACATCCACTGGCAGCACCTCCCCTAGCCCTCCTGTCACAGTGCACATCTCCAAGGGTGCAATGGGGAAGGCTCCCCTCTCCGGCAGGAGCCACATCTGACCTCAGAATTGGATTTGGAAGTCAGCATAAAAGAAGAGAGTCACATAGAGACAATACCACCCTTGAAAATCCTCTCAGACAAGGCTGCCTGGGAAGAGCCCCACACAGCCCGCAGTTCTCAGGCACTGAAGCAATGTCTGCTCCTCAGCATGAGCAGCAGATGGAGTAGATCACTGAGACACAGGAGCCACCATGGTTAAATGATGTTTACCTTTAAACCTCAGATCCACACACCCTGGCAGGTCCCTCGCTCTCTGGAGGCCTTGGGGACCAGGTCACCTAGAGACAGCACTGGGGCCAGAACCCCACCGTCCTGCCCACTGTGAGGCGCAGGTCATCGAACGAAGGGCAGCAAAAAAGTGACTCACACTTGAAGCACTTACCCTTTCTTATCTTCTGGCTGCCTCCAGCACCGGGCAGTTGAATTTCTGTAAGCTGGTTGTGTCTTGCATAAGCAGAGTATTTTTCCTACTTTTCTCCCTAAGGACACTAGTTAATTATCCAAGGAAGAAAAATGTTCAAACTCTAGCTCAAAAGTTGGTCTCCACTTTTCCTCAGTAGCAGATAAAGCGGTTTACTCAGAGGCACTATCTGTCAGACACCCCTCAGAAAATATTTAGAAGCAGAAAACACACAATTTCATTCAAAGCACATGTAGTAGAGAGTCAGGCTATTTTAATCTCATTCTGTCTCTTGCCTCAGTTCCCATACTTGCTAAAAATGGCGGGTCCCTGAGATAATCGACAGGTGACCAAACCCCAGCAGGGACATATTTGGTAAAGAGAAACAACTGCTGTGCGGGGGATCAGTTAAGTCATTCCCTTGCTGCTGCCTCCCAGCTGATTCAGCTGTTTTCAAAGCCACAAAACTGCTCCACAATCTCCAGCAAAATCTCCATCACCGTTTGTTCATAAGAATTAAAAGTGATTTCGATTTAAGCCTTTGAGAGTGTTTTTAGATAAACAATGGTTAACGCTTCAGGAACAACTTTATTCACAACGTATAAAGATTCCTAGGGACACTTTTATTGCTGGATTTGCCAACACACGTGCACTTGCCTGCGCACGTGCGCACACAAACACACCCTTCTATGGCTCAATGTAAAATAATGCGAACACAGCTATCGTATATTTAAAATAATATCGTATATTTAAAAGAAGTGCACTCAGCAGACAATTTGATAGGCTGAGTGACTACATCATTGCTTTTTTTTCTTTTCTTTTTTCTCTAAGGCCGGGAAGGCTGCAGTCTGGTGTTGCCCTGATACCAAAGCCCCTGAAAGGCTCGTCTGGGTCAGTTACAGATCAGCACCCATGAGGGTCTCTCTACTCACACCTTATTTATAATTTGGATCTCCTGGATTATACCTTTCAATTCTGCCTTGCAATTTGAAGGATTATAAAAAACAAAAATTTGGCTGTTTAGTTGGCCCCATTGATGGAAAAGAAAGCAGAGAAGGAAGAAAACTCTTTCACGAGACCAGCAACCAGGGCCTTTTCAGCATTACGCTGGTACATACATGCAGCACTTCCCTGATAAACGTACTTCTCAATGACTCACCCCAAATTTCAAGTGTGGAGTTTGTTTTTTTTTAGGTCCCGAAGGACTTGTTCTGCCCATCTCTTAGCTTTCATTTTTGTTTCACTCCACACTGCAACAGAAGGACCCCAGTTTTCTTCTGCTCTTAACTACAACACATTATATGGCACTATATATTCAGAGTCAACATTCTGTGGCTGGCTTCTGCCTCTTCTCTCTCTAGCAGGCTCAGAGCGAATCGAGTTTAAGTGCATCATTTGAAAAGTGTCTTTCCAGCGATGATTTTCCACAGCTTTGTACCGCCTACTTCTTAATGAGAGTCGCCTTGCCAAGCTGAAGTGATGGGTGGTAAAGAGAAAGTACACATACCTTGAAGTTGGATGAAAAAGAAGAGAAGAATACTGGATCAAAAGAGAAACCGTACTGCCTTGTTCCCTTTGTTTTGCTGAGAAACCACAGAACCCTCTGGGGGAAAAGTCATAAGGCCCCTAAGGTGCTCTTATAGTTTAACGCTTGTGTAATAATGGCTGAGAGGAGGAGAGGTGGGAAAAACGGAGGGTGTGGGGGTGGATGGGATCGTTAACTCGCTCTTCCACTGTGAGTCTGTCTAAAATCATAGGAAATCAGGGAATGATCGTTCATCTGCTCACCCGTCCTCCACCTGCAATAAGCAAAGAATCTAGAGTTTACGTTCTGACCCTACTGCTTGCTCAGTGGCATATCTCGACTTCAGACATTCAACTCATGTTAACACCAGATTGCTGCCTGGCTTTTTTTTTTAATTGAAGTATAGTCAGTTTACAATGTATCAATTTCTGGTGTACAGAGTAAAGTTTCAGTCATACATATATATATACAGATATTCATTTTCATTATAGGTTACTACAACATACTGAATATAGTTCCCTGTGCTCTACAGAAGAAATTTATTTATTTTATATATACTAGTTCGTATTTGCAAATCTCAAACTCCCAATTTATCCCTTCCTACCCCCTAACCCTCTGGTATCCATAAGATTGTTTACTATGTCTGTGAGTCTGTTTCTCTTTTGTAGATAAGTTCATTAGTGTCTTCTTTTTTCTTTTTTTAGATTCCACGTGAGTGATATCATATGGTATTTTTCTTTCTCTTTCTGGCTTACTTCACTTAGAATGACAATCTCCAGGTCCATCCACGTTGCCGCAAAAGGCATTTTTTATACTTCATGGTATATAGCACTATATATATATTATACACATACACACATTATAGACACATATATTAAGATTTGTTTCCTCTCCTTGTTCTTTGCAAGGAAAGAACAAGGAGAGGAAACAAATTTTCAGTTACAAGAGCTTGCAACCCACCTGGCAATGATGCAAAACCTGAAGATGACACCGGAATTAAGTATATTTGACCTGAACTTTATATCCATTAAGCAACTGCTATGTTTTTGAGATTACACAGTTAAGTATTGCATATCAAAAATACGCACAGGGAACTATATTCAATAGCTTGTAATAACCTATAATAAAAAAGAAAATGGAAAGATATATATAAAATATATGTATAACTAAATCACTATGCTATACACAAGAAACTAACACAATACTGTATATCAGCTATACTTTAATTAAATATATATGTGTGTATATATATATTTAAGTTAAAAACCATTTAGGAAAAAACTGTTGTCCCAAGAGAAAACTAAGCCATGTTTATTTTATAAGCTGTGTCTGAGACATATATTAATCTCTAAATTACAACTCTCTAACCATTGTCTTCTGCCACCAGGACTCAGATATTCTGCTGTGAGTCATTAAAACCACTTCCCAGGCAGGTTAATACCTGCCTCATTTATTTGTGAATTATAGGGTAAAAACCACCATTTCATTCCTAATTACTTTTGCTGCAAAAAACAAGGAAAGGAAACAAAATCTTCACCAGTTATAAGAGTTTGCAACCCATCTGGCAATAATGCAAAACCTTAAGGTGGTACCAAAATTAAGTATGTTTGACCTGAACTTTATAACCATTAAGCAAAGTCTATATGTTTTGAGATCAGAGAGTAAATTTTACACATCAAAAATTTGTCATCTTGCTATTTAAGAATTGCCGTTCTCTCTTGCCAATTAAGGATTGATAAACCTCAAATCAGGTAAAAATCCTGCCAGACTTTTCCACAGTCAATCACAACCTACAAAAATATATTCTTTGGCCAATCTTGGGCTTTGTTCTTACACGTTTAACAGGAGAAGGTACTCTTCATTCATCTTGTCACACAAGATGTCACAGAAGGAACAGATACATCAAGGGCCAAATGGAAGGGCAGTAATCCTTTTAAAAACAGATGGAGGAAAATCTTCTAAAGGTTAAGGACTGTGATCAAACAAGAAAAGTCCCAACTGAAAACTTTTTAAAACAAATTTAAGTGCTAAGAAATAACAGTGTGTCAAAAGTTCAAAAATTATTACTTCTTATTTATTCAATTTTAAAAAGAAAATAAATTATACAAAATAATTTGCCTGTATTATTTCCAAGTTTCTCAAGGAAATGCTAATAGCTTTTCAAACTAATGGTTTAACTAGCAAATCTTCAGAAGTTTACATCATTAAAAAAAAAGATAACAATTTAATCTTAAAAGATGGAGTATTTTTTAAGTTAATAATACCTTGCTAAATTTGCTAGTCCCCAATTTATTGCACTTTGACGTGACTTTTAATGAGAAAAATAATTTTTTTTCCTTCAGATGTCCTCAGGTTTTCTGGAGCTATGTAATTTAAAATTGGTTGCTTTTTCAAATTAAGGATTCACACACTAAAACATTCCTCGGTTACTTCTTAATTCTGGGATAGTAAAATTCTTTAAGTTCATGAGTTATATTAATTTATTTTGTTAGTTTGTACCCATCTGTATATGGATTTGGAATACACACTGTAGAGCTGACCCTTGAACAATATGGATTTGAACTGCACATGTCCACTTACATGAGGAATTTTTTCTTCAGTATTAAATACTACAGTACTATGTGATCCATGGATGGTTGAGTCCGTGGATGTGGAGGAACCTCGGATGCAGAGGAACCCTGGGTGTGGAGGGCCAGCTATAATCTCGACTCGGATTTTTGTCATTTTAGAGAGTCAGCACCCCTAACCGCCACATTGCTCAAGGGTCAACTGTACTTTGCAAATAACACAACTCATAAGCCTACTCACTGTCGTATTTTTTGAAATGCCAAACATCGGAGTGCCCATACATAGGGGAGTGGCTGAACAGACTGCGGTACCTCCATGTGTACCATAAACGTAGAGTACCATGCAGCCGTGAAAAAAGAATAAGGAAATCTCTACAAAGTCACATAGAGTGACTTCCAGAATATACCACTGAGTGAAAGTAACAGTACAAGAGTATTTGCCCTTCATCTAAGAAAGTACACCACCCTTCACGTAAGAAAGACGGGGATGTAAGAAACTTTGTTACTTATAGCCAAATAATTTTAATAAACTCAATGTGATGTGGGGTGTGGCTTATGAAATAGTTAAAAAGTCACTGAGTTTGAGAGTCAGGAGCATCGAGGAAGGGGCTGCAGTAGGAGACTCCAGTTTCACCTTCCTAAATATGTTAGCATCCTTCTCATCAGCTACTGAACAGGCTCTTACTGGACTTACCCAACCCTCTATCGGAAAGATGCAAATGAGACTAATCTTCAATGTCTGGGGACTACTACTGCAGGTTTGCTGTGATTATTATTTGCTTGCGGTACTGTTACATTGTGGAATGGTAATGAGTTGCACTTTCAAAAAGACAGACTTTCTGGTGGAAATCACCACGAAGGTCCAGAAGCGGATGAAGTGATAACCTGAGCCAGGACCAGTGGCTCCATTATTGGAGGTGCTCACTGGCACCTATTACTACTATCCTCTGGATCATTCACTTAGAAGCACTGATTCAATACCTCTTAGCGGCCAGGCACTTTGTGAAAGACAGAAAAACAAGTAAGACATGGTTCATCTCTTTAAAGAGCTCTCAAGTCTCGTAGGAGGAGACATACAATCAAATAAATACAAGATGTGCCTCGCGAGGGCTCGAGACACTGCCAGGGCCAGTGGAGGGAGTGGTTTTCCCCAGGAAGAGCGGTATCAAGAAAGGCTCCCCAGGAGAGGTGGCAACTGAGTTAATCTTAAAGAAAATGAACAGGGAAAAGCCTGTAAGAGGAAGTGGGAAGTGCATTCTAGGCAGATGGAGCTGCTCTAAGCCAGAGATTCATGTAGGGGAAAGTCTACATGCTTCTGAAGGGGCTAGCAGGAGGCGGGAGAGGTCGTCCAGGGTACGATAAGGCTGAACCCCAAATGCACTGCAACAGCACCTGTATTTTTATGTGAACTCTTAATAAATGTCATCCCCAGTGACAAAAAGCAGGGTGGCCGGTGGGCAGATGAAATAAGGCAAGGAATGGAAGAATAAATAGAGTTATGCAACCTCAGGACCCCCAACAGCTCCATCTTGGAAAACCATTAATGATTTTACATAATTTCTTACCTGAACAGACATCAGCATAAGGGTACCTGTGGTACAGGTGAACAATCTTCTTTTTAAAAGGATTTAATTGTCTTACTATTATTACTATTATATTTACTACTCTTACTATATATTTACTATTATTTACTATTTTTATTAACATTTTTATTTGTTATTATTAGAACATAATCAATAGTATACTAACACTGCTCTACTAATTCGATTTACTAATGTCACGGGACACATTACTTCATGGACTACTCCATCCTCAGGACACATTTTCTATTTGCTGTACCTAAATTTGTTCCTGTCTTTCGCTCTTTCAGGAATGACTTCCCATCACACCACAGACGTTTGGTAGGTAACAAAAGCTTTAACACAGGCATCTTTGATCCAGCAATTCCTCCTGGTGGAATTTCTTCTAAGGAAAGCTACAGCTCTTTGCAAAAGTTTAGCATCTTGTATTAGCTGCTAATTGTAGAGTTGCTAGGTTGGGAAAGTAAAAATTTAATGACTTATTTATCAAATAAAAATTCTATAATACAATGAAGACACTAAAATGATACTATGGAAATGTATTTGTTGACGGGACAAAAGATATACACATATTATTGTCAAAAAAGCAGATTCCAAATAAGAATCCAGAGGGATTTTTCCCCTTCTTGAGACAGTTTCAGTAAATCACATTTTTCTAGGACCATTTCTTCCAAGTTTTCAAACTTACTGACATAATTCTTTTCGTAAAAATCATGAAATTTTCTTTTATATCTACTGCATCTGTAATTATGTCTCCCCTTTTATTTCTAACTTCTCTCTCAAACATTTCTCATCTTGTCGAAGAAAAGCCCTTTCTTTCTTTCCTTTCTTCTTTTGTCTGCCTGTCTTTCTTTCTTATGTTTTCCATTTCTATTTCCTGTCCTTCTATTTTGGGTATATTTTAACTTTTTTTCTATTGTCTTGAGATGTAGGCTTAGCTCATCTGTTTTTATTCCCTTTTTTGCGTCTAATAGAACCATTTGGGGATGGGAATCTCATCATGTCTGTCTCTGCCAGTTCACTTGACTTTTTGTCTTCTTCTCTCATTTTATTACACCTCTTTTGAGTCCCATCTCTGATTTGATCTCTTGTTTCAAAGAGGAAATGCTTTCTAATTGTTTTTTATTCCACGGAGAAGTTTGTTCCCATTTTTTTTTTCTGCTTTATGATGTATTTGTTTTGCTACGTAGTCTTTATCAATTATTTGTTATTTTTTTCCCAGTGCCTTTGCAGAAGTCCCATTCTGATCTTTTCTGGTTTTCTCTGTTCTTTGCATGGAGGCCATTCTTTCTGGCTCACGTGTGTTCCTGGTGTACAATTATGCCTGGAATGTCCCCGGTCCTTTTACTCATCAAGACTAGTACCTGAGGACTGACTGCCACCTACCCTGCCTGCCCCGTCCGACCCCTCCAGCAGCAGGTGTGGCTTGTCTGTGCGTCTCCACACTCTGCTCCGTTTTCTCTGTCACTCCGTGATGTCTCCCGGGTCCCAGGGGCAAGCTGGAAGCCTGTCTGAGGCTATCACTTGCAAGGAAAGGGTTCCTAGTTTCCCCCAGGGTGTGCTATTTCATTTTGGAAGGTTCTGCATATTGTTAAAAGATCCACAGAACTATATATTTGCGCTCAGATTTCTTTCACAGTTGGGTCCATATTTTACGTTATAGCAGTAATTATTCATGGGATGTGGTTTTCCTGATTGTGCTCTGATTTCTAGGTGCATTGCATAAGGAATTTTCATCTCTGTTTCATCCCCTACTCCCAGTTACCAGGCCAGCTTTGGACCCTAACCTGGTTTCTCTGCCTTCAGTCCTTCTCTACATCTTCTCAAATTGTGCCCTCAGTTATTCTCTTCAAGTTCTGTTGCACGGTGTCACTTTCCTCCTCCAGCACCTTGGTGGTGCTTCGTGATCCTCAGCCTTTGATGACACAACACAGGTCTGCCTTCCCAGCCTCATTGTCACTGCATCCTTCCACGAACCTGCTACTCAAAGCCACCTCCAGGGCCCACTTACGCTTTGCTCACAGTCCCGTTGCCCAAGGGGGATAAGCACCCCTGCTTTTGTGTTTCCAAGCTTGCGCTGCAGCCAGTTATTTACGTAGTTGTCTCTCATACGGGACTTCTCTCGCCTCAAAGCAGTGTCTATAAGACTTCTTCCTTCTATAGCATGTGTCACAGCACCTAACACATTGAGGCTCGACGTACGTTTACTAACAGAAAGGAGCGACACCACGTTTACCACTGGAAATAGCAACTTGGGGACCCGTTCCCTGTGAATTTGAGCAATTATCAATAAGGCACTTTTCCCAAGGTCTTACCCACTCCCCCAACTCTACCACTATCCCACTCTTCACAGTTAAGCCGGGGGGGGGGGGGGGTAAGATCCCTGCCTTGCATGAAAGGAGAGCAAACCTTAAGGTTCACACGCAACGGGGACTGAGAGCAGTCCCTCCCCGTGAAACTCGTATCTGCGCTGTGTCCTCTCCTGTTACTCCTGCCACAACGTAAATCAACCAGTGTAGATCTCAAACTTGTGTTTTTTTTTTTTTTAACACAAACCAAACCTAATGGTAACATGTTCTTGTGTGTGTAAATAAAAACCACTAGATATTAATAGTAGGTATCTCTGAACTTTGTATTATGCTTTACTATCTCCAACATTTACCCATTTCCTATAATAAACATGTATTTTACCATTTTTAAAGTATTAATAAATATTTTAAAAGATAACTTCTGAGAACAAATTACAGTTCTCTTGTAGTATGTGCAAAATAAATCAGTCCAGCAGATGGCGCAAAACCTTAATCCAGAAAAATAGACAAAAAAATAACCCTTACTACTTCAAAAAGATCGCGTAGACGTCATGTTTCTTAGTGACCCAGGATCGATCAAAAGGCTCTAGAATTTTCGTGTCCATCAAATGCAATTACTTTGACCACTTCTACCGCCAAAGGTGAGACTTCTCAGAGGTAAGCAAGGGGGCGCTTGAAGAGGGGATGTGTGGAACCTGCAGAGGCTGCAGAGCAAGATGCTTTACGTAGAAGATTCTTGAGGAATGAACAAGCTAGACGTCAACGTGATGTCACACCTGGAAAGGGCTTTGCAGATCATGTAGTCCATCAGTTTTCACACCGTGTTTTTTCAGATTTTTCTCTAAATAAACCTCAATATATGAAGTCAACAAAACTGGATCTATCCTAATTGGAGACTGGGGACAAGAGCCATCCTAGACGTCTCTTTCTTCAAGCTCCCCCGCCTCTGCCTAATCAAGAAATTGGCTACTACTTAATCAACAGCTATGCAATCCAGAAAACATTTAAATACTTCCAAGAAGCCCTACAGAGAACCACTAATGCAGTGCAATACTTCCACTTTAATACTGAGAAAAGGGACACTTAAAGGAGTTTCCAATTTGAAATTGAAACATGTATAAAAACCAAAAAAAAAAAAAAACCCCACCATTAATTGCCTTTAAAAGAAATAAAATCAATAAGAACATTCAAAATGTGTCAACAAGTTCAACACTAATATAGTCCACAAATTTGACATCTGCAATTAGAATTATTATATTGCATTTAATTTCTAATGTATTTAACTTGGGATTCACTGAAATCCATTTTATGATTTATGATTTAAAATCATTTTTGATCCTTTTTATGGTTTATGAAAACTATAAGAATTCAGCATTTCATGAGTAATATAAGCACATTCTTGGGTAATATTAGCATATTCCTCTGCATCAATAAAGTTTATCTATACCAATAAAATATCCTTAGACTGTGCTTCCTGTCTATCCTTCTTAAATGCAGTTATAAACCATAACAAGTAGTGATGCGACAGCATGAAGCCAGGTTTCTTTTTTTTTTTTTAGAACTTTTACAATTCCATAAAAATCTATCTAAATAATGTTTGAAAAGTAAAAGCAACAACCTATTTAAATGCATTAATCCAAAGTTTCTTTTCAATACAAATCCAAATATAACTTTAAAAAATCATTCTTAAAAAGTTTTCCTTTATTCAAATGGCCATTTCTACATGAAGCACTGCGTATTATTTCCAAAAGGTGGTTTATTTATTTCTGGTTTACTGTAGGTGTGTGTGGATTAAAAGCTTTCACCAAGGCTTCTCAGCAATTGACAGGTAAAAGAAAAATACAAAGTAAAATGGGGTTTGGCAGTAAACAGAGTTGGTCTTAAATTCTAACTTCTGTCTCTCTCACCACTGTGGCCTTAAGCCTGTTTCCCCATGTATTAAAATCAGAATAATTACACTAACTTGAGTTGGTTATTAAGCCATTGTCTCTCAGTTCCAAATCCACCTTTTTATTCTCTGCTGTGTAATGTCAGGACTCTGCAAACCACATTTCAATTTTGCAAACTCTGCCAACAGGGGGCACTGAGGGACAAGGGAAGGATGGAGGAGGAAAGAGGCAGGCTTGTTCCTTCCTGTTTGCTTCTTGGTTCTACCAGCATCACCTCATGATCCTTCCTCCTGCCAGTGGCTGTTGGATTCCAGCTTTCAGGGCCCCACCCGCACCCTATCCTCAGTCCCTGAGACCAAGCCTAATGTGTCCCCTCAGAGATACCAGCCCCAGCTGCCCAGAGCCCCCTCCTGAGATGTCTGGATTCAGCTCCAGGGGGCCCTCCTCTGAGTTCCTAAGGCATCAGCACCTGTGAAGCCAACCTCCTCCTCAAGGTCTGGATCCCAGCCCTGCCTGGCACCTCCTCTGAGCTTCTGACACAGCAGAACCAGCCCCTGGGTTCTAATAACGCTACCTCCTCCTTTGCTGGCCCTGGAGTGCTAGCTGTTTCTTGCGGTTCCTATCTTGGTGGTGTCTCAGTGTTACTCTTTGGCCTTTTCAGTTCCTTGTATACCAATTCCTTCCAATAAGTTCTCTCAGTGACAAAAAGCTGATCTGGTTTCTGTTTTCCTGGCTGGACCTTGGCTGATACCAGCCAACTCCCAGGAAATGGACTCAAGGTGGGATTCTGAGATTAGGTTTAATTATACCCTTGGCCTTGAACACAGGGCCAACCCCTAGTGCCACCATGATTAATCAGATAATCACATACTGAAGCAAGTGCATTTGGGGACCCAGTGGCTGCTGTGTTTAACCACTGTGACTGCAAGGCTGCGGGATGGGATGGCTATTTCTGAGCTAGCTGGATTCTTACAGAAAGAAAATGACCAGCTCAAGGTGCGGTCAGAGAACCAGAGGACTTCAAAGGCAGTTCTAAAAAAAAAATCTCTCCATTCTTGTAGCCACTCTGCAGGAGGCATCATTACAATGCAAGTTGAATTCACAGCCATGCCAGTTGGGACATTGACTGGGAAGGAGTGAGACCCTGAGCTTTGGAATGGGGACATCTGGGTGGACTCAATCCAAACAGAAAATACTGTACTTCCTAGTCCAAGCTTCTGCATTCTAGCCACTCCAAACTTTGCCCCATATTCTCCAGCCCTAAGGGTAAGAACTCCTTCCTGGCTATACCATGAGGTTCTTTTGCTTTTTTCTTTCTTTAATATCTGTGTTACAAGTCCCTGACAGTAAAATATTTTTGGTAAGACAAACAATAAAAAAAACAAAAAACTGGTCTGGTTTCTTTTTTTTTTTTTCTGACTGGATCCTAAAGGATCCACTGCCTCATAGGGTTGTTTTGAGGATGAGATAAAGTACATATAGCACATAGCTCAGTAATCACACTTAGAGGCACTCAAAAGGCATGTGTTCTGTGACCATGTCTTTACCATATTATACTACTTTGAGTTGGGTAGGTTATAACTCCTCTCTGAACTTATATGAAATGAGTGTATTTTCTCTAAAATTTGGGATGTGTGCTCATATTGTCGACTAATCTATGCAAAAGGATGCAAGAATAAACAGGGGGGAAGACAATCTCTTCAATAAATGGTGTAGGAAAAACTGGACAGCTACTGCAAAAGAATCAAGCTGGACTACTGTCTCACACCACATAAACTCAAGATGGATTAAAAACTCAAGAGTAAGACCTGAAACCATGAAACCCCCAGGAGAAAACATTGGCAGTATGCTCTTGATACCAGTCTTAGCAATATTTTTTTGGATGTCTCCACAGGCAAGGGAAACAAAAGCAAAAATAAACATATGGAACTGCATCAAACTAAAAAGCTTTTGCACAGTGATGGAAGCTGTCAACGAAAGGAAAAGGCCTCCTACTGAAGGGGAGAAGATATTTGCAAATGATATATCTGATTAGAGGTTAATATCTAAAATATACAAAGAACTCATACAATTCAACATCAACAAAACAAAACAAACAAACAAAAAAACCCAAAAAAACCCAAGCAACTCAGTTAAAAAAATTGGCAGAGGACCTGAATAGACATTTTTCCAAAGACATACAGATGACCAACAAGCACAGGAAAAGATATTCAACATCACTAATCATCAAGGAAATGCAAATCAAAAGCACAACGAGATAGCACCTCACACCTGTCAGAATGGCTATTATCAAAAAGAACAAATAATAAGCGTTGCTGTGAATGTGGAGGAAAGGGAACCCTCACGCGCTCTTGGTGGGAATGTAAATTGGTGCAGCCACTGTAGAAAACAGTACAGAGTTTCCTTAAAAAAGTAAAAATAGAACTACCATACAACCCAGCAATTCCACTTTTGGTTATTTCTCCAAAGCAAACAAAATCACTAATTCAAAAAGATATATACCCCCTATGTTCAATGTAGCATTACTTACAATAGCCAAGATAAGGAAGAAATCTAAGTGTAAAATGAGAGATGAATGAATTAAAAAAGATGTGGTGTATATATTCAAAGGAACACTAGCCTTAAGAAAGAATGGAATTTTGCCATTTACGAAAACATGAATCGACCCAGAGGATATGATGCTAAGTGAAATAAGTCAGATGGAGAAAGACAAATAGCATATGATTTCACTCATATGTGGAATCTAAAAAGCAAGACAAATAAACAAACAAAACAAAACAAAACAGAAGCAGAGGAGTGGCCAAGATGGCTGAATAGGAAAACCTTCAGCTCACCTCCTCCCACAGTCAACTAAAATTACGACTACTTACAGAGCAACTATCAATGAGAATAATCTGAAGAGTAGCAGGAAAGGTCTTCTACAACTAAACATAAAGACGGAGCAACGAGACGGGTAGGAGCGGTGGAGACGCGGTTTAGTCAGGCCCCATCCCCCACCCCCGGGGTACGCGACCCGCAAACGAGAGGAGAATCGCAATTACAGAGGTGCTCTCCGGGAACTGAGGAGTCCAAGCCCCACACTGCACTTCCTAGCCCAGGGGTCCTGCACTGGGAAGATGAGCCCCCAGGACACTTGGCTTTGAAGGCCAGAGGGCTTACTTTTGGGAGCGCCAAAGGGCTATGGGAAATAGAGACTCCACACAGAATCTCACTCTCCAGGACCCAGGGCAGGAGCGGTATTTTGAAAGGAGCCTCAGTCAGACCCACTTGCTGATCTTAGCCTCCAGGAGAGGCAGGAGGCAAATGGGACTCACCCTGGAGGCACAAACACTGGCGGCAGCCATTTGTAGGCGCTCATCCATCGGCTTGGACCCTGGTGCTGGCAAGCGCCATTTCCGATTCCTCCCCCCCAGCCCATTAGTGCTGGGACTTGCCCCGCCCACCGGCCGGTCTGCCAGACCTGGAATGCCCCGGGCCACACAGCTCGCTGGTCAGGGACACAGCCCCACCCGTTAGCAGGCAGGTTGCTGAAGGGCTCCCTGAACCCCTAGCCATGCCAGGACTCAGCCCCAACCTCCAGAGGGCTGGCACTAGCCCGCCCCCGGGACCCCTGAAGCCCCACAGCTAGAGACTCCAGGACCCGGATTTGCCCATCAGTGGGCCGGCATTAGACCTGGGACCTGGCCTCAACCACCAGTGGGTAGAAATCAGCTCAGGGACCTTCTGGGCTCATGGCCCCACACATGAGTGGGCAGACACAAGCTCCAGGCCCGCTGAGGCCCCACAGCCAGCTGTGTCAAGACCTGGCCCATACACCAGCAGGCCGGCACCACTTCATGATATCTTGGGCCACAGCCCCACCCAACAGCAGGCTGACACCAGTTCTGGGACACCCCAGACCCTGCAAGCACAGCCCCTCCCACAAGCAGACAGAACTGGCTGCAGGAACCCTGACCCAGCAGCCAGCCACCCCAGGACCTGGATCCACCCACCAGTGGGCTGGCACTAGAACTCCGACTCCCCTGGCCACACAGCCAACCATATCAGGACCCAGCCCCCCGGACCAGTGGCTGGCAGCCTCCATACAAGGCAGAGCCAAGCATCCAACCGAGGGCCAGCCATTCCTACCACTGCACGCACAGTCGTCAGCCTGCCACAACAGAAGGATCCATGCAGCCCACGTAGGG
This sequence comes from Camelus ferus, assembly GCF_009834535.1. Lineage (NCBI taxonomy): Eukaryota > Metazoa > Chordata > Mammalia > Artiodactyla > Camelidae > Camelus > Camelus ferus. Next base: position 79,751,146 of record NC_045698.1, on the reverse strand, counting down.
GGCACACCTAGCACATAAAGCACTGGTGACCAGAGGTGAGTGAGCTACTGGGCCCCGTAGGATGTTTCCTACATAAGGGTACTTCTCCAAGATCAAGAAATGTAATCAACCTTCTAAATACATAAGAATAAAAATAACGTGGGGGAGGGTACAGCTCAGTGGTAGAGCACATGCTTAGCATGCATGAGGTCCTGGGTTCAATCCCCAGTACCTCTGTTAAAAAAAAATCAATCAATCTAATTACCCACCCCCACCAAACAATAAATAAATAAAGACAACAAATTGTGCAAAATGAGGCAACAGAGGAATATGTTCCAAATAAAGGAATAAGATAAAGCCCCCAAAGAAGAACTAAGTGAATTGGAGATAAGTCAAGTAACGGATAGAGACTTGAAGGTAATGATCATAATGATATTCAAAGAACTCAGGAGAAGAATGAATGAACACAATGAGAAATTGAACAAAGAGTTAGAAAATATAAAGAAGAATCAAACAGAGCTGAAGAATACAATTACTGGAATAAAAAATACACTAGAAGGAATCAATAGTAAATTAGATGATACAAAGGATTGGTTCAGTAAACTCAAAGACAGAGCAGTGGAAATCACTCAAAACTGAACAGAAAAAAGGAAAAATAATTTTTAAAAATGGGGACAGCTTAAAAGACCTCTGGGACAACATCAGGCATACTAACATTCACACTATAGAGGTCCCAGAAGGAGCGACAGGAAGGAGCAGAGAACATATTTGAAGACATAATAGCTGAAAACTTCTTGAACTGGAAGAAATAGACATCTAAGTCCAGGAAGCACAAGGAGTCACACACAAGATCAACCCAAAAAGGACCAAACCAAGACACACTGTAGTTAAAATGGCAAAAACTAAAGATAAAGAAAGAATATTAAGGAAGAAGTAAAACTGTCACTGTTTGCAGATGACACAATACTACATACAGAACATACTAAGAAAGTATAAGGTACAATACAATAAAGTGTAATGCTTACCTGGAGTAACCAGCTTCATCCAAATAAGAAAAGATGAACATTATTCAAAATTCTTGTTCATAGTTATAGGAAGTAGTATTAACCAAATATTTGGACATTTGATTTTGGATAAACACTTTCGGTACTGTTTAATTACTATGGAAGCAAAGCTATAGCAGGACTTTAATTGTTGACCAATGGTCTAAGGAGCCCAGTGTGCTCCGTTGGTAGAATCAGCACTTGGCATCACCTGATAACAGGCATCAGAGGTGCTGGGTGCGCCGAGTGTCAGCCTCCAAGTGCACTTGGTAGAATGAGAGCACAGGAGACTGGGATGATCAAAAATAGGGGACCGGGACAGCCAGGCAGAAGGAAGGTAGAGGTTACTGGAAAGGGAGAAAGAAGACAGGGGAGCCCAAAGGAGAGGGAGGGGAAAGCAGCAGAGAGGACACGTGACATGGCTTTCTAAAGATAAGACTGATGGGAGGAAATACAGGAAACACAGAACAAACGTGTAAGAAAACACAGGAAGAAATCACACATAACCATTTGAAGACATGGGGCTATTTTATTGCTTAAATTTTAAATTGCCAAATTTAAAGAAAAATCTCTCTGACCTATGATCAAAGGTCAAGTCTGAACAGACTGTGCTTTGATTTGTCCTCATGGCCAAGTCCCGTGGCCTCCCAGCCCCACTCAGGGAGTATCTTCTTGTGAAGTGAATATGGAAGTGAGCTTTGGTATTGCATTTTAATTTGTGGCTGCATTAACTTACACAAGACAGAGGGGGAAAAAAAGCGTTAGATCATATTAGTGCCTTGAGTTTATATAACATATTAAAGGCTTTTAATTGATATATTCCTTAAGCTTTACAATTTTACTTTGAGGTAGATAGGAGATCTGTAGTTTTTATTTCCATTCTATAAAAGCAAAATCAAAATTAAAACAAGAATTAAATTGTAAACACACAAAATCGAGTTGGATGATTTGCCTTAGCTGTCCTGATTAATTCAGGGGTGACAAAACTGAGCTAATTCCACACATTGTGATTGATGAAAAGGTTTAACGTTGTCCAAACTACAAGCAGCTTCAATCTGGCCAAATGAAACCACATTTCGAACTTAATGCCCTGAGTGCAAAGCTGTAAAGATCATGCTCTGGTGAGTCTTTTAGTTCTATTTCTATTTGACCATTTCCATTTGCGTTGGAAATTAGCCCATAATTGCTATTGTCTGTTGACATCATTATTTTTGCTGCTAAATTTTGGCTGAAAGAGTGTCCTTCCCACAGGTGATCTGCATAGTCAAGAGCTTTCAGGGCACAGCCTTGCTCTCCATCTGACCTCTGCAGCAGTGACCCTAAGGGCACTTCGTGGATCCTATAGTCCTGGGCCTCTCTGTGACACCTTAAAGTTCAGTAGCCAGAAAAGTGTGGCACGTGGAAGCAGGCACTGGGGAGAGGTGGGTGGGAAAGGAGAAGACACATTTCTTGCCTTTGGGGCACTTAACATGGCTCATACAATTGTCTGTTTCTTCTTTTTCAAACCTGCATGTCTTTGGCTTTTCTGTCTTCTAGCGATTGCTGCTTTTCTAGTCTCTGTTTCTTTATACTGTTGTGTTATTTGTACATTACTCTTTTAAATAAACCCTAGAGTATTGCAAATCGGTATTTCCCTCAGAGAAGAATGTGCTTATTTAGCCAATGATGTAATATTCCACTGGCCTTCACAACAGAAAAAGCAAGGCTCTCTAAGGTAAATTTGTTTTTACAAGGCATTTAAAGTAAATTATGTGGTTTATAGCCCAACGTGAAGCAAAATCTCCCCCAGAAATACAGCAATGTTGGCAAAATCCTCAGCCATCACTCAGCCTCCCCCTCTCACCCAGAGAGTGCCTCACAGCCAAGTGTGACAACATGGGGAGAACGGGACTCTGAGTAGTAAATGTGACTGAAATACAATCACAAAACGTGTGCTTTTCCAGACTCACAGGGGATTGGAGGATAACACTGTGAGCACATTATAATACGCCAGAGGAGTGCCGAGAGTCCCCGCTAAGTTAGGTGTTTTTCCGGAGCCACGCAGCTATCCTGGCATTTCGCTCTTTGCTTTTCAGATTGTCCTTCTTTATTGTCTGTAATTGGGCGTGAACTGTGAGTCTCTGGTGCTCCTCCAACATATGACTACAAAACTGCTGCAGCTGGAAGGACAAAGAGACAGTCAGTGCCATCGAACTTCTCACTCAGACACAGCAAGACAAGGTTCATGTCAATGACAGGCTCGTGCAAATGGGTGGTAACAGTTGGGATAAGTAGAAATGTGTCTATTTTACTCACTGCTCTATTCCCCAAAGCACATAGTACGTGCTCAGTAAACATTTACTGAATGCATATTAGATATACAAGACTTGTGGACAGCAATAGAGTGAGATCTATTATCTCAAAAGAAACTTTGCAGGGGGTGGAGGGGAGGGTGGACTATAGCTCAGTAGTAGAGTGCATGCTTAGCATGCTGGAGGTCCTGGGTTCAATCACCAGTACCTCTATTTAAAAAAAAAAAGAAAGAAAAGAGAAAAAAAACTCAATAAAATAAAAAAATTTTAAATGAAAACAATGTATATATATAAAAGAAACTTTGCAACTTCCAAAGCCCAAAACTGGTACCCAATATCCATGTCTTCACAAATGTTATCCTTTATTTAAGAATGTTTATAGTGGATTCACCCATTGGCTGAATTCCTTCATGGAATCAGGTCATTCAGCTACTGGAACATCTGCTGCAATATTACATACAAGCCAGACCCCAAGTGATGAATAAGTTACATTCCAAAAGTCTATTGTGCTGTCATTGGATTAGAACTCAGAACACATATTACCATAAAATGATAGTGTACCCTACCGTCCCATGAAAGGTCACTTAAACCGTAATGTACTTGAAATTAAGTAGTAATAGGGCTGGCAAGCCTAACAACAATGCAAAAGAAAATTCTGCGAATTCTGCAATTCTGCGAAAAAGTAGGTTAAGGAACCAGGAACAAACCTCCCACGCTCTCCCACACCTGCCAGGCAGTGGGAGCCACAGGTCAGCCGCACCATTCTGGTCCTGTGCCCACGATCGTGTACCTACCGTGGGTGGGAGGGGAGCGCTGGCTTGTGGGACTGTGGGTGGGGCTTCACGAGTGCTTGAGAGCATGAGTGAAGCCAGGCTCCAGCAGGGGGCAGTATAAAGAGCAGAGTAAGAGATTCGGAGACTGTCTTAAGACTGTGCTGGTGTGGAGGGAGAAGGGATTCATGTGACTCTTTTCATTTTCTTTTTTAGTAATTATTTTCGTTATTATCATGGGAACTGATACACTCTAGTAGAACTATTGGACATTAATAGTTTTTTGACAAGGATATTCACAGTAGCTAATCTACTTGTTTTCGAAGTTGCAATAATTTAACCACTGCTAAATCCATTTTTTCATTTAAAAATTTAAAAAAGTTTTTTTATTGTATTTATGTTTTAATTGGAGATACCGAGGATTGAACATAGGATTTCGTGCATGCTAAGCATGTGCTCTACCAATGAGCATTTTTCCATTTTTTTAATGAACTATCAGTGAGTATAAAGTTTTGGAACTTTGAGGATTGCTTAAGTCATACAAACTTCATTCATTAAACACCAACAATAAAACTTTACTGGGTTCTGTAGGGACAGAGATGAACTACTGTACTTTTGAAGATATCAGCACAAACTCAATTTTGATCCTTGGAGCTTTTGTTCTGATATTTTTGGGTGTGCCCCTCACTCTGTCCAGGGAATCCCTGATAAAAACCCAAATAAAGGTAATTCTTTCAGGAATTTCCAGTTCTTTGTCCGTCTCCTAGTAACAGCTCCATAACTGTTTCTCCTTTTTTTGCTAAGGTCAAATTTCAGGCATTTACCACCTAAACATCTATTTGTTCACTTGCTGGGGTTGGGGAGTTGATTTTCCGTTCTTATTACACAGGCCATTTCTGATCTTATTAATATAGTTCTAGGCGCTGGTGTTTCATTTTCACTCATGTAATTTTCTTAAAAATTTTAATCAACATCAGCAAGACATAATCAGGTATAACTAACTGTATCCACTTAAAGTGTACAAGTCAGTGAGTTTTGACCACTGTATACGCCTGGAAAACCACAGCCACAATCAAGAAACAGGGTATTTCCATCACCCACAAAAAGTTCTTCAGGCCCTTTTGCAGTTCATCCCTCCCTCTGTCCCCCCAACCACTGACCTGCCTCTTGTCACTATAGATTAATTTGCATTTCCTAGAATGCGTCCAGTTTCTTTTATTCATCAGAACCATCTTGAGATTCATCCATGTTGCTACACGAACCTGTGCCCTTTTTTTTTTTTTTTTTAATTGCGGGGTAGTAGTCCCTGTGTGGATATATTACGTTTTCCTTATCCATTCACCAACTGATGGACATTTGGATGGTTTCCAGTTCTCGCTAATGTGAATAAAGTTGCTATGAACACTCAAGCACAAGTCTTTGTGTGGATGTAGGTTTTCATTTCTCTTGAGTAAAAACTTAAAAAATAGACTTATTAGGTCCTATGTGTCTAGCGTTAAAAAAGACCAACCGACCAACCTGCCTGTGTCCAAACGTGGTTGTACCACTTTACATTCCCACCAGCAGGATAAGAGAGTCCCAGTTTCTTCCCGTCTTGGCCAGTGTTCGGTATTGTGAATCTTTCTAATTTTACCCATGCCACTGGGTGTGTAGAGGTTACATTTGTGTTTTATTCTTGTTTTACTTTGTGTGTGGCTTTTTTGCAGACATTTGCTCTTGCCTCAGTCTAATTTCTGGTTATACGATCCTTCTTTCCTTTCCAGAACTATCCCTCCCCTATTCCCGGTGCCTGTGGTTTGCATGGGGCGGGCACACGACTCAGGCCAGGCCAATCAGAGTTCGTCAGTTCTTCTGGACACGGTGATTGGTGCATGTGACTCAAGTCGAACCAGTCAGAGTCCTGTCTTCAGGTCCGGAAGTTGAGGCTGGGTGAGAAGGGGTTCCTCCCTCGGCCTCTGAGGGTGGGAAGGGTCACACAAGCCTGCAGCTGTGCTTAGCTTGATGTGGGGAAAGCCTGCCTAAGAGGAGGTTCAGCCTGAAGAAAGCAGAGCCTAGAAATGGCGAACCCCATGTGAGGTTCTCCAAGAGATATGTGACTAAATTAGGGTGTCGGTCCTCAGGGAGCTCATTATAGCCTCAGAGCACAGACATATTCACGCAGTGATTACAGTATAATGTGGTCGGCGCTATGATAAAGCTCTTCATAGGATGATTTGGGAGCGTGGAGGAGGAGAGTGTGTAAGTCAGTTAATCGAAACATTCCTAGACTATGTGGTAGGAGCAAGGTCTTGAAGGATGATGAGGAATTTTCCAGGCAAGGACAGGCAGGAGGTGGACACCCGAGATAGAAGGTAGAGAGTTTCTGAAATCTGGAGAATGTGCAATAACACAATAATTTAGGAAATTCTGTAAGTGGCACAGTATAGCTAGAGGAAGAGTGTGCCTGTCTCTCTTACCCTCTGACAGCTGGTTGTGAAGTGGGCACAAGTGAAGCTAGGAAGTAAGGCAAGGGCCGGATTATGAAGGGCCTCATGTGCCGAGGAAAAGATTTTTAAATTTCTTCTAAAAACAATGAGTTACGGAAGCTCTGGGGGCAAGGCAGCAAAGAGAGGAATGGGATGGAGGGAAGACCAGCCTGGGCCAGGGAGCCGGGGCCATAGTCTCCTGCAGTGATTTAGGTGAGAAAGGGTGAAGTCCAACCCTCCATGAACCAGAATGGTCTCTATTTCAGGAGCAAGATAGAATGAAGAAATATTTCCTGCACAGTGATAATAGCACCAGTGGAGCCCAGAATGTAACAATTCAGATAAGCATATTGTTTTTAATTTTAGCAAATTGAATTACACAAAAAATCATTTCTAAATTACCATTATAATTCACAATATCTGTAGTACTTACCTCTGTGATCTGTAAATCTGTGCTTATGGTTCTTCCTATTACATATACTAGAGAAACCAACAACTTTGTTCCATACCTACAAAGCAACAAGATGCTAATCAGGGGTGGGAAATGTTTTGCAAGATAAAGCCACACAGCAGATAAATGCTGAGTACACAATCCCTATTATTCCTTCCTCCCAAATCTAAGCAAAATCACTTACGAACTAGGTTAGCTTCATCTTTTAATAGAAAAATCTTTTCTGTAGAAAAGCCTATTAGCACAAAGAAATATTTGTAGTTACTGATTTGTGAAACACATAGTTCTAAAAGTTTTATTTAAATGTAAAAAGTTCTTAAAACAGTAACAACTTTTTAAAATCTTTTTACGTGAGATAGAATAGATGTCACATACCCCAGATTAAGAACATTATAAGAGAATAAGGAAATATTCAAAGTATGCCCCTTAAAAAAATGCAGTTAATAGACAACCAATTTCAGAAACTCTAAAATACTCTAAAAACTTATTTGAAATTTTGTATTTGTATATGCTTTTTGGAAAGAGGATCCATGTCTTCAGAGATTCTCAAAATGTTGGTGCTCCCTGAAGGCTGAGTACTCTGGCCTTCTTTAAGTGCCCTCAAATGGGTACCATAACTGAAATTTCCCCTTTAGCTTAGTGACCTCGAATATTCAACGAGAATGTCTGAAAACCAGCCATGAAGTGTTGCTGTGGAAAAACAGCAGATACATACCTGCTCAAAGCGTTGCTGTAGTTAAAAAAGTAAAGAAAGATTTTTGGATGCATTGAAAAAGAAAGAAAATTAAAATAGGGTTAATATAATGGGCTGAACAAGAAAGGGTTGAAAAACTACCATTCTGTCTTGGGGATAGTTGATAGTTAATACACACAATTGATTTACTTCAAAAATGTGCACTTGAATTTAAAAATTATAAGAGTTATTGTTGGCATAATATGCAGACAAAGGTGAGGGCATGTTTGCTTTTGTCCTTTTTAAGCTCCCAGCTGTAACTCAGGCTGTGTCTGCTTCAGCAAAGTGGAGGACAAGAGACAGTCTACATCTAATTCAGGCAAGCAAATCTGTTTCTATGGGGAAAGAGGAAATATTTCTTAGTGCTTCATTTTTGTTGGCCAGGTATAAAAAGCTTGGGAAATGACTCAAGAAATTTGACAGAATTGGCAAAGAAACTGAGTTCCAAATTAAAAAAAAAAAAAAAAAGTAGAAAACAGAAGAAAACTACCTACATTGCTAAACGTGTGATTTTTCTACCAGATATGGGAGAAAGATTACCCTAGAGGCAGGGCTGGGTTTGAGGTCATCTTGGGGAAACTTATAAATTGTAAAAATGGGGGAAAACATATAGTTAGAAGCATTGGTGTAGAGATTAAATGAGGTGATGTATGTTGAAGCCCCTATCAGGATGCCTGGCACAGTTCATTCTTTCTTGTTCTCAAAGGTTTCAAGAGGAGGTACTTTTGAGACAGATGATGTGTCGTTCAGACAACAATCTCTTTGAAATAGTACTGAACAAAAGGAAAGCAAGGCCTAAATGTTAATAGGCACATGATAACCAGGTGTTGGTCTGGCTCCAGTTCCAGATGAGAGGGCTGGAGAATTTAGGTTCTCATCTGTGTTTCTCTTGGAACAAGTGATCTCCTGGCAGAATGACATTTTGTTTACATCAGCATATACAGTACATAGTAGGACTACAGCTATTAGATGCTGGGCTAGATGCTAGATTTCCTTCTGAAGGGCTTCTTAAAGCTTTATGATGCTAACATATCCTGTGAATTTACAAAAGCGGAAGTTAAAATGGACAGTTTCCAAACTGGCTGGGCTACTTGTTCACAGAAGAGTTATCAGTGTCTTCCATGAATAATGTTCAGCAGAACATACTGGAAAAACACCAATTTCAAAGTTAACTTGCTAGTAATCAGTCACATTTTAGCAAATTCAGAATACATCCTTTTCACTTAAATCATATAAAATTTAATTTGTCATAGCATGTGTTTACTTATACTTTCATACCATCTTTATCATTTTATGAAGACTGGTGACATACAGATATTCATGCCAGATATAACTGTTTAATAAATGATAAGTAAATATTCTGATGTACAAAGAATAAAGTAAGCATTCCTGTGCCATTTTAAATGTATAGAACAGTTTAATTATTAATCTGAACTTTTATTTCCTCTTAACAACCTGTATATATTATCATTGTCTATTCAAAATCATTTGCAAAATTCAGCAAGACTGGTGACTAGAAATTGAATCCTAAAAATAAAAAAGGATTATTTGTAGAAAGGAAATTTATTTAAGTCTCAAAGACTTCTTTTAGCAGAATGTCCAAGAGGAGTGAACTGAGATGAACTTACCATTAACAGAGAAGGCATCTATTTTATGAGCATGGCATTTTGTCGATAAAAGATAAAAAAATTTAAGCCAGGGTTAATAGTGAATGCATATATAATTCTAAGAACTTCTTGGGGATAATTAAATACCCATTTAAAGTGTTCTTTTTTTTTTTTTTTTAAAGGAATTCCTTCTATATTCTTGTTTAATACACCTAGATCATTTACATAAGTTGCTAGACAATGGACTTTTTAGAGAGCGTTGCAAACATGTTCCTGCTCTCTAAAGGCAGAAAAAAATTCTTCTGAGGAATAAAAATTAAAGTACACTTAAATTAAGAGCAATCTTTCCCATGGGTTGTTCAAAGCCATTTGGAGGGCTTAATTACTTACATGTGCTGTGTATGGTATAAAAAGAGAGGAAAGATGAGCTGAGGGGCTGTTTTACCCCTTAGAACAGTGCAGCCCAGCTAAATTCTCTCAATGATAGAAATGTTCTCGACCTGAGCTGTCCAAGATGGTAGCTACTGGCCACAATGAGCACTTAAAACAAGGTGAGCACAACTGAGGAACCGAATTTTAAATTTTATTTCATTGTAATTCATTTAAATTTAAATGGCCATATGTTAGCCAGTAGCTATCATGTTGAGCAATGCAGCCTTAGGTAATTTTTTAATCCAATGTCAACTGGTTCCATGTTAAACTATACTGGAGTCATCTGGGGGGCCAGTGAAAGGTATAGATTTTGCTCTCTATTCTGTCAGATTTTGATTTTCAAGGGGTAGGTGGGCTTGAGAGTCTTGAGGTGTATTAGCCACTCCAAGTGACTGCAAAGCTCTGCTATATTAGAAAGTGTCTGAGGTGCACTTAGGCTCACCTGTCTGAGTGTGGATGAGGTCTAGGACTGACAGGTGCCATGTCACCTTGAGCCACAACAACAATATGAACAATCCTTAACACATACAAGTGCACACCAAGGGCCAGGCACTACTGAGCACTGAGCCTGGGACGGCTGTGAAGCTGGGTCTCCCTCAGGGCCAGGCAGTGCATCAGAAGGAGCAGAGGTGCCAGCCTGTGGTGATTACAGGCTGGGTCCTCAGGCAGATCATCACACTTTTCTTAAAGAACTTGTTCTCTCATCATTTTAATTTCAGAATTGCTACTAGATTGTTCAGCAGGATGCTCTGGAAGAAGACAGTCAAGGAGTGTAGCTAAAGTGAACAACCTCGGGCACAATGATTCCAGGAGCAAGAAGGCAGATGGCTTCCAGTCCAGGCCACACCAGGCACATCAGACCGAGAAGGGGCAGGGGACAGAGCCTTTGATACAAGCTCCAGCGAGAGAGAACAGAGACTAACAGACAGACCTATGAGGCTGGAATCTCTGAAACCTCATGGAACAAGGGAACCTCTGTAAATAATTCTGATTTCTACCCAACTCCCAAATTCCCACTGTGAAGCTGGACCTGGAGAGGAGGGCACCACCTTGAATGAGTTAATAAGCAAAAATGGAAGACACCATTTACCCCCAAGGCCTTAGGGATCCCAGGAAATTTAAGGAATTCATAAGACTCTCTGAAGCAAGGAGCCTAGAAAAATCATTTAAAACAAGAGATAAGGACATTTTTTTTTGACACTGAGTATTCTATGCATATTCCACTGATGAGCCAGAAGAATGTTACTATACAAATGAGCTCTTACCTACATATTTATAATTTTTTATTTAAAAACACATTTTTGTGTGTTATAAAAGTGTTCAATAAATGGCTATACAAGAAAAACATGCTATTATTCTGCTCTATAAGAGAATTATATTCACTTTCTTAAATATTTATAGTCTAAATATAGTTTCTGTTCCAAAGAGGTGAGCCTATTTACAAAACGTGTCTTCCAACTCTATAGGCATGTGGACTTCAACTGTTGACTACTTCGTACCTGCCAACGCTCCAGTACGTGAGTAGTTGTAGGACAGATTATTCTAGGCTTTTAAGAATGTACGTTAAATACTGTTATAGAAAGAGCAGCTATCAAGGGCATGCTGTCTGATTTTTGTATTTCAATGGATATTTTACCAAACAGGCTGAGAAGTTAGTAGACTTAATCTTAAGAAGTTGAAGAATACAGAACCCAGATCTATAAAGGGTATCTGATAAATAAAAGGCACGGGCAACATCCAGGCTTATGTAGTAATGAGCGTTGCTGCTTCTTAAGGACACGGTGATGCACTTCACAAAATAAATGTGTGCATGCCGTACACTCACACCAAAAAGCATGACTTGCTCTAGTCTGTGTCTCTGAAGACAAGGTTCTTAGCAAGCGTAACGGGGAAACTGAGGTAGATAGGTATCCTGTGCAAATCTCTACTCACACAGAAAACCAAAACTAGGTAAGTGACCTTATCTTCCGTAACACTGCCAGTTTGTGGTGAGACTAAATGCACAAAAAACGATCATTTTTCTAGTCAATGCAAAGGACATTAGTGGAACTAGCCAGACTACAGTTGAGCCACTAGCACCAAACCAATGACCTAAATGAAAAAGACATCTCACATTTCCTTCTTACCTTTCAATCACGGCTTGCCAATTGTTGATTAAAAAGTCCTTTGCAATGTATCGCCCAACTTCAGATGCTGCCACAACTTCGATTATATTTGTTTCATTAAAAGAGAACAGAGATGTAGTGACGGCATACTCCATGTATCTGCAAAAGTGCATTTGGCAGAAAATAAGCATGGAAAAATTACTCAGTGGAAAAAGTTAATTTAAATAAATGGAGTTAAAATCCCATATGGTTCTAAGTTAGTGACACACAAATACGCTTTGTATTTATTCTTATATTAGTTCATTTCTGTTTTTCTCCCTTTGGTTTATCAATCGCATTCCTGTACCAGGAACCCTTTCCAGGTAAGTTGATAATAATCACCTGTTAAGTATCCATGGGTCCTTACTGCAGCTCATTGCATAAGCAAGTTGAATCCTTTCTTCTTCCTTTGTTTTATTATTGTAGATGCTTAATAGAAAATCCCATTCTTTATCATTTCCCAAGGCAATGCCATAACACAAAATCACAGTTTTAATCGGATAAGGTATTCTGAAAGGTATAAGATGCAATGATACTTTTCATAGCAGTTAAGTCATATGTTTTTCTAGGTTGTCACATACTTAGAAGTATAAGCCTAGAAAAAACAATGTTTGCAATCTCAGATATAAATATCAAAAGTAGAATCTAGAAAAGCAATTGTGAAAACTGTTATTCACATTACTCTCTTGAGATCATCAAATTAGTTTAGCAGCTAAAGAGTTTTGAGGAAGAAGTAAGTTAGAATAATACAGTGTATGTTGATATCTTCATTTAGTTTCATATCTTATCACATTTCTAACAGTCCATCATAGGTGATACATTAATGGTAATATAATAACACCAAAATGACGGAGTCTTGGTCTCAGCTCTCAATGAGACTGCAAACTCGGAGAGAAAGATGCTGTGATGCACTTAAATGTACATAATAAGAATAAATAATCAGTACACCAGAAGTTGACACAACATTGTAAACTGATGATACTTCAATTTAAAAAAGTAAAAAAAAAAAAAAAAAAGGAATAAATAATCGTAAGTAACAACCTAAGAAAGACTCAAAATAAGCACTGGTGAATAGGGAATGCTTTGGCGATGAGTTCCTGGGTGAGAATTCAATGTATAAATTCTAATCTATTGTTATTCACATACCTACATGAGATAACTGGTTGGCTTTTTTTTTTTTTTAAGGATATTTGAAAAAAAAATAGTAAAAGAGAGAGATTAACCAAGTGAGAACAGAATGATCACTCCCAGAGTAAGAGCATCAAAAAGGTAGAGAAATTGGTGCCAAAACAGGCCAAAGAGCAGGACAATTACAATATTACTCTTACTCATTCTCTGGGTGGTTCATCCAGTTTCTGAAGAGCTCTCGTGACAGCTGAAGACAGTCCTCGAGACCCAACCAACATGCCGTTTCGAAAAGTTTTTCCAGTGATATTCTTGAAGGAAAAGTAAAAGAAAAACATTTATTTTTCATTACTACTTTTACTTGTTCTACCTCCAAGAATATGTGCTTCATGAAAAGATGGGTATTTAAAAACATCCTTCCAATAATATCAGGTTTGTTTAAAAAAAAATAGACTCTGTGGATGGCAACTGTATTTAAGGTTCAGAGAAATAATTGCTGAGAGGCTCTCAGGCACCAGCTCTAAGACTGGTATTTTTTGAAAGTAAGAAATGAATTACTGCCATCCTTCATCTCCCTCAAATACACATGAATGTACACATACTCCACATCTGTTATCAATTTATTTTCCCTCCTTTTATGATTTTAATTGCCTTATGGATTCAAAACACAACGACTTTAGTTTATCTGATCTAATACACTGAACAACAAAGTTCTTCCCCTACACACGAGAACGAGAGGGAACGGTTTGTTTCTCTTCCTCAACAGTGTGCCTTCCCTCACTTAAGCTTCTGTTTCTTCCTCTGCTCCGACTGGCTATTAAAGTCGGGTTCTGGAAAAAGAATGGAGGTTTCTCTTTTGTTTTTGTAGCTGAGCAGATGTACACATTATGATTCCAAACAAAATAATTTCAAAATACAGTGAAGAACAATGATAAAACCAGATGCATGGTCCCTTGAGTTGTGTCTCCTGACACCCTCCAGTTTGGAGTCAGAGGTAAAGAAATTCAAATGGGCCAGAAGTTTCCAGCAAATGCAAGAGCCAAATCTCTATTGCTCCACCCTCCCTCCAGTTTCACCCCAGCTTGCCCTGACCTTCTGACAAGCAGCAGTATGATGTCCAGGGGTGGAGGCCCTCTGATAGACAGTTCTGAGCACTCATTCACACATTCACTCTCTCTCCCCACCCATTCCAAGCTGGCGGCAGCAAGATGGAATGCTCTGGAAGCACAGTCGAACTCCCCAAGGTTGCTCTGAAAAAACTGGCCCAAGGAGGCCACAAAAAGCACACCACTTCAGTCCAATTTAGGAGAGCCAAGGCCACGGCTGGGCACAGGTGCAGCCTGGTTGGGCTTTCCGTGCACTCACACAACCTGCCCACCCACTTCCCACCCCAGCTCGTCCTCACTGCCTTCCATCCATTTGCACGTAAACCCTATGTCTTTCCAGTCACACGCCCCAGCACTGAAGTCTCTCCCCTCTCAGAAGGGTACTCCTGAGAGACAGTAATCACCTTGTGTATATTTTGTATTCCTCGCTTGGTCTAATTGATGACCTGATGCTGACTAGAGCTGCAAATATAATCCCTGTGCCATTCACTGTTCACAAACTCCCTCCCTAAATCTGGAAGCCCAGCCCACACTCACAATCCTTTCGTCAGTGGCCCTGCAGCCCCATTTGCCTTTTACCCCTTCCCAGCGCAGCATGCTCCCCTCACCAAACCAACGATGGGAAAATCATTTGCAGTACTTAGTCATGCTCACACACAGTGACAGGTAAGAGTTCACTGTCAACCTCTCGTCGTATTTGCATGATGTTAGAATTTCTGTCTGACATAAATAATCGAACTTTTCCCTGTTGTCAGTAATATACAGAGGGGAGTTTTGTCCCCTGTGGCCTTCCCGTGCCCTTCAATTCATGTGTATAGGCCGGTTTTGCTTGGCACAACCCTTCACCAGTAGTACAACATACTTAAGATTTCAACCAGGAGCCTAAGATTTGAGAGTATAAAGCTATACGTTCTTGTGTGCACGTGCATGTGCTTTGCAGGTGAACTAAGGTCCAAACCTATTATTTTACAATAGGACACATGTAGCTCACCAGCCCCAAAGTGACTATTCTGTAACTGCACACAAATCTCTCAATCATCAATATTAGGATCTTAGAATCCAGAAACTTATCCGAAAATAGGAATCATTTTATTCAATTATCACTGCTCAAAAAAATACTTACAGAGCTAAATAGTCATCCTGCAATGCTGCCACATTTTCACGAATTATAGTTGAATAAATATTCCATATAGAGGTAAGTCTCTTTAACAGATACTTCTATAAACAATACAGAAAGTATATGGTTAGTTCTGCTCACCACACTCAATTTGCACTGCTTTTCTCTTTGTCTGAAAAGACATTAACAGAGAGGTGGTAGATATTTCTTTAGAAATAATCTTTGTTAGTAAATGTATAACTGTTCTTTTAACCTCTAGAGTCAGTTCCCTCATATGTAAGCAATATGTAATATGAAGTGTAAGCACACTGCCTGGCACGTAGAAGGAGCTCAATAAATGTTAACTGTTCTCATCATTTAATATCACCCAAATGTTTCTAGTTGTCTTTAAAATATTTATGCCTTGGACAAATTTAAGCCCTGAGTCTGAAGTAAAGTTTCTTCAGCTGAGCCATCGGCTGATAGATAGTAGGATTATAACAGTTATACATTTACCAGTACATTTCTCAGAATAATAAACTAATGCTATTCATTGAAATTCTTTAAAAACAAACATTAGCTTTTACTTCTTTCCTCAGAACCAGTGATCAGATGTTATCAGTGAGCCACCTCGACCCTCCGGACATTCGAGTGCCTCCTTCTGTTGGTTGTCAGGCCCACATTGAAGTAAGTTCCCATCAGCACTTTGGACAGTAGATAAAGGAAAGGCTGGAACCCCAAGGTGCTTGTGATCTTGTCCTCAAACTGCCCTGGAAACTCACTTGGGATCCTCACCGAACACAATCGTCATTTCGTTCGTGGCCACTAACTCGTCACTGCTCTCAGAATTTTGCTTCTCCTGTGCCATCTTTCTTATGATCACTGTTTAAGATCTACTAACAGAAATTTCCCCTTTAGAGATGTTGCTTTCCCCTTTTATAAGGACATGATAGTATCTCACTTCTTCATTCATTAATTCTAATTTCCCTGTCTCTCTTCCCAGTATCAAAAAAAGCTTCAAAATGTTTACTTTTTCTGGAATATAACTCTCTGATTTTAAGTGCTGGCCCTGTAAATCAGAGTATTTCAATCATGAATATATAGGGTAGTTAAAAGTCCTTCCGTCTGACTAACAATCTTTTAGGGGAACAGCTGCTAATAGGCATTATCTTTTTTGTTTAATAAGAAAAAAAGGCATGCTACTTCCATCCATTTCTGGTTTCTTAAGACATATTGACACTTGACCAAGAATTAAGCACCTTTCCAAACTTTCTCATATTTGTCTCCAAGACCAGATCAATGACTAAGGTATTTTCTTCTAAGAATCCTTTCCTAAGAAAATGAATAGATACAGAATGAATGAGGAAAGACCTGTTTCATAGATGCTGTCTAAAATACGGAAAGAGGGAGAAAAGGACTTTTTTTTAAAAAAACTACCTAACAAAGAATAAAATTACCTTTAATAATGTGTATATATCATGGTTCACATCAGAAATAAGATCCTTGGTCACTAGGTTCACCAAAACTGCATGCCATACTATGATTTCATCTTCTTCAGCAAGGTACTTGGTTAAATCAAGTGCTGTTTCAATCTCGATATACTTGTTTCTGTTTGGTTTAAAAAACACAAACTCAAAAATCCTTCCCTTGCTAGATGATTTGTACACTTTCCATATTTGTTCCATGTTTTGATGCCTGACTTCAGTAAGGTATATGGAATCAAGAAGCTAGAGGGTAAAGGACCTATGTCATTGATAAGGTGGAACCCAAGCAATGTTGACAGACCCTCTTTTTCAGTTTGACAGGTTCAAGTGCCCAAATTCTTGGAGACTGTAGAAAATCCAGGCCAAATGTTGGACTGTTGAAAGGCACTAGAATATCTGTGCATTCAGCATGCATTTTTAAGAGAGTATAATTTCCATTCAACAAGTATTAATTAGAAGTCATTCTCTTTCTAATGCTCTACCAGCTACCAGTGGGAACACAAACTAGTGAACACAAACAGGACGCTACTCTTGCTTACCGCTGAGGAACTTACTACTTAGTGAGGAGCTGAGATTCACACATAAGAAGCTATTAACGGAAGCCTCTAGCAAAGGCAATGAATATAAGAAAGTAGTGAAGAAGAAAAGCATACACGTGTGATGGGACAGTCAGGGAAGGCCTTCTGGAGGAGGAACTTAAGGGCAACGAAGGGTGGGTAGGATGGAATGGGTGCAGAGATAGAGGAAGGCAGCTTAGGATAAAGAAGATAAAGTGGGAGGGAATCAGTGTGGTGGGCAGACCAAGCTAATGGAGGCAGGGGATTTCTTTTATGTACAGTTGGAGCTGGGGGCTAAGGGGGTAAAGGGAGCCTGAAAACTGTGGGGAGCCTTGAATATCAGGATGAAGAGTTTACATATAGTGGGAAGGTGTTTAAACAACTAGGGTACTATCATGAAATTGATGCCTTAAAATTTTGTTGCAACCATGCTGCAGAAGACAGAAGGGAATGCTAAAGGACTGAAGGCTGGAAGCCAATGCAATAGGCCGGCTGAAGGGTGATGAAAGCTTGACGTAGTACAGAAATAGTGAAGGTGGCAGGTAAAGTGAGAAACCAAAAGACACTCCCCAGATCCCCAAAATGAATAGGTAAGACAAGGTGACTTGATGGAAGATGAAGAGAGAGGGAAAAGTCAAGGTTATTGCTGATGTTTCAAGTTTGGGGGATGGGAAGAATAGTAGTACCTTTGACAGGAAGAGAGAAATTAATAGCAGGAGCAATTTAGACTCAGAAGTAACAGTGTTTAAGGTACTGGATTTAAATGACCGCAGGATAAACAGAAGATGGAGGAGACAAGGAGAAATGTAGATTTAGAAGTCACCAACATATCCTTCCACAGACATTTACTGAGCACCTTGTATCTGCTGGGCGCTGTACATATACATAATAAATGATCCCTGAAACCATCAGTGTGTGAATTATCCAAAGGAAGGATAGATGAAAATAACATCACCATAATTGGTCTCAAGGATGCTCACAGCAGCAGGAAGAAAAGTTATACTTGAGGAGAACCAGGTGTGCATATTAGAGTCTCAGGAAACCAAAAAACAGGTTTGCAGGAGGATGTGGTTAACAGTATCAAAGTCATTGTAATCTTAAGAGAAATGTTTCAGCAAAGCAGTTGGCAGGGGAATGTGCTGTACGTCACGGAGGAAAAGCGTAATAACAAAATGAAGGATGAAATGAACAGACAGTCATTCAGGAAACATGACAGGCCAAAGAAGGAGAGAACACACTGGATAATTAATTATGTATACTCCTTAATTTCATTGTCTGCAAATTTAAAATCTCCCTAGTTAAAAATTTAGCAGCACAGCTTATACTGAGTAAATCCAATGGAAGTGAAATCAATGATGTTAGTATATTATATTATTTAGTACATTATACTAAAATTCAGGCTCATTAAAATTATACCTGCAGCCATCACCCTTGCGTAAAAGAATCACTTCAAAATCTTAATTGATAGTCTATTTATTTCCAGAAAATTTTTTTTTTGGTTATGTCAGTTACTTTATTTCGTTAACTTCCAATGTCTTAGAAAATATAAAGATGTCTTCTACAATCTTCCTAAATTTATCCATTTTAATGTTTAACAGTCTTTACAAAAGCAAGTCTGAATCACTTGGATTTTACCTGAGTTTTCATTCTTGATTGAGACATTAAAAGTCATGATTCTTATACATTGTACGATAATCCTATAAATATTTAAATACTATTATTTCTGTTTTATTTACATCTTCTCTGTCGCATCCTTTTAAAAGTTTTCCTTTAAGGGCTTCCTTTTAAAACGCTGAATTTTCTTTGCTGCTCTTTTAAGATTCTCTTAAAAATTCTCCATAATCAGTTAAAATCTTATTAAACCAAAGTTAATTTGATTGAAAATATGTAGGACTTTCAAATAACTGACCACCAGGTTTTGACTTGAGGAAGAACATACTCCTTCCTCTCAAACTGTTGTGAAAAACACTATTTTCTGGAGCTTTCATTTCTCACAGCAGTAGGTAGGTGGTGTTGCTCTTCCCCAATAATGACTTCCTTTGAATTGTCTTTTTTCTTATTTTTTATTGTTGCAAAACACATGCAACATAAAATTTGTCATCGTGACCATTTTTAGGTGTACAGTTCAGTGGAATTAAATACATTCCTAAAGTTGTGTAACCACCACCACCATCTATGTCCATAATTCTTTCTGTCTTGTGAAACTGAAACTCTGTACCCATTAAACACCACCTCCGCATCCTCCCGCCTCCACCTCTGTCCAGCCCTTGGCAACCACCGATTTTTTGTCTCTCTGATTTGACTGCTGCGGTACCTCACATAGATGGAATCAGACAGGATCTGTCTTTTTGTGACGGGCTATGTCACATAGCATAACGTCCTCAAGGTTCATCCATGTTGTTGCATATAGTGCAGTAACTTTTACAGTATAAAATTCCACAATAACCACAGAACTTGATCCTAATCTTATTAAGTTAGGGTCTGTAGATAATAAAGAACCAACTTCAGAGTGATGAGGTTATTATTTTTATAAATTTCTCAAGGTACATTCTAAAACCATAAGAGAAGAAAATATACTCACTTAGACAAGGAAAAAACGTCATCGACCAACTGCAGTCTGTGAATGACAGGAATAGCCTGCACACGAGATCCAAAAACGTGCAGGAAAAGATGGGAGCATTCTTTAATAAAAAATCATTTTCAAAATAATAATGACATTTAATGATGACATTTCAAAATGACAAATGACATTTGCTGCTGACAAAGCATTTTCACGTGAAATACCTCATGGGCAGAGAAATGGTAATTTCTAAGGATAGTTCCCATAACTTGTTTATTATACATCTGTTTTTGATAAGTGGTCCCTCTGGACATAAATCATAAGGCTTAAATATGGCTGAGAGTTTTGCCAAAATATTCTGCGAAAAACAGCATGTTAAAAAATAAAACAGGAAGCCAAGTGTACAGGGCCTCTGCAAAACAAAGAGTATACATTAACTTGTATTACAATGTCCAAATTACTGTCAGGGGAATTTTTGGCATAGAAAGCCTTAAATAGCACTATTTTGCCAATACTGAGGTACTCTTTTGAATGGTATCTTCTCCAGATTTTATTGATTCAACACACGACCAACAGAGCCCTTTGAATCATGGAAAGGCAGGAATCAATTGTCAATCTCCCTCCTCAGGCTTCTGTTTGAGCTCCCTGGCACTGCCAGGCCACAGGACTCTGTCTCAGCTTGTGCCCTAAGGCTGCCAGCGTTTCCTACAGCATTATTTCAACATCCCCCAGCATGTTCACGTATGTGGTCCCAGAAAATGTATTTTTCCAACATCCCTTTGAGCAGCTGAACAAGCCAAGCTTAATTCTTTCCTTGGTAGCAGTCTCCTATCTCTCCTGGCAGTAATAACACATTTTCTAGATTAATATTAATAATAGAAATGTTTTATTTGCTCACCAGTTATGTTATAGGAATAGCTGACCTCAGCTTTTCAATAAGTAAATCTACAATGGTTTCAAGAAATCATTGCTCTAATGGCATGACCCAGTGCTTCCATGGCTAAGAGCGCTCTTAGAAATTAAAAAGAATTTAGCTAGTATGAAAAAGATTTTAAAATAAAATACTATTATAACTGGATTTTATACCTTTATTCCAAAGCCCTATAATAATTTATTTTTGAAAAGTTACAGAACATGTTGTGAATGCCAGAATTGTGTTGGGCCTTTGTTAAATATAATGCACCCACCACCTTATTTAACCTTCACAACCACCCTTTTTAAGGCTGGTCTATTATACTCATTATTATACAGATAAGGAAACCAAGGCATGACAAAATAAGAGGCCCAAGGTCACGCATCTGGTAAATGATGAACAAAAACATGAACACAAGTCTATGTGACCCAGAGCCCAAGCTCTGGACCAATACACTGTGCACTGCCTCTTCTGCTGTGTGACTCAGAACCTTCAAAGAGACAGAGACCTAAGATACCTCTTAGTTCAACATCTGGTTTTATGAATGGAGTCTAAGTGAACTGCCCGAGATGTCACAGCAGAGCCAGCTCCATACACTTCTAAGCCAGCATCCATCTCCACCAGTGGAGACTTGGTTTAATTCAACAAATTAAAATCTGACTGATTAGAACTAGACAACATTTTAGGATTTATTTATTGCATAACAATTTAGAGTTGTTTTACAATGTAAAGTAATAATTGAATTATTATTGATACCCTGTAAATTAAGTTCTCTCCCTTGAGGGAGAATGAGTATATAATTTTTTTAAATTAATAATTTCTAGCATGTATCTATACTGAGTACCTATTATGGGCTTATAAATTTTAAGTATATGTTTACCTATATTGTCTCTAATCCTTATAATGAATAAGAAAGATATGATATTATTCCCACATTAAAGTGAAGAACTTGAAGTAGAACATTTAAGCAACTTGCCTAAGATCACAATAACTAATGGTTAACAGGAAATTATTCTGATTTTTACCTTGAAAGGTAAAATTATTGTGGAAAAGTGAGATTAATGTTTAAAAACACAATATATTCAACCAAAACCTCCCCTAAGAATAAAGAAAATAAATCCAGTATGCCTTGGGATGAGGGATGGCAAAAGGGGTCAGGTGGCAACCAGACAGGTTAGTGAAGGGTCCACCTCTAAAGGCTAGAGAATGCAGCAGTAATGACATTTCAGAAAAAGTATAAAAAGTAGCCTCACCTTAGGATCTTTTTCAAGCTGTTGATTTAATTTCTTCCAACCCAGCCTATCATAGTTAACTCTATAATATCCAGTCATATTCAAATTTAAAATCACCCAGTCAGAATCAGAATCTGAAACTTGCATTTCAGGGAATACTTCTACAAAGAAATATGTGAAAAGTTTGAAGTGGTACATTTAAAAAATACTTCCCTACACGTTTGCACTATATCCTTATCATTCTAAACAATAAACTCAATAGAACAAAAAGCAAAGAAATTCTAAATTATGTGCTGATCTTACGATATCATTATATTTTTTTCACATATAATGGATTTGACTTGAAACTTTTCTTTAAAGCTCTGTGTTCAACAAGAATGATATAATATTTTACTTTTACACAAGATAGCATTTCAAAAGACAGACATTTCAACATTTTGTTCTCTGACTTTATACACACGCACATATACATATATATTCACATATACATGTGAAGATATTTTTAAAAATGTGTTACTTACTGCTGCTTTTATCTAGCCAGACTAAAGACTGTGTAATTCCATTTTTTATCCAAAGAATAGGTATGATCCATGTGTCACTTTTGGGAAAAAAATTAAAAATTCAGTTAATGTTCACACATAAGCACATAAACTCTGAGCCAATATTGAAAGAGAGTAAAATAACAGACAGAACTAGAACTCTTTGGTCATTCCCTGTGGGTATGGAGGACTTGACTCTTAGAATTACTCGCTGTTGTTTTTACAAGCCAGTTTCGCTTTGGCTATTTGTTTGTTCTCTTGCTGTGTCTTACAGATTTGCTTCTTCTTATAACTTAAGGTAACTACTAAGACTCTTGTATCTGAAGCTCTCAAGGCCTGTGTATATTAAATTATAGCCACCTGGCCTTACTCAGGGGTCATTCAAATGCCGCAGACAGACCCAAATCCATCCGTGCCAAGAAAGGAGAAGAATCATTTAAGAAGAGAAAGCTTGACAAGCATTTCAAAATGCTTTTCGACCTCAAACTTTCTCCCCATCTGAAAAGTGTTCAGCACAGATTAGCCGGATTATTCATATTTACTGAATGCCGGCATTCTTCCCACATCGGTGGACGTGACCTGGAGGAAGCAGCTGACCACAGAGGACATTAGTCATCGGAAGAGACACACTGCTTGAATTTGGGCAACACTTTCAATCTTGTCCAGATGCTTTCAAGTCTAGTTTCTCAAAGACTCTGAGTTGAAGGTCTATGTTTAAGTGATTGCTAAGGATACCTCAAAAGTCTCAGAATATCGCAGTGAGAAGGGACCTGTGCATCTCTCGTTCCTCTCCCCTGGGGTTTTAAAGGGAGTGAGATTATTTGAAAATTTTCATGGTGGTATATGAAAATGAACTACTAATTTGTGCTGATACTTATTACGGTGAGATATGAGGATCAAAACTTTATCAAAAATAGTTGAAAATGATCTAACGAGTTAAGAAAGAGAAGGGATAGGAAGGAGAAAGTGATGAATGCTGAGCCACTTCATACATATTATTTCATTTCATCTTTCAAACTGGGATACATGTTATTACATTTACTTTATAGGTAAGGCAACTGAAAGTCAGAGGTTTTAAATAGGACTTACCTAAGGCTTGAATTTTGGATCTGAAGGCCATAACTCTAATATTTTAGGTATGGCTATGAATGCGTGTACAGACATGCACAGAACTAGTTCTCAAGGGTCGAGTCACCATTCAGTTCCGTTTCGAGGGAAGGGAAGATGACCTTGCAACAGGACCCCTCTTCTCCCAACTAACATGAGGCCGTCCAGCCTCTATCTTATTACCTCTCACACAGAATTCTGGATAACTCATTACTGCTGTCTAAAGGACAAAAGAGAATACATGACACCCGAAGCTCTGGTCGTGGGCATGGTCCTAAATCCCAGGGGAGGAGTGCTGCGTGAATCCCTAAATGCAGGTCTTTGGCCTTGCTCAGAACTCTAGGGGCTCTGCTCATCTGAGCTCCCCAGTGACATCCTGTGTGGAGCACCTGGTCATCATCCCAGTCACCCCAGGGAAGAGTGTGTACCCAGGAGGGCTTGTGCTTCCTCAACCAAAGGCTGGTTTCCATGTGGTCAGAGCTCAACCCCAAGGGAAGTGAAGACAGGGGAGTAAATCGACCTACTTGCGGGTTAGAAGAGTCTGATTTTCAACCTTTCCCAGGTAAAATGGCTCCTGTTTCATGATGCCAGTAGATACATCTAAGGTGATAACTGGAAAGCCACTCTGGTGTGTCCAACTGTCCATTATGCTTTTTACTGTTGCTGGCAAAAGAATTTTACTCTGATCATCTATGGCCTGTTTTAAAAAAATCATCACAAAAGCAGATATTTATCATCAAAGTCTTTTGAGGTAGCAATCTCCTAAAAGAAATCACACAGCTATCCTATTCCTACTATTCCTATTATAAATTCCTACACCTTATATAGTAATTCCCAGTGGATATTATGGGCCAAACTTAATTCTGTTCAACTCTCTATATATGGATGGTTCCTTAGTTCATTCATTCATTCATTCACTCATTCATTCAGTGAACACATATTTGTGGACCTAATATGTGCAAGCTCTCTTCTGGGCACTGGGAAGACAGTGGTAAAGATTGAAGAAGCAACCCTTGACTTAAGAGAGTGTCACAAACAAGGAAAGACTGTTTTCCTGGGACATTTCCATACACATATGGCCTCCCAATCTTACACTGTGTCATACAGAACAGCTCAGCAAAAATCTGGCTGGAAGTGGGACAATTACCATTTGAAAATGCCTCCACAGATCATCTTGCTCAGCATTCGAGTAAGAAAATGTCTCCAAATATGACTGTAAGAATAGAAAAGTTAAGGTCAAAATAAATAGCATGCCAAAGCAATTTATGTTTACTGTCTATCAGGTAACAACAATTTTGTAAACTCACCTTAAGGGCACTGATAAAGATTTTCTCATTCAGGAAACTAGAAAGCATCCGGGCCATAGAAGCTCCCTAGGACATAAGAAGCTGTCCATTATTTGAATAAAGTTCAGTATCTAAATACTGACACATTCCATTCGACATGTAAGACTCTGGACTATGCTCCTGATTGCATTGTGTACTTCAGCGGAATGTCTAGGTTACTGCCAAATGTGCTAATAAAATAGTAGATTGATATTAATTACTAAGTAAAAGGTGAGCAGATGCCCTACATCTGAAGAGTTCAGGGTACACAAAAGTTTTTAGGCTGAGATAATCACATGACAAGCATAAAGAAAAGATGCTGCCTGCCTTTCCAGTTCTACAAGGATCAAGACATCAGCCACCGCTGCTGCCCACTGACAGTGCACCCAGAAGGGAACTGAGGATGGAGAAAAACATGAAGGATTCTGTGCTTTGATATACCAGCCCCTACATAGTTAAGATACATATCTAAGGAAAAATTTCAATGACCTCAGATTCTTGCATTTTTTCCATACATAGAAAAAGTACTAAAATCATTAACTTGAGATGTTTGTTCTTTGTAATTAGCAGTAACTTTTTTATGCTTGACAGAGTGTTTTTCCCAGCAAAAACCTGGCCTCTTAGGAGCAGTTTCTCATAGCAATCTGAGAGGCTGTCTTCAAGGCTATAGTCCTCAGTAAGATTCCCAAATAAAACTAAACCACAACTTTTACGTTGTGTGTTTTTCTTTCAGTTGACACAAGAACAAATTTCTACCAAGCACCTTAAAAGTAGCAAGCTATCTAAGCCTGTATTTATAAAGGTGGATGGTGTTGAGCACCTATTGTGGGTTGATTAATGTTTACTAATAAGAACTGATGTAACTATGTTTTCTGAAATCCATCTATTGAATAATATTAAGGTTTTTGTACCAAAGCTGTGTAGTAGCACATTAGTCTATAACCCTTAGAATCCATTTTATGCAGCTTTCTGCAAGAGTACAGAACAAAAGAAAGTATGTGACTGACTTTACCTTGTTGTAAGTAAACAGGTCAAAGAGATCATTTATTTCACTGGTTTCTGTGAAATTTTCCATCTTCATGGAGACGGCTCTAGACACCAGGGCATTATCTTGTTGGAGGATATCATGTAAAATGTTAGAAAAAAAGACCTCATTCTGAAAGGAAAACATTGAGCCACATTACCTTCCGAGGTGTCACAGAAACACAAAGTTCAATGTTCCTAAAATCCTTTCAAAAACTAACACTGAAGAGGGGAAAAATTAATAATTGGGAAGTCCTCTTTGGGCTGCAATAAGCCGAATAAGTCAGGATTCCTTGAATAACAAAACTCTAGGATACTTTCCTTCCCATTCTGTAGTCGTTCTTATTTCAATTAAAGAAATCAATTGAAAAGTTAATGTGGCTTCCAAGAGAACCATCTATATTCCCGTAAGGAGGTCCTCGGCCACCCAGACATGTCCTCCAGCAAACAGCAGCTCTGGGTCCTTTTATTTATGTATTTATTTTTATTGAAGTATAGTTGATTTACAGTGTTGGGTTAGTCTCTGGTGTACAGCATAGCGATTTAGTCATACATATATACTCTTTTTCATATTCATTATAGGTTATTACAAGATATTGGATGTAGTTCCTTGTACTATGCAGTAGGACCTTGTTGTTTATCTATTTCATATATAGTAGTTTGTATCTGCTGTTGGTGGCTTTAATGCTCTAGAATTTCATTGGTAGTTGATTAGTAATCCCTTAAAATTTATCAGTCTCTCTAACATGAACATTTATAACCAAAAGCATGACAGATTAACAAATTCATAATGATATGGATGTAATAATATTAGTTACTAGAAATAAATCCACAGACTGGATACTGCAGTTTATAGCTCATACATTAAGAGAAGGCAGTTTATTACATTTTAGCAAGTATAAAACTCTCCAAAAGACTAGATCTCTCTTAGACACACGACAAGGGCCATTTCTTTCTGAAGGAATGCTAGAAGGGGAAGCCAAGAATAGTCGAGGTACACGAGAAGACACAGCCGAAGAAAGGGCGGTGGAGAAGCTGCAGGAACACTCACTCATACCCCGACCGTGACCTGTTCGTCTCATGTTTTAATGGCTTTCAGCTGAAACTAGACCAGAATTAGAACAAATGGAAATCTGTTCCTGCATATAGTTCTGTGATGCCCTTTACTCAATTTCAATTTAGTGACTAGATTAAAAAGAAGACAAAGTTTTGATCTCTCAAAGATCACTCAAACAAAGCCTTAAACTTTTAAAAACCAAAGAAGTTCAGGGCAATTTTCTCAAGCTCCAGGATCTGATGCTCTTCTGGTAAGGGTTCTGCTTCACTCAGCTTCACAAGTGATTGAGAAGTATAGGCTCAGAGAAGAGTGATTAGGAGTCAGTGATAAAAGAAATAACTAAATGGTGCAAAAGAAGATAATCTTTCCATCTTAGACTATCAAAAACGTTGGTCATATGTTTTTATCAACACTTCCCAGATAAATCTTAGCCATTTTACTTGCATTAAGAGGTCACTGATTGATGTTAGTAATATAGTCTATTTAATTAAGACCCTAGGTGTTTTACGGGAATGGAAATTCTTTCCCTATTGACTCTAAATGCAGAGTTAAATTGGGACACAATCAAATGCTTTCAGAAACAGTTACAGATGACACTAACCATGTGTAAATGCTACTTTATAAAAGAGATAGAAATAATTTTTTAGATGTAAAGTATATGGAAAGGACCTTTGAAGACAACCGAGACTTACTGTATGTATATAAAGTTTATATATGTGAAAAGAGTCATATAATGAACATATATACACACACACACTCTGAGCTCCTGGAGAACAAGAACACTCCTGTGTTTTCTCTACAGAGCACAGTGGATAAAGGCATGGGCTTTGCAGTTAGAGAGACCTGGAACCAAATCTCACCTGGAACTGAATCTGAATCTGTGACATTTAATAACTGTGAGACCTTGAATGACTTACTTAATGCTTCTGTGCCTCAGTTTCCTTCAAGTAAAATAGAAACATTAACAACTACATTCATATGATTATTTTGAAGATTGAGTAAGATGATATACGTATAGAACTCACACTACGAGGCAATTAAGTCCTAAGTGCTCAGTGCATGAATGGTAAATACAGTATTAGTGTTATCATCCTTATCCTCCTCATCAGACTAGACCTGGATAATTGGAATATAATCACAGCTCTGCCTCAATTAGGCAAATGACCTTGGGCAAGTCAATTAACCTTTCAACGCTGCATTCTCCTGATCTACATAAGGACGTCCACTCCAGGAGAGGAAGAGCTGAGGCACTGCAGAGCTCCTGGACTGTGGGGCGGTGAGCGTTTTACAGAATATTCACAAAGGGTAGGATGGGTGACATGGAACTGAGGCTGCTACGTCAGTGCTTTCCAGAAACTGCAATTTCATAAACAGGGGAAAAAGGATTTTTTTTAAGTTTCTGTGGAGCCAAGATAGGTGGGTCAACTTTTTATTCTGCCAACGGTTTAATTAACAAAAAAACAAAAACAAAAACAAATATCTATCTACCATTTCCATCCTTTCATAAAAGAGGGAAATTCTACAACCAATATAATAGAAAGAAACACAATCTTAGACTCTCCTCCAAAGTGAATAAATTTAACTTGTAAAGAAGATCTGGCCAGAGGAGATCAGCATTTCAAATGTCACTACACTCTGAATGGGTGAGGGTAGGGAGAGGAGAAAAGAGGCCAACAATGGAGCCTTGAAAACACTTGGAAGGGGAGATGAGAAGAGGCCAGCGAAGGGTAGCAGAAAGAACAAGCTTGAGCATCAGAGAAATGGCGGGAGGCAGGAGCAGAGCGGGGAAAAGGACCTGTGGCACCGTGTGAAGAAGTGAGGTCGGTGTCAAAAGAAGATATTAAATCTAAACACGTAAACACACTTCAATCAAATAAAATCAATTTGGCTTTATCATGCCATTCTGAAAGCACCATCTAATTACTGTAAATAAAATATCAGAAATACATTTTGATATAAACATAAACTGGAATGTGGGACTGGCAGATACAAAGTACTATGTACAGAATAGATAAACAACAAGGTCCTACTGTATAGCACAGGGAACTATAGTCAATGGCTTGTAGCAACCGGTAATGAAAGAGGATATGAAAAAGAATAAATATAACTCATAGTTAAAATAATAAGATTTACATATTGATAAACTTATTTTTCCATATTACTATTTACTTAAAACAGCAAAAGAATATCAGCTATAATAGATATAATATCTATTACTATTATATGTAATATCAGCTATATTATATGTAATATATAATATAGCATATCACTTATTAGTAAAATCACAGACGACTGATTACAAGTGCTTTAAAATTCAGTCTAGGTAGAAATAAATGAAAATAACGTAAAATCTAACAAGTAGGGAAAGGTTACATACATACACCTTACAAGGTGATATGATAAAATGTTAGGCAACCCTTAAAAATCTTGCTTTCAAAAATGATTTAATGATCTGTGGAAATGCTCTTGAAATAATAGGAAGTAGGAAAGGCATTACATATTTCTGTGTACTTCTCATTTTTATGAATATTTACAATAATAAAAGCCTGGAAAAAGAAAACACATCAAGAAGATAACACTGATTATCTCTGGTATTAGAGATAACTTAATATTGCTTGTATTTGTCTGTATTTTATCTATTTTCTTTTTTTAATTAAAATCTTTTAATTTCTTTTTTTTAAATGGAGTATGTCCTGGACTGAACCCAGCATGTGCATGCTAAGGATGCATCCACCACTGAGCTATACTCACCCCCTACATTATCCATTTTCAAATAAATTTAACAGACATACTTACCCTTGGGAAGTTAGGATTGAAGTAGTTAATTACTCCAAACTCAAAATAAGATGCAAAACCTTCATTGAGCCATATATTGTTCCACCAACTCATGGTAACCAAGTTTCCAAACCACTTTTGGAGTTGGGAGAAAAAAGAACATTCTTAAATTCAATTTCAGCAATATTTATTGTAATCACATGTTAAGCAAATGTAAGGTCAGAGACACAATTAAACTTGAGATTTGCTATCAATAGTCAAACTTGAAACCAGGACTCCAAAATCACGTTGGCGTTTTAACATCAAGAGATGTCAGTCATGCATTTCTCTAAAATAATCATTTCACATCCAATGACTGAAGCAATTTTTGTTTTAAAACCGTGATGTTGAAAAATAAGGTAAGCTGGAGTAGCATTTCTTAAATTGCCACTTTGTCCAAAAGTATGCTCAGTTAAAGTGGAAGTCCTAAATGTTCACTTAACAGCTACTAACGACAGCATCTTATACTCCAAACAGACTACAACAGGATTTTTCTGTAAGCAGTTATTGTGTTTTTAAGGACATGATTTGATCTGCACCATGTAAAAATCACTCAAGTATTCATATGTTCTGCAGAGTGGTCCACCTATAATTATTTTCTGTTTGAGCTTAACAGAAAGTGTCAAACGGATGATGAATAGAATCAGGAAAGAAAAACACAGTAATTTCCAAAACCAACAAATCCACACCCTGGTATTTAACCAAATTCTTATAATAGCTGTGATGTACAAATAGTTAGCAGCCTGTATTCCAAAACAATGTGTCACTTAGACTATAATGAAAAATGACACTTTGGGGTGACTGACCAAAACTTGAGAAAGTGTGTGTTGATTATATAACAGGGTGTTATTCAAACCCAGTAAATCACTCATCTCCAAAACTTCTTAAGGGTCCGTATAACAAGAAGATAACAATTTCAAAGTTTAGATGATTTCTTTCTTGACAAACTTGTATTGATAAAGGTCAAAATGCAGATGTGAGATTCTTCATCAAATCAAATAACTAAACTGCTAAAAATCACAACCTAAAAGTACATAGATCTAATGTAATACAGCTTGTTTGCATCACCTGTGGGTCTATAGCTCGAGGATTCATTACTGCTCATGTCACTGACGCCGATACGTTGACTACAGTCCTTTAACCTGTAACTTCTTCATCTACTGAAGAAATGTGGATATCTTTCAGTGACTGTTTTGAATATCCCTATTTTAAGATGGAACGAAAAGCAAATAATCATAGTTCTGTTTGGCTTACTTTTCCTGAAGAGAAACTCTGTAGAACAGAGTTGCTCTGCAGATATGAATACATGACCAGTGGAAGGACGGTAAGTTCTCACCACTATGATCCATCACCAATAGTTCGGATCCATCCGGGATCTGATTACACAGATCCTTCCTTGTTTTCATTCAGTGGCTCGCTTTTCAAGTAATTTTTTAAAATTTGGTATACGGCAGGGTTTTGTTATTTTTGGTACAGCAGCTGGAGAATATCTTCATGTGAAATAAGAAAGAACATTTTACCACATGCCTGATGTCCGATCTCGTGGGAGACAATATGGGAGATCACAGACTTTTTTTCTGTTAGTTTATCATTTGGTTGCAGCAACAATAATGACTCATCAAACATCAACAGTCCCCAGTTTTCCATGGCACGGCTGTCAAAAGTCGGCAAGGCAATTATATCTAAGTGGGTTTAAACGGAGGGAAAAATGAAATCATTTCTTCCTCAAAATTTGAGACTTCCAGATACAAACATCTCAAAATGAAATCATATATTACTGAAAGAAAATACCAGTGAATGTTTACAATTTGAGGGGAAAGGAGGCTTTAAAGACTAATACCAAAGACAGAAGGCAGAAAATAAATTGTTTTAACTATACGGAAATCAAATACTTTTGATAAAAGACCTCTATCTGAAATATATAAAGAAAGCTTGAAACTCAGCAATAATAAAATAACTTTACAAAAGTAGCAAAAGATCTAAATACATTTCACTAAAGAAGCTATACAAATGGCGAACACATGAAAAAATGCTCAACATCGTATGTCGTTAGGAAATTGCAAATTAAAATGAGATACCACTACATGCCAATTCAAAATAAAATACCAAATGCTGGAGAAGATGTGCAACAACAAGAACTCTCACTTATTGCTCGTGGGAATGCAAAATGGTACAGCCGCTTTGGAAGACAATTTGGCAGTTTCTTATAAAGCTAAATATAGGTTGACCATACAGTTTAGCAATTGAGCTCCTAGATATTTACCCAAAGGAGCTGAAAACTTGTATCGGAAACATGCGTATGAATGTTTATAGCAGCCTTAGTCGTAATTGCTAAAACTTGGAAGCAACCAAGATGTCTTTTAATAAATGAATGGACAAAGAAACTGTGATACAACCATACAATAGTAGTGGTAAAAAGAAATAAACTATCAAGCTATGAAAAGACACAGAGTAAACTTAAATGTATGCGACTAAGTGAAAGAAGTCAGCCTGAAAAAGCTATGTATGGTATGATTCCAATTAGTATATAACATATGGAAAAGACAAAACTATAGGAACAGTAAAAAAAAAAAAACAAAAAACAATCAGTGGTTGTCAGGGACTTGGGGGAAAGGGGGAGGGTGAGTAGGTGAAGCACAGGGGATTTTTATGGCAGTGAAACTATTCCATATGACACTGTAATGGTAGATACATTATACTCATAGCGCTGTACAGCACAAAGAGTGAACCCTAATGTAAACTATGGACTTTAGTTAGTAATAATGTACCATACTGGTTCATCAATCACAATAAAAAGTAATAATTCCCCAATGTAACATGTTAACAACAGGAGAAACTGGGGGTGGATGAGGGGAGGGAGAGGAGGTGTACCATGACTCTATATTTAGGGCACAATTTTCTGTAAACCTGAAACTGCTCTAAAAAATAAAGTTTATTTAAAATTAAATATTTTAGTTCACCAGAAAACACCATAAACAAATTTTAAAGGCAAAACACAGATTGGGAAAAATATTTGCAATATGTATCACAACTAGACAATATTTTTTAATATTTAAAGAACTCTGACACATCAAAAAGAAAAAACAAAAATGTGAACAATTCACTAAAGAAATCATTTAAACAGTCAAAAATCTTATTTAAAATGGTCAACTTCATTAGTTATCAAAACCAAAAATTAAAACAATGATATCATTTAATCTTTCAAACATATGAGAAGATTAATAATTAGTACTGGCTATAATTCATATTAATAATTAGGTATAGGTAAATTGACACATAGTCTGTTGCTGAGGATGTGAACTGGTACAATTTTTTTCTAGAGCAACTCAGCAAAATTCTTCATAATCTTTAAAAATGTCCTATCCTTTCAACTTTTGGAATTTCTACTAAGGCAAATAGCATGGATATTTGTAAACATTTCCTTATGTTTTCTTTAGTGTTTTAAAAGTGCCCGCCCAAAGGTAGAATCAGTCTAAATGCTCAACTACTGAGAATTAAATTATTTTATCAAATTGATATGTAGGCATCTGATGTCCTAAAAATGAGAATAAAAAAAATAGTTAGATGGATCATGCTGCTACAGACTGTTAACTTACAAAAAAAAAAAAAAAAAAAAAGGCCAAAAACAGTCTCAATTCCATGGTGACATTTTTGTTAAAAGCAAAGAAGCAAATACAGAAATTGAGATGAAGAGGCATTGGAAAAATATATACCAAAATGCCACCCATGGTTATCTCTGCACGGTAGCATTACAGGAGATTTTGCTTCCTTTTTTTTGTGCTTTTCCCTATCTTTCCAAATTTCTATAGTGTGATCATTTACTACTTCTAAAAACAGAAGAACAACAAAAGTTTTAAAATTTTCTTTTGCTAATGGAAGAAATATTACTCCTAAAATCCATGCTACACTTGCCTAATGAATGGTTTATGCTACGCTATGTTCAGTAATTTAAGTTGACTTTATACTTGGTTGAAGTTGACAGTGTGTAGTTAAGTGTATCCAAGTCATTACATTGCCTCCACCAGGTAATGCTCTGTTAACTTTGGGCATACTTAGATGCCTCAGCTTAAGTGTCAGAAAGGGAGTCAGGGAAAACTTCCTGGAGGAAGGGGCACTGAGTTGAGAAATACAAGAATCAACCAGCTGGTTAAAAGGTACTGCAGGATGTGAACACAGCACGTACAAGAGCCTGGAGGAGAGGAAAGTAAGATGAAAGTGCAGGAGAGGATAGAGGTGGTGCCAGAGCATCGCTCCCACTCTGAGGAACTGCCTAAAACCCCAAGAGGTGGTCCAGAGATGCACTGTTGTAAAGACTGGGTATGGTGTTTGGACTTTATCCTCAGGGCCATATGAAGCCACAGAGAGGTTATACAGAGGACAGTAACTTGATCAGATCTTGCTTTGGAAAGATCCCTCCAGCCTCAGTGTGGAAGATGGATTGGAGGAGGCAAGAGGGAAGGTGGTGGTGAAACTAAATGAGGCTGTTGTGGTTGAGATGGTGATGCAAACTCAGGAGAATAAGGGGGGTGGGAAGTAGAGATAATAAAGAGATGACTGATTGGATGGAGATGCTTTCACAGAACAGGATATTAAGAATAGCTCTGAACTTGTCGGTATCCAAATAAAGACAAATGGGAATCTTCTTGCCTAGACAAGGGTCATCTTGAGACCTTTTAGCCACAGACGTGATAGAAACTTGGTCTCCCTGCCCAGACTCCTGCTTCCTCCAGCTGTCAAAAAGACAGGTATCCCCTCTGGGACCCATGAGTGGGCTGAGGCTTGTTCCTGTTCCTTCACTCCCTGTGCCTCCTTAGCTAGAAGGCTCGAGCTGCAGAGCACCTGGCTCCCCCAGTGTTCAGGAGGCCCAAGCTCCCAAATTTTTACTGCCTGTTTTCTTCACCATCTGCCAGTATAGGCTGAATATATTTTTTCTCCTAAGACTCAACTAACCTCTCAGAGGAACAAAATCCATTTACATGATACCCTCAAATTAGAGAGAAAAAACACTGAACAACTTTCTGAGCTGAGTGGCTCAGACAATTTTAAGACCATTCCATGCAGATCTACAAGAAATAAAATGTTTACATATTTCCTCAAGGATCATATTATGTTCACACATGATTCCAATCTTAAAATTCACAGATGGGACCCCCCAAGTCCTAATCCAATGACTCACAGCTAAAGAATATTTTTTTTAAAAACCAACAAATCTTACTGAAGGGAGCTGGACTAACTCACACAAGCCTGCTAAAAGAATGCAGGACACTGCACTGCACACTAGTGTTGAGAGGAAAGGCCAGAGAGAAGGCAGAGTCTGGAGGAGGTGGGCTGCTGCTGAGTGCCCAGGAGGCAGCTAAAGCCTGGGAGCTCGCTAAGCACCTGCTGGGCATATGGCACGTGCAGAGACAGAACAGACAGTCTTCTGTGTGTCCAGGAAGGTGTAGGACATGATGATGAAAAGCCAGTGCAGCTAATTCCAAAATAGCAAAAATAGCAAAGTGCACATGGGACCCTCTGATCTCAGCCCAGGGCCCCCATAATAGGAAACTGAATGCACTGTAAGGGAAGATGCCTCACCTGTTTTTGGAAGAGGGTAACTGATATTAAATAAATCTTCCAGAAAAGAGAAGATGGGACCTGTGATGTTCAAAGCAAAGTCTGCATCTCCGTCTGCAATGGCATCTTTCCGGGCCCAGATGCGTATCTAAACAGAAACAATTAAGCAAGAATTAGGAAAAGCTGTAGTGATTTTGGAACATGGTCGCCTGCTGGCTCCAATTCCCTGATGCTCTCGAGCCAAAAACTTTTCAGAAGAAGCTGCATAATAAGATGTTTAAATGTGTCCACGCAGTGAGAAAAGCCCAGAAGGCTTTTGACTAAGTTGTGAACAGTGGGCCCCCAGACAGCATGCTATTTCAATCTTCTGCAATAACATGTTAAACTTCGAAAGATACCTACCCCCACAGAAAAGGAAGATTCCCTGTTAGAGAGCAAGGGCCCCTTGGATCCTTGCTTCCCTCTTCAGGACATATTTCCAATGATTCAAAACAGAATTGTGCAGTTAGTGGGGCTGAAACGGTATGGAATGTATCAAATAGCTTTGAATCATGCAAATTTAAAATGGTTTGTTTGTTAACAAAATCTTGAATCATCCCATCTTATTTTCAAAACTTGCAATAAAGTTAATTTCCTTAATTTAAAAAAAGTTCATCGAAAGTCTTACGATTTTATAGTTGTTGAAGCAAGCAAATTACAGTCTTTGTTTATGACGCGCCCACGTTTGCCACGTTTTGTTAGCTTAATGACATAACCCGTGCTGCTGTCTGGGTGCCTGAACTTGTTTGTGTGATTTTGGTGACTAATTTGATGTTGTTTTAACATCCATTGTTATTTTAATATGAAATCACTGTATCCCCTACAGCAATACCATCCGAGCACTTTTAAATGGAGTTGCTAGTGTTAACGCCAAAGAAAAAATATGTATGAGACTCAGTGACCCTGGAATGAAAATTAGTGATGAGGGAGTTAAGACGATTGTCCTGATGTAAGTACAGTTAATTTGAGAAAGAACTTCTCTGCAAAACAGAGAAAATGCTAAGACAGTGAAAAGCAGCACAACAATATGTGCAGACTGCTGCGCTCCAAGAACACGTTCACCTGACTCTGCTTTTGTTTCTGCTGGAAAATTTGTCTTGAATTGTGTGACTTTTGAATTACGTGAGGTCTTCAGGAACGCTCCCCTTTCACAAAATGCAACCACCTGTGTTTGAAGAAGCCCTTCCCGCCTTCTGGCCTCCCTCGTGCTGCTCATTATCCCAGGAACTACACTTCCCTGCCCCTGCTCAAGCTCTAACCTCCGAGGCAAAGTCAGACATCTAAACCAAAGCCCACACCACTGAGTGGAAATGACAGTCACCTCTCCCCTCGGTCAAGATAATGTGTGTGCAGTAACTGTAGCCTTTTGGGAAACAAAGGCAGTAACAATTCATGTTTGTACATAAATTTTTGGTTTACAAAGCTCTTCCCATAAACTACCATTCTTTAAGCTGAGAGGGAGGCAAATGATGAAGAGTTCAAGCTGGGGGGTGGGGCCAGGCGGGGGAGGAGCGGCAGGGCAGCAAGGATCGCAAACAGGTGGGGAGTATTTTGGAGATGTGGCCATAAAGTTCCTTCTGAGTCACATCTAGCCCACCATTGTGTCCCAGTGGTCTCCCGAGACCCAGGGGCCTCAACATCTAAGAGAGTATCTTTACACATGCCCATCTGTGCTAAATTCTACTCAAAAATGTTACTTCCAACCTTAGTTATGTGTTTCTGACGTTTACCTTCCTGCCACGCATGAACCACATTTTCAACTTTGCTATATTTTTCTCTCTTATTTAATGAGTCATTTTTGTAGAGTCTGGATACTATTCCAAGAATACATTCTGATTCTCCCGTAGAGTATATAGTGGACTCCTTCACTTCCCTAGAGCTGAGCCACAGCCAAACGCAACATTCCACTGATAAACTCATCCCAAATTTCAGTTTTCTGGCTAAGACCATTACTTTCTTAGGCATATTCCATTTCCTCTTTGCTTCTATGGCAGCTGGCTTTCTTTCCAGGGTGATCTTTCATGAAGAAACAGACATGATCCTTTTATAAGGATTATTCACTGTGCAGCAGCATTGAGAGCAACAAGCCACTGCGATGTGGCTGCTGACAGCCACCTTGGGTCACTTGTGAGTTCCGGGCCCACTTCTTCACGCCAGGTACAAAGCATAGGCTTACAAATCATCCCTGAGGAGATCAATCAGTACACGTCATGAATGTTTGACTTGGCCAGTGTTATATCTGCGACTATTAAGGATCGACTGAGTGATTACTCAATAAGGGAAATCAGGCTGGAGCCAACAGCTGAGGAAGATAATGAGCTGTGGTTTGCATCCAACACAGTGTTATTAACTCATCCTTCAGAGAAGGACCTTTGAGTGATTCTCCCCCTGTGATGGACTTGGCTCAGCCACAGCTTCCTTGTCTCCACAGGTCAGTGGCACAAGCCTCGAAGATCTTGGGTCCAGGAGAGAGCCTCGGCCAGCTGTAGGGCCTGATTCTCCTCAGCCATGTGAAACCGATCTGACCAGAAAAAACCGGGCCTGAAGCACTGGCCTTACTTACATCCACCCTCGAGTGTCAGGAGTGAACCGGTCCATAAAGCACTGCTACAATAACCTGGATATTTCCGTTAAGCATCATTATATAATGAGGCATAATTGGGTGAAACTAGCTAGGTGTTTCAAAACAGAGGCAGACTCACAGACATAGAAAACAAACTTACAGTTACCAGGGGAGAATGGAGGTGGGGAGGGATAAACCGGGAGTTCGGGATTCACAGATTCTAACAACTACATATAAAATAGATAAACAACAAGGACCTACTATATAGCACAGTGAACTATATTCAATACTTTGTAATAGCCTATAAGGAAAAAGAACATGAAAAGGAATATATGTATGTATATGCATAACTGAATCACTATGCTGTACACCAGAAATTAACATAACATTGTAAATTGACTAAACTTCAATTTAAAAAACAAAAACAACAAGCCTAGGTGTCTCAGGACCGAGTACCTACTTACACAACTGGGGAAGTGTTCATCCCCCAGAGCTGAGGGACCCAGCAGGCCTGCTCCTTGAAAGGGCTGATACTTAACCTGCACGCATTTCAGCCGGAGCGGTCGTCCGGGCTGGTGTCAGTCTGGGGTGTTCGGTTTCCACACCATAGTGGCTGGTAGACATTTAGAGCAGCACCCCGGCTTCAAGGCCGCATTAACACGTAGGCGAGGAAGACATCAGGTAAACCTGAGCTTCAAGGGGCAGTGTGGCCGCTTTCCCTGTTCTCTCCTGTGCTCTGACAGACAGCGACAGCCTGGGAAGAGGGGGCTCAGAACCTGACATGAGGGGGCTTAATGTGCAGCCTTTCCATAGAAACCCCCCACAGAGCCACAGTGGGAGCTGCTGCGTTCCAGTCTGCAACCCCACGCTGAGGGCTTTAACAGGGCTTGGGGGAAGTCAGAGCGAGACCCAGGAGGGGACGACGGGGTGGTAGGCATAGGCCCTGGTGCAGAAGGAGTGGATGGCACCCTATAGCCAGTACAAACATCCCCGTATACCTGGAGAGTCTCCCCCACTCACCTCCTTGCCCCGCTCAGTCCTGCTGACATGCTCACAGTCACAGACAGCAAAGGCGGTTAAATAAGTGGGCATGAGGGGCGTGGTGTAAAAGGTGGTGACAGTCCACTTGCTCCCATTCACATCTTCTTTTTCAGACTGACCTACAGAAATTGATTTTAGTCCAAATCATTGTAGATAAGCAATAATTAGCAATAACATCTAAGCAAAACCTTTGAAATAATTTGTCAAGCCAACTGTCAGCCAACTGCTTCTTCCCAACTACTCCCCATAGTCCAGCAGTTTGGATTTCTCTACCCTAAGTCTTCAAAACCATGTTAGGAGAGGGGAGGGTATAGCTCAGTGGTAGAGGGTATGCTTGGCATGCGCGAGGTCCTGGGTTCAATCCCAGTACCTCCATTAAATATAAACAAACAAATAAATAAACCTAATTACCTCCCCCTCCAAACAAAACAAAACACTGTATTAGGAAGGTCGAAGGACGGTATCTTGGTCCTGAATTAGCACCTTGAATAATATGGTCTTGACTGAGGGCAACTCTCTGAGCACTGTAAATTAGGCCTGTGATCTGCCTGCTCTCTTTTCCATTTACTGCTGTTTCCTAGGCCAGCCTGGGTCTCACAGCACTTAATCTAGAGCTTCCCAGGCCCACGGTAGGTCAACAAGGCACAATTCTGGTTTCAGGCAGGTTGTCAGTGGAGGCAAGCTGGAGTCTTTAAGCCTGAAGTCACAAACTCAGATGCCTGTGAGGGCCGGGTACTTGATGTGAACTGGGCCGCTGCACACTAACAGGGACTGGCGGGAGCGTGGCAGGCGGGCGCACAGGCTCAGGCTGCAGGGGGCAGCCTCTTCTCAGCGGCAACTACCACCGGCACATAGGAAGGGCAGGTCCAGTGTTGTTAGATGTTCTGAGTGTCCAAAAAAGTAAGAATTTTGATTTCTATGAGAAATCTCTGAATTTTTTAAAGTCAGGTACTAATTCAATGAAAAGAAAAAAGTACTGTGAGCCAAAAACAAAAGAAACAAAACAAAACCCACATCTGTGAACCAGATTCAGACTAAGTCCACTAGCTTGTTATCAGTAAAGATCAACAGTTGAAGCCCAAACCAATGGGCAGACAGGCTGCCAATGTATGAGGACAGAATAATGTCCCCAGCTCCTCATATATAAGAATCAGGATTTACCATCTCCAAGATGTCGGTGCTAACACGTCCCCTGTGACTGCCCTCCCCAGTTACAGCATAGTACAATTATAATACACTCTCAACGGACTGGCTAGGAAATCTATTGATATAAAATCCAGTACAGAGATAAAAATATGTAATATACATAATTAATATATAAAACATAAAAATACATACTTCAATAAAAAATAATAATCTGTTTTGATTTAAAAAAAAAGAGACAGAAAGAAAGAAAGGAAAAGATAAAGAAAGATAAAACTCTGAATTTTGCCAAGTAGCACCCTTCTGGGCAGTATTTGCCAAACATGAATCACTCGATTAACGCACCACTTTTCTGACCTTTGCCATATCCGTGTTCCATAATACAATGATCTACTCAACGTGTCTTGGAAATTAACTTCCTTTAAAAGCTTAACCTGTTTTAGCCTTGTTTTAAAGTTATTCAGGAAATGAAAAAAATAAGACAAAAAATACAAATACAAATCTATAAACATATATTTATATAAACATATTATACATCATATATAATAGTTACATATGCATATGCATATATGTGTGTGTATATATATATATATAAAACAGTACGAAACATTACTTACCTAGCTTTGGCATGTTGGAAAGGGCCACATAACTTGGATGATGAATAATTGTAATATTAAAAGTTGCCTTCAGAGCTGGCTCATCAAAACAAGGGAAAACACTCCTGGCAAATGTTGGTTCCATCTGAGATGCTAACAGGGCCCTGAAATACATTTTTGGAAAAATTGATTTATTTTTATCTCAAACCAGTGGAAGCAAATATATATATATATATATGTATTAAGGGATTATGGCTTATAATTATCTGCAGGCAGGAGCTGGAATGTTTCCCCCTCACCTCCTGGCTCCCCCCCAAGTAATACAAACACACTCCAGTTCTCGCTGCACCTTAGAATTCCTGTAAGACCTAAAATACACAAGAACTCTTTAATTTTCAACCGCAAAAAAAAAAAAAAAATTACTTCATTACATCATCTGCCTTTTACAAACAAAATAGGAAAAAATATAACAAATATGCAATACCAGGCTTTTGAGATCCAAGGAATTTTTAAGCTAGAATTACCTCTTTGGGGAGGATCTATGGCTTTCATCCTCCACTACAGTGCAGGTCAGATGAAGAATGTCTACATTTTTGTCTTTCTTGCACGTTCTCCCTTTTTCCTGGTTGAACACTTCACAAAAAATTTTATCTTGCACACCCTTGGAGCTGAACAATATGGATACGTGCCAACTGAACAAAACAACTTTCATTTACATATGGGTAGGTTTATCAGGTCCATACTGCTCCTTGCCCCATCTCATGGGAATATACAAAAAGTGACATTATCCCACCATGCACTGGTGATTTATAGGGAAAATTTTAGGGACAAGAGTACCCTGAGAAAACAAGGAGTTGCCAGGTTCACCCTCTATAAACCCTGCCCGATTCTGGCAAAAGCATGGGTCCTAGAGAACAACTTTCTCCTCCCAAGAAATCTGCGGGCTCATGATCCCATTTTCCAAGACTCTGTGACCTAGGAACTGTTTTTAGATGACAACTGTGGATGCTAAATTCCTTTCTTCTCCTAAGGTCCTGAGACTTTATGTCTCTCATGTGTTTACTCTTGCTTCAGACCCAGTTCTGAGATAAACAGAAGGTGAATTCAGCAAAGATATCTTGAGACTGCGGTCCATCCATCATCCACCTCTCTGAATCCCCCTCCACCACGATAAGGGCCCCGCTCGTGTAAAACTTCACACGGCCTTAGGAAGAACACACAGAACAGTAGGCATGTTCAAAAGCTTTTCACAGGCAGCTTGTTTGATGTGCTTATAACCTCACTGGGACAAAACTGTCATTTTCCACAAGCCTATTTTGTCCTATTTGCTTTTCCCCACTTTATTATACTCTTGCTTTCATGGTCTGAACGGAGGCCTGTGGGCTCTGACACCAGCCACTTTGGCTACAAGACTCTGCTCCACCTAGTACTAACTACTGACCAGTCCTGAACCACTCACATAGTTTTGCCGAGCCTCAGTATCCCCATCTAGAAAATAATGACACTAGTTACCGTTTCTCGTAGGAAAGGTACGTTTCCTAACTTTTATATTATTAGTAATTAACTTAGCAATAAATCACCTTTGAATTCTCCTACATTCCTTCTAACCTCACAGATTGTTCTTGGTACAGATGAACTGCAGAAGAATTCAAGGGGGGATGAGTTACAGAGTAGGGGCAGGGGGAGGGGTGGAAATCACTAATTACAAACGCATTTTAAAAGGTTCCAGAGATCACAGTTGGCCACAAGCTGAATATAACCTATGTTTGTCTCCCCAATTAATTTTAAACTACCAGAAATTAGGGGCTGTGTATTTTTTTCTTGTGTGTTATTTAAAATATTTAGCAAAAATATAGGTTCATAGCAATTAAGTAAATATTTTCTCAGCCTTGGAGGTACTGTAAACATAGCTTGATACTAGTATATACAAAAGAATATGAAGTATTTCTGCATAGTTTGTTAAACTGGCATTCATTTATTTTGTAGTATTGGTTGCTATCTTTAAAAGGGCTGGGATAAAGTAGAGAAAACTTAAGCAACTGACAACATAGTAAAAAGAAAAATGAGCAGGGAATTCGGTGACTTGAGTTGTCACTCAGGCTCTGCAGTGTAAACATAATGGTGTCACTTTGGGAAAGTTGCTTAAACTCTCTGGATATCTGTTTCTAAAAAATGCAGGGATGAGACTAGATGATCTCTAAGTCCACTCAGAACTCGAAAACTGATTCCAACAGAGATGAAGACTCCAACAGGACGGAAATAAGAGCCCATGAGGTGGCCATGACTGAGTCATCTAGGATTGGAAGAAACAGGCCCTTGGGAGTTTATTATACATGGCCTTGGGAAGATCTATGAGCCTTCTGAAATCACAAGACACTTGGTACAAATGGCACTCTGTTGGCATGAAAAGTGCAACATAAAGTAAAAAAGCATGTTCAATTATATAATATGTGTTCATACATTTGGAAAGTCAACAAATGCCTATTGTTTTTGTAAAGGAAACTATAGAAAGTAATGCTTGATAATATCTTCTCTGCTGCCATGACTTCCCAAAGCACATGAATCTTGGGGAGGTTGCAAGGTGGGGAGGAGGGAGAAAATCAGACTGTTCAAGGAGGTGGGAAACGTTCATGCTCACCAAAGCAGGTACAGGTTCAAAAAGGCTAGGGGACACCAGCTTAGACAGTTATTGCTTTAACAGATCAAGCATCAAGCAAGTCCTTCCAATTCCATGATTTAGATCTCCAGAGAAGTGAAATAAAAGAAACTCTTGGATTTTACTCAACTATTTCCCTCCCTGGTTTTATACAAACAAACAAAAAGGGAAAAATCCCTACAATACACAGCCTCTCTGGCTCTCAGTCTTAACTGCAAAGGTCAGGGCCAGCCAGCATCAAACACAATTGGTGATGCCACATCGGGACCCATGACTGTTTTTTATTTCCCTTCTCTCTCTGTGTTGGACTCAAACAACCC
This sequence comes from Camelus ferus, assembly GCF_009834535.1. Taxonomy (NCBI): domain Eukaryota; kingdom Metazoa; phylum Chordata; class Mammalia; order Artiodactyla; family Camelidae; genus Camelus; species Camelus ferus. The sequence goes on along the minus strand of NC_045698.1, from coordinate 79,707,379 downwards.
TGTAAGAATATCCTGACCTCAGAAAACAGAACCATCCACCACCCTCTCTTTCCTTCAAACCTCACTGTTAACATGCTATTACAGTGCCTGTGAAGTCTGGGTTTAGAGTGGTCAGCTGGTGAGGGAGTTAACTGGGGAGAATCTGTCTCCTAGTGGCTCACTATTGCAAAGCCACTTTCCTGCCCTCTTGTACAGCCAGAGAATGTGGGGCTCTCCACTTTCTTGTGCTGGAGAAGGTCTTACCAGGCAAGACACAATGCCCTTGGGGACCTACTTACTACCATCTAAAAAATATCCATTCAGTAAGGTATTTCATTCCAAATTATTTTATAAACTCCATATGCCTACAGCTCTGGTTAAGAAGCACTAAATACCATAGCTAGTCAAGGATGAAGTAAAACTCTTTGGAGAGTTGTCCCCCCACCACTATTTTTTTTAACACAATAACAACACTCAGAAATGAAAATGTTTAGTAAAGACAGATGTTACATCACTGGACTGTGGTTCAAAGATTGGCCTATGAATCATGTTTGTTTATTACTTGTGTAATAGGATCTTAAAACCGAAGTTTCTACCAGACAACAAAACATAATGGATGTAAAATTCCAAAGAAAGGTGCCAAACCATGTCACGAAGATTTTGAAAGTAAATGGCCTTGAGAACCCCTGGGCTCCTCTTGGGATTCTCAGCTCCATCAAGGACATAGAAGAAGGGTCAGGGAACATAAACAAAAGAGATCAGAGAGACGATTCCTTGGTGGACAGCGACATTATATTGCCAAGCCCTCCTGCCCTCAGAGGTTGGGAGGAGGTGTAACTCTAACCCGGAGCTAGTGGCAGAAGATCTGTTGGAAAGCAGTGGACGGTTTCCTGAGGCTGAGAGACTTAAAGGCTGGTGCCTAATTCACTCTTCTTTTTCTTTCTTTCTTTTTTTTAAATTGAAGTATAGTCAGTTTACAATGTTGTGTCAATTTCTGGTGTTACAGTACATTGCTTCAGTCATACATGAATACACATATATTTATTTCCATATTCTTTTCACCATAAGCTACTACAAGATATTGAGTATAGTTCCCAGTGCTATACAGTATAACCTTGTTTTTCTATTTTATATGTACCAGTCAGTATCTGCAAATCTCAAACTCCCAATTTATCCCTTCCCACCCCCTTACCCCACCGGTAACCATCATATGGTATTTTCCTTTCTCTTTCTGGCTTACTTCACTTAGAATGACATTCTCTAGGAGCATCTATGTTGCTGCAAATGGTACTATTTTATTATTTTTTATGGCTGAGTAGTATTCCATTGTATAAATATACCACATCTTCTTTATCCAGTCATCTGTCAATGGACATTTAGGTTGTTTCCATGTCTTGGCTATTGTAAACAGTGTTGCTATGAATATTGCAGTACATGTGTCTTTTTGAATTAAGGTTCCCTCTGGACATATGCCCAGGAGTGGGATTGTTGGATCATATGGTAAGTCTATTTTTAGTTTTTTGAGGAATCTTCATACTGTTTTCCATAATGGCTGCACCAAACTACATTCCCACCAACAGTGTAGGAGGGTTCCCTTTTTTCCACACCCTCTCCAGCATTTATCATTTGTGGACTTTTGAATGATGGCCATTCTGACTGGTGTGAGATGATACCTCATTGTAGTTTTGATTTGCATTTCTCTGATAATTAGTGATATTGAGCATTTTTTCATGTGTCTATTGGCCATTCGTATGTCTTCTTTGGACAATTGCTTGTTTAGGTCCTCTGCCCATTTTTGGATTGTGTTGTTTGTTTTTTTCTTATTAAGTCATTTGAGCTGTTTAGAAAGTAAAGAAACAATCCCTTTTAAAATTGCACCCAAAGTAATAAGATACCTAGGAATAAATCTGACCAAGGAGGTGAAAGACTTACACATGGAGAACTACAAAACACTGATTAGGAAATTAATGATGGCTTAAAGAAATGAAAGATATTCCATGCTCCTGGATTGGAAGAATCAATATTGTTAAAATGGCCATACTGCCCAAGGCAATCTACAGATTTAATGCAACCCCTATCAAATTACCCAGGACATTTTTCACAGAACTAGAATAATCATATTAAAATTTATATGGAATCACAAAAGACCCAGAATTGCCAAAGCATTCCTGAAGAAAAAGAATGAAGCTGGAGGAATAACCCTCCCAGCCTTCAGACAATACTACAGAGCTACAGTAATCAAAACAGCATGGTATTGGTACAAAAACAGACATATGGATCAGTGGAACAGAATAGAGAGCCCAGAAATGAACCCACAAACTTTTGGTCAATTAACCTTTAACAAAGGAGGCAAGAACATACAATGGAGTAAAGACAGTCTCTTCAGCAAATAGTGTTGGGAAAACTGGACAGCTGCATGTAAATCAATGACGTTAGAATACTCTCTCACACCATACACAAAAATAAACTCATAATGGCTTAAAGACTTAAACATAAGACAAGTAAAAATAAATCTCCTAGAAGAGAACACAGGCAAAACATTACCTCACATACATCTCAGCAACATTTTCCTAGGGCAGTTTACCTAAGCAATAGAAATAAAAGCAAAAATAAACAAATGGGACCTAATTAAACTTACAAGCTTTTGCACAGGAAAGGAAACCACAAGCAAAATAAAATGACAACCTATGGAATGGGAGAAAATATTTTCAAAAGATGAGATAAGGGCTTGATTTCCTAATTCACTCTTGAGAAAGCTGAGATTGACCATGGCTGGAGTTGAACTCCTAACAGATAGGAATTTTGCTGACTGTTGTGGAGGCAGAACCAGGAGAGGGCTGCTTTCATGGGACCCACATCAGTCCTGCGCAAGGGGTGGATGAGTGTTCCTTGGAAGAGCTGTGGGCCCTGAGATACAGAATGAGCCAGTATGAAGACTGTCTTGGGTTCTGTCCAACAAAGCCACCTGGAGGAGCTTTGGGATACACTGCTCTATGTCTACAGATTGAGGAAGGAGTTACAAGTGACCATCAGAACAGAGAAATGAGAGAAGCATCCTGCAGGGACAAGAGAATTACAGAAGAAAGAGAAACAGTGAGAAAACTCTGAAGAGTCCAGGAAAATGACATCTCAAGGGAAAAGGCTTCTGCTAGATCAGAGGGAGACCAAATGATGAGAGTACTGGTTCAAACAAGAACTGCCCTGTGTGTCACTTCTACCTGTCTCCCCCAGTCCCACTGGACCTGATAGGGTTGAAACAACAGCTCTCAAGATGGAAGAGGAGGACTAGAAATAGGAGGTGGAGAGATGGAAGGACCACTACCCTCTACCTTACTGCAGACCTCTATCCTGAAGTCAGCCCAAGCTTGAAGAAGTGAGGTTGGAGGGAGAGAAAGGGAGATTTAACAGTAAATTAAGTTCAAAGTTCTGAGTATCACACAGGACTGGATATTCTAAATTTTTGCATCTGAACAGTATTTGTAACTTAGTGACCATAGATCATCTGTTACCTAAGAAGTAGCAGGAAATTATGGGCTGGTGGAGTATTCATGCAGGAGCAGGAAATATTACCCCAGAGGCTAAATTATAAAAGGACAGTAGGAGAAAAATGATGGCATTTTTACTGAACTATGTATGAGGTGTGCTTTTTCAATATGCTAGTTACTCTTTTTTTTCAAAAGATGGAGGATCTAAACCTCTGATGAGCAAATAATCTCCCAGAAAAAACTGGTCAGCCGCATGAAGTACATGGGCTCAACACTTCTATAGGATGGTGAACTGACCTCTTTTCTCTGTGACACCAACGATATCATGTGCCTGGCACTTGAGTTCACTGAACTTGTTTTGAGACTTTGAAATTCTTTCCTAATACTACTCAAATTTCTCTCTTGTGTGTCATACCCTGAGGACTGTGCCAGGTTTCCTAGCATAAACAGTGACTGGAAGAAAGTCTTTTTCAATTCACTGCTCACTCTTTCTACACCTGCACAAAATGATTGGTTTAGATCAGGCTGTTCTCACCTTAATTTGTCCCAAATAATATTTTAATTTTCTCCAGCCATTTCATATTAACCAGTCACTCCTACCTCCTGAGTTTTCTGTTTTCCTTTCTCTAAACATTTCTACATTTTCCTTATCTTTTATAAAGGAAAATGCATGATCAGAAATGCAAGAAGTATTCCTAAAGGATACTTACAGTAATAGGACTTAAACTTTCTATCTTTCATTGAATTTCAAAATTGGAAGAGACCTTGGAGAGTTCCACCATGTTAATTTATAGATGTGAACACTGATGCCCTGGGAATTTATGCAAGTGATTAGGTAAAAAGTAAGTGGTAGGGATGGTACCAGAACCTTGGCTTCAGCTCCCAAGCTTGGGGTCTTTTCCATGCACTGCCTGCTTTGAAGTATATAATGTAATAAATACTAAAATTAAATTAACATATCATGAAGCTGATTGAGGATTAACTTTATAATTAATAGCATTACCAGATAGGGAGATAATAAGACTTCTGTTTTCTACCATGGATGGATAGTATAGGCTAGAATTAGTCTTTCGGTAACAACTAAAAAAAATCTAACAAAGTAACTGTTTTCAGGCATTAGATAACAGGACTATGATTCCCAAGGGAAGAGAAACGAGCAAGATGAACTCGATAATCATGTTGTCTTTCTACCTGGAAGTAATTTCTAAACTGCAGCACAGGGAAAAGGAACTGAAGTAGAGTTCTGGTGTCTCACTGAGTTGAGGAGACAGATGGATACTCAGAGAGACCCAGACAGCTAGAATTTTCAGGCTATAAAAAAGGAGGTAGCCATGCAGGGAAAGCCATCCAGAAACCTGCAGAAACCAGAATCCCATTCAAGTCTTTGGTCAAATATTAATTGGCACTTCTGGAGGTCAAGCAAAGAAATGCTGTCAGTAAAAGAACAGCTATGGGGTGGACGGGGAGCTGAACAATTCCCAGAGGTCACATAGTACTAGGAGTTGTTCAAGCTCCCACAAGCCAGAGTATAGACATCTCCAGAATATTTGGATTTTTAAACAGAGATCAGAAGGGTCATGCCTGAGTAGTGAGCTAAGTAGCCCTACAGTAAAGGCGGCTTCAGATCCACTCTCAAAGGGCTCAAACGCAAGCCTCAAGAGATCAAGCAAGGATCCAAAGGATCATTAAGTAACTTACGTGCCTATCCAAAACAGGCCAGCATTTGTTAAGCAATATAACAAATACAGCACTCTGCAACATAAAATTTAAAATGTCAGGCATTCAATTAAAAAATGAGAAAATACACAAATATTTGGAAACTAAATAGCACAGTTCTAAATAACTCATGAGTCAAAGAGGAAATCAAAAGGGAAATTAGAAAGTATTTTGAACTGAATGACAGTGAAAAAACAACATAACATCATTTGTGGCATGTCACTAAAGCACGAGTCAGTGGAAAATTTATAGCACTAAATGCCTATATTAGAGAAAAAAAAAGATAAATTAATGACTTTGCACCCACCTTAAGAAAACAAAAAAAGAAAAGGAAATGAAGCCAAAGTAAAAAGAAAGGAAGTAATAAAGATTAATGCATAAAGCATTGAAATAAAAATCAGAATAACAATGGAGAAAATCTATGAAATGAAAAACTGGTTCTACAAGAAGCTTAATAAAATAGATAAATCTCTAGGCAGATTTATCAAATTTATTGACTATCAGAAGTGGAAGAGATCTAGAAAGCCCCAATCTCTTATATAAAAGCTGAGGCTCTGGGAGTTTATGCAACTGATTAGACAACCAGTAAGTGACAGGGGTAGTACCAGAACCAGGGCTCCAGCTCTCAAAAGAGAGAAGACACAAATGACTCATTGCAGAAATGAAAGAGGTGACATCACTACAGATTATACAGATATTAAAATAATACTAAAGGAATATTTGGAACAGCTGTACACTTATAAATTTGACAACTTTGATTAAATGGACACATTCCTTGAAATACTTGAGCTACCAAAACCAAAGACATTGCAAGAAAAAAAAACAACAAAAAGCCACAAGCTATATCTCTCATGAACATAGACAGAAAAACTATAAACAAAATTTTAGTAAATTAAATACAATAAAATACAAAAAGGATAATGCAAGACCCAGCAGGGTTTATCATGGGAAAGTTAGTTTAATATTAGAAAGTCAAGCAATGTAATTTACCACATTAACAAATTAAAAAACAAAAACCATACGAAATCTCACTAGAGCAAATCTCCTATAGAGGAACAAAATTAAAATTCCTAGACTTCTCTACAGAAATTATCCAAGGTATAAGGCAGTGGAATAGCATTCTTGAACTGCCGAAATTAAAAACAACAAATACCTGCCAATCTAGAATTCTATACTAGGCAAAAATATCTTTCAAAAATGAAGGAAAAATAAAATTTTTCAGACAGACAAAAGCTGAGAAAATTTATCACCGTAGACCTGAACTTAAAGAAATATTAAAGTCTTTTAGGTAGAAACAGAATCATACGACATGGAAACTTGGATGTACACAAAAGAATGACGAGCCCTGGAGATGGTATGTATGTAAGTAAATAAAAGAGTGTTTTCTCTTGTAAAATTTTAAAGTAACTAATTGTTTAAAGGAAAAACAATAACAGTATGCGGTGGGGTTTAAAACCTATGTAAAAGTAAGATGTGTGGCAGCTATAGTGCAAAGAATAGGAAGGGAAAAATGGAAGGATACGGTTCTAAGATTTATACATTATCTGTGAAGTGGGTAAATATCATTTACCTGTAGTCTGTGATGAGTTAGAGATGCATATCGTAAACTGTAGAGCAATCTTCCTCCCCTGCTCCTTACCTCACCACACACAAAAAGATGTATCTAATTAGCCAAGATGATATTAAATGGAATATTAAAGACTATTCAATCCAAAAGAAAAGAAAAATAGGATAATAACCAGATGAGACAATAGAGAACAAAGAGCAAGATGGTAGATACAAGTCCAATCAACCAATAACTACATGAAATGTAAATAGTCTAAAGGACAGAGATTGTCAGACTGTAAGACTCAATACTATGTTTTGATAAGAAATTTACTTTTAATATCAACACATATAGGTTAAAAGTAAAAGGTTAGATAAAGATATATCATGTACAAGGTAATCAAAAGAAAGCTGGAACAGGAGATGGGGAGAAGGCCATTAGTAAAATGTGTGGCCTGTGTAGGGCACATTCTCTCAAAAGTGCTATGAGCAAGTTAGGCAAGGGTTGGCATTTCTAATGCAGATCCAACCTTCAGAGTTTTCAAACAAAAGGAAGACATTTTCTTCCCAGTAAACTTAAAAGGTATCATTTGTTAAAAACAAGACAATAGGCCCAAAATGGAGTCATTTGTGCTGTGCCCCATGTCACCAAACCAAGACTTGACACTTAATTATAGTTTCAGCCTCAGCCAGGAATGGAAACTTAAACCAGTCGATCTGAAATTACCTAGTCAGAACTAGTGAGGCTATTTGCCTGACAGACCCCAGTTGTCCCCCAAAGAAAGGTGGCCTTACCATACACAATCCTTTCTTTGCTAGCATAACTTCCTTGTCCCACCTTCTTCTGCGTATAAAAGTCTTTCAGTTGTACAGCTCCTGGGAGCTCCTTTCTGTTTGCTAGGTGGGATGCTGCCTGACTTATGAATCACTGAATGAAGCAAAATAACATCTTTAAAATTTACTCTGTTGAATTTTTTTTAACATATTCTAAACCTTCTCAATCCACTTATGCCAATAAGAAAAGGAGTTGGCTCTAGTGCTGTAATGTTTTAAAATTGTTTTTCATGGAGTTAAATCCCATGCTTCTCACACCCATCCATACCTTACATAAATCTTGTACCCAGTAAATGAAGAAGTGCATTTTAAAAAATTATCCTAACTAGTAACAGTTTAATATAACCCCAATGAAATGGCTCTCAAGGGTGTGTATTTATTAATTGGGATTAGTGGTTATGGACAAGGGTCTCAGGGAAGGCCAAGTCCATCTTCAAGAGATGTAAGTGGAGGGGGGAAGGTATAGCTCAGGGGTAGAGTGCATGCCTAGCATGCTTGAGGTCCTGGGTTCAAACCCCAGTACCACCGTTTAAAACAAACAAACAAACAAACCTGATATTCCCCCCAACACACACAAAAAAATCCGCTTACTTACAAAAGAAAGATCATTAAAAAAAAGAGAGATGTAAGTGGAACATGGTCCCCTAATATTCTCAGTACTGCTGTAACTAATTTTACTCTTAGGAAGGTATTTCAGAAAAGGCCTCCCTACATCTTTAAAATAGCCAAAGTCAGCTTGTTAGCCATTCTGTAGTCCAAGGCCTTTTGAGTGACTTGTACTTACCAGGAAAGAAAAGAACACAAGACATTTTTAACTTTAATTTTCCCAGTGCATCTATTATCAGATGACTAAGCAACCTTTAACGAACTGAGAGACTGGCCTTTAACAAAATTATTCTCTGCAATGGATTCCCCAGGTCAGAAGCAACTGGTATAAAATATAGCTTCATAGGACATTGTTTAATGGTATCCTTGATAATAACTGTTTGGAAGCCTTGGCTGAATCAGAATGTTATAAGTGCGAGGCTTCTGTGTGGGAGTAAACATTCATTTTACATAGAGGGAATGAACTGTCAAAATTTACTCACCAGAACTCAAATAGATCATAAGGACTGCTCGCACTATCCCAGGCCCACTGGCCTAGGCCATTTCTACTCTATGAATTAGAAGTCACACTGGCTGCAGACCTTGCTCTGAGATCTCCCTCAGGCACTAATCTGGTAATTTTGCTGTGTGCTTCATTCTCCATTATGTTCTGTCCAGTAAAAGGTAATGCCAGTGCTCTGCCCATATCATCTCAAATCTCTTTATAATTTTTCCTTTCTCACCCAACATTCAGCACCTGTGTCTTCTTGCAGAACTGCATTGCCTATACTCCTAGAGCAGACTGCCTGGGAATTAACTGGGCCCAAGGACCAGCCCATGATCAGTGACTTACAGATGTGGGGGTACCAATGTTCCTACTCCCTTGCTCCTGATGGGGATGATTTTGAGGTGTGGCTCACACTCCCTCCTGAACTTACCTCTACAGGACTCTGACTGATCTCACACACCAGCTTGGCTTCCTTCTCTTCCCAGTAACATTTTCCCATTCTCTGGTTGTCTTTTATTTTTCCTGGGAACACTTCCTAAGGAATTACTTTCACAGAAAAATTTGTCTCAGGGTCACACCCTGTCAGAATGAGGAGGGTGAAAAGTAAAGACACTTGTCCTCTCCATCTGCCTGTCTCTCTCTCTTCCCAGCCCTCCTCCCCACACTGGAAGGGCTTTCTACTACTCTTCCTTATTACACAGCAACTTCTCTTATCAAAAAGTGAGGGGACACTAAGGATTATTCAAAAATCACTCAACATAATACACTGTATTAACAGAATAAAGACGACAAATCACATCAACCAATGCATAAAAAAGTGTTTAACAAAATCCAATACTCATTCATGATTTTTTAAAAAAGGCCACTCAGAAATAATATGAATAGAGGGGAGCTTTCTCAACCTGATAAAGAACATATACGAAAAATCTACACATAAATCATACTTAATGGTGAAAGGTAAAAACTTTCTCCTTAATAGTAGGGAAAATGAATGTCCACTCTTACCATCCTAATTCAACACAGTGCTAGAAGTTTTAACCAGCAAGGTAAGGCAAAAAAAGAAAATAAATGGCATATGGATTGAAATGGTAGAAATAAAACTGTCTCTATATGCAGATGACATGATGATCTACATAGAAATTTCTAAGGAATCTATAAAAAAACCTCCTAGATGTAACAAGTGAGATCACCAAGTCCTAGGATACAAGATAAACACACAAAACTCAGTATTTCTATGTAGTAGCAACAGACACATGAAAACTAAAATTAAAAATACAATGCCATTTACAATTGCTCAAATAGTGGGGAGGGTATAGCTCAAGTGGTAGAGCATGTACGAGGCACGCACGAGGTCCTGGGTTCAATCCCCAGCACCTCCATTAAAAAAAAAAATACTAAATAAATAAATAGACTTAATGACCTCACCCTGAAAAAAATAAAATAAAATAAAACAATTGTTCAAATAAAATTAAATACTTAGGTATAAATCTAACAAAACAGCTGTAGGATTTATATACTGAAATGATACAGCACTGATGAAAGAAATCAAAGATCTAAATAAATGAACAGATATTCTGTGTTCATGGATTGAAAGATTCAACATAGTAAAGAAAGGCAGAAAAATGGGAAACAAAAATAGAAATAAAGACAAGGGCAAAAAAATAGAAAACTGTAATAAATATGGTATACATTAATCCAATTATATCAATACCAATATCAAAAATAAAAGAGGGGATATCACTACAGACCCCATGGACAGTAGAAGGATAATAAGGAATACTATGAACTAATTTGTTCCTGCAAATGTGATAATCTAGATGAAATGGACCAATTCCTTGAGAGATACAATCTGCCAAAACTCACATAAGAAGAAATAAATAATCTGAAAAAGCCTATATCTACTAAAGACATTGAATCAATAATTAATAACCTTTCAAAAGAAATCACCAGGCTCAGATGGGTTCACTGGTGAATTCTACCAAACATTTAAGGAAGAAATTATACCAGTTCTCTTTCAGAGGACAGAATTGGAGAGAATACTTCCTAACTCATAATTACCAACGACCAAGTGGGATTTTTCCCAGGTATACAAGACTGAACATTCAAAAATCAATCAATGTAATCCATCAAGTCAACAGTTTAGATAAGAAAAATCACATTTTTAAGTGTACAGTTGAGTAGTGTTAAGCACAATCACATTGGTGTACAACTTTAATTGCCAGAACTCTTTTCATCTGGCAAAACTAAAACTTTATACTCATTAAATAATAACTCCCCACTCTCCCAACCTATAAATTTGACTACTCTAGGTCCCTTATATAACATCCTCAAGGTTCATCTACATAGTAGCATATATCAGAACCTCCTTTTTAAAGCTGAATAATATTTTACTATATGTACTTACCACATTTTGTTCATCCATTCATCCACCAATAGATACTTGAGTTGCTTCCACCTTGTGGCTATTGTGAATAATATTACTACAAACATCAGTGCACTGATCTGGAATTTTTGAGGGTGTTCCCCAGGAAGCTGCATGTTTAATAAGCTCCTTTGGTGATGCTGGTGCACATTAAAGTGTGAACGACCAGTCTAATGCAGGATTTCCCGAAGTATAGGTGGAGAAATATTTGGAATAGCCTTCAGACACTATTACATGGATCAGACTCACCCATGGCAAAGTCAGTCCTTTTTTAATTTTATGAATCATTCTGATTAAGTCAAGAAAGAGTATTAGTTTGGTGTTATTTATGTCAAATATCTAATTCTAATTTCCCTTTTTAACAAAGAAAAATCAGCCTTCAGATGGAAAGCCTTCAGATCCTTCAGCAGATAATAATAATAGGTAGAACTTGTTAACATTTTGTTCCCATTGTATTAGTCTGTGTCATTACTTTCTATTAATTTCAAGTGGTTTTCCATCTACAATAATGGTGTAGAGTTGCTTTTCAACAAATCTACTTAATACTTTTATTTAAATCAAGTAACTTCTTTTAGCAAATAATATGACCAGGGTTATGTGAACATGGCAAAATCTGAAAATAGTCATATGCCAGCGAATGAAGTTTGGGAAATACTGCTTAGAGGGACATTAATGTTTGGATCTTGCTCTCAACTTTCTACACATGGAATAAGCACATGTCCAAGGCATCCAGGAGATGGCTCCCATATGGTAGAAATGTGAAGTCACCTGTCAAGTGAAGAAAGGCTGAGAACAGGTGGAAAGCATCCCCAGCACACTCTGAAGCTAGAAAATTGTAACCTAAACCTCAGAAGTGTGCAATAGTGATGCTCTTTGTATTTTCTGGATTGATTTTCTTTCTCTTTTCCCTTTTGTGTTGAATAAAATTATTTAAAAACATGAAACTGAATTGTAATAAGGGGCCATCAAAGAACAGAGGTAAACGTTTCAACTGCTATAGCTAGAATTAGAGACACCCCAAGAAAAATGTGAAACAGTGGACAGTTTCTTCCCATCTGGGAACCTTCTTCTTAGAATCGTATCTACCAGGAACACGGCAGGTTACATGTGCAGACAACAGGGCTGCTCCTAACCATTATACCCTGAGCTAATGAGGGTAGCTACCACTGCACGGGTTATGTGCCAGTCACTCTGCTCTCTTCCGCATTTAATTCTCACAAGGCTCTAAAGGTTGTCTGTTCCATGAATGAGGCAACAAACTCAGAGAGGTGAAGAGACTGGCTCGAGTCACATGGCTCAAACTCAAGCCTGCTGGGTCTCCAAAATCTGCCTCACCACAAGTTACCATTTTGCTCAGGTTCTTTGTGACCCTGGCTTCAAGTTCAACTGCAGGTTTCTCTTCCACCTGATTTCAGCAGCAGAGACCTAGAAGAACAACTTCCAGGCAACAGCTCCTCTCAGATGCCACAGCTCTGGAGCTCCACCTAGTTCTATGAACACCTGTAAGACTTTATTAAGATGTCTATTTCTTTGAATTTTAATGCTCTCAAAATAAGGTTTCTAGTTACCACTAGAGTGGTCAGCACAACAGAAAAATGGAAAGGGGCTTCTCTTTCCTGTGTTTGCTAGGGCAGTCTGTCTGGGCCATAGCCCCCTTAAGAAGGGAAGAATGAAGAGATGAAGATTTACTAACTGACAGCAGAAAACACTGTCAGCTGGGCATGCAAAAAGCATCCTTTTTTTTCCCTCTGAAAAATCTGGCACCTTGAACAACACATACATTTTTTCTCAAAAGGTCTCCAGAGCTCATACGTCCAGTAACACTGTGATCCTCATGTGAAACTTCTCAAAATGCTTTCTCAAGCACTGATGCATTTTCGAAAGATATATCAAGCATTTTGTCCTTAAAGACGAAAGTTAAAGATTACACATCCACTTAGGCAGCTTATTAAACTTATTTTAAATCCCCGAAGTTTTGAAAATGGTGCAGGAGAAGATTTAGGGGGTAATTTAGTGGGTTTCTTTCCCTCAGAGAACATCTGAGAACATTTTCTCTAATAATAAAGGGCAAAGTACATGCAGTTGTGTAAACCGCAAACGCTCCACTAGTGCGTGAGTGAAGCAGGAGCTCACAGTTGGAAAAAAGACCATTTCCCTGGCCCTGGCCGGAGGTCAGTAATGTAGACGCAGAGCCTGAAAAGAGGCAACTCTTGAGCTGGAAACATTCCGTGGGGGAGACACTATCGCAAACGACTGTAGAGAACACATGTACACTACGTGAGTTTGCAAATTCAGAGGGGAGTTCTCTTGCCATCGAGTTTACCATTTTTCCCCCAGGGGAGGAATCCCCGAACTCTTGCACACTACTGTTCAAAGAGTGGGGAGGGGTGGGGTTGCCACAGCTCACCAGCAAAAAAAGACAAAATGAAAAGGGGATTCCGAAAGTTGTGTAGAACCTCAGTAAAAAGGAACAAATGATGAAACAAACAGCCCCGACGTGGGTCTATTTGTCGCAGGAGCAGCAGTTACGGGGAGCCCAGGAAAAAGAGGCAGAGCAGGAAAAGCGCAGAAGGGCGAGAAAGAGCGGAGCGGCAAGTGTGCTCTAGACCCGCCCTTCTCCAACTTTAACGCCGGTGAATCACCGGAGCTTCTGATCCCTTTGGTCAAGGGTGGGCGTCTAAGAGTCTGCATGTCTACCAAGTTCTCAGATTTTACCGCTATTACTGGCCCGCGGACCAAACTTTGAGTAGCAAGGGACTGGCTCACTGCCCTGAGGAAATTCTGGGTTAGAGGACAAAAGGGTTTTCTGAAAAGGACGATAAACTTCTGGGGTAGCAGCGACCTTAAAAGAGGCCACGATAGAAACAAACTGGATGGACAGGTCTGAGAACTGGCCAGAGGAAGGACCACCATCTCGAATCCTAATCCGAGCAGTTTCTGGAGGGGAGGGGAGGAAAGAGGCTCTCGCCCTCTGGCTTTATCAGAAAATGTCGCGAGGGATGGGATGGAGTTCTTTGGGCAGGGCAGGAGACACGCAACCAGGCAGCTGGACCAGCCAGCAGCTTGCGCTGGGGACACCGGGCGAGGGCCAAGGAGGCCGGGCTGGCCTGCCCTTACCTGCGCTCACCCTGGTCCGTATAGACGTTGAGGAATAGTCCCTCCCTGGTGTCCTGGAACACGGGGCCGGTGAAGCTGAGCTGCAACTCATAGCGGCTCCCGGGCTGCAGGGCCTCGCCAAGCTCCAACACCATGTACTGCATGTCCAACGCGAACCACACCTCGTCCACGGGCACGCGGCCCACAGTGGGGTCTCTGGCGTCCGAGGACAGGGGACCCCGCACCTCGGCACTCTCACAGTCCAGGAAGAGGCTGTGCAGGAGCAAACGTGAGGTGGCCGCCGTGCAGCGCACGGTGATGTTCACGCGGCCGGTGAAATGCAACGCGGGCGCCGAGAGCTCGTCTGGCCGCAGCTGGAGCCACAGCTCCAGCTCGTAGTGGAGCGGCACGAGCCAGGGTGGCAGGCGCAGCTGGTCCCAGGGCCCCGGGGGTCGCCAGTTGCGCGGGGTGGTCGCCACCTCCGGCTTCCGAGTGGGGCTGGGCTTCGGAGTCGTTGGCAGCTCCTCCTGCTTGGCCCGCGGGAAGGACGCAGCGTCCGGGATGCCGCGGTCGTAAAGCTCCGACGGCGGGACGCGCGCGCAGTGGCCGTACAGGGCGGCGAGCACGGCCAGCACCAGTAGGAGCGCGGCAACCAGCCCCGCCAGCAGCAGGGCTACCACGCGGCTCACGTAGAAGCCGGAGTTGGAAGGGGGTCCCATACCCGCGGCCCTTGGCGAGAGCGGGACGGCGGCGGCGGCGGCGGCGGCGGCGGCGGCGGCGGCGGCGGCGGCGGCGGCGGCGGCGGCGGCTCAAACCCCCGGCCCGGATGCTCAGTGATGGGACCCCCCGCCCGTCCTCTCTTGTACCGTCCCTTCCTCCTCCTCGAAGAGCCCGGGAGACAGGAGAGAGTGGTTGGGACCGCGCTTTCCCTTCCAGCTAATCAGATCCAGGTCCCTGCCTACCCACCCCCGCCCCCGCCGGGGCCCGGGGAAGAGGCGGACCCTTTCGCAACCAAGCGCGCGCTCCTTTGGGTCTGAAGGGAAAGACTTCGCAGAAGAGGCTTCCACAGTCGGCGCGGGGAAGAGAGGGTCGAATCAAACTAATTTGGGCACCTTCGACGGGGATATTTGGATTCACGGGATTTGCTAGATGTGCCCTGGTGCGGTTTCCGGTGTTGTGGGAAAAGAGACAGGTACAAAGCACCCTCAGCTCCTTGACTGTAGCGACAAGCTGCTGGCCGCACACCTGCTGGCCACCATCCAGAGATTCTTGCGCTAGGGAGTAGGGTGGAGGGTTACGGACCTGGCCTTTGGAGGACGTGCTCTGCAGTGACCCTGCAAGGGACAGCCGCTCCCTCTGAACTAACTTCCGAGCCAAATTTTGGCCCTAAATTCGCCTCCTGAATAAATTCGGGATTCAGGCGGCCCAGGCAGCGAGTGCAAGGCTAGACACAGGGTTGGCAGTGTACCGGAGCCTTTTCCAAGCTTGGAAGTGGGGCTGGAATCGGGGACAACATAAGCCAGAGAGCATGGAGTGTGCGTCTCCGGGTGAAGGAGAGGGAAGGACTGCTTTACCTCGGGAAGGGACAGGGCGGGAAGCCGTCTTTTAGCTCCGCAACTACGGGGAACCGGGTTTCCCGTCCTGGAGCTGCGTCTGGCTCTCCACATCCCTGTCCGAAGAAAGAGGACGTCCTGCTTTCAAAACCCGCCGGTTTCAAGCAGAGAATAAGACAGTTCGGCGGCCAGCATTTCCACTCGGAAACCGCTGGCTGGAATTCATCTCCCAGGCGGTGCCCTAGTCGGTGAGGTCTTTGGCATCCTGGGCATCTGTTTGCTATTTATCGGGTACTCCTGGGAGAGTTCCCCGTCCTGTGAGCCGAGTTCTGAATCTGCACGCACGCAATCGGGTGAAGACGGAATGGGGCTGGAGGTGCTAGGGAAGAGGGAAGAGGGGTACTTAAGGACCCTACTGCTGGCTGATTTATTTGAATTTATCCTGTCTTTAGTCTCCAGTTCTTTTTTTTTTTTTTTTTTTTCAAAATGGAGAGAATTTTTCCGTCTCAGCCATAAAACGGTATTCGTTTTTCCGCTTGGACCTTTATCTCCCTTCCAATGAGGAAACCCTTCCAATCTGAGGTCAGAGACAGGGTAAACCCAGGTGATTCTCCTGAGAAATGTGATCGTCCCCACTCTTAGAACTGAAATTAATCACATTAACAAAAAGACCTCCGAAACAAGACATAGAGGAGAAAGCAGATTTGGCACTAAGTTCATGCAGTTGGTTATACTGTAATCTATGGACCAGTTTCTTGATTACAGGTTTGATTTGCTTTCCTCAGAAACTGAACAATCATATTTAAAAGTAATTATGACCACATGCATCACTCCTAGAAGATTCTGGGTAAAGCTGAGGGAGGAGAAGCTCCATCTGTTTCCCTCTGCATGACTGACCACCAGTCAGGCTGTCAGAATTGTGATCTACTAAGCTAGCAGGGGCCTCTAGGTGTAGGTCATTGTCAGATGGGGGTTGCCACAGACACAGAGCTAATTAATTACTGGCCTTACCACTCCCTGGACAACTTCTTGAAGGATTTTGATGGATTCCAGACTCCCAGAGAAAGGTTAAAAAACAAAGAAAAGAAAAGAAAAAGTAACAGAACTACTTCAAATTCGTATTAGAGGTGTCCCTCCCCTCAATTTTAAATTAAAACACTACTGAAAGTGTATACACGAAAGGAATTATTTAATACCCTTTCCCTAATATTATTAAAGAAATAGAGATTGGTTGCTACACGGCTTCAAAGTAAGAAAATCACATCAAATGATTGAGCAACTTAAATATATTATTAAAGGGAAAATATTTTTGATAAATCATTAATGTCACTCAAAAGAAGTTGCAAAATAACATACTGGCTGAATCACGCTTATGTTAATAATTTTAAAAAGTACTGGAAAATACTGTTATATGAAATAGTTGATGTCTCAATGAACAAGTAGTTGTGGGATTACTGTAAATTGCCCGGAAAACATTCACTGGAAAATTAAAAAGAAACAAATTTTAATGAGTTGCTCAGAAAATCTACTTAGTCTTTAGATCAGCTAAAGCAGTGATTCACAACTAGGGGCACTTTTGGTGCCCTCCGCCCCTGGACATTTGGCAATGGTTAGAGGCATTTTTGGTTGTCACAGCGTTGCAGGGGTGGTGCTCCTGATATCTAATTAGTACAGGCCAAGGATACTGCTAAACATCCCACAATGCACAGGACAGCCCCCTACAACTACCCAAAATGTCATCACTGCTGATCTTCAGAAACCCTAAGCTAAAGCAATAATCCAAGCTTTTATATGTTACCCAAGAGAAACTTCTTTGTATCTTGTGACACTATTTACTTTTGTTATTTATGTTTATTATTTGGCATGTCTATTATTTTTCCATCTTTATTTATTGGTACTTATCATAAACCTCTATAATACCTTATTATCCCCATTGGGCCACATGACCTAAATTTTCTTTTCCTTTTTTCTTCATTTACTTTGAAAATTTAATTGTTTGAATGAGTAATATATTCACAAGTTTCAAAAATCAAAATAATATGAAAATTTATATCTTATTTCCATCACTTCTATAGTTAATAGTTTTTAACAGTTTTTTGTGTATTCTTTCAGTGCTTCCTTACACAAACCAAGTAAATACAATTGTATGCCCTTGTATTTCTCCTCTTTCCTACTTAAAAAAAATAGTATACTAAATATGCAATTCTGTTCCACTAAGCTGTACAACTTCAGACATGTGGTTTGATGTTTTTAACCTGTCTTTCTTTGTATGTGTCATACTGTTTGTGAATATTAGATAATGCATTATAGAAAACAAGTAGTGCACACTAAAACTTAATAAACGCTTGCTTTCTGTAAAAATAAATAAATAAATATGCGATTCTGCACTTTGCATTTTCATTTAACAATATATCCTGGATGTCTTTCATATCAGTTCACAGATATCTTTCACATTCTTTCTATAGCTGCATAGTATTATATTGTATGTACAGACCATTGCAAAGATTTTCCCCAGTTTGGTTACTTGAGAGGATTCACCAGCCTTCATGGAGTATCTTCACTTAAGTTTTTATTAAAGGAAAAGAACATGGTGCAGCAACAGAGAGAGTTTAGGCAAGCACTGGAGTCAGAGAGACATCCCATGTGCTAGCTCTTCATGGGCCCTTATTTGCATAAGTGAGCCATGCTATGTCACCAGCTTGAACCACCAAGGTCTGTGAAAGGAATCTTGTTTACAGAAAGCTCAAAGAAGAAACTCTTAGAGAAGCCCTTTAAATAACCAAGCCAGGTTAGTCAGACCCATAAATCTGGTTGTAAACCATCAGTAAAGAAACTAACCCTAGAGGACTCCAGGGAAAATTTCAGACCTTAAACAGCATATCATAAATTGATGGAGTCAAAACCCAAGATCACTGAAAATCTTCTCCTCTATGTAAGCAATATGAACACTGGGAACATTGTCAGAATTAACTATTTCAGAACTCTGCAAAGTAACCAAAAGCCTGCAGCAATTGAGACAGTGTTTGTTCAAGAAAAACAACCAAATCTCAGTAAAACAAACAAACAAACAAACTGATCTTTATGGCACTTTAACTTGCTTTAATCTCATTTTCCTCTCCTCAGCTCTGCAGTAGCCTTAAAAGTCAACAGTCTGCTATCATGGTGAAAACCAGCAGTCTGGCAGCCACTGGATGAAGCATAAAAGTGTTAAAAGTCCTTCAAAACCTCATTCTCAGAGAATTTTCATTATTTGAACTATCTGGTGATTCCCTGGACGACCCTACTCTCATAGCTGTCTTTATTGACCTGATTCAGAGTTCACCCAATGCAAACAGCCTTCTCCCAGGGGCATAGATTGAAAATAATCATAGGTGATTGTTTAACATTGCAACTGCCTCAGTTGGGCAAACAATTGAGGTAAACATTAAGTTCAACAGAAACCTTAAAAGGAAAAGATCAGAAGTCAGATATCCATAGAAGGCTTTGAAAAGCTCCAATATATTCCTGAAAATCAAGAAGGTCACATGCATGTATAAAGCTATGCACATGACTAAGGCTGTACACATGCTCAGAAAAGAACTGAGAAGGCCCTAAGCTCTCACATTAGCTGATCTTGAGACATTGCTCAAGGAAGATGTGAAAGCTATGGCAGAGTCTTGTTACAAATCTAACATGCTCAACAAATTTTAAATTGGGTAAACTCAGAGAAAGCCACACTGAGACTTATTATAACCAAACTGTCAATAGCCAAGCCAAAGAATCTTGCAAGCAACAAGACAGAAGTGATTTGTCACATACAAGGGATTCCCAACAGGACTATGAGCTGACTTCTCATTAGAAATCTTAGGGACTAGGAAGCAGTAGGTTGACATAGTCAAAATGCTGAAAGAAAAAAAACTGTCAGTCTATAATTCTATATCAAGCAAAACTGCCCTTTGAAGTTGAGGGAGAAATAAGACATTCCCCAATAAACAAAAGCTGAGAGAGTTTGTTATCATTATATCTTCCCAGTAAGAAATGCTAACAGGAGTCCAAGTTAAGATGAAAGGACTAGGCAGTTACTAGGCAGTAAATGTTTCATATAAAAGTCAATTAAACACAAAAGAAGGCAGTAATGGGGGAAAGTAAAAAAACTATATGGCATTAAGAAATTATAGCAAAATGGCAAAAGAAAATCCATTCTTATAGGTAATTACTTTAAATGTAAATTAATTAAACTCTCCAACCAAAAGACAGAGATTAGCAGAATGGATTTTTTAAAAACACGATTTATCTATATGCTGTCTACAAGAGATTTGCTTTAGATCTAAAGACTCATGTTGAAAGTAAAAGGAGGGAAAAAGATACTCCATGGAAATAGTAACCAAAAGAGAGCTGAGGGGGCTATACTAATAGGAGAAAAAACAGACTCTAAATCAAAAAAGTTTACAAGAGACAAAGATGGATATTTACTACAGCAAGAAGATATAATAATTACAAACTTTCACACATCTATAGCATATCCAAAATTGACAGAATTGAAGGGGGGAACCAGGCAGTTCTACAGTAATAGTTAAAGACTTCAATATACCACTGTCAGTATGGATAGATCAATCAGACAAATGATAAGTAAGGAAACAGAAGACTTAGCATAGTAAACCAAATTAGGCCTACCAAGCATATATATACAACACTCCACCCAAACAATGGCAGAATACATATTCTTTTCAAGAACACCTGAGATTTCTCCATGGATAGTCCAGTAATGGATGTTAGGTCAGAAAACAATTTTCTTTTTTTTTTAATTGAGCAGACATTTCTCCATGGAAGCTATGCAAAGACTAATAAGCACATAAAAAGATACTTAACATCATTAGTCATTAGGAAAATGCAAATCAAAATCAAAATGAGATACTACTTCATATCTACAAGGATAGCTGTAATAAAAAACAAAAACAAAAATAAAAAACAAAAAGTATGGGAAGGATATGGAGAAATTGGAACCTTCATGCATTGCTGGAGGGAATGTAAAATGTCCATCAACAGATGAATATATAAACAAAATGTGGTATATACATATAACAGAATATTATTCAATCATAAAAAGGATTGAAATTTTGATGTATGCTACAACAAGAGTGTACCTAGAACACATTATGCTGGATGAAATAAGTCAGACACAGAAGGATAAACGTTGTATGATGGTATAAAGTTATATGAGGCACATGGAAGAGGCAAATACAGAGACAGAAAATAGATTAGAGATCACCAGGTGCTGGGGTGGGAGGGAAAATACTAAATAAATATTTATTCTTAAAAAAGGAAAAGATGAAGCAGCAAGTGCTGATGTAAAAGCGGCAGCAGGTTATCCAGAAGAGCTAGCTAAGATAATGAATGGTGGCTACACTAAACAGATTTTCAATGTAGACGAAATAGCCTTCTGTTGGAAGAAGATGCCACCAAGGACTTTCAGAGCTAGAGAGAAGGAATCAATGCTTGACTCCAAGTAAACTCTCCGTATCTCTGAGGTACGACTGTAGAAGAAATAAGAAAAAAGAAAGAAAACGTTACTATCACCCCCCACCAAATCTTTTCCCAATGATAAAGTCCTCTCTCCCTGCCAAAAAACAAACAAACAAACAAACAAAACCCCACCGGCCCCAGTGTCCAGTTCTCTGACACTGAATATCTACTCAGGAGACTCTAGTGCACAAAGGCTTTGCTGCTTCCTGTCCCTGTCCCCACTTAACACGCTTTCATCTGCAGCAGTAATACTACCTCGGACGCAACATGTCCCTCCCTGGATACCTTCCCCAACTCACTGTTAAATCCAATGTCATAAAGACTTCCTCCGATGTTTTCTTTAATGAGTTTTATATTTGTAGCTCTTATATTTAGGTCTTTGATGCATTTTGAGGTGTTTGTTTGTTTGTATACGCGTAAGGGAAGGTTCCAAGTTCATTCTCTTTGCACGTAGATATCCAGGCAGGGGCAGAGCAAGGGGCTTCCTGTGTACTTCTAGGCAGGCGGGTTTGCCCTGTCTCTGACTGCAGGAATGTGTAGTAACTAGAAACTCTGCATAGTAACTAGACTCCTCCAGATTCTATCAATAGTAGTTACTCCTAATTTTTGGTGGTGCTATTTTTATCCTCTTCTAAGCTGACTAGGTATTTTAGTGACAAGCTGGGGGAGAGTGCCTCGGGAGCTCTCCTGAGATGCTGTTTTACAGAAGACTTTTCTCCATCACATACTTTTATACAAGACATGTGCAAATAGCTCTCTTCCCTTCTATACATTAAAGGCATTTCTCATAGAAGCATGGCTTGAGTATTAATGAACCACTGAGTCCAGAACCTCACAGCAAATATGTTCAATACATGTTTGTGGAATGAATAATGGGATTCAAGTCATTAGTTTCCAAGGATTTAATTTCCCCCACTCTGTCATATTGCACATAATATTTTAGTCACTTTCACTAAGTTAATGTGTTTAAAATGAAGGTCAACTGTGTGTAAACCAACCCTCTTTCATAAATTGGAAAATACACTTCCTGACCTTGGCAGTTTATACGTAATAATTGAAAACAACTGTGAAGAAGAGGAGGATAAATCATGAGCATTTCCTTCTCTGTACTATCTTGCGTATAATCCAGTGTGCGACCAGCATGGGAACCATAAATATGGAAAATAGTGATTTAAAAAAGGAGATGAAGAAAAACACATGAATGAGAAAACTATATAACTATATAACTAGGAGAAAACTCCTAGATATAATACCCAAAAAAAGGTATATTAAAATGTGTGTTCGTTTCTTTTTTCAGCCATCCATTTAATCACATAAAATTAACACAAAACCTGAGCTTCAATAAAATATTTCGTTTGGTCACTTGTTTACTTAGACGTGAAGTTAGGGATTACAGGAGAACTCAGTTTGCACAAAGCAGTCAGTTGTCATATAAGCCCTGCTGTATTATTAGTTAAGGTTTAGGCTATGTTGCTGTAGCAAAGGGGTCCAAAGAAGCAGTGGCCACAGCAAGACAGAAATGTATTTCTTCACACGATAGTCCAGTGGAGAGTGGAGGATCCAGATGGGCAGTTGGTTCTCTTCCGTGACATCATCCAACCCCCAAGGAGGTGGTCTTTGCCCACACGCTCAACACTGACTCACCAGCACCACAGCTGCACCCTGGCCCCAAGAAAGAAAAAGGCAGAAAGTGGAGGGCAAGTGTTTTTGTTTAGGAATGAGATGCAGATGTGTTGCACATGTCTTTTTTGTTCATATTCCAACGGTAAGGAAATCACATGGCCATATCTGGCTCGAAGGAAAACTAGATTTGTTTCTAACATTCTATGGGATGATGTCTATTACTTAAAGGAAGAAAGAAAGAACAGACATTGGAAGACAATTACCAGCCTTTTCTACACTTGGGGAAAAAAATAGTTTTGTATAGTCATTCTTACTTCAAGATTTAACTAAAATATCTATAAGGAAGAAGAGACCACACAAAGCTAAACCTCAGGGGAAATGTTGCATAGCGCCAAACATTATTTTTATCTATGGATGCAAGGAAAACACTCTCAGAGTGATTATTATTTGTCACACAGTTCGTGAGACACAGGAAAACATTGAAGTTCACCCAGAAGTGGATCTCAGACTTACCAGCTGCAACTTCAGTTCTCCAGTGTTCTCTCTAAAACTGCCACTCCACCCTACTTCCTTTGCCTCGAGGAGGCGGGAGTTTTACTAAGCACTGTTCTATAATCGGCATCTCACGCAGCCTGCTCCAAGGCCAGAACACCCTTATTGGCATCAAGTGAAGCTTCAGCCTTTGTATAAATAAGGATCACCATACAAAAGGAAAACAGGGAACGTTTTGGAGTTCAGGTAGAGAACTGAAGAGCAAGCTAGGAGTTGGACAATTTCATTTCCCTTCCTGGTTCTATTACTACCTCACTAAGAAGCTTTCCCATGGACTAACATGATCAAAATAAGATCAGGAATAATAAACATTAAAAAAAATTAAATCCTAGGAGCATCCCATCAGTAGCCAAAGATAAATTCAGGTAGCAACAGCTAAGATCAACAGAGATTTCATAAAGTTCTGCCCCTGTAGCAGATTTTTGGAAAAAGATTGGTATCTTGGGCTAATTAGTCTCAGTTCCCCATCACCTAATCCAATCTTTGCCCTGTTCTCTGTTCTGGGAGGCTGATCTCTACTAATTGCATCAGCCAGCCTTTCTTGACCTCTGAGTCCAGCTGGGTTTGACCAATGGGAGGCATCATCAAGAGATCAAAAAGCAAAAACAGACAGAAGTTGAGGCATTTCCTCTCCCTGGCTCCTTCTGCAGCTCAGCACCATGATTCTGGCAGGGCCAAGCTCCACTATGGCACAGCTCCTACTGAGCAGCTCTCTTCCACTGCTCCAACCTTCACCAGGCTCCAGTAAACCATTTCCTCTTCTCCCTTAAAGTCTATTTAAGTGTGATAATGACTTCTCATTGTTGCTAGTCCCTTAATTGTGTGCAACGATTCCTTATTGCTTCCCTTAATCTTGCCCACACCTCCAGAAACAGCCCCTTTGTTGAATTCCAAGTAAACCATGGGCTGCACGATCTGGGATTTTTTTGGGACCCGATACCATACTTACACCAGAAATTGTTCCAGAAATAGATTCACAAAATGTGTCTATGGGGTTGGGCAGCTCACATATTTAAAGTGCACATGAATACCTTCCTTGCTAGGACAGTGTTTACTCGAATTCTCACCAATTTGATAGCATAGGGTGAATTAGAGGCAGAAAGAGCAAGGCCCTGGGAGATGGATTGGCTGTAGGAATTAGCTATTATGGTCACAATAGTAATTATGAGGATTGTGGGTTATTATGGCTTCTTCTGACTGTACTAAGAGAGCCTCAGCCTTCCCCACACCCAAATAAAAGGAGTAAGGCTTTAAACTCCCATCTGAGTGTAAATGGACAGTCAGAAAATCTCTATGATCACCTTAAAGAAGGCCCTTATCTCATCTAGCTACAAGACCAGTACACTTTGGATTAGGCCCAGAGTTGCAACGTCAGTTAAATGTGTAACACCACCAGGTCTCTAGTTCTAAGGTAAGGACACTGACTGGGAAGGAGTGAGGTGCTGAGATGGGACGGGGATCCTTGGACAGACATAGACAAAGCTGAGAATTTCAAATCAGTAGCACCCTCTGAACATTCTTCAGCGCTCTATTCTGTCTGAGGAAATAACCTCTCCAGGCAGAAAAGACTTTCTGGAGCAGTTGTCTTGAAAAGGAATATTTAAAGGCCTCACCCACCTACTTCTCATTGCCTCCAGGCTCAAAATGAGCTCCTAAAGTAGCCCAGAGAAACAGGTGCCAGGTCTTCTCCAGGAAGAGGGCCTACACACACAGGGTCTTTCAGTTTTGTATCAGGAGATGTCTGGAGAGCATATGTGGCAGTGGATTCCAAGGGTGTTAAACCAAGTGTAAGACTGAATCAGATCAGATTTATTGATGCTGATGCACTCACCTAAGACTCCGCATTTAATATGTTAGCTTGAAGATCTAGATTAAAATTAACTGAAACTTAAGCTCAGCCGTAGCTACAGTCAATGAGCCTGATGTGCCAGGATGACAGCAGCAGTTTCAACTCTGGTTACGCATTAGAGTCGCCTCAGTATTCCAAACAAAGATGCTGAAACCTCCTGCCCAGACATTTCATTGTTATTAATCTGGGGTGTGGCCAAAGCCCTGGTATTTTAAAAAATTTCCCAAGTGATTCTTATGTTGAAAACTGCTGCTGTCATGAAAGAATCAAAAAGCTCCTGCTTATAGAAATACTGGAATGGATCTATTATGTATGTATGTATGTATATGTATTTTCCACCTCCTAAACATACCCGTTAAAGCACCCACTGGCACTGCAGAACAACAGACTCAACAGCTCTTGGAGGAAACAGATGCAGCCACCAAGAGACGACAACCTGGCATATGGCAAAGAGCCTGGGGACGGTGTGAGGCGACTGCTCTGGGTGCCCGTGACATGGGCACAAAGGATAAAGGACACGTGCCTTTCCCCTGCTGCCCCCTTTGTTGTTATAGACCAGTTGACACATGATGTGAGAACTGACGCACGGGCCCATGTACATGGATAAAGGCCAAGGGGCAGGGGTGGAACAGTGGTAGACCAGAGAACTGAATTTATACTGTGTCCCATGTGACTGAGAGTCATCCAAAATCAGCATATCAGCATCTTTGTGGCAGCCCAATCTCATGTAATCTTGGAAAAGAAATACCACATCAGACACAGAAAATGATGCACCAGCCAAGCCACACTCCTGCACTGGAGTTCCTCGGGGCTTCTGCTGAAGCCCACGTGCAAGGTAAGGGTTAGAGAGCAACCAGAAGGTGAGAAATTCAGTCCAGAGCCCACATGGGTCCTGGCCTGGACTGGGGACACTCCCACAGGATGGTGCTAGTGGCCTCAGCTGGTCTCAGGCAGCAGGAGCAGGCAGGACTTGAAAACTTCCAAAAAGACCTTCCAAAGTACAGGAGCCTCTGAGGCACAAGCCCGAGTGGGAGGTCCACTTGTCCAGGTCCAGGGGTGGTTCTGGTGCTGGGACTCCCCTTCCAACCATGATAAAGCTCCTGGAACCAGCCCAGCCTCCTGTGGTAAGTGCCTTCCTATGGTAATCAACTAGAAAACTGCATGAATTATGAAGTAACCATTTTATATTAAAGAATCAGTACAGGATTGTGGGTCCTCTTTGAGAGAAGGGACACAAATGAAGTAACACCCACGATTATCCCGGCTTTCTAGACTAGAGTTTGAGGAGACTGACATGCTCAGTATAAATAGGGCAGAGTATCGGAGATGAGGGAGTTACACAGAGAAACTTGCACAGGGGTCCCTTGAGTCAGTTGCTGCATACTTAGCTGTACGTGCATAGGAGAAAATGCCTCAAAGTCAGGCAGAAAACAACCAGGAAACTCTAAGATGAACAATTCCAGAGCTCACAAAAGGCAGGGAAACATTTGTGTTCCACCCAGCCAGAGTGGAGAGTCCTTGCTGAACTTCAGGGCATTTAATCAAAAACCCCAAAAAAGAAACTTCTTAGTTTCAGGCTGAACCAACCCTAGAAGAAAAAGCTACTTCAGATCTGGCCCACTGAAGTCCAAAAACAAGACTCAGACGCTCCAAGCTGATGTGACAAGTCAGTTAGCTGTCTGCTAGAACAAAGTCACAGCCCCGTGTTAAGTCTGGATCCTCCCAGAAGCAGGCGACAAACGCCAAGAGGAGATTAAATGTGCAAGGGTTTTATTAGGGAAAATGCTTTTGGGAGAGGAAATAGGCAGGGAGCCAGGGAAAAATGGGAGAGTCATCAGATCTCAATGTAAATTTGACCTCAAGTGAAGGAGAGAGGGAAAGAAGGTTGGGTGGTTATTCCTCTTTTCCCAGGGTAAAGTCACCCAAGTAAATGATTCCAGGTCTCTTTGTGGAAGGACGGGAGGCATCACCTCTGTAGACACCAGCCAACATCACGGCTGGTCCTTCCTCCTACAGAGAAGTCACTTCTTTAGTCAATGTGTTTCAGATCTAAAAACTGGCTTGGGTCTGGGACCAGAACAAGGAATTGTGACTTTTTTGGGGAGGTGGCCACCTGGTCTTCAGTTCTTTTTGTTATCGCTGTTGCAGTTGCTGTTTTCATTTTAATAGATGTTGAGCAGCAGCCTTACTGGCCACCTGTATATTTTGACCCTGGAGACATCGTGCTCTAATAACTACCTCCATAACTCCTGATGGGTCAAGCCCCCTCATCTACAAACAAAAAGTAAGTATATCCGTATGGAGACTCAGCTGGAGTCATCAGGAGTAAGGTTTTCAGAAGAGCTCTCTTGGGAAGGGTTGAAAGGGCAAGTGGAACTCAGAAGGGTGGTTGCAGAGACAACTCTGACCTCCATGCATCTCCTGTGTGACCAAGCTTTGATCCAAGTTCCAGAAAAACAAACCACGAAGTCAAACAAAATTTAAGGGATAAGGACAAGAGCAAAGATCTAAAGTTAATAAAGGGCCAACATTTAAGAAGTGATTGACTAAAAATTCAGAATAAAAAGAAATTTAAAAGAAAAAGGAGGTAAGATAAAATTTTAACCAAAGAAAAGAATCCTGTCAGTTTAGATTAAGAATACCATAAAATACTGGAAATTTAAAATATATAAATGATAAAATTCTTAAAGACAAACGGCTAGAAAAATAAAAGGATTTTACAAAATAAATAATGAAACAAACACTTCAAATAATCATTAGTAAGATGGAAGTAAAAACAGACTTAAGGATACAAGAATTTTAGCCTATAATGGAAGAGTCTGAAAAAGAATATACATATGTGAAACACTTTGCTGTACACCTGAAACCAACACAGTATTGTAAATCAACTACACTTCAAATTAAAAAAGAATACAAGAATTTTAAAAATTTAAACATTTTAATTGTAAAAATAAAGAAGATATAAACATAAAGGAAAACAAGGCAGAAGCAGGAAGACAAAGATTAAAGAGACAGAAATTAAGTTAAATGGGATAGATGGAGGGAAGGGAATAACCCATGTAAACAAACTACCACAAAACCTCCAGGGGCAATACAGACAGTTTTCCCTAGTTGCCTTGATGGCAAGAAATCTATTATCTTCCTAATAGAGCTCTCTTCTAGCGGGCACCTCCCAGGCCATGCCCCACTCCCAAAGAATTCAGGAACTTTTCTGGCATTTACCCAAAGGGTAACCTTGTTTTAAAAACTCTTTCAAAAGACTATGTCTCTCTCCAGTCAGCTTTTCCTGAAAATTCACAGTGATGGAAAGTAGGAAGGGAGGCCACACCTCGGATGGAGAGAGAACAGAGGTCCACCCCTGGCATTGCTTTTGCTGTCATATGAGGCTGCTATTAAAAATCAGTCCTTGTGTATACACCGTCCATTCACCCATGATGTCTTATTTAGCCAGGTCCTCACGCAGGCCACTCTGGTTCTTTGAGAGTGGAGGAGCTCAGCCAGGCCCCATGCTGGGGATCCCAGAACTCTTAGGGTCAGCTCTTCCAGCTCCCACACAATGTACCATCAAGTGCCCCAGAAGCACTGGGTCTTGTGCAGTCAGAGACTCCAGGGAGCTATCCCTCAAGTCTTCTAAAGGAGCCCACCCTGACTGATTCCAAAATGCCACATTTATCTTTCCAGTGGGCGACCTTTGTGACCTGGTTGATGTTCTGGCACTTCTCTCTCTGGAGAAGAGGAAACCAAATCATAAATTGAATCCATATTCAGGTGTCTTGACAGAATATCCATTTCTCTAACATGACGGAATATATTCTAAGATACTGAAACGCACAACACAAAACAGATAAATCCTTAGTAGAAGACTATAAGAAGTCTTACCATAAGAATATAAGTCCTTAATATAATATAAAAACAGAATAGAAAGAGAAAAACTAAAACAAAATGAACAAAACCCAGCTGTAAGCAGGCCTTCTGGAATCCCTGCTTTACTACTTCTCCCTATTTTGGGTTCTTCATGCCCAGGATGGAAGAGCCAGAAGCAGAAAGTTATTTTCCCCTGGAGCCCATGTTGAAGGCCATGGTCATGTCAAAATGAGTCATTGCTCTTTAGAACCAGGAGTCCCTGTAACTAGAGTTGTGGGGCCGCCGTCCTGCCCGCACACAACTCAGCACCATCAGACTGGCATATCCACATCACAGAATCCAAAACCAGATAATAAGCCACTGTTGGAGTTACTTGCTGAGATGGCCATAATCGCAAACCAATCAGTGGAAAACCAGTATTTTGTACCGTGCCTCACAAGGAGGTGCTATTTGCCACTGATTGCGTCTGGACATGCTGAGATTTTGAAATGAGCACTAATGGGTTCTTACTCATCTTAGTAAAGAGTGATAGACTTTTTTGTACTTCCAATATATATTTGAAGAAGAATAAAATGAGCTATCTTCCTCAATGATTAAGTGTGCAGAGTTTGCTGGCAATGGTGTTGTTTTACTTGCCAATTTACACATCTGTAAGAGGCACAGGAAGAACTGACTTGAGGATAGCCTATTTTTCTTTTATAATTTTTTTTATGTTAAAAGAAATATACTCACATTGTGGACAATTAGAAAACAGAACAGGAAAAAACGTGCCCATAATACTAACATATACCACTATGAACACTTTGGGGTATATCCTTCCAATTGTGTTCCTATCTATCCACTGAAATAAAACAAAACAAAACAAAAAACAGAAACACATAGTATATACAAAATATAGAAAATACAGAGTCCTTTTTTATTTAATTCAATTCATATCATGAGCATTTCCTCATGTTACTATTTTCACAAGGATTATTTTATTTTTAATATGTG
This sequence comes from Camelus ferus, assembly GCF_009834535.1. Classification (NCBI taxonomy): domain Eukaryota; kingdom Metazoa; phylum Chordata; class Mammalia; order Artiodactyla; family Camelidae; genus Camelus; species Camelus ferus. Next base: position 79,677,273 of record NC_045698.1, on the reverse strand, counting down.
TGTAATAGAATTTTTGTCTACAGAACCAGCCTCCCACCATTGTACATTTAGATTATTTCTAAAAGTTTGCAATTACAAAAAAAAACAAAACCAAAGGAGGGTTAAATCAGATATATACTAGTTCCAAAATTATATCACTTCCTTAGGAATGATACTCAGGAATAGAATTACAAGAATTATATAGAATTATAATGTGACCAATTTTTATGTTTCTAAATAAATGTCACTAAATTGCCTTCCAGGTAGGGGTGGAATTCAAAACACTCAACGCCTAGTACGGATACAGGCCAATCAGAACAGACTACTGCTGTCACTAACCTGTACAAGAGCCTTGGGGCACACCAGCAGAACAGCAGCCTGCTTATGCTAATTTACAAATTATGCTAATTTGGGCCACCAAATAATACCCTTAACAGCATTATTACCATTTATATATTTTTAAAACTCTAATCAAAAAGATATCCTTTAACTCTTTTTGTCACTACTATTTTAATGTTTAATGTTCTACCTTATTAGTAAGGTTGAAGGTTTTTTTTCTTCATATCCATTGGATTCTTTTAGAACTTCACTCTTTATTCCATTCTTTGCACATTTATTTATTGGCATCCTAATGTTTTAGTTATATATCAGAGAAGCCATATTGCACAGTAGTTAAGAGAGCAGGCTCTGAAGTTAGGTGGGGAGGGGTTTCAGTTCTTAAACTATGGCTTTCCTGCTAAGTGACATTGGGCTAGTGTCTTAGCTCAGACTGCTACAACAAAACACCACAGACTGAGTGGCTTAAACAACAGAAATTTACTTCTTGCAATTCTGGAGGCTAGAATTTGAGAAGATACCAAAACCATGTTGGCTTGAAAAAATGATTTTTATCCCCTAATGCACATTTCCAGTTCAACATCACAAACTGATCACACACATTATATCTTCTTGTTCTTCAAACATACACACACAAGAATAAGAAAAGGCCAGAGTGGTGAAAATTTTTGGAACACTTCAGAAAGCTGAGGAAGCAAAAAACAAAGCTTGCAGAGGAGAACAGTAATGAGAAGCAAGGGAACCCCCCTCCACAGAACCCCAGAAAGGCTTAGAATCTGGAGGTATCTGCTTCCAGGGAAAGGGCACCGATGATGTGAGAATAAAAACAGGGGGCTTGGTTGAACAAAAATAGAACAGTTCATCTTTCCACATGTCTTTCTGTTCACTCTTTGTGGCCCAAAGACTTCACATCTCTGCTCCCACTCCATCTCCACACATACACATAAAGAACTGGAGGTTCATTCTTTGGAAGAATTGAACTGAAGTGGCTCTGACCTTGAGACACGGCACCCGGCAGAAGGCGAGGGAAAGCCACATGAAGACTTGACACCTCCAAACTGACTTCCAGACGTTCCTCAAGTTATAGCACATGGCAACCTCTTCCTTCCAGTTACACAGTCCGCAAATCTGTGATTCCTCTTTAGCATCTTTTTCTTTTACACTTGGCACCCAGTTTATCAGGAAATCTTGTTGATTCTACTTTTAAAATAAATCTGGAATCCAACTGCTTTTCACCACCTTTATGGCTGCTCCCCTGGGGCAGGCCACCATCTCTCTCTCTATTGGATTCCTGGAATAACCTCCTAAGTCGTCTCCTCACCTCTAATGTTGCTGCCTATAACTGTGCTCAACACAAGTGTCAGAGTGATTCTTCCAACTCTGAAGTCAGATCCTGTTAATCTTCTACTTCAAACCTTACAACAGCAGCACCCACTGTACTCAGTAAAAGCTTCCCATAACCCACAGGCCTTCCTTTGATCTCTTTGATCTCCCCTCCTCTTATTTCCTCCTCAATCACTCTCCTGCTGCTATACTGATCTCCTTGCTGTTCCTCTAACATGACAGATCTGCCTCCACCTCAGGGCATTTGCACTGGCAGTTCCTTGCAACTAGACTACTTCAGCCTTATCCCAGATATTCTGTGATAAATATATGCAAATACTATGCCTTTTTATATAAGGGACTTGAGCATCCATGGATTTTGGTATCCACAGAGGATCCTAGAACCAATCCCCCACTGATACCTAGGGATGACTGTACTGTGTGATCGGCATAATCTAATTGGAAAACAATAGCGAGAACAAAAAGTCAAGACTCCCACCAACGTACTTCGTTGTGAATTTCAGAGCATCTAAAAAGGACAATCTTAAAAAGCCTCCAGAGAGAAAAACTCAAACATGAATCAGAATGGCAACAGACTTATCACAACATTGTGAGTTCCCTCAACATTCTTAGTGGAAATTTTCAACCTAGAATTCTATACCCAGCCAAAATATCGATCAAGTAGGAGAGCAAAATAAGTATCTAAAATTTTTGGATATGCAAGAACTTAGAAAACTTACCTCTTATGCACTGTTTTAGGAAGTCAGTGAAAAGATGTGTTTCCCTACACACTGAAGAAAGATGAGGACATGGGGCTCAGTAAATGGTGGTTCTAGCATCCCTAGGGGTGAGGGCTATGGAGCAGACCTAGAGAGAAACCTCTCCAGGAGGGCAGAGGGCTGCATCATCTCCAGGCTGAGGTGAGGTGTGGGAGTGACAGTGGGATGATCTGAGGTGTTTTACTTCTTGGCAAACATTTTTGCCACAAGTTTGACTGATCATTGGATCCTTTTAAGAAAATTGCAATGTATGTATGGAAATAAATGGATACAAACAAATGAAAAAACAAGGCAATTATTAACTCCAGGAAGAAGGAAAAAAATGATCTAAGAACAGAAATATATTCATGGCTACACTGATGATTTATGCATATCAATCATTACTGATTGGAATTAAACTGTGGCATAACCATAGTAGGAGGATGGGAAGAAAGAGGGTGAAAGATGATATTGTAGAAGACAGCTTAACTGTTAATTCGATGTAATAGAATGGCAAGAGACACTCTAAAACTGACAATCAAAAATAGCAGTCTACGCATGGTATTTAGAAATACAGAAGCATAGCCAAGAAGAAAACGTTAAAGCAGGTTCAGGGATGGGTGGAGAGGGGTGTGACAGGAGATTGCTGCTTTTTATTAGAAGCTTTTTAGCATTGTTTGATTTTTTTAAATTACTTTGTTTTTTAAAAACATTACTTTGATAAAAATATAAATTAATTTCAAAAGTAAGTAAGTCTGTAAATGCATACAAGTGATGCATGCTCATTAAAAAAATGCATAAAATAGCAAAAAAGGTGGTGGGGAAGTCAACCATAGTTTCAAAACCCAAAACCACCACTGGAAGACCGTTGTATTTACTTTATCTTTTATTAAAAAAAGAGCATTCTAACTACATTTTTATGCATTTAAATCCTGCCCTTTTTTAAGCTTTATATCATTCCAAAGCAATTTTTATCAACTATTTTAGTAGCTGCATAACATTCCTCTGATCTGCATCCCTACTGACTCCTGGTACTCACTTAGATGGCAAAGACATCTCCAAAAAAGAGATGACTGAGGGAGTAGAGGGCTCCTTTTAAAAAACTAAAATCTTGCATCAGGGAAAAGCTCTTATGAAAACTCAATCCAAACTAGTTCAAGCAAAAAGGGAACCTTATTGGCTCATGGAATTGGAAAGTGCGGGGTATCACTCCAGGCAGGTCCAGGACTCAAACAACATCACCAGGTCTGGCTTTCTCTTTCCTCCATCCTCAGCCGCATCTGCTCTCTTAGTCAGCCCTTAGGTAGTTCTTCCTCGTGGTTGCAAGGTGGCAGCAGCAGTTTCAGCCTTACCTCTTCCCAGGAGGGCCTCTTTCCCTGGGATCCAGGCATGGAAATGTTTAGTGGTTGGATTCATGATTCTTTGTGGACTTGCCACATGGTACAAGGAATACAGTGGGGAGCTCAGAGTTGTCCCCAGGATGGTGGGCAGTTGGAGAAACACTCCAACATACTATGGCTGATTTGTATTGTCTTCTTCATACTTGCCTCTATTGTACTTTTACAATTAAACAAAACAAAACAGGAGAAGAGAACATGACAGGGCAGGTTGGTAACACTATGAATTCGTGGTGACCAGCTTCTGCTGGACCCTCGGTCCTGGCATTTCTCCCTGTCTTGCTTTGTCACTATCTACCACAATTATGTTCACACATTCTCCACTCTCCTCACTTATAACCCTCCTCCTCCCCATTGTCTCCTATTTCACAGAGAAAAGAGAAGTGATCAGCTGGGAATCACTTCAACTTTCCATATCAGCCTGACTTATCTGTGTCTTCACCCATCTTTTCCTCTCCCGCCAGACACAGCAAACAACATGTGCTTCTGATCTAAAGTCAGTTCATCCACTGATGCTCTGAATCTTGTTTTCTCATACTTTCTTGGAACTTTTGTGCTATTAATTTCATTCTTTCTCACTTTCACTCTAATTTCTCCCCTTCTGCTCAAATCGTTTTTCTTCTCACTTAAACAGGCTCAAGTTTGCACTTTTTAAAAAGACAGATATTCCCTTGGCTTCCTGTGCCCCTCCACTTATTACTTTATCTCCTCTACCTTATAGTGAAACTTCTTTAAAAAGTATGCTCTCTCTATTTTCTCACCTGTTACTCACTCTTCAGATGACCCCAGTTGACATTCCACACTCATCGTCTCCTGAAACTGCCCCCTCTCCAGGCACGATTATGTCCTTAGCGCCGAGTCTAAAGTTCTGACCTCACTTGGCCCCTCTGCAGCAGTCGTCACAGTTGGCCGCTCACTTCGCTTTGACCTCTAGGACCCATCTCTACTTGGTTGCTTCCTCTCTGGCCCATCTTTTCAGATACCTTTGCTCAACCTTCTCTTCTACCTGCATCTGAAATATAGGACTTCCTCAAGGCTTGGTCTTGGGCCCTTGGGCTCTCTGACTCTTGCTCTCTCTCCCAGAGTGATGTCACCGTGCCCCATAGGTCCGAATATTCCACATCTGCAGATAAATCCTACATTTGCGGCCAGTTTCTGGAATCTTGACCCATTTACCTACCTGTTCCTTACCATCTTCGCTGTCTCACAAGCTCCTCAGCCTGTACTGGACTCATTCTTTCTTCCCACCCCTCGCCTCCACATCTGCTCCTCTCCCAGGGCCTCCTGTCTTGGGAAATGACATCACCACTCCCACCCCTAGTTGCTCATGTCAGTAAAATTGGGAGTTAGCCATGTTTCCTTTCTATTCCTCAATTCTCACATCCAATCAATCACCAAACTTGGGGAGTTACCCATGTTTCCCCTTCTTCTGCACTCCTTATGTCCAATCAATTGCCAAGTTTTATTGGCTTGGCCTCCAAAACGGCTCTCTCATTTTCTCTCTATGCCCTCCCTGGCCCAGCTCACATCACCCCTGACCTGGAGAACTGCAAAACCTCTTTGCTCTCCTGGCATGTGATCACTTGTCTGAGGCCTGCTGTATCCACTGGGCTGTTTAGTCCATAAAGGCAAAGATAAGGACTTATTCACTGCTTTATTTACAATTCCTATTTTACTGCTTGGCATCGTATATGCCTAATAAATCCTTTATAAAATTAATGAAGGAATATAAGATTCTTGAATTCTAATCAACTACTACATCACTTCACGCACATACATCTTTCACTCAGCCCAAAATCCAAATGCAAGAAAAACATCTTCCCAGTTGTGACAGAAACAGGTGTCACAAATTCTGGTCCTCTGCTTTTTAGCAGCCACGTGAAGACATCTTCAGGACCTAGAGACAGAGGAGGGGAGGGGAGACCATGTGACTCGCCCCCCTCACACAGCTGGTTGGGGAGGAGTGGTAACTAGAACTCCAAGCTTGGCTCCCATTCAGGTCCCTTTTTTCCACATTGCCACAGGCAGGACCATTCACACAGCATCATACATAAGATTAATTTCACTGTCCTAATAACTTTCCTTATCTAGCTTCCCCTGGGAACCCTAGGTTTTTCGGTAGGTTATAACCATATTTCATGAGGAGCAGCAGATTATAAAGTGGTGGGACTGGGAATAGAAGCTAGCACTCTGAGGAGTAAGAAATTACAGAGTCATCCAATATTATGCTCACAGACATTCTGGAACAAATTAAACTAGAAGCAAACAGTCTAATGCCTTCATAATTCATTCAGCAAGTATTTATTGAGTTCCTACTGAATGCCAGGCATTGTTTAGTTGCTAGGGACATAGCAGTGAACAGAACAGCCAAAGTCTCTGCCCTCAAGAAGATGACATCCTAGTCAGGCGAAATAGTCAACAAGCAAAGAAATCAATAATATTGGGTAGAATTAAATGTTTCAAAAAAATAGGAAGTCAGTAAAGGAGGAGAGTGATGGAAGTGGGGCAGTGGCCATTTTAGACAGAACAGCTAGAGGAGACCTCTCTGAAGAAGTGACGTTTGAACAAGTGAGAGAGCAGCAAACCATGCAGGGATCTGGGAGGAAAGCATTCCAGCAGAAGGAGCAGTAAGGGCCCGGAGGCAGGTGTGCGCTCACTGGGTTTGAGAAACAGCAAGGAATGCAGCTGGAGTGGAGTGAGAAGCAATGGGAGACGGAGCAGAGGGCTGCCAGGGCGGGATCATCCAGGGCAAGGTTAGGATTTAGATTTTCTTCTCTTTGGAAAGCCAGGGCAAGGTTGTGAGCAGGGGAAAGATATAATCAGATTCTGCTTTGAAAGGATCACTCTGCTGCTAATGGAGATCAGTTAGGAGACTGTCTCAGGGCAACACATGATGGTATTGGACTAAGACAGTATCAGTTGAAAGTGTTGAGAAATGGTTGGAATTTGGTTGTATTCTGAAAGTAGAGTTAAAAGGATCTGCTAATGGAGGACATGTGGCCTTTTAGAGAAAGAGAGGAGCCAAGACTGACTCCAAAGCTGGGACCTGAGAAACAGGATAAATGGAAGTGCCATTTATTGACATCCAGAATTCTTGGCAAGGATTATGCATTTGGAGGAAACTCAAGAGTTGTGTTTAAATCAGTGATTTTGATATGCCTATTAGATACTCAAATGGAGATAATGATTAGGTCGTCTGGAACTGAGGGGAGACACTAGGATTATACATATAAATCTGGGAGTTTTCAACAGCTGGCATCTTGTATGGCTTTAGCCATGTAACTGGGTGAAATAATCTAGGGAAGATGTACCCGTGGGGAGGAGGGATCAGTGGTGTTAAAGGTGCTGACGGGTTAAAAGAGTTGAGGATGTGGATTTAGCTCCAGCACATAGCTTCTGAGCATAACACCATAACTAACTTCAGAAGCTAAAGGAGTTCAGTTCTTGATGAAGCTTAGAAATCAACCCCTAATTCTAAATGTGAGAAAACCAAGACCGAGATGAAGTGATTTGTCTAAGTAACAGAAAATAATTAGTTATAACCAGATCTCCTTTTCCTGTGCTTTTCTTAGCATATCAATCCTTCTCTGCCTTCCAGATATTCAAAATGATTACCCTGACTCGTCCACAGCCAAGTCAATAAAGATTTGGCTATATTCTGTCTGCTTTGCTTAAGGAAGCTGAAAATAGAAGATTTCCTCACAGCAATAGTTAAGGGGTGGGGAAAAAAGAAGCTTTTTCGTTCTTGCCTGAACAGAATGTATTTAAGTAGAGTAGCTTATTCTATGGAAATAATCAATAACTACAAATTATTGTTTAAAGAAAAAAGTTGCAAATTTGATGAACAATTTTAAACAGTTCTGCTCTTTCCTCTATGTTTCACTCTACTTCCATAGAAGTTACATCCACTAGCATGGAATCAGCTTCAAAAATATAATTACTAAGGACAAGAATAATTGTGAAAAATGAGAGGGTGGGGGAAAATGAAATTATTGCATATAATTTAAATACTCAAATCCAAATAAAATCAGTCTTCAAGATAAAATCAAAGGTCTATGATTTCGTGTGCTTTCTGGCTATGACTCTGTAACCAGTATTCCAACTATTATCCAGTGGCTTTATAACTCATAAGGCTGACTGCTGATTTATACTGCAGGTTATTAAAGCTTTTGGCTTTAGATAGTAAGGTTCATCTTACCCTGTCTCTTTTATTTTCAGCATAATATAAATTTACCATTGCTTCAAACATTCTATTTCTTTCTGGGACTCAGGTTAGGTTTTCTAATCGTTCAGCTAGGCTTGGGTTAGCAAGAATTAAAATTTTTAGAACTGTATCGAGGTTAGAATGTACCTACAAACTGGGCAGCCTCCACTTTACTTAATGTACTTAGTCTGCAGTGCTGTTTGAAAGGTGCAGGTACATCCAATCTTACAAAAGAGACGTTCAGATACTTTTGCCCTGCCATGAACAGTTTGCATTAGACAAATACGTTGTATTTTTGAAAGATGTTCTTTGTCTTAGAAGCCTTTCTACCTAATCTATTAATTTCCTTTACCATTTCTCTTTGCATCAGATATAGTAAATCTGCCATGTTCACTTCGGTGGTCATGAAGAAGGCTGGTGATCAGGTCAGCACGGTGGTGGTCGAAGGGCACATATACTGCTTATCCTCTGCTGAGTAACCACTATGTGCCACTCAGTGCAGCAGGGCCTTTATACGCACGCATCTCATTTACCCCTCACAACAGCCGTGCAGGCAGTTGTCTTATCTCCATTGCCTAAACATGGAGACTGAGGCTCAGTGAGCTTCACCAATTTGCTCAGGAACACAGAGCTGAGAAGTGGCAGAGCTGGGATTTAAATCCAGGTCTCTGTGCTCTTAAGTCCAGGATATTTCCATTGTTTAGCATGCTTCTCTTAAGAACCATTCTGCTAATTTATTAACGTTAGGAAAGAACATTTCAATGAAAGAAAGACAAAACCTTTTCAAGAGTGTAGAAAATATTCACTACTATTTGCAATTCTTTCATTTTCCTTATTGGTCTTCTTTAACCAATCTCGTCTTTCCTTGAAGTTACCTGACTGCACGGTCGGCCTCAGCATTTCTCCTCTGTCTCCAGTTACAGGATCAGTTCCACTTTCCTACATCTGCAGGGGTCTGGTCGGTTTTCTAGCACATAGTTCATCTGGCAGGGGCAGTTTACAGTATTCTATCTTACCAAAGGGGGCATGAAACATACAAATGTTGCATTTCATGGCCATTATAAGGGGGTTAGAAATCTTGAACCATTGGAGCCTAGACAGTAAATGGTAGCAGCTGATGATATTTAAGATGAAAAGTCAGATTTTGCATCTTTTCTGTGAAAGTCTCAAAAAATTGCTTCAGTTAGACAACTCATGCAGTTTGTGGGGACATTACAATCTTATTACTACCATTGTGTGTGCTGGTCTGTGCCACTCTGCTTAATTCTACCCAGGATCAGCCAGCCAGCCTGGCATCAGTCTGTCCCACTAGGGTTGCCCCCCACCTGTTATTCCTACTCTACCAACAGTCACTTCTTGGGAACTTGATTCTCCTCCAATTCTTTTCAGGGTTACAGGGACGGGGGCAGCTGGCGCAGCTGGGCCATAATGAAAGTCTAGGAGAAGAAAGATGAAAAGAAGGAAAATTTTTTTAAAAAATTTAGAGGAGAGGGTATAGCTCAAGACGTAGAGCACGTGCTTAGCATGCACAGGGTCCTGGGTTCAATCCCTGGTACCTCCTCTAAAAATAAACAAATAAAATGAATAAATTACCACCACCACCCCGCAATTTTTTTGTTTTAAAGAAGTAGAAAACTTCCCAACAGGGAGATCCTGGTAAAAAGCATTTTGTTCCACTGGTCAATGGTGCGATTTGGGAGAAATTTTGCCAGAAGTATTTGTTAACTACTGAATTTAGTTCAAGTAACCTTGGTGCCTGAAACCACAATCCACTGTTAAAGTGTGTAAAACACTGGAAAGGAGATCAGTATTGTATAATCACGTGCCAACCTTTTTAAAGAAGAAATTGTAAATATGTTCATGGGAAAAGGGTAGTTGCTGCCATCTTTGCCAGGATGACTTTCCTCTACTTGCTCTGGCAAAGTGGTTTACTTCTTTAGTTAGAATTGGAAATTTCATTCACTTTTCTCTAGATTTACCTATACATTTATTCATCGGTTCAGGAGTATTTATTGATTACCTCTTATATACACCCGACTCTGGGCTAAGGAAGTTAACATATGTATGCCTAAGAAAAATTAAAACATATGTCCACACAAACAGTTGTACACAAATGTCTATCACAGCAGTATTCACGACAGCCAAAAAGTAGAAACAATCCAAATGCCTATCAACTTACAAATGGAGCACAGGGAACTATATTCAATAGCTTGTAATAACCTACAATGAAAAAGAATATGAAACAGAATATATATCTATAACTGAAACACTATGCTGTACACCCAAAATTAACACAACATTGTAAGTTGATTATACTTCAAAAAAAAAAACTTATGAATGAATGGATAAATAAAATGTGATCTATCCAGGCAATGGAATATTATTTGGCCATAAAAGGGAATGAAGTACTGATGTACAACATAGATGAACCTTGAAAACATTAGGCTAACTGAAAGCAGTCAGTCACCAAAAAAACACATACTGCATGATTCATCAATATGAAAGTCCAGAATAGGCAAATCTACAGAGACACAAAGTAGAGTAGTGGTTGCTTATAGCTAAAGAGAACAGAGTTTCTTTCTGAGGTGTTGAAAATATTCTAAAATTGACTGTGGTGATGGTTGTCCACATATACGACTATCCTAAAAACCACTAAATTGTACAACTTAAATGGGTAAATTGTACGATATGTGAATTGTATCTCAATAAAACTCTTTTAAAAAATGTCAACAGGATGTGGCAATTTAGTGCAATGGGAAAAGAAGTAGGGGAAAGAATCTAAGTCAGCTCTAAGGCAACCTACTAGGGTCAGCGGGAGACTTGGGTAGCATAATAACCAAGAGAAGGAAGACAGAAGGAAGCTGGTTTGATGGCAGAAAGAAAGATTGCATTGCCGGATACACATGTTAAGTCCACGGTGACTGTGAAAGAGCCACGGAGGTTATGAAAGTGACCAAGAAACAAAGGATGTGAGAATGCTAATCTTAGGCTCACTGAAGTCCCTCTTCCTGGGGACCTGGACTTGCTTCAGAATGACACCAGAACACATTAGACTAGATTTCAAAAAAGCTGCCAACTCTACACAAGTTGAGAAGTAGAAGAAAGATTTTCATTTTCTTCACAGGGCTAGATGGCAGGTTATTAATACAATGTTGCTCTTATTACAGTACTTTTAAAAATTCTTCTGTTGATCTCAGTTCCTGGTTGGCTCATCTCAATGTCTGCATTCCCCACCCCATCTAGCTCACTGCCCTGACTTAAGTGCTGCTCAACAATTCTTATAGTACTTTCAAATTTCAAAGTTAGATTTTCACTTTCACTAATCTACCAAATGTTTGAAATACAAAGATGGTTCATAGCATAAGCCCATTCCCATCTCGGCTCCATCTGCATCTCCCTACCACCCTGCACAGACACTTCAATTGCCTTTTTGTGGTTTTGCATCATCTGTAAGATTGTTCTTGTTAATTCTAAGATATTTGTATTTGTGAAACAATATTGCACATTTTGGATGACTTAATCCTATTTCTGGCATTTTTTTCCCTCCTTGTTTCTGGTTTCCGTTTTTGTGTGTGATGAAAATCCAAGGAAAACCAATGATTGACGATACTTAAAGAGAAAGGTGGTAAGCCTCTCCTGATGATCTGAAGGTACTTTTTAAATCAGGTCACTGACCAATCTCCACGTTGTGTAAAACAGTGAAAACACACTCCTGTGTCAGATTGAGTCTGCTACCAAAAAGGCTATGGTCATTCTTTCTGCTGCAATGACAAAAAGCTCACTTTTCTCTCTACTGAGGCATCAAATCAATCTGCACAGTCACGAGTGTTTCAGGGTCTGAACCTGGCACTTCCTGTACATTGTTGTATGCAATGTTCCCACAGAGGAGGAAACACGCCCAGAAAAGCAAAGGGATTTGCCTGTGGCCACTTAGGTAGGATTTCTGTTTACAAAGACTGGGCTGGTAACTAATATACTACCATGGCCTCAAATGTTTAATACCCACCATTCAATAATGCCTCAGGCGGTGGCGGTCTCCCAGCCCATGCCAGTAGTTGCATTGCTCGACAGGTCTCACAGCCAGGGACTGGCCTCAGCAGAACCACGTTCAGAAGCTCCCTGCCACTCAGGAATGGAGGATGCTGAAAGTGGCCATGGTGCTCTGCCTTACTGTTCAAATACTTCAGTACTGACTACCTCTAAGCTGGATATTACCAAATCATTTATTCACCCCCTTCATTTTGAAGACCAGTGTCATTTAAAAGGAAATCTAACCCATATGTTCCTGGTTCCTTTACACTTAAATCATCAACAATGTTCTTTTGCAAGATCTACTACATATCCAAAGGTCTTTGGAGACTCTTTTTTTTTTTTTTTTTTTTTTTTAATGAGGGCAGGAAGCTGCATTTGGACAAGAGTAATCACCAAAAGGTTCAAGTTCACAACTTGAAAATTCAAACCCATAAGACTTAAATTGTAAACCTGCCCATTCCGTATTCTGCAAGGGCCCCAAAGAGCAATAACAGCAAGGATCTGGCAAGTATTAACACATGAACATCTGGAAAGGGGGGGGAGGGGTGGAATGAGAAGAGAGGACAATGACTGATGTAAATGCCATCAGGAAACCAGGCCAGGGCAGGGTCCCTTGATGAATCCAGGAGACACAGTGTCCCTGATGTTCTTGTTGTGAAGCCCCTGATGTTCTGGTGGTAGGAGCCAGAAGAACACACCAGGAGCCATGAGGGAATTCATGATTGGAAGCAGAGCTAGGACTTAGATCCATATTTCACATAAAACTGAAAATCTGTGGCTGAGCCCAGAGGTTCGTATTTGTTCAAATATCATATGAAAGGGTATTGACTTCTGCTGGGCTGTGGCAGACTCTCAACCTGGGATAAAGGTAAACAAGTATGGAAAGCTAATTTTCCACAACCGGTCGATTAAATGATAACTCTCTTGATGAAACCTATATAATGTAGGGCCTTATTATATGTTTATCTTGATTTAGACAGGACCAAGGATTTTCTCAATTGTGATAAACACTACAAAATGGAAATAAAATTTGATTAGCTTGAAAAAACGAGTTAATAAATTGTTCTTAAAATGGTTGAAATGTATAAATAGAAATGTTTTCTATTATTAATTACAGATAATAGAGAACAAAGATTGAGTCCTGTATGAAATCCAACCAGATGGCCATTCTCTTGAAGAAAAATTAAGATTACATGATTCCTAGCTAAAGGAATAGTAGTAGAAGTAACAATAAAAATGCATGATGTGTTTCCTCCATGACATGATGGTCCTCACAGAGACACAGACAACATAGGAGAACATGAAATTATAGTCTCACAGACCAGCTCCACACTGGTGAGCCCCAGCTGTTTCTGCCACGGGCACCTACCTTCCCTGTGCGTGTACTTTATCTTCCATTGGGTCTTATTAGGCTAGTTTCTTGTTAATTCACTGAGTTAAGCTGGTGATCTCCCAACAATTTCCAATTCCCTGAAATGAGTCAACAGTGAGGGCAGGACAAGAAGGGAATTTCCAACACTGGAGGTACACACACCACATCAGATCTGAGCTATACTATGGAGCAAACAGGGAGCTTCCTGTCAGTGTCTCTGATCAAATAATGTGGAAACTGAAAGGACATGGTTCTAGCAGATGCTCAGTTCTCAATCACTCTTTCCATCTCTCTTGAAAGAGGAATATATTATTGTTATTGGGAGAGAAGACTGGCAAAGAGACACCAGGTACAACTTGATGGAAGGAAGAATGAACCTCGTAAGGAACGTGCACAGGAGTGTATGGGTGCAAGACATGCACATGCCCTACATGTTCTGCTCAGTCTCATTCTTGGAAGGAGGGTGGCTGTGAGGCCGCACAGGGCATCCTCCTCTGATGCCACCCCACAGTGTCCAACCTAAGCAAACAGAATTAAGGATCATCAGGAAAAATATTCCCTTTGTGCCTGTCTCCTCAACCTCTACCCACCTCTACCCACCAGTACTTCCCAAGCCACAGTAATGCTAAAAGGGACCACCCTAAAAGAGAAGTGGTAGGGCAGAAAGAAAGACATGGGGTTCTTTGCCTCCTACCTGGCCTAATAAATATAGAGGCCAGGGCAGTGGTAAGTAACCTTGAGAGGAAATACAAGGGCTCAGGTCTTCTGCAACCATCAGATACTGAACACAAATGTACCCATATGTCCTGGCCTTTGACTGTAGCTAATCTTTAGATACAATAAAGTCACATATATGGTAATGCTCCAAAGACACTGTTTGGTGACTTAGTAACAGAAATTACAGTTTTTCTGTCCAGGGGTTCTTTGGACCCAGGTATCTTCATGTGGTGTTACCAATATGAATCAGACATTTATTGCTGTCATCGACACCACTGTTCCTGGAATAGATTTAGGACTAGGTCCCTTGAGGCCCATGAGGGCCAGGAGTGGGATGCAGAAGACAAGATGTACATTCTTGAATGGCCTAACATTTCCAGGTCATTACACATACTTGACACAAGCTGGGCATGCAATATTGTAAGCTGGGTGGGTGCATTTTCCAGAAGCAGATGCTTATTAGATGGGGTCTAGGGTGCAAAAGGAATCAACACCTATGACAGGAAGAGGATAAAGCAGAACTGGGCAGAGGAAGAAGTCTAATGGTGACAAAGGCCAACCCAGTGGGGAGCTCTGGACTGAATTTTGAAATTGACACAAAACAAATATCTGGGACTTTATATTTCTGAAATAAATGGCCAGCCCACATCCAGTTACCAGATGCAGGTATGACCCCGGGCAAAGTGATTCTGTGCACCTGCGGCAGGTCCTGAAGGCGCTGACAGCTGGAGGCTGTTTGCTGACTGCACTTCCCACTGCTGGTCAGCAAACACTTTCTTGAAGACATATCTCAATGGTGCCTGTCAGCATCTACCGTTAGTCCAAACCAGGGAGGAGGGGAGAGAGATGAGAAGATAAAAGATGTAAATGGGACAAGGAGTGAAGCAACTGGAGCCTCTTAGGCTTGAGGTCAAATCCCACTTTCAGTCTTGGGCCTGTGAAGACACTGGAGTCGGAGGTCACATTTCCTCCCAGCCTCATTGCAATAACCAGTCTCATGAAGACTCCAACAACTGGACAGGCCTTGCCTCTTGCAGCTCGATCCCCCTGGCATGGGCTTCCACCTCCTCAATGTTAACGAGGCATGAGACCACTCACTGCCCACACGTGTAGGTCCAGAATGGGCTGGGGGGCGGGATTAAGGAGGTAGGCAGTTAATGTCTTATTTGATGACCCACTGACCAACAGAAAGCAGAATATAAAGTCTTCTGCCCTTCTCTTCAGTCCTGTGAGACTGAGCAGTCAGCTGTCCTTGGCACCAGCTGTGGAGCTGGCTTATACACTGTCAGTCCTTTCCTCAACTCCTTCCTTGGAATTGCACTCAATAATAAAGCACATAAGCTTCTACTTCAGGTTCGACTCTTTGAAAAACCCAGGCTAAGATGATTTACTTCTTAGGTTAGAATAAAATGTCTCAGGATCAAAAGTTGCCACACAGCAACACAGTCAGTCATGTGCAAATAATCTGGAGGGTCCAGGACCTCAAGACTGTTACTGTGTAGAAACTCCCCGCCCCAACCCTCTAACCATTAAAGGGAAATTCTAGATTCCAATTTTGTCCCTTCCCCACTTCCCTTTAAAATCAGAGCTTTAATGCATGCAAATTTGCCCTACTCCCTTGCTGTTCACTAGGACCAAGAAAAAAAGATTCAGGGAAGCATTATGTCATTTTTTCCCCAACTCAGAAAGCTGGAACTGTTCAGTGTGCTTGTATTTCTTCTTTTAATCTAGGGAACTCAAATCAAGAAGATAGAAAGAAATGATTTTTGTTCTGAACCTTCCTGTGTCCAGTACAGCAACGTGGCTCCCACTGCTCAAACATCCGGCCTCCAACACACCTATGAGAGCACTTTCAGATGTGCCTTTATAAGAAACTCCTGCAGGCCCTGGTGGAACTGGGCCAAAGGAAAACTGAAGTCTATTATACCAAGCAGTACAGTTTACAATTCCAGATAGATTATTACCAGACCAACGTGATGTATCAAATGGAGCCTCTTGGCAACAAGGCTTATTTTCAAGTGTCATTCATAGTTTGGCAGTTGATTTGCACCTAAACGTACAATAATGTAGCCAATCACCTGCTAGAGATTAAGTATTTTTCTCTCTCTTTAAGATACTGAAAGCTGTTCCATCTGAAGCAGGAAGCACTAGGGTAGCTGTCCTTGGAATAGGGCTGGGGTCCCATTGTTGAAATAGAGAGCAGGATCAGCCTTTAGTTTTCTAAGGTTGTTACATTCCCTGAACACACCAGACCACCTCCGGGTACCATGAGCCCTGGAGGCTCCTGGACACCTTGGGGGGTGGTTGGATAGAACCTGCTGCTGCCCTCAGCCAGAGGTGAGGAGCCCATACTCTAGGGATGTACTGGGACTCAAGGGACAGACCACAGGACTCATCAGGACAGCCAAGAACTATGCAAGCCGTAAGCTCTGTTATCCGCCGTCTCCTCCTCCTTTTCCCCCAGTCCTTCAAAATTATAGAAACAGAAGCTTCACCAAGGAATTCGGCAAGAGGCTCAGAGGAAGTAAGAGGTGATCAGGAGAGCCTGTCAAAATTTTAGGCTGTCATTGCACGGAGGCAGAGGCCTGGTACAGCCGTCCAGATGTTTGAACTTATATGTCTCTTTACCCTGGGCTCCCTGTGTTTGCTCCTTCGGCCACCGTAGTTCCTTGCAGGATTCTGTGAACAGAGACCGTATTTTGAAAGGACACCTCTTCCAAACAGGGAGAAGGAATAAAACAAGAGGAGGACCTGCTCCATTTGAATTAAACAACAGGGGCTGGAGTCAGAGGCCGTGTGGTGTGGAAGCAAGAGCACTGGATGGACTTGAATCCAGTCCATGGCTTCCCAAGGAGAGACGTCTGAAAGTGCCCCTATAAGGCCCAAACCTCTTGGAATCACAGAATTCTCATCTTTGAGGGTGAGGTGTCAGCCTATATCAGAGACTTTCAAGCTTGTTTGCTGTGAAGCGTTAACACTCTTCATTCAAAGCAGATTTTTTGAAAAAGGAACTGCTCTTGTTAAACTAGGAAAGGAAACAATTGAAAACTCCTGGTCTAAGGGATGGCTGAAGGCCCTGATTGAAAATGCCTCCATCACACCCTGCACCCTCCCACCCCCACACAGATGATGGCTTATCTTCCACACACATGCAGCAGAGATCCAGTCAAGTAAATCTCTAAGCTGCAAAGTGACATGCAAATATTAGAACTGTTGTTATGGTCTAGCAGAAGAGAAGAAAGATGAGAAACGATCTGGGCCACACTTGCTGACAGTTAGTTGTTAATATAGCCACTATGGAAACAACCCTTGACAAACAGGAGGAGAAGGTATGTTGAGGAATTTTGTCCAGGTTGGTAGGTCCTAAAGTTGCATGGGAGGAAACGGGAACCCAATACATGGCTCTCGACTTGAGATCCTTTGTTTGCTTAAGGCTTAGAGGGTTACCAAGTCGTCCCTGCTCTGCAAGAGAGTTCTTCGGTCCCCGCAGGCCTCCTCTCTACCATTAGAGACATCTTCATTCAACCTTGACGCATCTCAACAGATCAAGAACTCAGAGACCCCCTCAAAGCTGGATGTCAAAGGCCTCGAGCCTGTAAGAATCCTGTCAGCCTGCTGCCATTAGCTTCTGAGGGGCTGGTTTTCCTCAGACCCTGGGAGGGGCTTAGGCAGACCCACTTGGTGGCCTTGATTCATCAGTTGGTAAAATACAAAATTGGAATTCTAAGCATGCAGCTGGCTTAGAACCACTAACGTACTAATCTGTAGCAGTCCTAGTATTATCCAAATGTGGAATAAGAGTTTTAGACACAGCTCTTGGGAAATCAGTCAATGAACTTCTTGGAAGCAAGGAAATATTCAAAATATTTACCAAGTACTGCATCATATGAATGGACAAATCAGGATGGATAAGGGACTGCAGTGAGTCCTAGAGCCCTCCTGTTGTGACAGGTGTTGACTTTTAGTTGATAAATTGTTATGAGTTGAATTATGTCCTTCCCAAAATTCGTATGTTTAAGTCCTAACCCCCAGAACTTCAAAATGTGAACTTATTTGGAAATAGGGTCATTATAGATAATAATTAGTCAAAATGAGATTATACTGAAGTAGGCTGGGCCCCTCATCCAAAATGACTGGTGTGCTTACGAAAGGGGGAATCTGAACACAGACACTCACACAGGGAGAACACCATGCAACATGAAGGCAGAGATCAGGGCAGGGTGCCTACGGGCCAAGGACACCAAAGACTGTCAGCAAACCCCCAGGAGCTGGGGGAGAGGCCTGGAACAGCCCCTTCCCTGAGCACCTGCAGGGGAAGCATAACCCTGCCAACATCTTGATGTCACAAGTAGCATCTAGCCTCCAGAACTGTAAGACAATACATCCTTGTTGCATAAGCCACCCAGTTTGGGGCCCTCTGTTACAGCAGTCCCAGCAAACTGATACAGATGGTGAAGAGGTCCAAGAGTCCCAGCGGTGGAGCCTGAGTGACAGAGAGAGAACATTTGGAGGCTTGCGGAAGTGCATATTTACCAATGGGTATGGAAGCATTTCAGTATTTAAGCAATCAGTTTGGCTGTACCATTGCATACAAACTGATTACCAGGCCTGACTGAAGCAGAGGGTGTCCACTGTCACTCCCAGGGATGTGTAAGAGGAGAGACAAGTATCTTTTCAAGAGAGTTAGGGAATGTATCTGCTTTAATAGGGGGCTGGAGAAGAAGATTCTCACCTAGGGCTATTTTGGCTGTGTGAGTACCTCAAGCCACATTCTGTACTGTGCGCTGACTACAAGTTGCTTAGGTGACCTTGGCATTGACAGAGGAGACAGGAGTCTAAGACCCAGTCTCTGATCTCCTACAATTTAGTCTGGTTGAAAACACAAGATTATGACACTTGAAACAGAAGCTTATGCAAAGTGATCAAAACGAGTGCAATATGATTCACATAAATTATTGTTGCTATTATTAATAATAATTATTATTTTAAGAACCAGCTCAGACGGCTACTCTAAACTAAAGATTCCTACTCGTCGGGGATTTCTCCTGCAAGATGAATGACTATGAAATGCTCAGGGTGATCCGTATCTTCTCCATCTGCTCCTGCCCCTCTGCTCCAGGACACGAGTTGCTCCAAGCATTTGGACATGAGCATCTCTCTCAGACTGTGGGCTCTCTCTACAAGAACTGATTCCTGTGCTTTCCACACATGATGTCAATGTTCTTCTCACAATTTTTTTAGTCTCATTCTTGACATTTTAATTCATGTTTACATTTGGTTTCTGTGAGTCCATCCTGGTGGTGACACATTGCGGTGGTTAGTTTGTGTTTCATGAACTTCCCCTCAAGCCTATATCGAGATTTCTAGTTTGATAAGGGCACGTGGGTGCGGGTGAGATACATAAATGAGAGCTGTGTGCTGATCCTTTCTAGAAAAATCCAACGGGGAGTTCCCTGTGTGGTGAGGAAAGCAGGTCTGACTGACAGGAAGAGGGAGGGAATGGGCGAGGCTGAAGAGCAATGGGGCTTCCCAGAAGCAGCAGAATTTGCCAGGGGACACACTGGACACACTGGACACACTGGACAGGGCCTGCCAGGAGCACGGTGCCCTTTTTAGCCTCGTTTACGCAGGAGAGAGGACAGCTTCAGCATTATCACCTCTGGGTGAGAATGCACATGAACAGGAAGACAAGGACAAGTTCCCACCTCTCCGAGAATTTGGTTGGAGATTCTCAAGGGTCAAAGCCTGGCCACACAATCCGGGGAGAAGCTCTACCATCTGTTCCATCTGTCACTGGGCCCAGTCTGGAAGCCAAGAAGCCAACCGGCAAACTGTGTTATTTCCTCTGGCCAGAAACACAGTATCTTTAGAAATCTAAATTCACCTTGACCTGTCTTCCCTTTCATACGGCGTTTTTGTTATTGGGCTTTGTTTTTCTTCTAGTTTGATTTTCTTCATAACTACGGCAAACCTTAAACTTGGACACAAGCTCAGAAAGAAAAACACTGCCCCTGCAGATTCTGTGTGGCTGGAAGGCAAATGCGTCAGGAAGAGAACTGGGAACAGACAAACTGTGAACATCTATTATTTAGAACTGTTTCTAGGTATTTCATATTCACTGGAATTGAATCTCCGTCTGTCTGGCTCCTCCATTACCATAACACCCCAGGGGTAACACTGGTGTGGTATAAGTAACACCTTCCTTTTATCATCTCCACCCCAGTTAACAACCCTTTACAAATGATCACATTGACGTGCGCAGGGCTGAGTTGCTGCTATCAACACAGGATTAAATTATGTTGCTTTTTCATTTTAGTCCTAGTCCTAGAGTTGGTTGACTGGTTACAAATTCTATGAAAACTCTGTCAGCCTGTGATTGCCTACAGGCAAATACCTTTTCCAGGGTGGAACCTTCAGAAGAGTGTTGACTCACTCTTAGGTGGCTTTTAACACTTTGCTAGTAAAATCTGAACATACTCCTTCTAATAAGACAGACAGTAGAGTCATATTTAAACCCAGAATGTATCAATTCCAGTAATCTGAGTGAATTAAAGCACTAAGACACATACCCACCAAAAAAAAAAAAAAAATTCAAAATGAAGGCCAATTAAAGAGTAATAGATTTAGAAGAATTTTTATATTTTCTCCTTTCTAGTTCACTTCTGTTTGGGTTGGTTTATTTCCTTGGAAGTCTACATATGTGAACACTTGACTTGTTTCTGTCAGACGTTTGTGGGGCCTTGGCCTGGTACACAGAAAAGTAGTGATGGGGAGGGAAGTGGGGAAGAAGATGAAGGCACCAGGAAATGGAAGTGAGACTCACACCATGGTTTTTGTTGCTTGTCGCTGGACTCTGATGATTTCTGAAAACTGTTCAGTCTGTTTTGTATGTTTACTGAGGAGCATTAGTTTCCAGGATAAATGTTTTCTTCAAGGTCTTACGTTACTTCAGAATGGAGTTGACATCTCTTTCTACAATGCTTATGGTGCCTAGCAGAGAGCCTTGTACACGGAAGACATTCTAGGAATGTGCATTTGCTAAGTTTCGTTGAAATCCTGAAGGCTGTGTGTGAATGCCATTTTTATAAGTTGAATCATACTTTAAGAACATATGGGGAGTACATTTAAAGGAATACTACATTGGATAATTTTGTAAAATTAATTATCACCTCCTGATTTATTTGTTTTGTAAGCAGAATTGGGTTTATCAGGTTTCCTTAAAACTGAGCATGCTGATCCTCTGTTTCTTGTTTGCAACATGAAGGCGTTGGACTCGGTGATTTTGAGTATTTCTTCCAGTGCTGAAATTACAAGGTTTTAGAAACTACCTCCACATCACATTACATGTTAGACATTGAAAGATTTGGCCAACTTTTCTGCATTGAGGGATAAGGAGAAAAATAATTGAGTGATTTTTCTCAAGTCTTGTCTTCTGTTCCTTCATTCACAACCAACTCCTTACTGCAATTATATTCACCTGAGGTAATTATTTGTATTATGCCAGCCCTACCTCTCCCTTTAGGCAGAGCTCTACCATGGCTTGAACACACTGCTTGCTTTTAGATATGCTTTACTTCCTGGCTACAAAGGAAATGAGCTCTGCTGGGCTGAAGGGGGAACAGTTGAGCATTTCTCCTCCCTGCCGTGGCTGACTCTAAAAGTCATGCATCTTAACAGCAAAATCACACAATTAAGGTCCTTCTTTTTTTTTTTTTTTTTTTTTTTTGGTGGAAGTTTACACAGGAAAAAAATTAAAAACATACTTTTTTTGTTTTAGATTATGTAACTAAAGATATTTAAATGTACTGATGGATTATGGTAATTTAGCAAGCTCTCTCTTGGGCCAAATATCTTGTAAATCCTTATAAAATGAAACAGAATGTTGGTTCCCATTGTAACTAGAATATTACCAAGTTCTTGATGATTGGCACTTCTACCTCCCTTACTTAAAAAACACAGCAACTTTAATACTGTGATAGAAATTGATGTGATAGGGAAAAAAACACAACTATTAACAACAATTCACACAGTTCAGAAAATCACCACAAATTCCTCTAGTCAGATACAGTAGTCCTTAAAATGGGATAGGCCTGGAGGCTACTATGCTTAGTGAAATTAGTCAGAGAGAGAAAGATAAATACTATATGTTTTCACTTATATGGGGAATCTAAAAAATAAGACAAAGAACAGATACAACAAAACAGAAACAGACTCACAGAGAATTGGATATACATACTCACAGACACAGTGGTCACCAAAGCGATGAGGAGTTGGGGGGAGGGGCAAGATGGTGAAGGGCAGTAAGAGGTACAAACCACTGGGTATAAAATAGATGTTACAAAGATGTAGTGTACAGCACAGGGAGTAGAGCCAACATTTTATATTAACTTTTTATAGAGAGTATAATCTATTTTATGTAGAGTATAATCTATAAAAATAACAAGTTACTATATTGTATACCTGAAACCAATATAATATTGTAAGTCAATTATACTTTAATTAAAAAAAATGTGTTGCACTGGTCAGAATGGCCATTATCAAGAAGTCTACAAATAATAAATGCTGGAAAGGGTGTGGAGAAATGGGAAGGCCCCTATACTACTGGTGGGAATGTAATCTGGTACGGCAACTGTGGAGAACAGTATGGAGGTTCCTTAAAAAACTAACGATAGAGTTACTATATGATCCAGCAATCCCACTCCTGGGCAGTATATCTGGAAAAAGATGAAAACTAATTAGAAAAGATACACGCACCCCCAATGTTCATAGCAGTACTATTTACAATAGCCAAGACATGGAGGCAAACAAAGTATCCATCAACAGATGACTGCATAAAGAAGATGTGGTATGTTTACACAATGGAATACTACTCAGCCATATAAGAAGAATGAAATATTGTTATTTACAGCAACATGGATTGACCTACAGATGATCATATTAAATGAAGTAAGTCAGACAGAGAAGGACAACTATCATATGATATCACTTATGTATGGAATCTTAAAAAATGATACAAATGAACTTATTTACAAAACAGGAAAAGACTCACAGACATAGAAAACAATCTTATGGTTATTAAAGGGGAAATGGGGGGGATAAATTAGGAGCATGGGATTAACAGATACAAACTACTATATATAAAATAAACAACTAGAACCTACTGTATAGCATAGGGAATTATATTCAATATCTTATTATAATCTACAATGGAAAGGAATCCAAAAAAGAACAGGTATATATGTATGTATAACTGAATCACTTTGAGTACACCGGAAACTAACACAACATTGCAAATCAGCTATACTGCAATTTTAGGGAAAAGGGATCCATACCCTGTAGGAAAAATAAATGCGGTGGACAGCATTGCAGGCAACTCTCTTTACATATACAGAGAGAAGAATGGATGGAAGGACAGATGGATATATGGATGCATGGATGGAAAGAAAGAAGAAAGAAAAGAAATAAGAAAATCATACTATACATACTTTTGGATTTTTTAAATGTGTTTTTAAATATTTTTCAATTTTAGAATAGTTTTAAATTTACAAAAAAAAGTAGCAACGGTCACACAGAAGGTTCTCTTATACCCAGCATCCAGTTGCCTCACTGTTAATATCCTACATTAGTATGATATTGTCGGTGAGGAGGATATTTCCCCCCTACCGCTCTTGAGTTCTTTTGATTGGGCTGTAAATAAGCTGACACAAGACAGGTGAACCAGAGAAAAAAAAATAATTTGATTCACATGCATGGAAGTCTCACAGAAATAGGACCCCCAAAGTGACCAAAGCAGACTGTTTATATATCATTTTTAGACAAAGAAACAATTGTTTGTGGAGTTTAACAAAACAAAGGGGCTTGTGCTTGGGGTAGCAGACTAATGAAGAAGCAACAGAGTTTGTTTGTACAGCTTTCTTAGCCTCGAATTCCCTAACTGATGATAAGGATGCTTTCTATCCTCCTGGTGCAGGGAGGATCCCTTCACTTGGGAGATCTACTTCCCGCTTTCAGAAGGAAAGAGGAGGGTCAGAGTGATTTAAAACATTTTTTTCACCAGCTGTTACTCTTAAGTAATTTCAGTTCAAAATAATCAATGGCTTATTTGGGGCAGACTGCCCTAGGCCCCAACAACGCATCTGTCGAAACTAATGAACTAATACATGATTATTAACTAAAGCCCATGCTTTATTCAAATTTCCTTCGTTTTCACCTGCTGTCCTTTTTATGTCCCAGGATCTTACCCAGGATACCATATTACATTAAGTCTTCACTTCCCCTTAGGCTCCTCTGGACCGTGACAGTTTATCAGATTTTTCTTGTTTTTGATGAACTTGGGAGTTCTGAAGAGTATGGGTCTGGATATTTGGTAGCCTGGCCCTCAGTTACAGTCTATCTGATATCTTTCTCATGATTACGGTCAGGGTGCTTGGGAAGAAGACTGCAGAGGTAAAGTGCCATTCTGACCATAGCACGTCCAGCATGACCATCACTGATGATGTTAAGCTGGACTGCAGCAGTGTTCGTCAGCTTTCTCCACTCTCGCCCTCCTTCCCATGCTGCACTCTCTGGATGGAAGTCACTACGGGTGGCCCATACTTAAGGGTGGAGTTATGCTCTATTGATTGCAGAGTATAGTACCTATAATAGATTCTTTGGAAGTTCTGTTGTACAGGATATTCGTCTGTTCTTATTTATTTACCTACTCATTTATTTGTACCAGTATGGACTCAAAAATATTTATTTTATACTTTGAGTTATAATCCCATGCTACATTATTTATTTTGCTGCTCAAAATGTTTCAGCTTTGGCCACTGAGAGCTCTTTCAGTTGGCTCTTGAGTCCCTTTGACATATATCCCATCTTGTTTTTCAAGCATTTCCTTACTTTCTGGCTCCCGGTTCATCTTGCATATTCCCTGTCCCAGCCCTAGTACCAGCCATTTCGCCGGTGAGTCCTGTTCCCTTTTACTGAAGAATGGTATTTAGAGTCCAAGGTCTGAATGCTGGTTGTGCTTAATGTCACTAGGGTATGGCATTTCTTTCCTTTTTGCTTCTTCTAGACCCTCTCAGCTGACAAGAGTAAAGAAATATCTCTGTGTATACTAACCAGTGTATGTACACCTAGCTATAAATATTTCCATATGCATCCATATTTCTCTATAATATAATAAACATGAGCTCATAGTAATGGCTCCAATTCTAATCCATTACCATACATTTTCTAAATATTGCAACTGGGAGAAATATAAAGCCAACCTGATTTATTCCTTCTACATAACTCACTTTTCCTATCAATTTTGCTTTTCTTTGAAATTCAGTAACTTCACCAGGTCCTCTATTAGAGGTGATCATTTTGACTGGACCGTGACTCCATGAGTGGGACAGAAGTGCTCAGAGGACGAGGAACCTTCTCCTCAACTTCCAAGCTAAGCCCCATGGTGGTAGCTCCAATCCTGGGAAAAAGAGTTCTCTTCAGCCTCACCTATTGTCCAGCTAAGGGAAAAACTCTTCCCAGGGCAAGTAACTCCAAGTAAGGAATTTGTAATTTACTTACTTTTAAAATTAATGCTTACATTTATACAAAGTAAAAGTCACTGTCTGTGATCTATATATCCATGGCTTTTGACAAATGTATAGAGATCCATATCTGTCATCACAGTCATGATACAGAACAGCTCACTCACCCCCAGATTCCCTCCTATTTTCCTTTATAGTCAATCCCTTCCCTTCTCCCCAGCCTTTGTTAACCACTAACCTATTCATCATCCCTACAGTTTTACCTTCTTCAAAATGTCACATAGTATGTAGCCTTTTGGGCCTGGCTTATTTCATATAGCAAAAATGCATTTGAGATTCCTCCAGGTCACTGTATAAAACCACACAATTTAAATATTAATATCCATGTATTACAACAGCATAGTTTAGATATTTGCTCTAATGAGTCCCTTGATTACCTCTATTAGTTTCCTGTTGCTCCGTAACAAGTTAGTGCAATTTTAGGAAGTTAAAACAACACCAGGTTATTAACTCACAGTTTCCATGGGTCTGGAGTCCAGGCACAGCTTGACTGAGTCTTCTGTTCAGGGTCTCACAAGGCTGTAATCAACATACCAGTCTAGGCTGCTATCTCATCTAAGGCTCACAATCCTCTTCTAAGCTCACCGGTGGCAGAATTCAGTTCCTGGCAGTTATAGGACTGAGGGCTTTGCCCTGTCAATGCTTTGGCTTTAGTGTGGCGACTGATTTCGGATTTCTCACCTCCCAAACTGTAAGAGAATAAACTATGTTTTAAGCCACTAAGTTATGGTAATTCATTATACCATCAATGAGAGACTAATATACTGCACATTAGGAGAAAAGTGTATGTC
This sequence comes from Camelus ferus, assembly GCF_009834535.1. Classification (NCBI taxonomy): domain Eukaryota; kingdom Metazoa; phylum Chordata; class Mammalia; order Artiodactyla; family Camelidae; genus Camelus; species Camelus ferus. The sequence goes on along the minus strand of NC_045698.1, from coordinate 79,650,788 downwards.
CAGGGGATGTGTTAAAATAGAACAAGGAGTCTCAAACTCTTTTGATTGCCTGCTCTTGGTAAGAAATACATTTTATATCAATATCTACTAGGAGCAAGCATACAGTTATACCCACACAAATCTGTAATCTGAAGTTTTGCAAATTAATATTTATTCCACAAAGTATACTCTGATATTTTCTGTACTATTTTATTCTATACCATTCTTTTCTTTTCTCTTCTTTTTCAGTGTTGGCTAGGACACACTAATTGGTTTCATAATCTCTTAACGAGCATCTTGAAAAACACTGGAGTTCAGGGAAGAGATCACCACTTAAGAAGGGTAGACTGGGACCCAATTGAGATGGGCTTCAAATGTCAACCTCTTGAAAGTATATGACAAATGCTGTCAGGGGCCTAACCTTGGGAATTAGACTTCACATATAAATTTGAGGGGACACATTCAGACCATAGAAGCTAGTGATAAGTGACAACTGCATTCAAAAGAGTTTATTAATGAATTGGTGAAATGTGCAAGAGATCTCGGCACACAGCGGCTTATTTCGGGCTGTGGCTCTCAGTGAATTAAAACAGCCACACCTGCAAATTGTTTCAAACTTACCAAACAACAGACTAGCTCATCTGGTCATCTAAAATCTTATGCTTTATTAGATTTTACTACAATCAGATTTAAAGTACTTTTGAAAATCATCTGAATGGGACACAAATAGCACTGGTCCACTGAAAACTGAAAAGATAATGACTTTCACATTACAAAACTGTTTAGGAGTATTTTTCACTCTAAAAATAATTTTACAGTGTCCCTAGTTCTCAATGTTCCATTGTAGGGCAGTAGAAAGCAGCTTAAGGGTAAAAGGAACACTCAATAACCACTTTCTGTTGTTTCTACAAGCAACTGGTATAAAATATACCATATGTTTAGGAAATGACATCTAATTAAAGCCAAGAGGGAGAAGTTTCTCAGGGAGGCCACATTCACAGGGCCTGCTCACTGGGGCAGAGGTCAGCAGTGACAGGCATAGAGGAGGGAGTGGTGGGACCCAATGTAAAGGGTGGATTGCGAAAATAAGTTATTTCAGTCTTCATATTTGGGGTGCTCTTTAGGAAAAAATATCACGTATATTTTTAATTCTAGAATGAATGGTTCCATGGTTTGAGTATTACTGTCTCTTCTAGTTTCATAGAAACATGAAAGTACCTATCAAAATAAACTCCAGGAAGTAGAAGATACATTACAAAGAGGATTTTAAACATAATAATTAGAATTCTTGCCTTCTGAAACTAAGACAGCTTTACTGTGGAAAATACTCCGATCTTAATTTCTGTGTTGCAATATGCAGCCCTTCCCCACCCCCAGGGAAGGATGGAGTAGTAGTGAGGAGGAGTCTCAGCAAACCAAAATTCAGGAGCTTGAACAGTTAAGGAAGGCATCTGAAACAGAAAATTCCAGAAGGGCAATGTTCCCTGTAGAACAAATCCTTGTAAGTGAAAAAGACTCTTTACTAGCCGTCAGCCTCCTTCTGTATTTGTAGGTATTCCCCCTCTAGGACAAAACCATATACTTTCTTTTTTTTTTTTAAATGCCAGCCTTATATTTGGCACTACACTAGGCACACTACACGGACTAGTTCATGCACTCATCCCAGTAATTCTCTGAGCTAAGTAGCATTGGTGTTCCACTTACACATGAGAAAACTGAGGCTTAGAAGGATTGAGTATTTGGCTTCACATGGACTAAGCTTGAATTCGAAATCAGGTGATTTGACTTTAGAGGCTCTGCAATGAATCATCCTGGGACACGCAAGGCAGGGGATTCTTTCAAGCACCGCAAAGATCTATTTTGTAATGAGCTCAAAGTGAAGGGAGTTGTCAATGTATGGGGTGGTTGAAACGAGAGGTCTATGAGTTTCTTTTTCTTATTTCTAGTCCTACCAACTCTTTTTTTTTTAATTGAAATATATTCAACACACAACATTGTAAAAGTTTAAGGCATACAACGTGTTGATTTGATACATTTATGTAATTGCCATTGTAACTAGCTACTCCATCACGTCATATAATTATCATTTCCTTTTTGTGGTCGGAATAATTAAAATCCAGTCTCTTAGCAGTTTGAAATTTATATTATAATATTATTACCTATAATCACTACACTGTGCATTAGATCTCCAGGACATATTTATCTTCTAGTTCAAGTTTGTACCCTTAGACAACATCTCTCCTATTCTCCCATCCTCCAGCACCTGGTAACCACATCTTACTCTCTGTTTTTCTGAGTTCAGCATTTTTTAGATTCCATAAACAGGTGATATCATACCTAGTATTTGTCTTTCTCTGTCTGACTTACCACATTTAGCATTATGTCCTCAGGATCCATGTTGCAAATGGCAAGATTTCCTTCTTTCTCATGGCTGAATAATATTCCTGTGTGTGTGTGTGTGTACATATTTGTGTGTGTGTGTGTTTACATATATATACATATATATATATGATCTTCCTACTGGGCAATGGGCACCAATAAGACCCCAGGTGCTAGGCCCACGCCTCCCCCTACTCTGCCACTAGCTTTTCCTATGCCAGTTTTTTTTTTTTTTCTGTTTTAAATTGGGTGTTCCCAAGTGCAACCCCAGAGCTAGCTCAGGTAAAGAGAGCCAAAGGCTTGACCTATAGCGCCACCGTGTGGAAAACAAAAGTTTCTAATAGCCTGTTAAACTGAACAAAATAAAAAAGGTTTGTACTACTTCAAATGCAACAGCAGAGGCGCATTTCATCGAACTCTGTGAAGAATCATGGTAATACGGTATAACAAAAAGAAAACAGTAATCTTCTTGCACTGAATCCAAAGGCACAGAATATTGCAATCTGATAAAGAATTCAAAACAGCTATTATGCAGAGATTCAATGAGCTACAAACAAACTCAGAAAGGCAATTAAGTGCGCTCAGGAATAAAATTAGTGAATAGAAGGAGTTATTTACCAAAGACATTAAAATGTTTAAAAAGAATCAGACAAATTCTAGAGCTGAAGAAGTCAATGAATCTGATGAAGAATACATTAGAAAATCTGGGAAGCAGGGTAGAGACATCAAAGAGGAATTAGATCAAAAAGGAGGATAGGAATGCAGAAATGACTCAGAAGAGTAAAGTCAAACTAAGATTTTTAAAAAGTAAAAAAACTCCATGAGAACTATCAGACATGATGAGACAAACAAATGAAAGAATAATTGATCTACAAGAAAGAGAAGAGTGGAAGAAGGAAGCAGAGTGTATTTAGAGAAATAATAGCCAAGAACTTAACAAACCCTGGGGAAGGAACTGGACACATAAGTCCAAGAAGCTAATAGAACACACTATCATCTAATGCAAAAAGAACATCCCAAGACACATTATAATGAAATTGTCAAAAATCAATGATAAAAATATCTTAAAGGCAGCCAAAGTGGGTAAAAAAGTAACCTACAAAGAAACCCCCACTAGGCTATAAGCAGATTTCTCAACAGAAATGCTACAGGACAGGAGAGAATGAGATACACATTTAAAGTGCTGAAAGATTAAAAACTGCCAGCCAAGAATAATTTATCTGGCAGTTATCTTTCACATATGAAGGAAAAAGAAGGGCCTCCCAGACAAATGAAAACTGAGGGAGTTCATCACCACTAGACCTGCCTTGAAAGAAATGCTGAAAGGAGTGCTTCAAGTTGAAACGAAAAGAGGCTAATTAGTGACATAAAAGTAAATAAAAGTGCACTATACTCTGGCAACAGTGAAAAATAACCAGTCAAAATATAGATGACTTTGGAATAGTATGGACATTTTAACAATTTTAATTCTTCTAATCCACAAACTTCCATTTGTTTGTCTTCAATTTCCTTCAACAAAGTCTTGTAATTTTCATTCTACAGAGCTGTCACTTCCTTGATTACATTTATTCCCAGGTATTTTGTTGTCTTTGAAGCTACTGTGAAAGGGGTAGTTTTCATTTCTTTTCCTTTTCATATAGTTTGATTGTTAGTGTATAGAAATGCACTCATTTCTGTACATTAATCTTATAAACTGCAACTTAACTGAATTTGTTGATTAGTACCAACAATTTTTTGGCTGAGTCTCTGGGGTTTTCTATATATAAAATCATATCATCTGTAAATAATGTAAATTTTACTTCTTCCTTTCTGATTTGGATGACTTTTATCTCTTTGTCTTGCTTAATTGCTCCAGCTAGGGCTTCCAGTACTATAATGAATGAGAGGTGAGAGTAGGCTTACTAATCTTGTTCCTGAGCTTAGAAGAAAAGCTTTCAATTTTTCTCCATTGAGTATAATATTATAATGTTACTTCTGGGTTTGTCATATATGTCTTGATTATGTTGAGGTATGTTCTTTCTATACCCAATCTGTTGAGGGTTTTTATTGTAAAAGTATGTATTTTGTCACGCGCTTTCTCTGCAGTTTTTGCAATGATCTTGTGATTTTCATCTTTCATTCTATTAGTGTGGTATAAAACTTTGATTGATTTCTGTATGTCAAACCATCCTTGCATCTTAGGGATCAATCTTACTTGGTCATGAAGTATAATCCTTTTAATGTGTTCTTGAATTCCATTTGTTAATATTCTTTGAGAATTTTTACATCTATATTTATCAGGATTATTGATCTATAGTTCTCTTTTCTTGTAGTGTCTTTATCTGGCTTTGGTATCAGGGTAAGGCTGTCCTTGTGTAATGAGTTTGGAAGTGTTCCCTCCTCTTCAGTTTTTTGGAACAGTTTGAGAAGGACAGGTGTTAACTCTTCTTTAAATGTTTGGTAGAATTCCCCCGTGAAGCCCTCTAGTCCTGCACTTTTGTTTTTGGGGGGATGGGGATTTTTTGATTACTGGCTCAATTTTGTTACTAATAATTGGTCCATTCAGATTTTCTATTTCCTCCCATTTTAGTCTTGGGAGATTGTGTGTTTCAGGAATTTACCTAGGTTGTCTAATTTGTTGTTATATAGTTGTTCATAGCAGTCTCTTACAATCTTTTGTATTTTTGTAGTGTCAGTTGTAATGTCTCCTCTTGCATTTCTGATTTTGAGTCTTCTCTCTCTTTTTTCTTGGTCTAAAGTTTTCTATAGACTACTTAAAGGTCTGTACATTTTCCTATCTTTTTGAAAAGCTAGCACTTAGTTTCATTGATCTTTCCTATTATTTTTCTGGTGTTTATTTCATTTATTTCAGCTCTGGTCTTCATTAATTTCCTTCCATTAACTTTAAGCTTAATTTGTTTTCCTTTCTCCAGTTCTTTGAGATGCAAAATTAGGTTGTTTGTTTAAGACCTTTCTAATTTCTTAATGTATGCATTCATTGCTATAAACTTCCCTCTAAGAACCTCAGAACTGCTTTCGCAGCATCCCATAGGTTTTGGTATGTTGTGTTTCCATTTTCATTTGTTTCAAGGTTTTTGTTTGTTTGTTTGTTTTTAATTTCCCTTCTGATTTCTTCTTTGACCCATTGGTTGTTCAGAAGTGTGTTGTTTAGTTTCCACATATTTGTAGATTTTCCAGCTTTCATCTTATTATTGATCTCTGGTTTCATACCATTATCATTAGAAAGAGTTGGTATGATTTCAATCTTAAATTTGCCAACACTTGTTTTTTTGTCCTATCATATGATTTACCTGGAGAATGTTCTGTGTGCACTTACCAGAAAATGTATTCTGCTGCTGTTGGATAGAATGTTCTACATATGTCTGTTCGGTCCACTTAGTCTAATATATGGTTCAATTCCAATATCTCCTTGTTGATTTTCTATCTGATCTATCTATTGCTGAAAGTTAGGTATTGCCATCCTCTACTATTATTGTATTTGTTGTTCATTTCTCTCTTCAGATCTTTTAGTATTTGCTTAATATATTTTAGGTGCTTCAAAATGTTGGGTGTGTATCTATTTATGATTGCTATATCTTCGTGGTGCTTTGACATCTTTATCATTATATAATGATCTTGTCTCTTACGTTTTTGGCTTAAAGTCTATTTTGTCTAGTATAATTATGGCAACCCCACTTTTTTTCGTTTCTACTTATATGGAGTATCTTTTTCCATCCCTTTGCTTTGAGCCTACGTGTGTCCCTAAAGCTGAAGTGAGTCTCCTGTAGACAGCATAAAGTTGGGTCTTGTGTTTTTATCCATTCAGCCCCTCTGTGCCTTTTGCTTGGTGAATTCAATTCATTTACATTTAGAGTAATTATTGATACGTAAAGATTTACTGTTGCCACCCTATCAGTTGCCTTCTGGTTGTTTTGTATTTCCATTGCTCATTTTTCCTTCCGTATATGCCTACATTTGTAAATTGGTGATCTATTAGCTTCGTGAACTTGGATGTCCAAGATTTCCCCCAGATTTGGGAAGTTTTCAGCTGTTATTTCTTTAAGTAAATTCTCTGTCCCTCTCCTCCTGGAACATTGACTAGTCTAATATTTGTGCTTTTGATTCAGTTGCATCGATCATTTAGGCTTTCGTCACTCTTTTTTTTATTCTTTTTCTTTGTATACTTCTATGTCATTTCTACATTCCTCCTTCTAAGTCACTAATTCGATTTTCCACCTATTCTACTGCTACAGATGCTCTCTACTGTAATCTTCTTCTCATTCATTATTCTGCTCCAGAATTTCTTTTTTTTTAAATTGTAGTCAGTTATAATGTGTCAATCTCTGGTGTACAGCACAATGTCCCAGTCATGCATATACATACATGTATTTGTTTTCATATTCTCTTCCTTAAAGGTTATTACAAGATATTGAATATAGTTCCCTGTGCTATACAGAAGAAATTTGTTTTTTAAATCTATTTTTATAATACAGTGGCTAACACTTGCAAACCTCAAATTGCCAAATTTATCCCTTCCCACGCCTGTTCCCTCAGTAATTGTAAGATTGTTTACTATGTCTGAGAGTCTGTTTCTGCTTTGTAGATGAGTTCATAGTGTCCTCATTTTTTCTTTTTTTAGGTTCCACATATGAGTGATACCATATGGTATTTTTCTTTCTCTTTCTGGTTTATTTCACTTAGAATGACCATCTCTAGGTCCATCCATGTTGCTCCAGAATTTCTGTTTGGTTGTTCTTTATAATTTCTATCACTTTGGTCAAGAGTTCGTTTTCTTTGTTCATGTATTTTCCCCCCTAATATCATTGAGTTGTTTTTCTGAGTTTTCTTGTAGTTCACTGAATTTCTTCAAAACAGCTATTCTGAATTTTTTATCAGCTAGATCACAGTTTTCTGTAGCTTTGAGCTCAGTTGTTAAGGAATTATTTATTTTAGAGATGACATATTTTCTTGGCTTATTAGGTTCCTTATATTTTTGCATTGCTGTTTTCCCATTGGAAGTGGCAGACACCTCCATAATCTTTATTGGTTGCCTTTAGTTGGGGCAGTGATCATTGGTGCTGCTGTATCTGGGGTTTCCTCAACTTCTGAATGGGTAGGCCTGCTCCACTCTCCTTGTTTCCTCTTGTGGCAGAATTCCTAAGATTTTACGTCTTTTCTTATTCTTGTAACTCACCAGGCTGACTGCTGGAAACCTCTTTTGTTTTCCAGAAGGGGGCACTATAGCTCCAGGTTGTGGTTTCTTCCTGGTTCTTTTCTACAAGAGCATTCTGATTACTGGACTGGCTCTCACCTCTGCGCTCTGAAGCACTCATAAGGATCCAGCCACAGAATGGCGGGGGGTGGGGAGATGCAGGACAGGGAAGAAGTGTGGGTTTAGCACTGGGTGATGGGGTTGCCCATGGACCCAAGGGGAGGATATTCAAGTGGGATAATCCCAAAACCTCGTGGGTCGACTTTCTGTTGAAGTCCTGAAGCAGTCAGCAAGAACCTCCCTGATGCCTATTGATATTCTTATCTGCTTCCTTGCCTTATCCTCCTCTCCCTCGTCATGGAGGTCCCACTTCAGTACTCTGGGTGCTGCTGGAGAAATGGGTTTCTCCAGCTGTGACCCACAAAACTGGGGTAGCTGGGCACGCACTCACAGCTTTTGACCTCCTCCGCAAGAGAGGCCACCAATACTTGACAGCTTAGCCCTATGTAGTGTCACCTCGCATTGGGGAGGGGGCTCTGGTAGAGCTCCTCTCTCTTCACTGTGTACAAACTCTTATCCTTCCCACTCCAATGGTATGCTAGAATCTCCCCTCAGGCAGGCTGGACTTCTACAAACCCTCTTGCCCGTAGGTATCTGAATAGGCCAGTACTCTCCAGGTTTTTCCCCTACTTGGCGGGGAGGGCGGGCAGGCTCGCTGACTCCCTTGGATCTGCAGCCTTTACCAAGTCCATTCATCTATCTTTGGAAGCACAGATAGGCAAGATTCCTCCCAGGTCCCTTGGTGTAGGGTGGCAGGTCCCACAGCTCCCAGTGAGACACTTTTCTTTGTGGACAGACATCTAATTAATTGTTAAAAAGAAGGGAGAGAGAAGAGGAACATCTTATGTCACCATGATGCTGACTTCCCTCCAAAATCACTTCTTAGGGAGCAATCTATTACAGAAGGTAATTCTGTCATAAGAATTATAGTCTCTCATTTCTGTGATCTTTCATGGCTAGAAGCCTATTAGGTAACCTCAGCTTTTCTTCACCTGCAATAATCTTTAGTTTCCTATCTCTCTCTCCACACACACAATGTAAATATTTTTAACATCTGGTTTTGGAGTCACACTGAGTGAGCTATGTTAAGTCAGCATCTGCAACACCACCAAGTCCTAATGGAACCAGTCTCAAAAATAGCTGTGATTTTTCACTAAACAAGTCATGATAGCTGTTATTTTGGGTGCTCTGAAAGACGCTTCTTTGGGTCAGACTTCAGTAAGCTGTGGAGGAATGGAGGATGGGGACTCTTTTCTTTGCCAGCAGGTCTTTTGATATGAGGACCCTGAAATGAATGGAGAGGTGCTGTAGATTAAGGGTGAATACAACTCTTGTTGCACCCCTGGAGGAAGCATTTGCCTTCTGGGATCCAAGACTTCTATACCATAGATCCTAGAGTTGTGAGGACAGGAAGCAAATTCTCCTCATGGGTCCCTGGGAGCAGTGTAAGTTGGGCCACTCCCACTTCTACCCCTTGGTGCCTGGACCCCTGCAGTCTGCCTGTTGGGAACAGAGCACCATAGATATAGTGGCTGTCGATTTAGGGTACGTGTTACATCCTGGGGAGTGTTGCCCCAACTTGCAGGATATATCGCCAAGCTGGTGCTTCAGTGTGCCTTTTTAAAAGGCCATTACATTGCCCTTTCAGTCCAGCAGCCAAGATCAATTGATTTCATGGCTCCCCATTCATTGCAGCACTTCTTTTGCTCTAAGGTAGACTCCTTGGTCCTTTATGATGCTATGAGGGACCCTATGTAGGCTGACCAAATCCTCTGTAAGTCCTTCAGTAGTGATGTTCGTTGAGGTCATGCAGCCAGGAAAGAAAGCTCACACCCCAGAATATGTGTCAATTCTGTCAGGATTAATTCACTCCCCTTCCTAAAATGGAAGCGGTCCAAAGTTACTTGCCACCAAACGGCTACCTGGCTTCCTCAAGGGAAGGTGCTGTATCAGTGGCTCAGTTTTGGTCTCTGTTACTGGTAGACAGGACATTCGTCACAAGCAGTAGCTACATCAGCCTTGATGAGTAGAAGCTCATGCTATTGGGTCCATATGTAGCTCAATCCCTGGATACTCTGTTCAGGTTCCCATGGTGCCAACACTGTGGTGGCCAATAATAGAGGCACCCTGACCATTTGCTGAGTCATTCTGTCTGTTTGGTATTATAGTGTCTATTCGGTATCTCTTCAGGTGACTTCTATGGATAACACAATTCAAAAATCTTCATATTTTCACGCTCATTCCTATAGGTCTATCCATATGCCTCTTCCTTAAACCTCTGTCCTTGATCTTCCAATCTTTCTCCTTCCAAGGCTTTGGCTAACCAACTAAGCCATTAGCTATTACCTGTGAGTCCTTGGACCATTTTTATTTTCAGACAGAGTAGATGCCCATGTATGTAAAGTTCTGGCCACTGGAAGGATTTCTCCACACCGTTATCTTTCCCTGGAGCTGAAGGTGAAGCACTGGTCAACAGTGGAGAATGAAACTGGGGCCAGGACTTGTGCAGCATATTTGTGCTCTCTGGCCCCCTTCTTTCCCATGCCTCAGTTGCGTCTTAACTACAGATTATTCCTGGGTTGTCTAACCTTATGATTTTGTGAGTCTGACAGATCCCAGCTCAGTTCTGGATGTATGATCACTTCCATAATCAGATGCTTGTCTCAACCAGGGCCCAGTAGCACTCAAGGAACTATTTTTCCAGTGACGTATAATTTTCCACTACAGATGGCATTGTCTGATTGAAGACTCATGAAGGGTTTATGTTGTAATTGTCCAGCTGAGGCATGCCATATACAGGACATGGCATCTTTTTCTACCACTGACAGCTCTAATATCATTGGGTCTGTCAGGGAGTATGGTCCAAGAGGATCACTTGCACTGTGGGCATCTGGACCTGTTGCAGATCCCTTTACTACTCTGGGCTTTACTCAAAGCTAGAAGCTGTTTGTATCAATGGGCTGAAGTAGTGTTTCCAGTAAAAAAATATGCTGCTTCCAGAATCTGAATAGAACTACCAACTGTTGTGCTGGCTTCTGAGTTAAGGAGTTGTGAAACACAATACTTGGTTTTTTACTTTGAAAGGGGTATCTTGGCATATCCTGGAACACTGGATCCCTAAAAACTTCACTGAATGCGGTAGGCCCCTGAACCCTCACAGGACTTAGCTTTCACCCATGGAGGGCATATATATTACCAAGGCCTCTGATGTGCTTGGGACCTCTAGTTCCTCCAGTTCAAGTAATGGAGTGTTATCAACATGTGGATCAATGTGCTATTATATCCAGATGATCCAGATCTTTTCTGACTATATTATGTACTGAGGGCAGGTGAGTTAATATTCATAGTGCACTGTTGAGTATCCATAATGTAAACTTTCTAGTCTTCTGATCTAACAGGGATGGAAAAGAAGGCATTTACCAGATCAATGACCATATACCATCTATCTGAGGCCTTGTTAATCTTCCCTAACAAAGATACCACACCTGGGGTACATCAGCTACAATTTGAGCTACAACTTGGTTAAAGTTTGCAGTAGTCCACTGTCATCCTCAAGGATCCATCTGCAGGGAACAGACAGGTGAATGAAATGGGTATGTGATGCTGACGACCATTCTTAAATCTTTTAGGTTTTTTAAGCGTGGCACTAATCTCTCTCTTCTCCTCAAGATGCAGTATTGTTATTTACTATCTTGGCTGTGAGTATCAGGGCAATTTCAAAGCTTCCATTTAAGTCTTCCTTATCCCACAGATAACTGTCCATGCTAGTTATATTCAAGGATGGGGAAAAATGACCAATAGGTGGATTTGTAGACCTGGTAGACTATGAGTTATACCTGGACCAGCACCCATGTGCTCCCACGGTAATGGGGGTGGGTGGCTGCATGATGATGCCTGGTCCCTAATTATCAGTGTCAACTTGGAAACCATGTCCAATAATCATTAAAAGATTGGGTATTTTCCATTTCCCATTGTATGGTTATCCAAGTAAGTCCTTTTGAGGAAATAATGGGAAAATTATTAATATATGCAGTTGCCATGGTGTGCAGGGTTCTTCCTCCTGGAGATTTGGTCTTTCTGTCCATCAGTGAGTTCTTGGTCTGAGAACTGGTTCAGGACCAGAAAATGGAACAAAAGTCCATCCTTCCTTCCTTCCTTTTATTGTGGTGGCTGCTCTCAACTCTTGATCATCCATTTTTAATTTCTTTTGATTATATAGATTTGGGCAGTGACCCTACTGGCTGACCATCTATCTTGTACCTCCTGAAGCCATGTTCCATTTACCATCTCTAAAGTTCTCTGCAGATCAGGACTTTGGCTGCCACTCTGACCTTGCAGTTTATGAAGATAATTTACCAACTATTGCTCCTGCTGGCATCTATTATTTCAGGATCTCATCAACACCATCATTATCAGGGCACCCAGGTCTGTAACGGCACTTCCCACCATCAGCCCTGGCTTTCAGAAGATAGCCACTACTGAGCTCCTGAATGATGCCAGTGTCCCTAGAAACAGCATACTCCTTATTGCTTTGCTAAATGGAGGAATCTTGCGCTGTCTTGCCTTACACAGTATATTCACTTCAGCTCACTTCTCTGTGGTTTTTAATCTCTTCTTCCCCTTGCCTGCTTGGAGATTCTGTTATACTTCACTTAGCTGGGCCAAGCTAAGTGGCTCAGCCTTTCTCCAAGCTTCCAGAAACTACCCTAGGAGTGTTTCAGCACCATCTCCCCAGGTCCCTGCCAGAATGTTAAATTTTTTATCACTGAAGTGCTTAGATACAAAATAAACTCTCCCTCATCCAACTTTATGCTCCTTCCCCCTTAAACCAGAACCCTCAGGATCCAGGCCCATATATGTTCTCTTGGCTCCTTCAGGTATATTTTGGCAAGGTTCTGCAACAGCTTTGGCAGGCCCAGCACTTTCCTGGCCCAATTATGTTCTGTCTCAACCCTAATTACTGGCTTGGTGATCAGAGCAGGTGAGGCAAATCTGATGGAGGGTGAATGTTACTCTGCAAGACAGAAGCTTCTGCATCCTCTTCAAGCAAGGGGGAATATGGGAATGAGGAGTAGCTTAATGGGAAGAAGTGTACTATTTCTGTGGGTCTGTATCCAAATTTTTTGTCCCTGACCTTGGCTGAACAGACATGATGAGGCTGTAATCCAGTCTTCTCTTGAACTTTGCCAATTGTACAGTTAAGTCCTGGGCCTGATCCTCAGCTTTTTTTGTCCTCCCCCTGCAGAAGATGAAAGCTTTTAAATATGCTGTCAAGGAGGCCCTCTGGCCTTCATACATAGCCTTTAATTGGTGATTAATCACCCTCAGCATTTCTCTAATTTATTGATTACCCGCAAGAACAGTCATTCAATTCCATACTCCTCATAATTACTAATTCTCTTGAATTTCTCAAATGCCTGAGACATTTTCCCTACGAAGGCATTCCCAGCTCACCACCAGTGACAAAGTTTCAACAATTACACTGCTCTGGCTTGCCAACGGTGAACCACACTCCACCTGCCACCAGTAATAGGCTGTTCTGATGCCAGCCCGCCAGTGGGTGATCCAGCTCCCAAATCTCATTTTAGAAACTGCTTCCTCAGACCATTCTTGGCTATAACTTAGATGGGCTTCCCTAAAAAACAGACTGAGACAGAGGCTTGGATGCAAGCCAATCACTGTGATATGCCATTGGGATCAAAACCTAAAGTCTGAAGGAAATAGGATGAGGCAGAAGAAAAGAATTAAATTGCAATGCAGTCAGAACAAAGGCCTCAGCTGATCCCATGGGTAGCACTGGAGGTGGGATGGCCTTTCCAAGTTGTCCTGCCTTAGCCCAGGGGGCTGGGCTTTTATAACTTGGATGCAGAAGGTCTTTGAAGAGTCATGACTTCAGGTGAAGTAGCTCCCTTCAGCTGGTGGCAAGTCTCAGAGAGCAACTTGGCTGAATGTTCTCAGCCACCAACACCGCTAGCAGAGGAGGAAATGAGTGCTTCAGTCCTAAAGGATGTACACCGGAGCATCCACTACAGGCACCAAGGCACTTTCTCCTTTGCTTTACCCCACAATCCACGTGCACAGCCTCAGAATTTAAAATCATCACCAATACCAGGATTACAGAAAACAATCTAATTTTTTTCTTGAGGGGGGACAGGGCAGGTTTTTTTGTCTTTAGTGGTGTATAGACTAGAGTTTTAAAGTCATATGAAATATTTCCCCTTTGGGTGATTATGCCACCAGCTCATCGCACAGTTCAATTTATTTGCTTTGCTTTTAATTTTTAGGCATCACTTTTTAAAAATTTAATTTTGATTACTAATTATGAAAAATATTTACATGGTTTCAAAACAAGGTATGTTTCAAAAAGTCTAACTTCTATCCCCACAGTTGTGCCCTATTTCCTCCTTCTCACCACACACACACACATACACACACACACACACACATATGGCTTATCCTTTCATTTACAAGTATAAACAACACAAACACACACACAACTGTGATGGTTGATTTTATGTGTCAATTTCACTGGCAATGGGGGTACTAGATATTTGATCAAACATTCTGGGTGTTTCTGTGCGGGCATTTTTGGTTGAGATTAACCTTCAAATTGGTAAACTGAGTAAAGCAGACTGCTCTCCCTAATGTGAGTGGGCCTCACCCAATCAACTGAAGGCCTGACTAAAATAAAAGGGCTGACCCTCACACAAGTAAGAGAGGATTCTTCCTGCCTGACTGCCTTTAAGCTGGGAAATCAACTTTTCCTGCCTTCAGACTCTGAGTTTTATAATAAATCTCTTATTTTATTTAAAAAAAAATCACCAACACTATGGTTTTATTTTATTTAAAGAGATTTATTATAAGGCATTAGACCATGTGATTATGGAGGCTGATAAGTCCCAAGGTTTTCAGGGAGAGTTGGTAAGATGGGAGACCCAGGAGAGCCTAAGGTAGAGTTCCAGTTTGAATGTGACAGCCTGAGAACCAGGAGACCGGGAGAGCTGATGGTGCAGTTCCAGGCTGAGAGCTGGCAGGCTTGAGACCCAAGATAAGCCCATGTTTCAGTTGGGAGTCCAAAGGCAGGAAAAAGCCAAAATCTCAGTTTGAAGGCAGTCAGGCAGGAGGGATTCTTTCTTACTTGGATGAGGGTCAGCCTTTTTATTCTATGCAGGCCTCCAACTGATTGGATGAGGCCCACCCAAATTAAGGAGGGCAATCTACTTTACTCAGTCTACCAATTTAAATGTTTATCTCATTTTACACACACACACACACACATACACACACACACACACTACTGGTTTTGGAGAACTTGACTAATACATATACCACATACATACTTTTTTCTATCTTGGCTTTTTCACATAACAATATACTCTAGGGGTCAAGTTGTGGCAATATAGAGAGACATTTCTTATTCTGGTGGCTTCATAGGACTCCATAATATGGATGTTAATTGAGCTTTTCAACCGATCTCCTTCTAACAGACATCTGAGTCATTTAAGTCTTTTGCTATTACAAACAGTGTGGTAGTTACAATTTATTCAACCATTTCCTTACTGATGAGCATGTACGATATCGCCAGTTTATTATTTTTTTGCTTTAAAAATTGATGAAATAAATACTTTTGCATATAAAGATATCAAGGAATGCTAAGAGAATATAGAGTCCCCAAAGTGGGTTACATGGTATGTAGGTCAATTTTTAACTTTAAAAATTTTTCACAGAACTTGGCATATTCTTTTTTTTTTTTTTTAAGTTATGGTTAAAGTACATTCCCATCAGCAATGTGTGACAGTTCTCATTCCTCACATCCTCTCTAGCACTGGATGTTGTTCCTCTTCTAATTTTTACTATTATAGCAGGTGAAAATAAAATCTTATTGTCCTTTAAACTTGCATTCCCTGGCTACTAGTGATATTAAGCATCTCTACATATTTACTGGTCATTGAGAGTTTTCTTTTTCTTACTAGAATATAGTAAGAGATGAAACCCTCTTGATTATTTCTTGAAGTTAAATTAGGATTTGGCCCAGAGGTTTCCCTAATTTGGGTACATCCTAACCAAACCAAAACTGAAATTTCCCAGAATTTCTCCCCAAAAGCAAAGGGTATTAGAACTTAAGAAAACAGTTTAGCTTTGACTTTGGGATGGAACAGTCAAGTGGGGTTTGTGAACCAAAGGGTTTTGTATGCAACGGCAACTAAGTATTTGCTGTAAAGTTACTGTTCATCATCTCAGCAAGAAGGGATCAGGTACAAAACTTAAACCTGTGTGTATAAATAGATTTCACAATTACTCAATACAGATTTTAAAAAAGTATTTGTCACCTCCCACTCCAGATCTCCCTTACACAATACGCTATGGGATACACGACTCCTGACTTGCGAAACAGTTGAGCTTTTGAATAATTTAATGATTTTTGAATATTAAAAAAGTAAGTATAAGTTAAATAAATCAACATTAACAGCTGCTTAACAGTGATAAAATATACTTTTATTTAGTTTGTTGAGTCAGAGAATCGTAAAAAAAATTATTGCTAAAGTAGATATCAGGCAAACAGAAAGGTGCTTTAGAAGTCCAGTTACCTTGGAGTTTATTTAAACTAAGAGAAAAAGGTCATAATGTTTTCATGCAATACATACTTGGTTCTATAAATAACAATTATGACAAATAACAGAAAGAATTAAGGAATGCTGCACTTGTGATTCATACAGAACACCAACATTTTGGATTGTACATAATTTAAAGAAATGTCCCAAACACTTTTCAAAATACTGTAGTAGCCAATACACAGACGCATGCCTTAGGTGGCCACAGAAATGCAGTTTATAGAAAGGGAAGGAAAATAAAAAATCACACTGGAGCTACTCAATTTCTTCAAAATCACTGAGCAAGAAAAGCAACATTGAACTTCCATACTGATTTTACGTAACTTCTATACAGTACCTTGACTTAAATCCAAGAGCAAAAGTTAAGACTCTCCTCCTCTATTTTTGGTAAACAACTGCATGGTAAACTTAGATGACTTTTCCCCCTGGATTTTACCTGGGAGTGGCCTTTTAAATTTTTTATTTAAAAGAGGGCAGGTTTGGCACTTTTATACTGATGTCACCAATGTTAATATTTCTTGGGATCTCAGGAAGATTCATATTCTTTACAGCTGATACAGCACGGGCTGGAGCTCCCGCTAAGCCAGCCTGTATACAGAAGCAAATAAAAGAAAAAGAAAATGTACAACTCAGGTGTAGCTCATTAAAAAACACTAAAAATGGAGGACAATGATAAAAGATTTTCATATAACAAGCTTAGAGACCAGATGGTAGTTGGAATTGGTATGGAATGGTTACTTTGAAATACTAATCTATAAAGAGAAAACAGTTGACACATTAAAAAAATACAGTGAATACATGCAATGATAACAATGTAAAGATTAAAATACAAATTAACCTGTACTACATTGACATCACACACAATATTCAAGTGACAAAGCCCATCTTCACCTACATCTTTATTTAACTGACTTATGATATAAACATGAAGCATATTTTACATTAGCTTCCTTATCAGACATCTCTTGCAACAATCGTCATAGATTTTTGGGTGTTTTTGCTTTTAAAATGTCACTTAATATCAGTACATGCTGTGAAATAAAAAATGAAAGTAATAAATCATGTTTGTTTAATTTCTTAGGGCTAAACCCTCAAAAAATTTCAAAACAATAGTTTATTAAAATTGTTTTTTAAATTGTGGAGGCTCTTTTAAGCTTTTCTAGAAAAGTTCTAGAAAATTAAAAAAATAAAATCAGGCTTTCAAAGTGAAGCCTCAATCCAAAGAGAATGGTTCTGCCTAAAAATGAAACTGCTAGAAGAGGATCAATTCAACCCCTCAATGCATTAGAAAAATATAATGATTAAAATATGTTGCCATACAAAGTAGATTCAACATATGTTCCATTCACAGTATGCAAATTTAGAGAAAGAACAGGATAAATGCGAAAGGTAGCATATATAAATAAATAAAGTTTCAAATTTCCAGTAGCATTAGTGTACAATATTTGGCTTTCATGTCAGTAGGAAAATTTATAATTTGTGAAATAATTTTGAGAGGAAATTGCCTTAAAAATAAAAGAAAAATGCATACATATCACTTTTTTCAAATAGCTACGTCAACAATCTTCGTATTTTTAAGGGTTAATTTATATACCAGTTAGATTTCATCACTTTTTATTCAGGTTATATAATACAGTAAAGCCAACGAACACGTCTGAATTCAGTGCATACATCATCTTGCACAAAAGCAATTAACTAACAAAAATCTTCCATTTTGCTTAGATTACATATATGAGACAATGTCCATGTAATTAGAAAGATCAGTTTTAAAGTCCCTTTTTGTAATTTCAGGGTTTTTTTTTCCTTATGTAATCCTACCTCTTTTGTTAATTAAAACAATAATAATAATAAAGCTGTTACCTGAGAAAAATCTTGAATGATACAAAATAGGCCAGTGTAAACTATTTGCTGAATAAAGGATACAAACATTGTTAAGCAATGAAATAAAAGCCATGGATTATCAAGTCAGAATTGGAAATAATAGAAAAATGAGTAAAATAGTATTAATAATAGATACGGTCCACACAGGCAATGATAAGGGTGATATGGATGAAAAACTCCATACCCAAAATGACTGAATAGGGCTGGAGAATTCATTTTTTATACTTTAATGGAGGTTAGTGGTTTTTGATGTATAACTAAAAATCTGACTGACCTCTACATTTATACCTACCTGAAGCAATGGAGATTTTGTTATACCCACAAAAGATGTTGGAGATATGGATGAATATTATTTAGGGTAGCATGAATCATATTCAAAAGGGTCTTTAACTTGATCTCTTCAAGTTCAGTGTTTAGCTACCAACATTTAAAATGGTTTAGAATCAGAGAAGAATCTGATTCAAAGAGCTTTACCATCTTGTAGGCTCTCTTCCTTTTACTAGGAAGTATGCTGTTTGCCAAGAGAACAAAAATTTTACAAAATTAAAGACAACCTGGAACTAATATAATTTTTCCAGGTAAAAAGATTTTCTAATTTTTCTAATTAAAAAAATCAAATTGCCACTCTTTTTTCTTTGGAATTTCCATACAGGGTACAAAATATGAGTAGACTATACTAAAGTATTGATAAGATATTTATAAATATTTTAAAAGGCATGGATTATTAGAGGATTTTAGTATTGACAAAAAAAGAGAGAAAAGGTAAGGGGTGTGTGTGTGTGTGTGTGTGTGAGTCTGTTTTACAGGATGCTGTGGTTTACATTTACAAATAGTAAAATACGGGTTTTTTTAGTATTAAATGTCACTGTCAAGAAGCCTTCTTTTCCGTAATACTCTGTACCATGTGAGCAGCTAAACTAAAGAATAAAAATGCATCCTGTTAAATTTTGTTAGATTAAGTAGTTTCTTTGTGACCACAGATGGTGTTGACTGTTGGCTGCTAATGAGAATACATAAAGTCAATGTAACAATTGATTTAAATAGCATATATATGCCAAATTCTTATTATGTAAAACCAAAAGAAGTTCTAAATACGACAAACTACAATTCCTCTAAACATAAGCAGCAAGCCATAGACATGCAAAGGATGGTAACTATTTAGAACACGCAAATGAATTAAGAGAATCAAATTATTTCTCAAGCATGTTGAATACTTTTGGGTAGTATGTCACGAATTTAAATGACAGTAAATTAAAAAATTGTAAGGTGCACTTCAGTTAAGTTTTAATTAACCTAACATTTTAAGACATCAAATTCTGTAGAATGTAAAATGTAAAGAAAAACAAGTGAAAGACTGTTGACCAGTAAGTAAATGCTTAAGTGAGCCGTCAATGTTTATATACAAAAACTCAGGGCTTAAAAAAAAAAAAGACTTCACATTACTTAGGTCATTAACACCAGAGCTTCTATAAAACACATTCCATTTTCAGACTTTCATGAAAGTGAAGTCTGAAATATTTTTATTAAAGAATAATATGTAAAAGAAGTAATTTGCCATTAGGAAATCAGTTTCCCAACACAAAATATAAAGTAATTTTCATCTTAGTTTTTTTTTTTTCACTAAGATATAATCCAAACAAGATAGCTTCTACTACCACAATTTTTTTGAACACTACAATTTCCAGAAATTAAGTTTACCTAATTTGTTAGTAGTATGTATAATTTAAAATGTAAAAATAAGATATTTCTGACAATACAACATAGTTCTTATAGATTTAAGATCACACAGTTGACATAAAACAGAAATAAAAAGAATGAAAGCCTACTGGAGAAATAACTTGTTTCCATCTATGCTGTTACACTCAAGCACCACCATGGCAGGTAAACCACAGCAACTCCACTAACAAAAACAAATACATGAATCCAAAGCAGTTAAGAGTATGAATCTGGTGGACAAATGAAGTACAGTATATAAAAGAATGATCATGTTTTCTCTCCCATGAGATTAAATAAATTAACAGAATTAAGAGAAAGAAAACAAAATGAAGTCTGCAAGTATACCAAAATGAGGCCAAACAGATAGAAGACTTATACAGACATACTCTCAGAAATTTCAAGCACTTGAATCACAAAGATAATAATGGATGGATATGATTTGTTTTTTATTTTGTTTTTAAATTGCCAGACCCAAAAATAAACAAAATATGTGCAAGCAAAACTGAAAAAGCAGCATTACTAAAATATATTTCAAAGAATCTGAAGGCTCCCTTTTCCTCATGCATCAAGCAATTAGCTTTCTTGAAGGGAAAAGGAAAGAACCTAGATATTTATTTCCTCTAACACACAAAATACCATTCTACCATCTTAAAATGCTTTTTCAAGCTTGAAATATAGCATAATAAGACGGTAGTTGGAATAATTTGTACATACTAAAACCTTTACCCACCCTTCCTGCTGGAAGTTGCTATATGCACATTCATAATTTTGACCTAACAGCAAAGTGAAAGAACATCAACATTAATAAACACAGTATTAAATGGTTTCAGACTCAAAATCGTTAACAAAATAATGGCAGGTTTTGAAAGAATGTTTTGAGCAAGACAGAAAAAATCAATATTTTAATTTCTGAATTCAAGGCAGACTAACTTTTAAGCTGGGAACAATCTTGCTCTTTGCTTTAAAGGCAGTGCATTAATACTGCAATTATAAACACATTAGAAATGCTTATGACAAGACAGTGCTTTAGTGAGCAAGAACCATGGCATTTTATGAAAAATTTTTATCAAAATCAGACTATTTTAAACATTTTAAACCTTTTAATATTAGACATTTTTATATAACCTTAAATTACAGTTTTAATTTCTAGCATAGGATTTGCCTGTGTGAAATAAATATAGCAGACTGATGCCATTTATGGATTTAATGTAATTCATTTTGACCATTACAAGTGACCTCAAGGGTCCTCACTATAATTTTGAAGAAAAGACTAACTGCATGTCAAGGCAGAGGGGCAGAACCAACTCACAAGATGACTTTTCAACATTTGTATCTCAGGGACACTTTTCTTGTTCTCTATTTTTTAAAATTGGATACTTGATTAAAAAAAAAAAAAAGCAAATTACTAGTTCAAGTGATGGAAGTTAAAAGACCCAAGTGGTTGATGGTTCTTTGCTAGAAAACAGCAATTTAACATAAATTAAAGACTAGAACATAGAAATTGGCAGTGATTGGAATCAACAGAGTAAATGAGACCATTACGTATTTTCTCCTCCAGGGATAAAGTAATAAGGACGTAGGGACCAAAAGTGGTATTCCCAGCTTCATGATACACAAGCCACAATCTCAGGATAAGGACCTGTAAAGCCACCTGTATGTTACTGCTTCTGAAACACATCCAGAAAGTAATAATTTAGTGTCTAAAAAGCAAAGCCAAATCCTCAGAGGCATTTTTCTAATTAGTAAAATGGTTAATCTAACTTCTTAAGTTTATAGATTTTTTATCCTCCATGGGACTCAATCAAGTATTTTCATTTTGAAATTTTTAAATAGAGGTATATAAACATTTTCATTTTTCCTGAAATGGCTTTGTACAAAAAAGTTGTTCATCAACATCTACATGGAAATATTCAAAAAGTAATTCACACAGTTAGCTTCTGGTATGAAAAATGCACAGGAAATATCAGAGAAAATTTAGTAAGGTTAGGAGTCTTTTAAAAGCATTTCTAATTTTTGCCAATATACTTTGTAAAAATTTTCAAGGTTTGTAATATCTTATTGAGTCTTATTATGACATGTTTGGATGTCAGAAGGTTGCTACAGTGGAAATCCATTTTATTTTGGTCAATACATTTAATTCCATGTTTTAGAGCATTTAATTTAATTTTAGTAAGATTTCTGATCTTACTTTTCCTTGGCTACTTTTAATATGCAACTGTTAGTCAAAACTGTAAAAGCAATCCTGTTAAGACTTTGGAACTGAAAACTATTATGAGGAGGCAGGGGGAGAGGGGAGGAGGACTATTTAACAGTTATTATTCTAAGCCTTCAGTGCTTCCCACTTTGCATGCAAATCTCTAAAGGCTCAGCTTTTGGTTTTTAAATTCACAGCTTCCAAAACCCAGCAGGCAATTTTAATGTTAAATCCTAATTTAGAAAGATGGGAAACAAATACCTAAGAGAGTTAAATTAATATTGGTTCTGCCATATAATGCTCAAAATAAACACTAATTTATATACAAAGTAAACTGTCATTTCAACAAATGCAATTTGTCAGTTAAATGACAATGTTTAAAAAAAAAACAAAAAATTTAAACTTTCCTTTTACAATGCAGGCAGACAAAACAGAACAAACATGACATCAATGATATACTAGTAAAATACACTAAGTCCAATAAAAGATGAATAAACTACAAGGAGAAACTAGAATGGAAAATAGGCTACAGGGACTATATGGGTTCATTAACACAAAGAATTTTTGAGTCTGGCCTAAACAATTAATTGCCTTTGACATCATTTTGCTTTCCCTTTGTTAAAGTACATTTGTCTCAAAGTCAGCAATACCTTGTCTACCTGTCCTGTCTGGGAGATTGAAAGATAAAGGTCTGTAAGAGAGAAGAATGGAAAGAGCTAGAAAGATCAGGATGTTCGGAAAAAAAGAGGACTGACTTTTAAAAAGTAGTGACTAAATTCAGACCCATTTATTCATCTTGAAAATCACATGAAATATATAAAAGCTAATAAATCTCCCCAACCCCACCCCTCTACCTCCACCCCCAGGGAGTCCTTTTATCCTTAGGCAGACTCCTGAGTGCCTCTGACACCTTCCCCAAATCCCACCAACATCCCAGCTAAAACCCTCTTTTCCCAAGATTCCAATGTTATAGTAAACCATTTATCTATCAAAGCAGGATAGATAAAAATATATTCAGAGTATATCTTTGCTTTTCCTCTCTTTAAAGATCTGGGTGATCTTTGCTTCTATTTGTCTAGGTATTGGGAATTAAACTGGTTCACTTCCAACTATTACTGGAAATATACTACTTTTAATGACAAAATAATCTGTTCGATTTCTGATAAAGGCACCTCGATAGATCCATGCTTTATTTTAAAAACTGTAGTTTAATTACATGCAGGCTTTTAAAAAGATAAATGATATTCTAAATATTACTTAATTTTTAAAATATGATAAACAGGTCTTCATCCATTACGGTATTCTGGATTTTAATTAAGATTTTCTCAGTAAGTTTTTGCTTACATAATACATATTAACTAAAATTTAATAAGAGTAAGATTGATAAAAGCTTATATTTTGCTCTCAAATAACTTTGGATTCTTCTGCAGTCATTATATTTGGTAAATATAAGTTTAACATGGAAATGGAACTCATATTAAAACTTTTGACAATTCAATGTGCCTAGAATAAAGCTGGAAACTTTCCAAACATACTTAAAATATATGAAAATTACTGAAAAATTACACATTATTTTCAACACAATTTCTTAAAAGTATGTATGATCACAACAAAATGGCTTTATTTTGACTCAAATTTCTGTTTTATAAGTAAAATATTAGCAGACATCACATATAGAGAAACACTTGATAAACATATAATAATTGTGTTTGTCTCCATCAGATTTAAAACATACTTTTTTGTAAAAGGGGAAAAAAAAACTAATTTGGTAGCAAATAACAATTGACTATACATGTTAAAAGATGATCAGTGGATGAAGAACAGAGTATTCACCAGTATTCAAAACCATTTTAAACAGCGTAGTTTGGGTGAAAGGACTTCTTTTAAGTTATAGTATTCTTATAACTATTTCTGTTGAAAGTGTAAGTTCTGTATTTTACTGCTCTTTATAGATAAGAAAAACTGCCTCATTAACAAAGTTTTACCAGACAATCAAAAAGCAAATATTATGTAATTATTATAAGTCCTTCATGACTTCTGTCAATATTACATACAGCAAACTAAAGAGGGAAAAAAGAGTGGAATCACCAATGGAAAGGAGTTAAATACCTGGAAATGTGAAAATTCCAGACCAGAGGTTGATACATTTTTACAGATGATTACACAGAATTCACAAATTACCATATATCCACTCACTTTAGGTTAATTATTAATGGATTTTATCACTGTTTGTCTCTTGGCCTTTAAAATCTATATCCATACAGTTTTGTAAAGTAAGGTTTAACAGATTACATAAAATTCAAGTTATCATTTTAAGACTTTAAAACTATCGCTTAGAGTTTATAGTAAATATTTTACCATACTGAACAACATATTGTAAGCCAACTCTACTAAATAAATAATCTGAGCCCTTTCCTTCACCCTGAAACAAAATTTTCTCTATTAGTCTAGTTTGCGTTCCCTTTTCAAAAACCAGTATTTAAAAAATTGGCTGTAGAATACACAAAATATATACAGTTATTTAAAGGAGTCATGATTTTAAGCTCTTCACCATGACAGGCCTCTCCTTTGCGAAACCAACAGGGATGATAAATTGAGATAAGGAGAAATGCAGGACTATTTTAATTTAAAATAGAACATGAGAAAATGTCTTTCTATAAAGCTTCAACTGTTTCTATCCCTCAGATCTTAGATTTATCCACCATCCTGTGTTTCATTAAATTCCAGTGAGCACAGCACTCTGTTAAACTGATCCTTTAAAGTACTAACAAGATAAAAATTCTTCGGAACTCACCTGTTTTAAATTAATGCTAGCATAGTTTTAATAACTTGCTGCTCCTATAGAAATATTTACTTTAAATCAACCAGATACCTATACTAATAATTATAAATAAAATTAGTTGTCTAAACCGAGTTATGACTATAAATATCCAAAGGTAAGAGTATCTTCAAACAAGTATAGTGTTAAATGAGATATTGAGACTATTCATCTATCTAAATTTCTACCGTAGTAATAAGAAACAACCAAAATAATGTTAACTTGAGTGGCTCAGCTACAGCATCTGTTAATTGATATTCAGCCTAGTAATTGAGAGAAGAGTCATAAAATTCTAAAGTAGAGTTTTATACAATGCTGCCATGCTGATTAGTCCTCATTCACTAAATCTAACAGCACAAAGTTAGCTGTGTATAACTAATTAATTTTTCTCTCCACAATAAAAGCCATGAATACATGTACTACTGTATAAAATATATGCTTTAGCTAACTTGTCAATGACCTTTGGGAAGGATCCAGAATTAAAAGATTAATGTGTTGAATTTCTTTTTTCAATGTGCACTCAGGCTTGCTAAGCACCTATTATAACATGTCTTTCTCATGAGAATTCCATTTCTTGCTTTTTCAGAAATAGTTTTTATAATACTAAATTTACATATTTACAAAAATCAGTTCTAAGACTTCCTTGATAATTACTAAGGTTTAATAATAAATATCAATTTCATTATTCAAGTAAATAATTTTTTTTAAGCAATAAGAATTTGGAATTTTATTTATTGACCCAAGGCAATTACAACTGTGGCTAAAAGAATACACAAAATTCTCTGGTGGATAGTGGTCATAGAACATTTAACATATTAAAATGTGTATATTCCATTTTTTTTAAAAAGCTGAATAAGCATACCAGCTGTATGTACCTAAAGGGTGATACTGAAGGACAAACAGTGAAAGCTACAAATCATGCACAATTTATGATCATGCTTACTACCTTCATTAACTAGGGCATTTTCCATTCTTACCTCGGACTTCTCCAGTTTATTCTGTGCATCAATTTGTGTAACAATCTCATTCATGTTGGTCTCCAATACCATTCCCCCCATCACCATTTCTGCAAGAATATTGTGTACCTAAAGGAAAATACAATATACATCCATAAAGAGAATTCACTATAAGAACATCAATGATTCCAGTAATTTTTGTTTCAAATATTGCTGTGTCTATTTTATGAGCTGTAAAATAAAAGTAATTTGCAGTGAAGGTTCATAATATACTTCTGTCACTACTGTGAAGCCTTAGGCAAATTATACAAACCCTCTTTAAATCCTAGTTTAACAAGCTGTAAAACAGAGATAATAGTAGTACCTCCTTCACAGATTGCTGAAAGAAGTAAGGTCAACCACAGAAATTCCCAAAATAAAGAAAATAATCAATAAACATTAGCTACCATTATTATAGTATCAAGTTCAAGGGGCAAAAAATTCCCTATAGGGTCTTTTATACCAGATTCCTAGTCAATATTAAGTTGTCTTGTGCTCAAGGTACTTAATGAAGCTATGTGGCATTACTACAAGCTTTAGATTTAAAATGAAGTAAAATTTTCTTTTTATGATACTTTAATTATGCTTTTACCCCAAAGCCTTCTCTATGTATCTAATTACTCAGATTTTTTATCATCAAATATATCCTGCATTGACTAAAAATAACTTCTTCCACTGAGAAGAAAACTATAACCCAGGTGTTTTGTCATAAGGTATTTACTTGATCAAAAATTACCATTTCAAAGCTGAATTGGGCGCCAAAGAACAGCACACTGTGGTATAATTAAAAAAATAATAATGTGGTAGCATTAGGAATGGAGACTCTGAAATGAGATAGGTATAAATACTGACTCTACCACTTACAAGCTGTATGCCCTTCAGTAGTTAGTTACTTGATCTCTGTTACCTTGTCTATAAAACAGAAATAGTTTAGGCATCTTATAGAGTTATCACAAGAATTAAATAATTCATGTAAATTACGTAGCACAGTACCCAATAGGCTTTAAACAAAAACTTTTTTTGATTAGATATCTAATTATACTATTCAATTGTAATTCCTCTTTAAAATTTCATGCAAATATACTCATGATTTTTAAAATATCCTATCATTATTTACTAATGTTTCATTTTGGAAAGATGGACACTTCACATACCAATTTTGAAGAATTACAGAATTTTTCCCTAACAAACAAAACAAAACCACAAGCCACAAGTATTTTAAAAACTAGTACTAAAAATCATCAGTTCTATTATTATCCTTTCTGTCACTAGATACCATTTATTAAAACTCTATTTTGTTGCTGTATTTAAATATCTAATTTAATTATCACATTAACCTGTTACAGCTGAGAGAATAAACCAGCTTACTAAAAACACATAAGCTAATATGTGGCAAACCAATGACTCAAACCTAAATCTGAGTGATCCAAGTCCAATTCTTTGCTTTCTTCTGTTAACAATAATAAATGAAATTAATGCAGCGAATTAATTTTTAGTCATAATCTAAGAAAATTCAATTAAAGGTCAAAAAGGCAACTAGGTGATAAAATAAAATCCTTATAATAGCTAATAGGTACTATATGCAGAAAAAGTGTTCAGAAAGAGAGGCCATGGCCAGGGGATAGAAATTCACTAAAACTTCTGTTCTAGCAGTGGAATTTCCTCTCTTCTTTTTAAAACAAACTCTCACGAGAAAACATGATTTCTAATGCTGATAAAAGTAGAGCAACTCCATCACCCCCCCCCCAGGCTTTCTTATGGGTTCATCCCTATATATACTGTACTACTGTCTTTCCAAATATCTCAGAACACAAGCACTAGATTGGTGGATACCATAGTTTCTGTATTATAGAAACATTTACCAAGTTTAGAGGTAGCAACGTATGAGCAGCCTACAAATGTGGGTCATACGCAAGAAATTCTAAGACTGTGTATCAGTTTAAGAGGTAAGAACCAGGATGTAAATTTGTCCTCAAAGTAAAAATAATTTCTATGAAAGCAAATTGAGATCCAAAAGGAGACAGAAAATACAAGTGAAGGGCCTGTGAGCTAAATCCTTAAACATAATCTCACTTATGATTAAGATTAATGCCTAAAGACTGTATTCTCAGTGAGGAGGTGCTACACATTATGTAGAAAGTTAAGGAGATAAATAGAATGGGTATGAGAATTGTTAATTGGGAAGCTACTCCAATATTATCAAGGTTATGGTGTCCAAAAGTAAGGAATGCCACATGAGGAGAGGAAACTTAGAAGATGAACATATCTAGTGATAGAAAAACTCATTTTCAAGAGTTGAGAAGAATTTTTGTCAGACTTAAGAGAAAGAGGATGATAAAAGCTCCGTTTTTAGCTTAGTTTTAATGTATATGGCTGACATATTTCCATATTTTGTTTTATAAACTTTACTTAAAACAGATTTTGATGGAAATAAAAGGGTACCAGTATTCTAATAATACAACTCATCTACTAAATAAACTGCTTTAATGTTCACCTAAAATAAGAATTCAATGAATTTTTACTCTCCTTTTATTTAAGTGTTTAAAAAGTAGCAAATACCACATTAACAAGATATTTCCGCTTTTTAAAAACATATATATGCTCTATCTACTCAACCACACAGCTTCTTCTGGACTTAGACCACAACCTCTAAATTGCAATATAAGCCATACAGAAACTTATATATAAACAATAATAGTGTCTACAATCCTCTGTGTCTGTTATTAGGTCCCTTTAACCAAAGATAATCACAGTTAATTGTATCTTATATATCCTTCCAGAAAACTTGTTATGCACATATTTGTTATATGCATGTGTATATGTATCTAATACACACAAATGAGATCACATTGTATACGTTATTTCCACAGTTCTACAGGAAAATAAAGAATGGACTTAAAGTTGGAGGCAGGAAAAAATCAGCATGTGAGTTAATAAAAGACGGTGGAGTCAGATGTATGTATAAGGAAGATCAATGAAACTCTGTTGGTAAGAGCAAAGAAAAATACCAAAGTAAAATGGTGAATCTACACTATTAATTATCATACATCTAAAAATGAGAGAAATCTACAGATTCCTCAGAAATATAGCTAGGTTATTAAATGAACAAATGAGTGGGACAGAACAATATCTGTAATATGGTCCCACTGAGGTATGGAAAAAAAAATTACACACATACACACACTTGGATATACCCAGAAAAATTCTGGAAAGGTACACAAACACTAAAAAAAAAAACCCACCTTCAGAAATATATCCTCTCAAAATATATTTAACAGAACTTCATTAAATCTAAAAATATATTAAATTTTGCTATAATTATTCTCCAACAAGATAGCTGAAATGTTATATAAATCTAAACTTTCACTTGATAATGTCACTAACATGAAGAAAGTGCCCACTAAGGAAATAATCAGTTCTACAGTTACCTGGTTAATACTATCTTGAGATTGATTCAGTTGAACAGCTTCTGCTATTAAAGAGCACAATCCCTGCACAAGCTACTGTCTTCTTGAATATTATATTACAAAAGAAAATTCCAAAGTATGACAATTTTGAAAATAACCTTGAAAGGAATTAAGAGTATACTGTTAGCCCATCAAAATTTTGATACATTTTTTAAGACAAAACAGAAAGGGAACGTATACAGCATACTATACTAATAATAATGAAGACAATTGTTAATTGTTGATCAATGGAAAGCAACAAGGGCATAGTAATTCGAAGTAATAGGTAAGAGTAATTCTATTTTGGTACACAATGTATTTTATACTCATACTGAATATGAATGTCTCAAATCTGAAAATTCAAAATATTCAAGTCTGACTGAAAATTAGAAAGCTCTTTTACTTGTTACTCTATATTTTGGGTTGATTGTACAGAAATTCTTTTTATTTTTTATTTTTTTAAACTTTTTTTTTTTATTGAGCTATAGTCATTTTACAATGTTGGTTCGAATTCCAGTGTAGAACACAATTTTTCAGTTATACATGAACATACATACATTCATTGTCACATTCTCTTTTGCTGTGAGCCACCACAAGATCCTGTATATATTTCCCCGTGCTACACAGTACAATCTTGTTTATCTATTCTACATTTTGAAATGCCAGTCTGTCCCTTCCCACCCCCCGTCTCACTGGTAACTACAAGTTTGTATCCTATGTCTATGAGTCTGTTTCTGTTTTGTAGTTATCTTTTTTTTTTTTTTTTAGATTCCGCATATGAGCGATCTCATATGGTATTTTTCTTTCTCTTTCTGGTTTACTTCACTTAGAATGACGTTCTCCAGTACAGAAATCCTTTTTAAAGCCTGCTTATTATAGAGTCACAGATGCTCACTATAAGACCTGACAATACTACTGGCTTATATATTATTGCTGACTTGTATTTTAAGTCTACAAATTTTTTTTCATTTTAAACTCTTAAGTACTTTAACAGTCAATGATCTTTTATCCTTACTCATAAATTTACTTCTTTCTTTGCTCTTCTTCCCTCTTCAACTCACTCCTTCTTATATCATAGATTTCCTTCTGTGAAAAGTACCCTCTTGAGAATTTCCTTTAGTCCAAAGGCTTGCTGGTTGCAAATTTTCTCATTACTTGTTTCTCTAACAATGTTTTTATTTCATTCATATTCTTGAAAGATATTTTTGCTAATTTTAGAATTACGGTTTAGCAGTTATTTCCTTCACCATATTATCTTCTAACTTCTGTGGTTGCTGTTGAGAAATCAGTTTCCAGTCCTACCACTGCTCTTGTAAAGGTAATATGTCTATTATTTCTGGATGATTTTAAGAGCTCTTTCTCTGCTATTCAATTTTACTATCATTAGTCTATATGTGGACTTACTTATTCTGCTTGTGATTCTTTTATCTGTGGACTGGCATCGTCCATTAATTCTGGAAAATTCTATTAGATATCCATTAGGGTATCCATTACTCAGATTATGCTTCATTCTTTCTTTCTTCTTCTTCATTAGAAATTTCTCATTCTACCTTTCCTGACCTGTAAACTATGTTTCATACTTTCAATCTTTCTTGTCTTTTTACATTGCATTATGGACAACGTGTTCTATCTTTCCATTTACTCAGATAGGTCCAATCTATGTTTAAACCTATCCATTGAAATTTGATTTTTTTTCCTCTTCTAGAAATTCCACCAACTTCTTTTTCAAATCACCTAAGTTAGAAAAAAATTATTTATTGCAATTTTAAAAATCAGGATTGACTTTCTAACAACTTGCTCAGTAGAAAGGGGGCCAAGCTTTTGACTAGTCCTGGCAGGGGAGGGTAAAGCTGAGCATGTCTGGGGCTCAGCATTTGAATGACCCAGCCAGGAGTTTGGATATAGAAAGGAAAGATTAAGCAAACTAAGTAAATGCATCAATATTAACAGGAATAATAGGAATGACAATAATCAGAATAATCTCTCACTGTCAAAGAAGCAAACTGCAGATATGGAAAAGGAGGAGGCTAGAGTAACTCTATAGTGTTGCACCAGACTGAGGTATTAGAACTCACAAAGATTTTTAATATATATGAAGATATAGAAATACGCACGAATCTGTGTGTGTGTGCTCAGACTGTGTGTGTGTGTGTGTGTGTGTACGTACATCTATTTCCCAGCTTGATTCACTGAGAACCAGGAGTAATATCACCCCTATACCAATAAGCATGCTTGGTGCTGAGACTGTCATTTCTATATATCATCATCCACTTAAAGGAAACTTGGAGAGAGGACAGATGTGAAGGCTGGGGAAAAATATATATAAGATGCTCTGTTCACACAAAAGGCCAAGAAACAGTGATCAGCCTCATAATTATGAGCACCTCCAGACCTTGGTTTCTCTGTACCATTTCCCACTAAAAGGAATCAGGGTTCCTGGAAGGAATGACTGATAACATGTTTTGAGCAGGAAATAAACAAAATAAATCTGGAACATCTAGTTGTACCAAAACACAAAGCAGCTATCCAAGTCCATGGAGGAAGGTGGGGGAAGGGTCATGTCAAAAGAACTCAGAAGACAACCTGAAGGGGGTCCCACTGGCCAAAGATGGGGCAATTTGAACATCAAAAAGAACAACATCTGTAGTGGATTAAAACAAATCAATTATGTTAAAATTCATATGTCACAAGGATACTAAAAAGAAATTCAATGATCACTTTTGGTAGGTAATAGGTTTATGAAAAGTGGTTAATAAAGGGAAATACTCTAGAATTTATCTTCTTTCCTGTATAAGGTGTACCTTTTTAAACCCATCATCTCTGTCCTTTTAATGGACTGTTTCACTCAATTCACACTTAGTGTACTGAATAATACATCTATTTTTAAATTATTTCCTTTTCCCCCCTAAAGTTGGTTGGTTTGATCAAATTTTATTTATATTATTTCTCCCTCTTTTAAATCAGAGATTCTACTATTTATTATTTTTATTAATGACAATTCTCCTTGCTTTTAATCAAACAAATATGATTTTATTATTATTTGTAAAATATTAAGTCTTCCTACCACTGAGATGCCTTGTTTTCCTACTAAAATGCTCTGATTATTCCCTACTTTCATTTCCTCCAATTGGATAAGAGCCACAAAATACTTTTATAATACATGTTAAATACTTCAAATTCTCTTATCTTTTTCTTCACGTCTTCTATGTCTTAGCTTTCAGTTATGTGCCTTGAGATTATTTCCTGCATTTCTCTTTCATATCTGTAATTCAAGCCTCAACTGTGATTATCATCTCCTTTTAAACTCTATGGTTTGACAACACATTTTTAAGCCCCAGGAAGACCTTTTCAAACTGCATCTCATTAAGTACTTTTTATCATTTTTAAATTTCAAATGTTCATCTATCTCCTCCAGTAGCTTTTTTTCCCCCTCACAGAGCATATTCTGATGTTCTTCATCTCTCTTGCTGAGATAGCATTCTCTTTCTGCTGGCTCACTAATACTTAGGCCTGGTTGCTGAGATACTCTTCTTAATGGTTAGACTTCTTCAGCTGGTGAAATGAAAAAGAGTCCTCACTTTATGTCCTATGGTTTAAGGATAGGCTGTCAAAGTCCTTAAGAGGGACTGGGCTAGAGGAAATCACTCTGTTCTTAATTCTTCATTCTCCTAGTCTAAAGGGTAGGAAAGACACTGAGGCCTCCAATCAGATCTCCCTTACCCTGATCATCTGAAGGATGGGGTAGGGGGTATGTAGGAAGGGGTGGACAGAGCACATTCATAGCTGTCAATGTCATATATCCTCCAAACCAAGCTCTTCGTAAATCTTCAACTCTCTCATCTTTGCCCTGGGATTTGAGGCTATGTTGCAATAGTGGCAACAACCTGGGGCTGCCCAATTAAAGCCACCGTGTTCAGGAAATGGACAGGTAACACAGATGAGCAAATAAACAGACCTTCTCAGCAAACCCACAATGGCCATGTAGTATAAGTAATAAACTAGGTTACTCATATTTTAGGTGTTATTACCACAGCATAACTTAGCTGTAAAAAAAGTCTGACTCCATTTTTGATGTCTGACAGTGGACAGCTTTCAAGCCCCACTGCTCCCCTTCCTCTTCTGCCCACATTTGGGCAAGTTGATAAGAAAGTCCAGGTGCTCCTTCCTCTGCACTGGCAGGAAATTCAAACTACGCAAAACCTGTCCTGCACACAGAAACCCTCGTCCAAGCCCCACCCCCTAATCATGTAAAACCCCAAGATAGTCGCTGTTCCTTGTTCTTCCCCAAAAAGCTTATTAAGTGAGTGATAAACCTTTTTAGATCATATCCTCTTGGTGTACGTGTAGTATCTTCAGTCTCGATGTCCAAACCAATTTGGGTAGGGGGTGCTGTCCCACTACTTCAGGGTGACTACAAAGATCAGCCTATATGACTGACACAGAAATTAGTACTTAAAGGTTTGTAATGAGAAACTGATTCACAATCACAATAAAGGAAAAGACACTGACTTAGGAGGTGGGCAGCAGGCCACACGGAAACAATTGCATTAGAGGCTAGGAAGTTAGCGGCCCATGTTTGTAGTG
This sequence comes from Camelus ferus, assembly GCF_009834535.1. NCBI lineage: Eukaryota > Metazoa > Chordata > Mammalia > Artiodactyla > Camelidae > Camelus > Camelus ferus. The sequence continues at coordinate 79,616,933 of NC_045698.1, read as the reverse complement.
GTAAAATAGTTGGCAAAACTATCATGTGTGATACTTTGAAAAGCAAATAAATTAATCCATGAAAACTCTTTTCTCTGTGACCTAAAATCGGATGATTTTCCAAATACTGGCAGCTTGGTCACCATGGATCCCAGAGTGAGAGCATGTGGGACATGATAAAATACTGCATGAATTAGAAATACTCTGATATTTGTTACTGCAGCATAAACTAGCACATCCCGACTGATAACAAAAGGGGTATTCTTTACAACTTCCTGCTTTCCTCTATCCAACTGTCATCTAAAAGCACACAGTGGACTCTCTGCATTTGCCCCTAGGGAAAATGAGCTGGGCTACTTAGGAGACCCCTAATGGCTGGGAAGTCCAGGGCTGCTTGAAACTTGAAAACAAGCCTACTTTCATAGAAAGGGTGAAAACAAGACTAGCATTGTTTTAGACAGAGAATGTAGGAACAGGAAATATCTATTTGACTGGTCTCTAATTCTTATTATACTGAAGCTTTTTTCTCATTGCATTGAAAAAAAATTTTTTTAATAAGAGCTTAGGCCAGAAAAAAGAGGCACAGCTAATTTTGTAGGTTCTAAAAAGAAGATACACTGCTATGTGAAATGAACAGGCTATATACACTACAGATAAGATCCAATTTTTTTTTTAATTAAAGACATATTTGTTTCTGTACTCATTTGTTCAAAAAACATCAGAAATGTACTCTAAAATGTTAACTAGTGGTAATTAAACAAGGCAGCTATTAGACTGAGGTTATCCTAATACTTTAGCAGCCTCCGTAAGCAAACCAGAACCTAAGTCTGTAATGCCTCAAGGTTAAGAAATCAAAACCTAAGAACAACCAATTACAAACGGCCAACTTGGCTTTCCCAAATAATGCAACTGCTTAGGCAATAGCCAATCAGATAATTTCCTCGCTTTGCTTCTGCCTCTTCTCTATAAAAGACTTTCCCATAGCTCCTGCAGGTGGAGTGCTCCTAACCACTTAGTTTGGTGCCACCCAATCTGAATCAAGTTTTGCTTAAAAATTTTAATGTGCCTCAGTTTATCTTTTAATACTAGGCAATCTCTGAAATTGAAATGGCTTCTATTTATTTTCCTCTTATTTGTATTTTTGGATTTTTCTAAAATAAATGCATTATTAATGTAAAATGAAGTTTTAAAAACACTGTGTGTCAAACATTTCCTATTAAGAAAAACTTATTCTCTAGAACAAACATGGTAACTTTATTCTTACTGCAACATTTTGCAAAAGAATCTTCAATTTTCTCAAAAAATTGCTAGATGTATCATTTAAGCTAATGATCTTTGAGCAGTCATTTTAAAAATAGAGTTTTAACCATGTACCAAAACATACTTTTGAATATTGTGAATTTTAATGCTTAAAAATAACAAGTCTTTGTAAGTATGAATAGTATAAGACAGATTAATAGAGAAAAGCAGTAGAAAACTAAAATAACTCTTAAAAATATCAAGTTTAAGTTCTCTATCCAAAATGAGCCAATAATATGAAATTAAATCACTTAGTAAAAGGGAAAAATGATCCTAGAGGACTGGCTAATGATAAATGTATTCTTTTGATGTTCACAAATAATAAAATGCATTCCTTGTGCTGTATCTTGATTGTAGTAGTGGTTGCATAACTAAATGTATTTGCCAAAACTTAGTTAAATGTATGCTTAAAGCTACTGAATTTTAATGTGTGTAAATTACACCTCAACAAAGCTGATTTTTAAAAATCACAATTTTTTGTTAAAATTTTCAGACTATTTTATTCAAAGCCTGAATCACTCAAAACAATCTGTTACATTATATAAACTTAAAAGAGACAAAAATTCTATATATAGTAAAAGTAGAATCTCTTCCTTGTAAATTCCCTACCACCAATATCCAGTAATACTGGCTAGAGAACTCAGTCATTCTTCCTTTCTCTCACCTTCTTTTGATACATCAAGTTCTGTCAATTCCACTTTCTTTCATCACTACTCTACTGCCTTAGTTCATTTTTTTCTGGACTACTGCAACAGATTTCTAACTGATTTCCTTGTCTTTAACCTCCCACCTACCAACAGAACCTCCTTAATGCAGAAAAAATTAGCTTACCCCTCAAGAATAAACAACCAAAGCAACAATAATGTCAGTAAAAACTTGTTTTGAAAAGTTAAATTGCCTCAGAATGAATTCCAAAATCCATGGCACTAAAATAAAGGCACTTTAAAATTAGGCTTCATGATCAATACCAAATCCCCTTGTCACAAAAACCCCGTACTTTACATCTCTGCCTGTAGAGCCATCCTCTCCTTTTCTATGGAACACCTACTAATGCTTAAAAAAACCCAGTTTAAATGTAATTTCCTCCAGTTGCACTCTCCTAGGCAGAGGTAACTGGTGTAGCTGTGTTCCATTAACACTCTCAACATACTTGTTCATGCCAGTTTCCTCCTCCAGACGTGAACTCCTCAGGGTCTGAATCTTCTTCACTAAGCAGAGTGCCTGGCTCATAGTAAAAATAACTTATGAATTAAATAAAGGAATAAAAATAGTTTCATTCACTAAATCCATTTTTTTAAAGTCATTTTAGTGAGCAGCATCACTAATGTGTTACAGCCTTCTCTAAATGGCAATTCTATCACTATTTATCACATAATGCCTGTTGCTTTTATGTTGCTTCTTGTTTTTTTCCACTCTAAATCACCTCAGCCAGGAGCCTGTCATTTCATGACTCAAATACAAAATGCTTTCTTTTTTTGTTTGTTTGTTTTTTATTTTTGTTTGGGGGGGAGGTAATTAGGTTTATTTATTTACTTTTTTTTAAGGGAGGTACTGGGGATTGAACCCAGGACCTTGTACATGCTAAGCACATGCTCTACCACTGAGCTATATCCTCCCCTCTCACTAAATCCATTTTTACTTTGACAAATACAAATTAATATTTTTCTAAGATAAAAAGCTTAGACCATTTGATAATGTAGAAACTGTACCTTGTCTACATGGAAAATCAGATCCAGTTCACAGACATTTTCAAAACACTTGTCTAATGTTTCCACAAATACCTAAAGAAAAGAAAAAAAGGTTAAAAGCTTTTGAGAATTGTATAAGATCATTCGAATCTATTATCTACAAGGCAGACAATTCTTAATTGTGAACTAAAGCTTCTATCACATTTCTTCTTTAAATTAAACGCCATATTAAGTGCAAAAGGAATACTTATAGACTATTCTTCATCTAAGCTACTTTTCAATAAATTAATATGCAAAATACAATATGATGAAAAAAGAAAGCTTATCACAAGTAAAAGTATTTAACAAGATAGACAGGCATAGTCCAAGTCTCTACTACATTTAATGTAGCCAGTGTTTTTAATTAGCAAATCAGTAAAAATCAAACTTACGGAAAGAGTACAGACTTTGGAATCAGATTTACCTAGACTCAAACTCTGGCTCAAATATTTTGTATGACCTTGTGTAGTAACTCAGTAAGCCTCAGCTGCTCAAACCCTACACATTCCCCCAAATGGCCCATTTTCAGACTAGCCTTTGGCTAGTTCTTGGGAACACAGCCCTTGGAAATTTCTGATAAGAGTGTTTTTGCATGCCTGAGGTCTTGGGCCACACTGTACCAGCTTATGCTAACAATGTGATTTACGATGAACATACTTTTTCTCTGAGGTTCTGGAGCTTAAGTAAGCAAGGTCGGTCACGGAGGTGCCACATGCCTATATGACTGACCTCTAGGACACCCAGGTTAGGGTGAGCTTCCCTGGTCGAGAACACTTGCACATGTCATCACATATCACTTCTGGGGGGATCAGGCACATCTGTGTGACTCCTGTGTGAAGGCACAACACTTGGAAGCTTGCACTTGGGCTCCTCGACACTTCCTCGTGTGCCTTTGATGGTTTTACTGTGTATCCTTTCATTGTAATAAACCCTAACCATAAGCATAGCAACTTCTAAGAACTGTTAATCCTACAAAACACTGACATGGGTCTTGGAGACCTCTGACACAAAATTGCAAAAATTAATCTCTTAAATTCCATTTTGCATAGTTGTCACTACCCTATTTCTATTTGTTTCCACTACCCTTCTCAATGGTATTTTCACAGACAGACTGACCATATAATTTATCATCTGAACTGGGGGGTATTAAGAGTAAAAGAGGAGAAGTGCCAAGATGGTGGAGAAGAGACTCACAGCTCACCCTCTCTCACAGATACACCAAGAATTACATCTGAATCGCACAGAACACCTCCTGAGCTCTGGCAGAGTATCTCTTGCTTCGAAATATAGGAGGATTCTCACAAAATCTGATAACAAGTTCATACTGTATAGCACAGGGAACTATATTCAATATCTTGTAGTAACTTATGGTGAAAAAGAATATGAAAATGAATATATGTATTTTCATGTATGACTGAAGCATTATGCTATACACCAGAAATTGACACAACATTGTAAACTGACTATACTTCAGCAAAAAATATATATACCAAGTGGGGGGGGTAAAAAAAAAGCAGCTATTAATCATTATATTATCAACAGTATGCAATGTTAGTATAATACAATAACCACCTAGAAAAACAGATGTAAACCAGGACTGCTCCAAGCAAACTGAAATGTATTGGTCACCTTATTCATAGGTGATCTTATGGGTCAGAGTAAAATCTAAACAGTAGGTTTCATGCTGTAACTACTCCAACCTGAGGCCAATTTACACAGACCTACCATCCAAGGTTCCTTCCTGGCATCAATGTAGAAGGGTAAGACAGGTGAAAGAATGTAGATACATTTAACTATTTGATCATGATCAACATTGTCTTAGCCCAGAGTTGGCAAACTTTCGCTGCAAAGGTCCAGAGTAAAGATTTTAGGCTTTATGGGCCATACAATCTGGCATAAAAGTAGCCACAGACAACACAAACAAATGAGCGTGGCTGTGCTCCAATAAAACGTTATTTACAAAAATAGATAGCAGGCTGGATTTGACCTGAAGGCTGTAATTTGTTGATCCTTGACTTAGACCAAAGTTAGTAGGAAAAAATAAGATATCAACAGTAGAATATGCAGTTTACACATAAATTCATTTATGAGAAGGCAAGTTATTAAGATTACCAAGTGTGAAGCATATACATTCCACCCTCAAGTGAGTTCCTAGTTTATTTCAATTGTGTGGTAGGCAGAAAATAAATATTGTTGAGTATCTACCCAAACTCCCAACTTTGTCTATTTCTCCTGAAGACCTTGACTGAAATGACTTTATTTATTCTATTTCTACCTAATTCAGATTCGTTTTTCTTCTTGCTATAATAGATTTTTGTTACGAGGACAAAAGGGGGTAATGCTGCTTGAACACAGAGTAAGCACTTAAATATTAACTTCTTGGGGAAAGTAAGAATAAGAGTAAAAAAGAGAAAACTTTCCCATTGAGAAAGATGAAAATATTTATTTCTGAAATAGTATCTTTAACTTGGAAGTGGTCTGAATACATTTTATAACTCATAGTTATATAAGTTATGGGAAATAAAGCCATAAAAGATCTGTCCTTTAGTAAATTTTTTCTGAAGTATAACATACATACAGAAAAGTACACAAAACTGATGGTAGAAATGTAAAATGGTGCAGCCACTGTGAAAAACAGTATGAAGGTTCCTCAAAAACCTAAAAGCAGAACTATCATATGATCCAGCAATTCCACTCCTAGACATACAGCTGAAGAAAACAAAAACACTAATTTGAAAAGATACTTGCACCACAAAGTTCACAGCAGCATTATTTACAACTGCCACTAATGAAAGCAACTTAAGTGTTCATCAATAGATGAATGGATGAAGAAGATGTAAGATATATATATCTCACATTACACACACACACACACACACACACACACACACACACATATATATAATTACACACAATGCAATACTACTCAGCCATGAAAAAGAATGACAATTATGCCAATTGCAACAACATGGATGGACTTGGAGGGTATTATGCTTAGTGAAATAAGTCAGACAGAGAAAGACAAATACTATATGTTATGACTTATATGTGAAATCTAAAAAATAAAATGAATGAATATAACAAAGCAGAAACAGACTCACAGACATAGAGAACAAACTAGTGGTTATCACTGGGAAGAAGGAAGGTAAGAGGGGTAATATAGGGATAGGGGATTAAGAGGTAAAAAATATTATGTATAAAATAAATAAGCTACAATGATATATTGCACAGCAAAGGGAATACAGCCAATATTTTAAAATAATGACTTTAAATGGAGTATAATCTATGAAAATTATGAATTGCTAGGTTGTATATCTGAAACTAATGCAATATTGTAAACCAACCACACCTCAAAAATTAAAAAGTTATGTAAATCATAACCTGATCAATTTCTACAAAGTAATCTGTGTAACCCACACTGAATATTCAAATATTAGAATATTATCAGCACAGTAAAAGCCTCCTCATACACCATCTATCAACTATCACTATCCTACTTTTCTAACATTATAGATACATTCTGCCTATTTTTGAACTACAATTGACCCTTGAACAACACAGGCCTGAGTTGCATGGGTCCACTTTTAAGCAAATTTGTTTCAATAAATACAGTACTATATTACCCATGGTTGGCTGAATCTAGGGATGCGCAAACCACAGATATGGAAAGTTAAATGTAAGGGACTTGAGTATTCGTGGATTCTGGTAACCACAGTGGGTTCTGTAACCAATACCCACAGATATCAAGGGACAACCGTATATTTAAATGGAATCATACAGTATGTAACCAACTGTGTGGCTTTTTCAATTTATCATTATTTTTGTGAGATTCATTTATATTATTATATAATAAATAGTTTATTCATTTTTGTTATACAGTGTGCCACTGTAGGAATATACCACAATATATTTATCCATTCCACTGTTGACAGAAATTTGGGTTGTTTCCAGTATGGGGCCATTACAATTAGTACTGCTAAGAACATTCTTATACAAGTCTTTCAGTAAACATTCGTACACGTATCTACTTAGTGCATATCTAGAACAGAATTACTGGGTAACAGAGTAGTGATTTTCAATAGATTTTCAAAGCAATTATAAAAATTTACACTTCAAATAGCAGTACATGTGAGATCCCAAAGGGCCACATCCTTGCCACCATTTTATGTTATGGTTCTAATTTTAGCCATTCTTATGTGTGTGTGGTGGCATGTCATTATGATATTCATTTGTATTTCCTTGTTGCCTAAGGAGATTAACCACCATTTCATATTTATCAACCATTTAGATATCCTTTTTTGTGACATCTGTTCAAGACTTATGCTCATTTTTCTGTTCAAGACTTATGCTCATTTTTTCTTATTGATGTATAGAAATTCTTCATATATATAATATATATAAATATTCTTTATATATATATGACACAGTCCTGTCAACATATACATACTATGGATATCTTCTCCCACTCTGTGACTTGCCTTTTCATTCTTCTAGTAATGTTCTTGGAAGAACCTAGGTTTAAATTTCAGTATAATCCAACCTATAAGCTTTTTTCCTTAATGGTTAATCTTTTTGCGTGTATGTCCAATTTAAGAAATTTTTGCCTACAGCAAGGTCAAAAAGATACTTTCCCAGAAGAAAACAAAAGCTTCACTATTTTACTTTTCATGTTTGGACCAAATCTATCTGGAATTAATTTTTAATTGAAGTGAAGTGATCTTTTTTAATTTAAAGTCATTATTAAATCTATTAAACAGAATAAAGTTTCCAGTATGCCTTTATTTTTCCATGTTTACTTTTTCCAGATCCACTGGTTTGATTACCCATATACTGTAGTCATTCTTTTTTAATCATCAGAAGATGACTATCTTGGTGAAAATGCTATCTAAATAGTTTCCCTTCCACTATGTATTTTTATGAAGGATCAGTGGAACCCACTGAATGTGAAGACTATACTGGACAAAGAAAAAAAGTTCACGGTAGCACTGAAGGTGCCACTGGTGAACTAAAGACTGCAAAAAAAAAAAAAAAAAGAAAAAGAAAAGTTATGTATACAGGCAGTATAGCAAAGTGGTGAGGAAACCAGAAAGACTTGACTTCAAATTCTGACTTGGCTGCTACCTACATATGTGAGCCTAAGTATCACTTAACTCCTCTAAATATCAGAACTATAAAACAGTTACACAACTATCTACCTTTCTGGATTATCTAAAATATTTAGTTAAATAATTTAGATAAAGCACCCTACATAGTGCCAAAAACACACCTACTAAACCAAAGCCAGTACCCTTATTTATCTGTTCAAAACATATGATTATAAAATTAAAACAGAAATAGAAAATTCTAATTCTGCTAGTGATTGTTGATATAAAAGCAAGTACACTGAGGTTGCCAAGTCTTTGTGATTTGCTTATTAGCTTAGAAATAAAAAATGTCAATACTTAAACCACAAGAATACCACTTATGAAAAATGTAAAATTTTTTAAAAAGTAGCTTGCAGCAAAATGTCATGATAACTACATGTTCTTAACTTAAGGAAAAGAATTCTTAAGATTGAAGGCATTGAAATGCTAAGTTGGGTAAAAAAAAAAATGAGATAAAAAACTCTCTTCAAAAGACTCTCCATTAATTTTCTTCTGAGTTAGTAAGAATTATTTAACATAATTAGAATCTAGAGCCCCAAGGTAGATATACACTGCTGATGTTACATGGATAAGCCCAATATAAAACTAATAATCTACAAACTGAAGTAAAGAAATTAAGAAAAATTAATGGGCCTTGGGGGTTCTGACCATAACAACCAAAAAATAATAAAGTTGCTGTTGCATTATATTTCACAAAGAGAAAGATAAAAAGAGCAAAGAACTATAAGTGACATGGTAAATGGCACCCTACTATGTTTCATTTTTTTAAACAATAAAAGTTTAAAGTCAGTTTCAATATAACTGTTAGCTACTAAATAGCTACTCATCAATCTCTGGCCTTGGGGATTCAAAGGCTGATGGGAGAAAAATTACTTTTAATTTACTAAGAATCATAGTTTAAGTTTTCCTTCATTTTAATAATTACATCATTTTCCAAAAATAAATATAAAAGAGACATTACAAAAAATGCCACATCTACATATAAAGAATCTCCCTTCCTTGTGCCCTTCTATCAACAGAACTTTCTCGTGTTTCCCTTTATCTTTAATTACAAATCTATATTCTTGGGCCATAAAGGATAACAGGAGTCTATTATGAGGCAGCTGAGTACTTAAGAGTCCTTAGCACCCTATTAAAATTCCAGCTTAGCCTCTAATAATGAAATCAAGGGCAAGTTACTTAACTCTAAGCCTCAGTTCCTTCAGTTGGGCACAATAATAACTCTATGCCACAGAGTTGTTTTGGTGCTTAAATTAATAAATATAATTAATTTATAAATTAATATAAATAATATATAATATATAAATATAATATTAATAAATATAAAGGGCTTACAACAGTATCTCACCAAAAAAAAAGTACTCAATAAATGTTAGCTAGTATTATAATACTATACACAGATGAAGAAATAAAAATGTGCACTAGGCAAAATAAATGCCACAAAATATTCTTAAGCAATATCACTTATTTGGCAGACACCCCCACCCCCCTGCCTTTAGAGTTTCTAGGTAAAAAAATATATTTTTTTGTCTAGGTTTGGGGACTTATGTTAAATTTCAGGAGGAACTGATCCTACTGTTTCTAATCTATAGTATTAAATAAAATACATAAATGTTAAATTGACATGTTATAAGATAGGAAAGTTTTAAGCCCAAGAATAGGAGGTATAAACTTAAGAATATGCCAAGAGATCTTAAAAAAATGTTTTTCAGTCAGCAAAATGTTCTAGACAGATACTGGTTTAGCTTAGGAATTTAAAAATACCACTAAAAATGTATTAGTAGAGCTAGGGAAGACATAGTGAACTTAAAATCAGATCAATTACCTTTGAAAAACAACTGTGAATGTAGCCTAGATATAGTCTCCAACATGGATTGTTAAATGTAATATGTAATGTAATATTCAGAATCTTTAAACTATGGTGTGTAAATAGCACTTGACTCAGCATATGACTGGATTCTGAACTGCATTTCCACTAAACCTGACCTGGAAACTCATGTGCCAATGATGACTGACATTTTTTTATCAGTAAAAATAGAGACATTTATTGTGCACTTACTATGTACTGGTTAGACATATTAAACCCTTGACTTTAATATGAAAAATTAAAGAGTTGATGAAAGGACTATAGTCATGTCATAATGATTCCTTAACAGTTCAGATTAATGATTCTTTTTGTGTAATTTATTTCTATTTAAAAAAATAAAATTAAAAAAATTTTAAAGGTTAACGATGATAATAGTTAGTACTTATTGAGTTTTATGCTATTATGGCATTGCTATTGTTCCAAGTGCTTTAAATAGATTATTTTATTTAATCCTTTACAGTAATCCCGTAAGGCAGGTACTTTTATTATCAACCATCTGTGGAAGAGTAATTTAAAGCAAGAAGTTAACTAACTACTAGCACAGTTAGGCAGAAGAGTCCCCATCAAAGTCCAGAAAGTCTCACTGCAGAATTCACATTCTTATTCACTAGGCATACTCCTTCCAACAACAACAAAAATGGCCCTTTATTTTTAATGTAGTAAGAAGTGATTATTTAGAGAACTTAGAAAATACAGAAAAGTATAAAGCAAAAATGTTAACTTTCCATTTTTCTATCACCCACATTAACACAGTATTATGCAAAGCAAAGACTGCTTGTACCACAGGAAACTTAATTACATTGTAGTCGCTCTTATTAAAAAGAGAAATTTTTAACACTGGTAACACAGTTATGGTGGAGAGAGCAGAATTTTCCAAAAATGATTACCTGGAAAACAAATGAACTGGGCCAGGGCTCCCTCTCTGTCTAGCAGGAGGAACTGTATCAGAAGTTATCTCCATAGGACCAGGGGTTTATCCTACCCAATCCCCCAATAGAGGAGCTGAAACTTCCCACAGTCCTAAAGTCAGCTAATCTTCCCAGACAATTCTTAAAAACAGGTGGCACCTAAACCTGTATAACTCAAAGCTTAAGTAATCTGTATGTCACTCCACTGACAGATGTTTTCAACAAAGCCGACCCTTATAGTAAAAGAGAACAATGATGTGGGGTGGCACACTAGTCTGTGTTTAGTAATATCTGCCTCAGCATAGCTTCCTATGCAACAGTGGGAAGATCAGGGGGTCTTCAATTAAGTATTCTTGGTTTACAAGTTTCCCCAATTAAGCCTATTCTTATCGCATAATTCTATCACAATGCAGAATCCCTAAGCCATCAAAGAACATATAGTATAAAAAGATTCACAAATTCATGTAAAAATGAAAAAAGGAATTCTTTACCCAATTCAGTTTGTATACTAATGAAATAATACTTCAGATGCCTTCCTTACAAGTATATGCTTAAACAATAATGTTAGCTAAAAACCACTATTACGTGTCAGTCATTTAGTGACAGGATTCATGTACACTAACCTTTTTTAATGCTTTCACATACTCTATGGGTTGATATTATTATTATCACTCCCATTTCGCAGATGAGAAAAATTAGAGACAAAAGAGGTTAAATAACTTGCCCAAAGTTATAGAGCCAGTACAAAGCAGAGCCTGAATGATTTTAACCGCCACTAGCTTCCCTTAATTCACTGATATTTCTAACAACTCATGAGGTCTATAGGCAGCATATTGAAACAAGAGTACTTTACAGGTGAAAAAATTCAAGATCTATGAAGATTAAATGACTTGCTCAATACCATACTAAATTAACATTAGTAATCATAAGTAAAATAACTTCACAATAGCTAGTCTAACACTCTGGTCTGTAGTACTGACAAATCCTATACATAAGAGCTCTTGTTTATATTCCAATACCATGGTAAAAATATATCTTTCTAAATCTAAAGAAAAGCTTAGCTGTTAGTTCTCAATTTTTTCCTAACTATTGCTGAACAAGGCTACTGCTGATGTAACTGCTACATGTGACACAGAAAACTATTACAAAATTTGGAATTATCTAGTGAACTTTGATGCCTCCATTATCAGCCTAGCATACTAAATTAATTGAGGACAATACAACTGCTTATAAATAACTCAAACAACCAGTGTTAATATTTAATGAACTTCCATTCTCACTCTGTAAATATTTTAACACTTCCAATCAAGATACACGGCAACAGAAGGGACTTCAAAAAAGGCTAGGTATCAACTCTGAAACTGGCTTATACTGCAGTCAATACCACACTAAAATAGTACACATCAGAAACAAAAATAGATCATTTTTTCCCCTACTAACAAAGAATTAAAAGAAACAAAGAAAACAGAAGCTGATTATTCAATTTGGTGACATACTGGTATAAATCCCATATGTAATTTACTAACAATGCCTTCTCTCAGATTGTATACAAGATAAAAAATGAAATCAAATCTGGGACAAGATATGCATACCTTAGAAACACGAAATCTTTGCATAAAAATATATGCATCTGATGATCATTTAAATTGTATCATTTTTAATATTCAAGAAATCAAAATTAAACAGGTGTTTAGTCATTACATGTTGATGTTTATTACATTTTCTCAATTCATTATCTAAAGAAAATACAAAACCAAGAGAATTTGATCTAAACTCTCTTGATTTATATTTTCCACTTTTACTTATATTACACTTGGATTTCTCAAAACTAGAGGGTGGACAATTCCAAGAAAATCAGTTCTAAATAAGCTCTGAATAGCTGTTTCATGAAACAGAAGCAGAAACAGTAACTCCCTTCCATCTTTGTTCACTAAACCAATGTTTTTAAAGTGACTGACACACATGCTCAGCACTTCCTCTTAAGTATTTAGTGATCTGTAATAATCACAGGGGAAAGACAGCAACTACAGCACTTCCAGTATATTCAAGATAATGACAGAATTCATCCCTGCAAGGTAAATTACAGAAAGTTTCTTTTTTTTGTGTGACAGGATAGATCAAAATGTGATAACTCAATAGGCGCTTCTTGTAAAAACAGCTCAAACCCACATTAGTAATGGGAAGATGACACAATCCTCCTGAAATTCTTCTCTCTGTATCTTACCTAATATCAAGACAAATTACCAACATTTCAAACAGTAACGGCTAAAACATTCTATAAAACATAAGACATAGTTTCCACTTCCCAAATACATGACAAACAGAATTTACTTCAGGGAAGACGTAGGATTATTTGTTTTTTGACAACTCCTCATATAATTCCCTTCTGAGATAAAACAATCATGCTATCATAACCATTAAGATCAGCAACAGCAACAAAATAATAATCAACAATGGGAGAATAATCCAAGCAGAAGGATCAGCAAGTACACAGGCTGAGGTAAAAGCATGCCTGGTGTACCCGAGGAATAAGGAAGGCCAGTGCGGGTGGAGCAAAGGGGAAAAGGGGAGAAAATGGACAGAGGTGAGTAAGAAATAAGGAGCAGGTATGGGGAGGGGAGCCAGGTCACATGAAGCCTCATGGGTCATTTACAAGGAATTTGGCTTTTACTGTGAGTGAGAAGGGAAACCACTGAAGAATTCAGAATGGAAGAGTATAAAATGTAACATATTTCAATAGTATTGCTGTTTTACTGAGAAAAGGCAAAAAAGGAAAAGGCAGTGAAAGCAGGAAGACCAGTCAGAAAACTACTGAAATAATCCAGGCAAGAGCTGATGGTGGCTTGGACCAATGTGGAGGCAGGGCAGACAGTAGTAAGCAGATTCTGTACAATCAACAGGATTTGTCAAAGAAGGTATCAGACAGACCAAGAAACTAAAATGAAGCAACTAAAGTAGTAGGATGAAAACTGAGCAAGTAAGGTGTCCCAGAAGCCAAGTGAAGAAAATATTTCATGAAGAAGACAGTAATAAACAATCTTAATCAAATAAAGGAAGACTGATGAGAAACTTTGAATTCAATGACACACAGTAGAGCTGAAAAACCTGACTGGAGTGTGTTCAAGAAAAAAAGGGAGAAGAAAAACTAAAGATATTGTGTACAGACAACTTTTGCAAAGAAATGAGGCAGTGGCTGGAGAAGGAAACAGGGACAGGAATTTTCCCTCCTTTTTTTGGATGCAAGAACATATTATAGGCTAATGGGAATGATCTAGAAGAGAGGAAAAATGATACATGAGAGAGAAATGCTAGAGCAATGAGGAGGAGAAAACTAGTAATTAAGTGGGTGAGTTGGCCTCAGCTAGGAGCAAGGGTCATCCACTTCTCAAAGAAGGGAGCAGAGCAAGGACACAGATGCAGAGTCTGATTCCTCTGACTCCCTAGTGAACTAGGAAGCAGCATGCTAGAACCGCTAGGGATTTCAGGAGAATGTATCAGCAGCTGTCTAGAAGTGTGGGAGAGTAAAATGACCAAGGAAATATGACACGATTATTGGGTAGCATTAAGGACTAAATGAGGTTAGGGATCATGAATTTAAAGTGAAGCCTGCATGTATGGTTATCTTTTTTTTCCCTCTAAGTATGTTCAGACATGTGAGTACAAGCAAAGAGTTGAGTATATACAAGCATATGATTATCATGACTGACCATGGAATTTAAGCAAGGCAAGGAAAGTAAGACATAAGGAGGATCAGGAACAGCGAGAAAATGACAGATTTAAGACTGAAAGTCCCAAAGAGACACTGAAGAGATATAATGAACATAGGAAGAAAATACAGAATCTGGATATAAACATGTCTATTTTTCTAAAGCTGCCATGTATCTATTAATAAACGAATTGAACAGTCAAAAATGTATAACTATAGCTATAAAAGTATCAGTAAACATTTTTATCCTTAAAAAAAATTTTAAAAAAAGACTGAAGTCCCAACAGGCTCAAGGAACTGTTGGAGTAATATAAATCGTGATATGAAAAGATAAGAGATGGCAGAGAGTGGAAGCTGAAATTGAGATGATGGAGGGATTGAAGTTTAAATAAAGACAATGTCAAAGAAATGAGCTATGAAGTGGGGTAATGGGCAAAAATTCACTGAAGAAGAGGAATTCCAGTTTTGACAATACCAGTGTACTGAATGAATTATTCACATTAAGACTGAAATAACCAAGAATTATAACACAAGTAGTACTACGTGAATGTCACTGAACTAGGAACTAAAATCTGTTAGACAATTCTGCACGGGCCTTCCATTTCTGCACATCATGGGAACAGACGTACTGACTGCCTTTATTGTGGACTGTCTTGCCAA
This sequence comes from Camelus ferus, assembly GCF_009834535.1. NCBI lineage: Eukaryota > Metazoa > Chordata > Mammalia > Artiodactyla > Camelidae > Camelus > Camelus ferus. The sequence goes on along the minus strand of NC_045698.1, from coordinate 79,601,643 downwards.
GTAAGCTTGTATAGCCAACAGCTTTGGAAAACAGATAGTGTTTCCCTCCAAAGCAAAGGGTAGGTTTATCTACACCCTTGGAAGATATTCTCTTCCTCCAGGACATGGGCAGACATGCTAAGTGTCCATTATAAAAGATTCCAGTTCCCTAAGCTTGGGCTTCCTCTCCTATAATGCAATCCACTGTGCATGCTGGTCTTCCTGTACCTTACCAGTCACACTTTAGGAACTAGGACTTGAGTAACTAGTGTAGGCAAATGCTGTCACTTTGGTTATTGCTTTTACTGTTAGTAATAAAGCTCTTTGCTTCTGGCCCAGAAAGCTTCTTTTGCCAGCATCCATAAATTGTGGTAGTTAACTTGTTAGCTTGCAAGTCGACTAAATTCTCAGACCACTGGAAGTTTTTATCTCCAATGAATGGGAGGTGAGAATGAGAGATTACTGCAACAGGATGGGTAGAAGGTGGCATAGTCTGAAAACATGAGATAAATTTTGGAGATGTTTTAGAAGAGAAAAAGGTCTGGAAAAAGTAATGAAAAGCAAAGAGAACACCCTCCAGGTTCAATGACATGAAGAAAGCAGGAGAGAAAACTGCTGCTACCTGAGAGGGTGGCAGGTAGTGTCATCAGGCCACCCAGATTTAACTGAGAGTAAAAAGCTGAAGGTAATAGTAATAAAAGAGGTTGAAGGTAAGGAGGAATTTGCTGATGACTGACTTTGAGTTTCAGGGACATTATTAAAGTGTTAAAGCAGGCAGATAGCTAGATATGAGCAGAGAAAGGGGGACACAGGCCAAATGGCAGGAATTGGGCAGAAAGGAGGGGCACAGGCCAAATGCAGGAAACCGCACATCATGTAAGCAGCAGGGATCCTTGGGTAGAGAAAGAAAAGCAGGAACCTTGGGGCTTATAAGGGATCATGCCTTTTGGGATGACAAGTGGCCTGGAGAAGAACAAAGAAAGGTGAGAAAAGGCAGGAATTTCTAGTGTCCGAATGTGACCTTTTGCTCATTATGCCTTCATTTCAATAAAATCATTCTTGCAGATCAGAAGTACCCATCATGCACCGACGCCATGACACTTCCGATCCAGACTAAATAAGGACAAAAATGCCTCCTCCCTTCGGGAAGGTGGAGTTGGGATGATAATCAGGGAATACGACCCCAAACCCTTCCCTCCCCAATGAATATTCCACCCATTCATTTTTACACCCTATGTAGCTAACTTGCCAAAGAAACTCAGGGCAGCTGCTCACCTGAGCCTGCCCGCTCTCCCCTGAGAGAGTGCTATCCATCCTTTAATAAATGCTCACTTTACCTTTTTTAACCTCTAAGTCTTGTCTCTGAATTCTTTCTGGGACAGGACAAGAACCTGGAACACCAGTTGCATCTATCGGCAACAAAGATTTTCAGGAGACAGAAAGGGGTGGGCTTGGGAGGTTAGGTATGGATACACACGGTAAAAACCCATGAGTGTTGGGCTTCTTGTGGTGACTTATATGAACAAGAAAAAGGGCATGAGAAAATTACTTGTGATTAGTCTTAATCAGATTAAATTAGTCTATGTGCTTCTACATCCGTCATTCCTCTTTTACCCACCCAATATCTACTATGGAACTTTATTTCTTACCAAACAAAACATTATTTTAGAAAATGCAGAACACAGAAGTTTTAAAAAATAGAAATGCCATAATTGTTATTTAAGACAATAAGAAGCAAGTGTTAACTTACTTGAATTAGATCTAAAATGCCAAGTTCACTTTCAGAAGAATCCACACAGAAGACGAAATATAATGTTGCATAATGTCTATAAATCAGTTTGTTGTCAGATCCTCCAATTAATCTAAATGACAAAACAAAAAAATTGGAATGTTACAGGAGCAAAATGAAAAACATTTTCATTAGCTCAAGCAAACTGACAATTTGTTTAAAATCCTCTATAAAATGAAAGGTAACATTTAATGACATAGAACTCAAGTGAACTAGATGTTTGCTTTTCTCAGAGAAGTCAAGTGAAAGATGCTGGTGCTTAATTTTAGTTCATTCAGTCATTCAATTATCTACTGAGTACCTACTATGTGTCAGGCATGGAGAGTGGGTAAGGAGCAATAAACAAATGAGAAAAAATGATGAGTGGAAGGCACTACATACAGAATCACATAGGATGATGCAACATTGATGGATTTGCTATTTCCAACTGAGTGTTAAGAAAAGAGTAGATGTCCAGGCTGACGTCTAATGGTAAGGAGCCTGCTATGAAAAAATTTAGAAAACAGCATTTCAGGCAAAGCTAACAAATAATAAAAAGGCCATTTTATCAAGAACAAAATATCTATGTTTAAAAGAGAAAAAGAAGGCCTGCGACCAACAATAGATTAGTAAGTGATTAGATCAGAAAAGCAGGCAGAAATGAGATCATAGGGCATTTCTAAGTGCTTACTAGATTTAACTCTGTAGGTCACAGTAAGTTACACAGCATAAGACTGATTATCAACTAGGAAAAAAAAAAGAAGAATGACATTTCTTCTTAAGTTTCGGAGAGATTTACCATCAAGATCTCCTCCAAAAATACACTTTGTTTCGGAATATAAATGCAAGAAAACTGAGCTAAGAGATACTCCATTCTTTCACCAGATAATATTAGATTGATAGGTATTTCAGCATTTTAAAAACAATAATTTAGGAATCATTCCAAACACCTTCTATTTTTCTAAATATTACCTAGCTTTTCATAGTTACAACAATTAATTCACTTCTCAAAAGACCCTTTAACACTAACACAATATAAAAATCAAGGCTAAAAGTAATCAAAGCTTACTGAACATTCAAACAAGACACACAGGAAAATAGCATCTATTTCTTACTCAGTAAAAGTAACACTAAATTTAACAAGTTTTGCAGAAACAACTTCTCCATATTCTCATTATTTTTTACTACTCTATATTCTCTAATTGCAAAAGTGAAAATGATCTTTGACAAGAATTAAAAACTCCTACTATCTAGAATAGATACTCAATTAAAAATATGTGCACGCACTTCAAAGATTCTTGGACTTGTATTTATAGACTATCAGTGCAACTGTTCTTGAAAGGGACAAAAAGAGCACAAACAGCAGGCTTTACTTCATCCTGAATCTGCAATTTAGTGATTATCTTAAACTTTTGTTTGGCTCTACTTTAGAAGACCAAACTTTTGAAAATAATAAGCTTCAAAATGGCTACTAAAGTTATTAAAAGAAAGCAAAGATATTAATATAAATACAAATTTTGCTGTTATTTCATCTTTAAACTATAGTATAATGGTGAGTCAAATTCTTGCACAGAATTCAATACATGACATAAAAACCACAGGATTTTAGGAATCCTCGTAGTCTAAATATCTTATTTATCATAAGAGAGAAACTGAGATACAAAGATTTTAACTGATGTGACCAAGAAAACCTGATTGCTAGTAACAAAACCAGGACTAAACCAGATGTGTAGCCTCATCTCTGATGCAATATTTGCTTTCTACCTTTCATAAGTTTGGAAAAGAAAAATCACAAATTCAAGTCATAATTTCCAGCTCAAACAATGCCCTGATTAGAATAATCAGGTTTCTACACATCTACCATATGCAGTGCACTGTGCTGGGTGACGCATTTCCTATGAGATTAGATTAGTAAGCTGAGATGAAGGAAAATGATGATACTGGCAAACACAACTAAACACAGAAGTTTAAAAGAAATAAGTAAAATATAATAAAAATACAAAACAAAGCTGGTACCCCTGTCTCAACTATTAAACTGGAGGCCTTCACTTAATAGCAAAATTCACAAATCATAGGCTTGTATTTGCGAATTTAAGTGCAGCATGATACAACCTTTTAAGAAATGCAAGTAAACTTTCTACATGATAAAAAGTAATTTATGGTTAGGTAAGAATGAATTCTCTATTATCTAACTATTTTTCATAATATGCATCATACACCTTAAAAATACAGAAAAGTATAGGTTTCTCTAACTAATCTATAATTATTCATAATAAGGTTCAGCTAAAGTTTAGTTTTTGAATTGTCAATGAGGAAATATCTCATTAAGAAATTAAACATAAAACATGAGAGGGAACATTTATGAAACTATTTGAGAACAAACTGATTTCATGAAACCCATTAATTTAAAAGTACTTATTTATTATAGCTGGCAAACTATAAGCAATTCTTATTTATTCATTTTAAAAACAGAAAAAAGTCTATTAGCTGAATTTGAATCTACCTAACCTATCTATCTGTATAAATACATCACATATTTGAAAAGCAGAGTTCACTTTTGTTTATAATAATAAAATAAGCTATCTAAGTTTTTAAGAACAGGTCCATTCACCCTAAGGAATACTCTGTAGTTATTAAAAAGAATAACCCTGCTCTAGATATGCTTATATGCCAAGCTTTTCAAAATGTAAGTGCAAACAAGCAACACGAAAACCAGCATACATGTATGACCCCGTATGTAAAAATTTTTAAGGTTATACTTTTGTATGTTAGTGTAAAATTAATTTTCTAGAAGGATATACAAGAAACCGGGAAGAAGGACTAAAGCTGGAGGAGGAAGACAGTTTACATTTTATACTTCCCAGTAATGTCTGAATTTCTGCCATATGAACATATTATCTCTATATAAAATGCTTTTATAAAATTTTTAAAAAGAAAAAGATTGCGTATCTTCAAAAATTATTTAAGTTTGATTTATAGCTAATGTAAGGAGCAATTAATTCACCTGATCCAATTAATCAAATTAGGAAACTTTACAATAAACTGATTAAACAGTATGTATTTTAATCATACAGTCAAAGATTAGAAATGTCCATGAAATGCTTTACTTACAATCCTCCTTCTAGGAAATTACAAACATTTTCATCTCTCTTAGATACCAAATGGAATGTCTCCCTGATGATTTGCTGTTGTGTATCTTCACTCTGAGAAAGAACAATTCATATATGTTACGATCAAATTTCTAGGTTTAACAGTATTTTAAGAATTGTAAAAATAAAAGATAGTAACATCTGTCTGGGAAATGCATCTAAGAGAGAGGTCCTTGGAGAACAAATCTATCATATCTTAACAGAAACAAAACCCAACATTTTAAAAGCAAAAACAGAACAAAAATCAGCACTTTATAGTTTATCACTACAATAAAACTTATTTCTCAGCTTCAAAAACCCACAAGAAAAATATCAGACACATGAACTGTAGACGCTAGTAAAACGGGCATTCGATATTAACTAGTCAAAGCCCATTGTTTTGCAAACAAGTAAAGTGAAACAGAAAGATAAAGTTATAAACAATTCATGTAGCTAATCTATATTTTAATGGAAGAAAAGTAACCAAAGTTTGGAGCTTCCAATTAAGCAAGTTTAACTAAATGCAAATTGAGGTAAGAGTCTATCCATCTTACTCAACTCTACATAAGCACAGCCTAAAACCAAGAATACACTCAATAAATATTTATTAAATTCACCAAGCAATTCATATCCCAGCAAAAAAAAAAGTCAGCTTCTCAAACACTGCAATAGAAAACTCGGCAAAACTGTGAAGAAGAATTTCACAGGAAAGAAAATATGATGGCCCATAAAGAAAGGAAAAGATGCTAAATCTCATTAGTAATGAAGTGAAATACACATTAAAGTAACAATGAGATAACACCACATGCACCATATTAGCAAAAGTGCAAAATTATGACAATATCAAATGTTGACAAAGATGTGGAGTCAAAAACACTCTCGTTCCATCAGTGGGAAGGGTAAGTGGTATAACCACTTGGGCAAATAGTTTTATAATCCAGCATTTCCACTCCTACCTACTGTGCCATACCATATGAAATCATTGTTTTTGAAGCTCAAAAACAAGAGAATATTGACAACTATGTATACATAATAAACTCTTAAGCTGTATACCAAGAGACACAGAGAAAAATGTTCATAAAGTCACTGCAACAATCAAAAAAGCTGAAAATAACCCAAATGTCCACCCATCACAGATAAGTTATGATATACTCATAAAATGGAATCTTGTAAGGAGTAAAAACTAAAGAAGTGAATTACACCATCAATATTAATGATTCTTAAAAATTTAATGAGGAAAAAAAGGAGTTACCTTAGCTCAAGTTGACATTAAAAAAAAAACAATACAGACGGATGGCTTAACTAAGAGAAATTTATTTTCTCACAATTCTGGAGGCTAGAGGTTTAAGACAGAGGTGCCAGCATAGTTGGTTTCTGGTGATTGCTCTCTTCTTGGCTTGAAGACAACCACCTTTTCATTGCGTCCTTGTGGGGAGAGACAGCAAGAACAAGCTCTCTGGTATCTCTTCTTATATGGGCATGAATCACATCATGAGGGCCCCACTCTCATAATCTCATCTAAACCTAATTACCTCCCAAAGTCCCAGTCCCAAATACCATCATATTGAAGGTTAGGGCTTCAACATACAGATTTTGGGTATACACAATTCAGTTGATAGCAGGGTAGAAAAGCAAGTACCAGAATGATATGTAATCATCTCACTTCTGGGCATATACATGGAGGGAACTCTAATTCAAAAAGATACATGCACCCCAACACTCACAGCAGCACTATTTACAATAGCCAAGACACGAAAACAACCTAAATATCCAATGACAGATGACTGGATAAAGAAACTGTGAGATATACACAATGGAATACTACTCAGCCATAAGAAATAAAATAATGGCATTTGCAGCAACATGGATGGACTTGGAGATTGTCATTCTAAGTGAAATATGTCAGAAAGAGAAAGAAAAATACCGTATGATATCACTTATATGTGGAATCTTAAAAAAAAACACAAATGAACTCATTCACAAATCAGAAAGACTTACAGACAACAGAAAACAAATTTGTGGTTACTGGGGGAAAGGGAATGGGAAGGGATAAACTGGGAGTTCATGATTTGCAGATACTAACTACTATATATAAAACAGATAAACAATAAGTTTATAGCATATAGCACAGTCAACTATATTCAATACCTTGTAGTAACCTATAATGAAAAATGATATGAAAAGGAATGTAGGTATGTATATATATGACTGAAACACTATGCTGTACACCAGAAATTGACACATTGTAAATTGACTATACTTCAATAGAGAAAAAAAAAAGAATATGTAATCATTCCATTAGTATAAAATGCAAAACTAAATATTACATAATGATAGATATACAGGTGATAAAAATAAAACCATAAAAAATGATGGAAACAACAAATTTCAAAGGATTAGTTTCAAAGAAACAAAACTGTCATTCACAGATGAAAAATTTTCCACAGAAAAATCTAACATAATTTGCACAAGTGTTATAATTATTAGAAGATTTAAATAAGAACACAAAGGCATTATACAAAATTCTATTCCAATTCTAAGCTTCTGCAAGTATGAGCTGTAAAATGCAATTTTAAAAAGATACATCAAAAACCATGCAGTGCCCAGGAATAAATTAAACAAACAAAAAAAAGCAAGAGAAAATATAAAACTTTATTGAAAAAATTAAGAAGACGTAGATAAATAGAAAAATGTACAGTGTTTACAGACTGAATCATTCAATATTTTAAAGATGTTCAATCTCCCCAGAATGCTCCAAAGACTCAAGGTAATGCTAATCAAAATCCCAATGGGGTACAAGGGGAAAAACTTGAAAACCTGATTGCAACTCCAAAACTTAAATATTGCATCAGAGAACTAGAATAAGAAGACGCTATCAAGTAGAAAATAAGAGCATCTGCTGACCAGATAAGAATTATTACAAAGCCATGATAATTAAGATAACATATTGGTGCAGAAATAGGGAAACTGAATGATGGAACCAGAAACACTCATACATAGTAAGTACAGTAATTTAATTTAAAACAGAATATTTATTGCAGATTAGCAAGGATGGAAAAGCATTTACATAAATGGTGCCAGGATAAAAATTTTTGGTTCTCTTCTAATACAGTGAACTTCTAGCTCTCACATTATTCTCAAAAATCAATCCCAGTTTGATTAAAAATGAATATTAATGGTGAAGTTACAAAAATTTAAAAATATAATACAGGTGAATATCCTTCTGGCATTATAATATTGACTTTTAAACAAGACATAAAATAAGGGTAACCATAAGAAAAAGGTTGGCAAATTTGATCACTTTAAGAGTAAGCACTTCTAATGCTCATATGATACCAGAAAAATTAAGAGAGCTACAAACATGAAGAATATATCTGCAATACATAAAAACTGACAAAAGGATCATATCCAGTGTACATAAAGAACACTTACATGCCAGTAAGGAAAAGATACACATCCCAATAGAAAATGCCTTGGCAAAATAGAAGATCTGAAATACATCAAACTAAAAAGTGTCTGTATAGCAAAGAAAACCATCAATAAAATAAACAGGCAACCTACTGAATGGAAAAAAAATCTGCAAATTGTATATCTAATAAGGCATGTTAATATCCAAAATAAAGAACTCAGACAACTCAATAGCAAAAAAACTCTCCAACAACCCAACTAAAAAATGGGCAAAAGATCTAACACACAAGGCCAAAAGGTACACAAAGAGTTGCTCAACATCACTAATCAACAAGGAAATGCAAATTAAAACAACAATGAAATATCACTCCACACCTGTTAAAATGGCTATTATCAAAAATGCTGACAATAACTAGCATTGGTGAGGAGGTGGTCAAAAGGGAACACTTGTGCACTGTTGGTGGAAATGTAAATTGGTGCAACAGCTATGAAAACCAGTATAGAGATTCCTCAGAAAAATAAAAATAGAACTAACACATGATCCAGCAATTCCACTGTAAGGTTTTTATCTGAAAAAAAAAAAATGAAAACACTAATTTGAAAAGACATAAGTACTCCCATGTTCATTAGGGCATTATTTACAATAGCCAATACATGGAAGTAACCTAAATGTACCTCAGTGGATGAGTGGATAAGGAAAATAAAGTGAGGTATATATAAAGGCATATCCTGGAGATATTAGAGGTTCAGCTCCAGATCACAATAAAGAAAATATTCTCACAATAAAGAAAATATCATAATAAAGGGAATCATGTTTATGTTTGGTTTTCCAGTGCATATGTAAGTTATGTTTACACTGTACTGTAGTCTACTAAGTGTACAACAGTATTTGGTCTTAAAAATGTACATACCTTAATAAAAAATACTTTATTGCTAAAACATGCTCACCATCATCTAAGCTTTTAGCGAGTCATAATCTTTTTGCTGTTGTTCAATGTTGATGGCTACTAACTGATCAGGGCCGTGGTTGCTGACGATTGAGGTGGCTGTGGCAATTTCTTAGACTAAGACAACAATGAAGTTTGCCATATCGTTGGACTCTTCCCTTCAAAAGCGATTTCTCTGTGGCATGCAATGCTGTCTGACAGCATTTTACCCACAACTGGAGCATTTTATCCAAAACTGGAGTCAATCCTCTCAAATTCTGCTTTTATCAACTAAGTTTGTGTACTATTTTAAATCCTTTGTTGTCATAACAGCAATCTTCATAGCATCTTTCACCAGGAGTAGATTCTAGCTCAAGAAACCACTTCTTTGTTCATCTTTAAGAAGCAACTTCTCATCTGTTGAAGTTTTATCATGAGATTGCAGCAATTCAGTCACATATTCAAGCTCCACTTCTAATTCTAGATCTCCTGGCTACTGTTAGGTGCCAAGAGGCCAACAATTTAGCCTATTTCAGCTTTCAACATGCTTTCCTTACTAAGCTCAATCATTTTGAGCTTTTGATTTAAACTGAGAGATCTGCAACTCTTCCCTTCACTTGTACAACTTAGAGGCCATTGCAGGGTTATTAACTGGTCAAATTTCAATACTGTTGTGTCTCAGGGAACAGAGAGGCCTGAGGAGCAGGACAGAGATAGGGGATTGGCTGGTCAGTGGAGCAATCAGAACACACACAACATTTGGTTTGCTGTCTTACGTGGGTATGGTTCGTGGCACTCCAGAACAATTACAACAGTAACATCAATGAACACTATCACAGATGACCATAACAAATATAATAACAATAAAACACTTTGCAATATTGTGAGAATTACCAAAATGTGATAGAGAAGCACAAGTGAACAAATGCTATGGGGAAAAAAGCGGCAATGACAGACGCTCCCTCGAGGCAGGGTTGCCACAAACGTTCAATTTGTAAAAAATGCAGTATCTTTAAAGTACAATAAAGCAAAGTACAATAAAACGAGGTATGCCTGTAAATTTGCATTGTTTTAAGTCACTGAGTTTGTGGTTATTTGTCAGGGCAGTTATAAGTATGAATACCAAGTCATACTGAAAACAGAGGAATTAAGAAAATGTGAACAAGCCGATGTGGAAATCTCCAGTCCTTTTTTTCAATGAGTCCCCAGAATTCCTACAGCCAGGTCTTCTTCACCCTCTAGGCTGGAGCCTGGAACAAACTTCTCCTGGAATTCTACCTAGATCTAAAGGTAATGACATTGGAGGTTCCCACTATGGCAGAAACTGTTATTCGTTCATTAAAACTGACTACCCCAGCACACAATTCAACAATATTTTCCATCTTTCCTTGAATTTAGAGAGAGCCATACAACTCAGCTCTGGCCAATGTAACATGGTGGGCAGTTGCAGTGGTATACCCGAGCTGGCACAACTGTGCGTATGTCTTCCCAACTCTGCATTCAGTGACATCATGTTGGTAGCCTGAAACTAGTCATAACAGGAATACTTACATCATGTAGCAAGAGCTACAGATTAGAGCTCCTTCCCCCCGGTGAGCCAGTTATTAAAAATATACCGTCCAAGCTTCACTCATAAAACTTCCTGCACAATCTTCCATGTTAATTAGTTGCAGAAATTCCTTTGATCCCATCTCAAGAATGACAAAAAATTCCTACACAGAAGGTTCCAGTTGATCAGGAACACCAAGACTAGACTTGATGTGAGTAATAAATAAACTTTTATTGTGTCAAGGTACTAATACTGGGGGACTGTGTTACAATAGCAATTCTTACACTAAACTGCCTAGCCTGATAGTCTCAAATAAAGCTTACAAAGACAATCTCTACTCATGGATTCAGAGCTTCCAATTAACTTTTAGTGTCCTACTTTTATATAGAACTCAACCAAAGATTAGTGGATGTCTGAAGACAGCTCTAACATAAAAACTAAGGACAAAAATGGGGAAAAGAAACTTAGAGGAAACAAACCAAGTAGGTAGAAGAAAAAGTTTAAGTATTTATCATTAATATCAGAGAGGTTAAAAAAAAAGATAATGCAATTATGAAACGAGAACAGCATATAAAAAAATAACACTCAGAAATTTTTTAAAATGAGCTTATGTAAATTAAAAATAAAGGAGAAATCTTAAGATTCAGGGGAAAGACTGGAAAATAAAGTTGAGAAAATCATTCAAAAAATAGACCTAAAGGGCAAAAAGATAGAAAATAGAAGAGAAAGGATAAAAAAGTAGAACAATCCAGATGCTGAATAAAAGGAGATTCAAAAAGAAAAAACTGAGAAAGTTTTTCAAGGAGAGAGGACAAGAATTTCAAGAATTAAAGGGATCATCAAGTATCCAGCGCAACTAATGTAAAGGGTCTGTGAAACTTCAGAAGCTGCAGACAAACAAAAGTCTACATACTTTCTGGACAATAAAAACGGATCATACACAGAGAATAAGTAATCAGAATTGCTTCAGGCTTTTTGATAACAATACTGGAAACTAAAAGGTAATAAATCAATGCCATCAAAATTCTGAGGAAAAGTTATTTCCAACCTTAGAATTCTACAGGCAGTCAAGGTGAAGTTCTAAGACTCTTTTCAGAGACACAAGGTCTGAAAAAATCTACCTCGCATGTCTTTTCTCAAGAAGTTATGGAGAATATGCTCCACCATGGTAAGGTAACAAACCAAGAAATCAAAGTGGATCCAAAATTGGAGGAACAAGCAAAAGGAATACATAAGATAACAAAGATCCTAGTATGACTGCCATAAAACAGGTCCAGATTGGCCCTAGTCAAAGGATTATAGGAGGGATTTCTTCAAGAACATGAAATTCAGAGATGTACATGACTGAGACAATTGGCAAAGATATGAATTAGTGATAAGCAAATAGAAAACCAGACCAAAGGAAAAGGTGATTGTATCTCCGAGGAAAATGCAATGTCAGGAAGGGAAAAACTAAGCACAGTTTACAACGTGGTTTGGCTGAGGACAGCGTTTACACAGGAAATTAATGTAAAAACCAAATACTGATCTAACCAAAATTATGAAGTAACTATGAGAAGACTGGAAGGACACAGATGTTGGGCGAGGGGGGTAGAAAAAGAGCTAAATAATATTTTTCAATAGCAGAAGTCAACAGATCATGCCTACAAGTGAAAAATCAGGCAGCAAAGCAAGCATGTTATTTAGAGACATGTACATAGACACTGAGTAATCAGCTAAAAGTACTTACTGGAAAGAGGGAAATGACAGCATGGTATTTTTCAAAATAAACTTTATAGAACTATTATATTATTTAACCTACGTTTACATATAATTTGGATAAGCAAACTAAAATAAAGAAGGCAGGGAGGAGAATATAGAATCTACAACCAGATTACATGGATTTATTCCTGAATATGGTCTTTATTAACTGTGTGACTTTGAGCAAGTCACTTAACTTCTCTGTGCCTGAGTTTTTCTTGTTTCTAACAAGAAAAAATAGCAGTACTACTTCATAGAGTCATTGTGAGGATTAAATTAATGTACATAAAGCTCTTAAAAATAATAGCTAGCCCATAATAAGCATGGATTAACATTGATTTATTTTAAAATATCTATCTCTGGGCCTTGTCATCATCTGTTAAATAAGCTCGAAAATACTAACGATAGTATAAAGGTCCTACAGGAGTTTTCTCTTAAGGAAAGTTATCTTCTTGCATTATATTATTGTTTATAAACAAATAGCAAGTTAAATATGCTAAACCTTAATTATGTTTCACTATTTTAACAGTGAAAAGGATTTCTCATATGAACATCAAGATTACCACTTGGAATCGTCTTTCTTAAAATGCTAAGCAATACTCGACTAAGAAAATCAATACTGGAAAGAATGTCTTGAAATTTTAATAAAACAACCAAAGTCTAAGTTAAGATTAAACAAATTAGGTCTCTGCTGACATAAAACAATTTCCCTTTCTTTAAAAATCAATTTAATTTAACAGCTTTCATAAAGCCTGGAGCTTGCTTCAGGCTGATCAGATTTCTCGCTTTAGGTTCATAGCAGAAGTCAAAAGAGGTTCATTTCAGTTGGTCATCACAACTCCCAGGTTACATCAGTCTAAAGACAACTAGAGTTACATAAAGGCAACAACTTTAATTATTTTAAATATTTTTAATGCATTAACAAAAATTAAAGTTTTAAAATTCAGCATCCCACTGATAAAACTTTATCTTTTCCTATGTTCCTTTCTTGGTCCTATGTATAGATCATAAAAGACAACTCTAAACCCCAAACTTCCCTTTAATCAAAGAGTCAATAAGTCATTTCCCTCATCCCTCCCTCCCACACATACTCAAAGAAGAACGTTCTTCTTAAAATGCATTCAATCATTCTACTGAAAATTAGAATATCGAGGATTAACAAGATGAAAGAGTAACAGGTTTTTTTGCCAAAGAGCTTAAAACAAGAAATAAAATGAATATAACTATTTAACATTTTAATTTAGTGTTCTGTATCTTGCCTTTTTTATATTTCAAAAAAGAAACAGGTGTCTTTTTAAAAAGAAGACAACCCCTGATATAAGAACAGAACAAATAACATAAGAAGTCAAGGGGAACACATGATTTTCAGCAGCAAGATTATCACCTTCAAAGAAAAGAGAAAGATATCTAGGAAAGGCTTTAAAGAATAGGTATAATTGAGAACTGCAGAAAAGAGGAAATGTTAAGTTGCATGATATTGGAGGTAGAAGGAAAAGTTTGGGCCAAAGCACGGAATCAAGAAAGCAAAGAACATATATGAGGAATAATAATTAGTTCATTTTTCGTAACAATGCAAAAGGAAGAGAAGACTTGTCTTCTTCCTAAACGGAAGAGAAGTTTGAAGACTAGGCCTCAGAGCACTCCAACATTTAGGAATCACAAAAAAGAGAAGGCATCAGCAAAGAAAATTCAGTCAGCATATTTTTTTACCAGACTGCTCCCAAGGAGGAAGTCTGGCTGGAGACTTGGTATATGTGAGAAGGCTTCACTTTAGCCCAAGTGTATAAAGAACAAGCAGTCAAGATGAGTCTATCCTTAAATCCCAAAAAACAAGGAGGGAAGAGGGCACCTGCAACAGAAATTAACACTTGCCCAGATACTTCATTAAATTTCTTTAGAGAAGAACTCTCTGGTATTTTCCGTCACAATGCATAAAAATGCATTAAACCTGCTTAAGCACAAGAAGGATAGCACTCAGTAAAAGAAAGCTATTATTATGACTCTAAAACTAACATCTACTATACTAAGATGTTTCCCACTTTCAGTGGCAAAAACTCTATTACTTACTGTAAATAACAAATAGCTGAGAAGGTGATAGACTGGGTTTGAAATATTTAATGAGAGAGCCTGAACCACGGTGGAAGCTGAAAGGTCTGAGAACTCAAAAACAAGGAAAATTGGGGAGAAAAGTTGGATGGAGTAAGGTACCTAGACAGTTCAATGAGAAAAGAATAGTCTTTTCCACAAATGGTGTTGGGAAAACTGGATAGCCACATGCAAAAAAAGTAACATTTGATCCTTACCACACACCATATATAAAACTAACTCAAAATGGATAATAAACCTAAGTGTAAGAAAACTACAAAACTCTTAAAGGAAATATAGGTACTAATCTGTATGACCTTGGATTGGACAAAGCTTTCTTAGATATAGCATCAAAAACACAAGCAAAGAAAAAAAAAAACAGATAAATTGGACAACATCAAAATTAAAAATCTTTGTGCTGCAAATGGTATCAGCAGGGAAGTGAAAACAACCAGAATTGGAAAAAATATTTATAAATCATACATCTGATAAGGGGCTTTTATCCAGAGTATACAAAGGATTCTTACAAACTTAATAATAAAAAGACATATAACCTAACTTAAAAATGGGCAAAGAATTTGAATAGACTTTTCTCCAAAGATATGTAAATAGCCAATCAGCACATGAAAGATGCTCAAAGTCACTGTCATTAGGAAAATATAAATCAAAATCACAATGAGATACCATTTGACATCCACCAGGATGGCTAGAATCAAAAAATAATAATAAAATAATGAGTTAATGAGGAATTAATTAACCTTCACACATTGCTGACAGAAATGTAAAATGGAACAGACAATCTGGAAAACAGTCTGGCAGCTCTTTCAACAATTAATAAACATAGTTACCATATGACCTAGCAATTCTACTCCTAGATATATACCCAAGAGATATGAAAACATACGTCCACACAAAAATTTGTATGTAAATGTTCACAGCAGCATTACTCACAGAAGCCAAACAGTAGAAGTAATCCAAACATACATCAACTGATTAAGGGATAAACAAATGTGGTATATCTATACAATGGAATATTATTTGATCATAAAAAGGAATGCAAGGAATGGTATCAAATGCATCAAAGGACACTATCCTTTGAAAAAGGATACCATTCCTTGGGTGAAAAAGCAACCCATAGTTTGGGAGAAAATATATATACCTGGGAAGGGACTGATATTCAGAAAACTGTAACTCCTACAATTCAAAAAAAAAAAAAAAAGCTAGGTTATGAAATGGGCAAAAGACTTAAATAGATATTTACCTGAAGTAGATATACAAATGATCAGTAAGCACATGAAAAGATGCTCAACATCACTAATTAGTCAGGAAATGTATTCAACCTTGAAAAGGAAGGAAATTTTGACATGCTACAGCATGGGTAAACCTTTGAAGGTTTTATGCTAAGTGAAATAAGCCAGTCATAAGAGGACAAACATAGTATGATCTCTCTTTCACAAGATTCCTAGAGTAGTCAAATTCATAGAGACATAAAGTAGAATGATGGCTGCCAGTGGTTGGGAGAAGGGGAGAATGGAGAATCAGCATTTACCAGTGTATAAAGTTTCATTTGGGGAAGATAAAAAATTATTAAAATGGATGGTAGCAAAGGTTATACATCACTGCAAATTTACTTAATGCCACAGAACTATATACTTAAACTGGTAAATTTAATGTTACATATGTTTTACCCCCATCAAATTATTTTATAACAATCCCACTAAGATATATCAATGACAGGAAATGGCAGAATTATATGTGGGGTGGGGCAAACCGGCAATCTTCCCCCACTTAATTAGACAGCGCACAGTAATCAAAACAATTCAATGGATCTGACACACTGATAAAGACCCCTTTTCTCCTGGGTAACAAAGAGAACAATGACTGACAGCTAGTGATTCTAGAATTACAAGGCTTCAAACAAGACAGGAAAGATGTAAATGCTTCTCCACACAATAAAACAGGTGGTCTAGCAGGATTCACATAAACTTTGCTCATCTATAATTAAGGCTGTGAGATGTCTGAGAAAAATAAATGCTTTTCTTCCTGTGTTGTATCACTTCACAGGTTACTTAGGAAATGGAACCAGCTTGATCACTGGTCTCATTTGTATAGAGGCTGCACAGAATTGGAGCACTCACTTTTACCATCATTCACTGGGTTAGCTCTCCTACCTCTCCACACCAGGTAGAGAAGAAAATAACTGAACAACGGACAGCATCACTGCCTCTACTGCAGAGGCCAGAGGCATTGTTCAACTGTGCAAACTACAGAAGGATTCAAGGAGAAATACCATTTCTTGTGGAAAGCACATTAGGGATTATGTCATTGGATTGAAAGATCTGAAGAGACTGTATGATCTGGGATACAGGCGTGATCTGTCCCTGTCTTTCTCTCTGACTTCATCTCTTGCCCTCTTACCTGTGATCACTCAGCTTGCCTTCTTGCTATTCCTCAACACAAATTTTGGTCCCATTTGAGGGATCCTGTAACTCTTTCTCCCTGAAACATTCTTTCCTCAGCTGTTCTCAAACACTCCCTCACCTCACTCAGTTCTCTTCGCAAATGTCAGGTCTTTAAAGACGCTTTCCTTGATGACCTTTAATATAGCCTCTCCCCCCACCCCATTCTTTATACTCTTACACCATTTCATTTTTCTTTACAGACTAATCACAGTTTTACATAATTTGTTTATTGTCTATTTCCTATCACTAGAATGTAAACTCACAGGGGAGGAAGGACATCTGTCTTACTCATTACAGTATCACCAGTGCTGAGAAAGGGGCATACAAACAACAAATAAATATCTTTTGAGGGAATATGGGCAGGAAAAGAGAGAAAGGAGAGTTTAATGGTCCAAAAGGCCACTCCTACCCTCAAAGAGCAAAGTCTAAGCATGCCTCTCCTTGGAGTCTTAAGAACTTGACACCTGGTAGCTAGAATGTTGACCTTTAACTCCTCCTACACTGCAATACTCTTCTGAATGTGAGAGGTTTACACAGCAAGAGGCTGGAAGGGGACTGGCTCCTCTAGGAGATCTGTAACTCAGAATCACCTTGGCGTAGCAGCAGCAGTGAAGAAATCCACAACCCAAAAAGTACAAAGACAATTCCGAGTGCTAAATAATGAATTCTTTGACTTTGTAATAAAAATCAGCAATGATTTCCCTTCGTGATCACAAAAGGGAAGGGCCCTGATACACTCAAGTTACTTATATAAGTTCAGTTTTGGGGGAAGACACACAGAGAAAAAATATCTGCCAATTATTAAAGTGCAGTTAACATACATTATCGTATTTTTAAACATTTAACAAAATAACAGTCAGATATTAACGTATTTGATTATCTTAAAGCCACAAACGTTTGATAAATTCACCAACAGGTTCAATGCACTCTTTGTGATATTATGTCTAAAAGGTATATATACTCTTTATCAGGGTATTCTGAAAGAAAAAAAAAATATAGAGGAAATATACTAAATATTAATAGTTATCTGTGGATGGTGAGATCAAGGATGGCCTTATTGATCTTTATACTTAAATATTTCCCATGTAATCACAATAAAGAAACACATTTAAAAATGAAAACAATAAATAATTTAACAATCACCTTTACTAAAGAAACAATACAGCTACCCTGTACAACACTTTACTGCTTTGAAAGGCAGAAGAATGACCTAAAACATTGCCCTATTTATAACTTTTCCCCAAAATACTTTATTTCTACTTTATTCAATTTTCAACAGGTTTATTAATCTTAATTTTTTAAAAGCAAGTCTTCAAGCATACTACATACAAAAATTATGATCATATTAGGGTTTGAACTTTTCAATGATCCTTTGATATAAAGGATATCCTGAACTAAGATCTTTTGTGGCACATGGTCAGAACCACATATTATCAAGAACCATTCCTGATACTAACAACCTTAGAAGCAATCTAAAATTATAGAGAAGTAAAAATATTTATTCAAAAGAAAATAACATGGGCTAATGAAGAGGGAATAGCGGACACCTGTTTGCCTAAACACTCCTCTTTTCCACCTTTCCAAGAGAATATCGATTTTCTTCACGTTTCCACCCTCATTCTCAGCTCCAAGGGTGGATCCTGATTAGCACAAGCTGTCACTGGTCTTGGACAGAATTAACTAGACTGAAGGGAAAGACATAGTCCAGGACTGCAGGAACAGACTACTTTCACTTGTTGTCTAGCCCCCTGCTGAAAGAGCAGAAGTCATCTGTTCTTTCATCTCCAAATTGTTAAACACTGCACATGGTAGGCATGAAATCAGTATTTGTCAACAAAATGACTGATGGAATAAAGGAATGAAAAAGATTTCTGCCCTCGAACAGATTATGATCTATCAGAGGAAGCAAATATATAAATAAATTATCTTAAATTATTCCTGAATGACAAAAATAAACACACAGCTGGCAAAACTCAATTTATAAAAGACTAGTAATGCAGAAACAGTTCCTGGCATCCCCACTTCCACATGTTCAGTGACCACTAGATTCTTCTTTTTATTACACCTCTCTCTGCCCCTGTGACATTGTCATTTAGCAGTGGCCAAAAATGACACGAGAGGTGGCACTGCTGCAAGAACTGTCTCCTCCCACATTCACCTTCACTGCTGCCTGCTCAGTAAAGGTAAAAGATATTTCTGCTCCCATTGTTGGACAAGAAAAAGATGTATTTCTGGATTTCCAAATTCAATACATCTTTCTGTACGTGATTAAATTCTGCCCTACAGGCGTGGTTAACACTGACATTATGGATTAGCCATGAAACCTACTATTTTGAATACTGCTTAATTATTTAGTGTAGATATGGAAAAACATATTTTAAAGTTCTGTTTCACAACTGGAACATATCATTTTCACATTGCAAATGGATGGCACAGGCAAAATGGCAAAGAGAAAGATTCCTTCAGTAAAGGTTAGTACTATATTTTAGCCAAATGATTAACAATGCAAAGTTAAGGGCATTTTTTTTACTCAGAAGGATCAAGAAGGATTTTATCCTGGATTAAAGAATAGTGTAGAATTCTTAGAGTATTAGGATTTAAATTATACTATACTCAAACTAGGCAAGAGTAGTAGAAAATATTCTTTATTGCCAGCAAAAGCAAAACTACTTAAGGAAATGAGGAATGAACTTAAGATTTCTCACTTCAGCTAACACCCACAGACTGCATTATCGTTTTAGGTAAAGTGACATTTTCACATTTAATTTCTAATGGCAGGAATGATTTCCATCTGCGATTTAGCTGCATAGAAGTGGTAGCCTTGGCACAATTTCAATATTTAATTGAAAGTTCATTTTTGGCTCTAAGCAAAATGCCTCAATACTACACAACAGTTGTACCTCTACATTAATCCTATCACTGAGAGCCTAATTTTGTGTTTTACCTAGTGGAGAATTTCGCCCTCTGATAGGCACAACTGCCTATTACCTTCCCGCAATCGTTGACAAATTACTTATCTTTACTACGTTAAAGCCTCCTGCACTTTTTCAACAATATTAACAAGTCTAAAAGAGTTTTACAAATATTACTCTTCTTCATAAGGAGAAAAACCACAAATTGGGGCAAATTCCCTTACGCAGAAAAATGCCAACTTTCAGGTACAGAATCACAATTCTAATCGGTCAACTACAAATGTTGCCATTTATTGCAGGAGTAAATAAATTGCAGCACTGGGGGAAAGCCACATAAAAAACGTTGGGTCCTCAATCATCTTTTTCTTTAATAAGGAGACACCGGAAAGTCACCATGGGCAGTCGATCACGTCTGGCAACCTACAGGAGAGACCGTACTGAGCATGCAGTCCTCCCAACGCAGGAAGCCCAAGTTCCTGCGCGAGGACAGGATTACGGCGGAAAACAGCAGCCCATCTGTCCACGGGAGGAGAGAAAGAAGTCCACCAGGAAAGGCTGGGAGTCGGGGAGGTGGGGCTGCGAAACCAACGGGCTTCGCGCTGCCTCCCTCGGCGTCTAACAGGAGCCGCGGGCAGCAGGAAGGCGAGGGCGCCGGGTGGGCTAGTGGGCGCAGGTGGGCTGCGGCTGCCCGACCGGCTTCGACCCGGCACCGCGAAGTCTCCAGGGCCTCGCCCGCGCAGCCGGGAAACAACCCAGCCCACAGACGGGCGAAGGAGCCGCCCGGGGAGAGCCACGTCGGAGGATGGGAGTGCCGCGGGAGGTGGGCACCGCACTCACACCCAGCCAGAGGCTGACAGCCCGGAGCGCGAGGCGGCCGGGGCGCGAGAAGGGCCGCGGCGCGCCTGAGGGGGTCGCCCTGAGGGCGCCGCCGGCCGCCGACTCCCCCCTCACCCGGATCGGCGGCGGCGGGGTACTCACGTAGGGCTGGTAGAACTTGGAGAGCCGCGGTTTCCCGTGGTTGTTAAAGATGAGGATCGCCTTGATCATGGCTGAGCCGGGCCGACCGGGTGGGAGCTGGGGGCCAGGGCGGGGGCGAGCGCGAGCCTCGCCTCAGGATCTCGCCGGCGATCCTCCCCCACCCGCCCCCTCCTGCACACGCGCGCGCGCGAGCCCCTGTGCTGCGGGGCGGGGCGGGGGTGGGGCGGGGCCTGGGCGGGGTCGGCGCGGAGGGAAGCGGAAACTGCTCCAGGCCGGACCGCGAAGTAAAGGGGCGCCTGCGCACTCGTAAGCTCGCGGGGACGGTGCCCACCCACTTTTTCCGGGGACTTGCTGGGGGAGACAGCAGTAGCGCTATCCACGACAGAGGGATTGCAACAGGTTGGACGCGGAGGACCAACCTGCAATTCCGACTTTCAGTGGTGGGTTGGCTTCCCCCCACCAACTCCGGCGCCTCCCTAGCGACGCTCCCCGGCGCAAAGCCCGCCCACTGCACACGCGGAGCCACCACTTCCGCCCTCACTTCCCTCGGAGCAAGATGGCTGAGGACCCGGAGTCTTCTCTGCAGCTCCCTCCCTCAACTGCTGCTGAAGGCGAAGGTCCTACGGAGGGCTCCCCAGAAACGGTCACTCCGGAGCCCCCTTCTTCCGCTGCAGTCTCCCCGGGTACAGAGGAACCTGTCGGTGACACCAAGAAAAAAAGTAATTTTTGGAGCAGTTTCATCCTGGGCAGGGCGGGAGGTTTAGATTGTGTTCGACTAGGGATGGCGGCTAATAAAGAAGCAAATTTTGAGGAGGGTCGGTTCCAGACCCGGTTTTTGACAAGTCAGGAGAGAGGAAGTGCACTTTTCGTCTTTTAGGACGTTTGAGTTGACTGCGTCTCAAGGTGCTCGCTGCTTGGGTGCCGCAGCGTTTATTACGCTGTACTCGCATCTTTGAGTTGGCCGGAGTGCGAGCTCTTTGAAGGTGGGAGCTCAGTGGTATCTCTGTACTTCCAGGTACTTAACGCGGGACCTAATTATTTGAGTAGTGATTTTAGGTTATACAGAAGATCGGTAGCAAATCTGAATTAGAATCCACACCTTCCCACTAGGTTGCTGTCTTCTGTACCAGTTGCGTGTGAATTCACACCTTGGACCAAAAAAACGGGTTCTACCCAGAATGAAGAATGCTAAGGGGAAACCAAAGGCATAGGCATCGCCTTTTATTTTTTTTTTTAAACGCTGTTTTGGAATCTTTGTAAGTAAATCATTTATCTGCTTGAACTAGCTGTCTTCAGCCCTTTATTGCTGAAGAATTAGTTCACTTTTGTGAAGTACAGAAGTTACTAAGTGGCGCACTCTATGTAGAGTTACCTATGAGAAAAGCAGGAAATGAACGTCTGTCTGTTGGAAGAGATTGACCGTGGGCCTCAGACAGGTTTTCTCAGTCCAGAGTCTTAAAGCGTAGGTATGGCATGTTCTCAGAGATCTCGGGGCCTTTCACCCAACTTCACTTTCTGCTACTAGGGAGGATAATTGTCTTTCCCAGCACTGTCCTCCTTTTAAGTCAGACTGCATCTACATTTGGGGGATGTCTGTTCAGTCACTTCCACGTGATACACCAGTAGAGAAACAAAAACCTACGATTATTTCTGTAAATAAGTACTAGTATCCTTCTTCAGATGAATCCCATGAGTTTTACAGATTTTTGTTCCCTCTTTTCCTTCAGGTTTACTGTAAGCAGGAACAGACTTTCAAAGGGTTTGTTTTAATATCTAGCAGTCTCAGTCAACAGCTTAGGACATACTTGACCCTGAAGATTGCTGTGTAAAACAGTGACTAAAAAGTAATGGCCCTTAACCCAGATACGGCCTGAGGTGTTACTATGGCATGTTTTCTTTGGTCTGCACTATTTATGTTTTTAAACCATCACTTAAAAATCAAAATTTCATTTTCTGACTTCTGTGAGCGTTTGAGTTAGCCTTTCTGGTATAAAGCTTACTTTCTGGCTTTTGAATTTCCACCCTGAATTTGTCATACTTTTTTGAGAACCTCTTCTGATGAAAAAAGCTCACATATTTCATATGCTCCATCTTTGATTTAATCTACAGGTTACTGAAGCAGACCGAGGTTGTTGTTCCTGAAAGCACTTTTGGATTATCTGGGAGAGCTTTTGAATATACCAATGCCAAGGCCCTACTTTCAGAAGATTCTGATTTAATTGATGTAGATACCTGTATTCTTGTAAATGTTCCCCCAGTTAAGTCTAATGTGTAGCTAGGGTGAGAACTACCAGCAAAGCACCTTTAGAATTGTTTTTGAAAGTACAGCTATAATTATAAATAATTAAAATAAATATTTTTACTTCTTCAGCATCTTGACCCCCTGCCCCTTCTTCAGAATTACAACTCAATATTTTCTTCTCCACTTTCTTGGAATGCCCAGTTGCAGTTGACTGATAGCCCCAGGGGTTTGAGGGAGCAGGAAAGGGGAGGTATGGAAGGTGAGTTAACCAGAATCCCCTTAGGTATCTCCCAATTCATCTCTTTTCCTTAGGTTACTTAGGGTGGAATTACTAAATGGAAGAAGGAAGATAAACTGTGCATTATGTTTTAGATGCCTTCAATCCATGGGTAAACTTGAGTATGATCTCAGTAACCTCATTGGGTCCCAATTTTTAAAACAAAAGAATGGGACAAAAGGATGTAATAGAATAGAGTTGACTTGAGGGGGCAGCAGAGCATTATTTTGCTTTCAGTGTTGCTTTTGATGGCGGAAACTTTTTTTTTTTTTTAATAAGCAAAGTAACTTCAGGAGATAGATTCATAGTCTTTGCGTTTGCATCTTTTCATTTTGAATTGTTAAAACCTTTGATTTTTCTGAAACTTTTCTCGACCCTAATTGTATTTTCTTTTTAATAATTTTTATTGTTTTCCTTTATTAAAAAGTTATAGAAAACTTGGTGGTTACGAAAAGTACAAACAAAATCAAATAATAATCACTCATAATGTCACTACTGAGAAATAGCATTTTGGTATATATTCTACATTTATGTGAATATGTGTTTGTGATGATTCTAATGAAATTAAGTTATATTTAGTGCCTTTAATAACTTTTCCATACTGGTAAATATGCTTTTATTATATGTTTCTTTAATGGCAGCTTAATAATCTTAAGGTTTAATAAGTTATGAGCTGATCCTGTTCTAAACACTACGTGTATTTATTTAATCTTCATAACAATTTTATGAGGTAGGTGCTATTATCCATAATATACAAATGGAAAAACTGTTGCAAAGAGAGATTAAAGAGCTTATCTAGATATACATGTATATACCTAGCAAATGGCAGGGCCAGGATTTTGAACCCGGGGAGTTTAGAGTGTGTACTCTTTACTACAGTATATAAATCCTATCGTAGAGTGTAATATCCTTTAACCAGTTCCCTCTAAATATTTTCATTGGATATTTAGGTTTATCAGGTTTTTTTCCTTAAAAGTAAATGTTTTGATGAAGATGAAATCCTTTGAATCTTTTTGTATCTCATGTTTATCAACTCAGGCATACCTCCAATATCAGAAATACATAAACTGTATATTGATTAATGGTTTAAGTTTTCTATAAAGTTTTTTATATCACAGTCTTTTTAGATGTTTCAGTGTAATTGTCTGTACAGTTGACCCATAAGCAACATAGTTTTTAACTAAGCAGGTCCACTTACACGTGGATTTTTTCGATAAACACATACTAGAATACCACGTAATCCACTGTTGATTGGATTCATGGCTGCAGAACTGCAGGCTGACTGAAGTTATAGGTGGATTTTTGACTGCATGAGGGTTGATAACCTTAACTTCTGTTTTGATCAGGATCATGTTTTTTTTTTTCCTTTTACAGTTGACATCCTGCTAAAGGCTGTGGGAGACACTCCTATAATGAAAACAAAGAAGTGGGCTGTAGAGCGAACTCGAACCATCCAAGGACTCATTGACTTCATCAAAAAGTTCCTTAAACTTGTGGCTTCAGAACAGCTGGTATGAAAGCAGTAGTGATCATTGCCCTACAAAAATTCACATGCATTCATTTCTCAGTGTCTGAGGGAATTGATTTCCAGGACTATACTCTGCAGATGCTCAGGTTCCTTATACAAAATGCAGTATTTATGTATAATCTGTTCACATCCTCCCGTGTACCTTAAATCATCTCTAGATCACTTATGATACCTAATACGGTGTAAGTGCTACATCAGTAGTTGCGGGTGCATGGCAAATTAAAGTTTTGCTTTTTGGAACTCTCTGGAAAATTTTTCCCCAAGTATTTTCCATTGCATTTGGATGAACCTGAGGGAGGATGCATAACCCATGGATACAGAGGGCAAACTGTAGTCCCTAGGCAACAATGAATAACTGTTGTATATAGAAATACACATGGAGCCACACATGTTAACTTCAGTAATGTCCTGTTATTTCTTTTGTTAGTGGAGTCTCTGTGCTTTATTGAAGAATTCTCTGGGGAACCCTGGAATGAAATGAATATTAGATTTGCTTTTACAATGTGAACTGATTTTTTCTTTTAATCTACTGTATTGGTCATTTTCCTAAAAAAGTCAATGCCCATGTAGAAAGATCTAGCATAGAACATTGGTACAGAAAGTTTTGGGGTTTTCTTTCTTTGTTTTGTTATCTGAAATGCTTCCTTCCCATCGTTCCTGAGGTAAGCAATAAACCTTTGCCATGTGTTGTGGAAGAACTAAGATATACAGTTGACCCTTGAACAACATGAGTTTGAATTGTGCCAGTCCACTTACACTTGATCTTCTTCAATAAATACATACTGCAGTACTATATAGTCTGCACTTGGTTGAACCTGCCCTGTATACACAGATTTTTGACTGTGCAGATGGTGGACCCCATGCCCCTCATTGTTCAGGGGTCAGCTGTGCTTATTTCATATCAAGGTACACGTTAAGCATTTCATGTTGGGGTGTAAGGATTAATATTTTAAATGCCACTGGCTTTTAACTTGGTATTTGATTACAGACATTAAAATTTATACGTATATTTGACATTTTGTCACATGTTAATAAACACCTTTATCTTCAAATCACGATCTTGGTCAGTATTAACATATGTGTGGATAGGTAATTGAAGAATCACTAAGTATTCCTTAAATACAGTTATGTTTAAGCATGGGAGGGGTGTGGTTGCTTCTGAACACAGGAGTGAGAACTGGTAAAATGAACTGATTATTTATTAAAGCATGAAGTGTTAGAATTTATTTCTTTTTGTCAATGAAGAGAAAGACAGTACTCTGATCTGAGAGTTTGGCAGTAAGTGGCTCTCACAAAAGGGTCATAGGTGCAAAAGTAAGTGCAAGATAGGTTAATCACTAGACCTTATTTGAGGCAAGGATAGCAGGGAGCCAGAGATTCCTCCAAAAGAAGCTGTAAGGGGAAAGTGCTGGGGATATTGAAGTTTTACAGGTGAACATCTCCCTTTGTGATCCCTCATAGTGGATCATCAGTGGATCAACAGAGAAAATCATCTGTTTTATGAGTGCTGTATAGGATTTAATTAAATATCAGAGTTGGGCAAGAAGATTATTATGACATCCACTTGAATATGGTAGCTAAAACCTCAGGAGCAGAGTCCAAGTCTAAATGGAAAAGTAAGGGGAATGAGGACATACACTTAAGAGAAACGAGCAGACATTGTATCTCTACTAAGGGTAGAGCATGAAGAGTTGGAGAGGTAGGAAACCAGAGGACCACCAAATAATTAAAACATTACTTTTAGAACTTTGTTGATAGAAGAAAAGATCAAACAACATTATATTCTGTGTTAGAGTTTTGGCATTTTGCATGGCCTATATTCAGTGATCTGAAAGGACTTGATTGATGTCAATATCTATTAGGTTGAACCATGTAAATTGCCATCAGTTAATCATTTTAACCTATAAAAATAGCAATTTCATATGGTCCAATCTTAAACCTTTATAGTGAATCTGAGTATCCCTTCCCATTTAAGCAATAGGAAACATAAACAAAGTAGAGTCTTTTAGTCACTTTTCTAGATTAAACTAGAACTCACCTTCTGACTTAATAGAGCTTTGCCCCACATTATTTGCACATATGATTGTCAAAAGAAAAAATCAACACTAGGGGTTCTAGGAATATAGCAGTGGTGTCAGAGGCATGGTTAAAATTCTAATTCCCACAAAAACATAGTCAACTAGGTAGCAAAACCAAAAACCCATGATCAGTGGATGACGAAGTATCCTCATGAACCCTCTGAGATGCAAGTTGGTTGGGGATGATCCACCACCAACCACAGAATCTGTGTGGTATCAGCAAATATGCTGAAAAAACCAAGCAGTAGGATTGGCTTCTGACAGCACTGAGAAAGGGAGAACCTGAAAATAGCTAACAGCTATTTACTGGAAAGTGCAGTGGGCCAATTTAAGAATAGTAGCTGAAATTGAAAGGATTTGTTTCTCCCCTGTAGAAGTGATTACAGTATATCTGCACTAAGATAGCCCCTGAGAGATCTCAAAACAGACTCAGTTAGACTCCCTTCCAAGACAAGATCCTACACTGAGGAGGAACTTCTGGAAGTGAAACACATTTAAGCAGGGCAGGAATATGAGAGAGGAAGGAAAGAGAAGGACCAGATCAAAGTGGAGGGGAACCTGGAAAGCTCAGAAAGCAGGCCTCCATACTGTTCAACACTATACAAAAAACTAGAGAGGGAGCTCTGTGGACTTAGAACAATGACACTAACCCCCATTTTTCTAAAAGTTGAATAAACGAATTTCATGTAAAAATAAGCAACAGAGAAATGTCAAGATCAAATCCTGCACAATGTTTATAAGGAAAAATAAACCAATAACATCCCTAAAGACAATGAAAGCCTGCCAGAAAAATGAGCCTACTAGACAGGTCAATAACTAACTTATGATGTCAAACAGGTGTTAAAAGACACAAGAAAAATGATACAAGACTTGAAGGGATCATGTCAGCTGACTTGTAGCAACTTGGATGGACCTGGAGAGCATTATGCTAAGTGAAATAAGTCAGAGAAAAACAAACACTATGACATCACTTATGTGTGGAATCTAAAAATACAAAAAAGTAGTGAATATAACAAAAAAGAAGCAGATTCACAGCCATAGAGAGCAAACTAGTGGTTACCATTGTGGGTTGGGGTGAGAGGTACAGACTACTGAATGTAAGACAGGCT
Source organism: Camelus ferus (assembly GCF_009834535.1). NCBI lineage: Eukaryota > Metazoa > Chordata > Mammalia > Artiodactyla > Camelidae > Camelus > Camelus ferus. The sequence goes on along the minus strand of NC_045698.1, from coordinate 79,573,474 downwards.
CAAGGATGTATTGTACAACACGGGGAATATCGCCAATATTTTGTAATAACTAAATGGAAAGTAACCTATAAAAATTGTATAAATTTGGTTCAATCCGTGGATGCACAACCATGAATATTGAGGACCTACTGTAAAGTTATTGGCGGATTTTCAGCTGTGAGGAGGATGGGCACTTCAGCCCCTGCATTATTCAAGAATCAGCTGTACATATTGTCCAGAATTTTATTAAAATATACAAATTCCCAAAACTGTGATATTTAAAAGATAAGTATTTGGTGTTATTTTATCAGTGTTTACTTTAGCAATTGTTTACTTTCAGATCTTGCAGTCTGACAGCAGAGCAAACTTCAAAACCTTTAAGAAAAAATTTTTTTTAATTTTCAAAAAAATTAAAAAAAAATTTTTAAATAAAAAACTTTAACCTTCCCAGCTTTTGGTTGTGAAGGCCCTAGTGGAGGAAAAAAACAATTTGAGAGAAAAATGACAAATATTGCATATAGAAAAAAGGAGAGTGAACTTACAGATAATGGAATCCCTGAAGAAGAAAACCAAAGCAAAGGAACAAAAATACTTAGCACTATAATTCAAGGGAAATTTCTTTAAAAAGATTTGAAACCACGTATTGAAAAAATACACCAAGATCCTAAGAATACTAATCCATCATAACACCAGGACATTCTGGTAAAATTACTGGGTAAGCAATAAAAAGAAAAAACCCTTTTCACATCTGGGGAAGGGGACATGGCCTAGGAAATTAGGTTACCACCAAACTGTGGCAGCAAAGATACAAAATAAGAGTGAGATAAGGATTTTTATACATAACAAAACTGACTTTTTATTCAAGGTAAAAACTGTTAACAATGTGTAAGAACTCAGAGAATGCTGTTCCCACGAACCGTTCTTGAGGAATCTACTAGAGAAAGAGCTTTATAACAACCAAGATAACTAAAGAGACATTGATATAAAGAATCATTACTCTTTAAAACAAAAATTTTATCCTCTCAAATTCTAGCATTTAGCAAAAGATTGCATCTTGAAATTTTTACCTCCATGAAACTTCCATTTAGACTAGCTTAATTGCTTTTTTTTTGTTAAAGTCACTGTCAGTTGACTCCTGTTATTTTGAATTCCTGTAGTTTTCTACCACATCTGCTCTACTGTTCCTTCAACCCTTGTAACATCTTACTTTTGTTCCTTTTGCTTACAAAGCCCTAATTACTATTCTTTTCACCTCTTTAAGTCCTAATTTATTCCTGTCTTTCCTTACAGAAAGCCTTCCCTGACCAAAAAAGACTAGGCTAAAATAATGCTACAACTCTATACTACACACCTTATCAGATGCATTTTTTCCATCTATATTCTAAACTATTTGTGTATGTCTATCTCTCCAATAGATTGAAAACTCATTGAGGGGAAACGTCATCTTAATCTTCATTGTTCCACACATTGTACAGTTCCTAGAACATAATAGACACTCAGGGAATGTTTGCTGAAATAAACTAAATTGTTGTCCAGAGCTTTTCTCCTAATTTAAAATGTACCAAAGAGTAAAATCTGTGTTCACTCATAGTTAAACTGCCAGGAACCAAACACAAATTATTACATATGTATCACAGGAAATTTCACATTAAAATGCACACTGATTTCTGTTAAATTTCTGAAATTATGTTAGAACCTTACTCAGCCTTTACAATGAACTGATATTTAAGCATGAACTATTTTTAAATAATAAGTATAACACCTGTTGAGTACATGCTAAGCACTGATATTAGATGTGTACTATCTCATTCTATATTTCCCAGGAGCTCCAAGAAGTATAGGTACTGTTATTTTCCATAGTTACAAACAGTTTGGGAAAAGTTTTTTGTATTCAGAGCCAGAATTAAAACCTAGATCTGTCTCAGTAGAGCCCCTGGTCTTAATTACCACACTGTATTACCTGAAGGAAAAATGTAAGTGATACTTACTCTTGTTACAGCTGGTGACCCAAGTAGTGTCTTTCAACCAACTATTTAAATGTGTATTTTATATATATATATATTTTAAGGACCGTGTTAAGCCCAGGAAATTTTAGTCTCAGAATTTGATTATAGATGAAGGAAAATGTTACCTACAAATAATGTTTTGTTTTCTAAAAAGAAAACTATCAAAAGGCACTTTGACATTGATCTTTTGTTTCAGTGTTTTCAGTACTGGAAATGTTTTAGTAAAAATGGACTAAACTGAAACATTGAACAATGAATCCTTTAAAGGACAAGGTTGTAAGGACATTAGGTTTCAATTGTGTTACATGTTTTTCTACTTCATTTGGCTGCATGTGACATTACAGTAGTTGCATTCATCCTGAAGCTCACTACCTTAAAGAGTTTTCAGAAGTGGTAATGGTAAAAAAAAAAAAATCAAGCCATTTGTGACATTTACTCAAGAAAAATGCACAAACAGTCTCTATTAAATTTCTTGATTTTGGATTGTGTGTAAAATTTTGTTAGGAGAAATTCTGTCTTTATGAGTAAGTGAGCAAATCGTTATTTTTAATAATGTAATTTCTTGGATAAACCTTCAAAAGCTGTTTGTAAAAACAATAAAAGTTTCTTAGTTGTAAAAAGTTGGGAACAAAAGTTCTGTTATTCCTCCAGAGGAAAGGCATGCTCTTCATAAAGATCTCACTAGTTGACTAATTTACGAGAATTAGAAAGAAAGCTAGGGAAGCTTTTTTCAATTCTGAAGACGAGGAATTTGAAATAGCTGGCTGATTGGGACCCAGAAAAAAGGCAGATTAATCTGGATACCATTAAAAATGAATCACCGTAAGTTTTCTTCTTTCTTGCAGTTTATTTATGTGAATCAGTCCTTTGCCCCCTCCCCAGACCAGGAAGTTGGAACCCTTTATGAGGTAAAACATTACTGCTTTATTTTTGTAATGGAATATGCACACCTTTGTATAGTATGATCATTAAAATTAACTCATACCATTTTAAGAGATGATAAGCCAACCTTACTTGTCTATCAAGAAACAAAGAGATTGCTTTCTTGTTCTTAGTTACATCTTTAACACCTTGAACATAGTTGGAATTCATCAAATTATACAGTGATTGAAGAATTAAAGATTGAGTAACACAAGCAGAAGATGACTATGAAATATGCCCAGGAAGTAAAGTCTCCTCTTTTTACCTACATTTAGTTTCTTCTACATTGTATAATCAGTAATCCAGATCTCCTTCCATGAAATTGAAAAGAGGACTGTGAAAGAATGGCTTTATGTGTAAGAATGACTAGCAGCACTACAGAAAATAGTACATACATTATAGTCAGATGTAAAGAAGGGATAAGATTAAGATATGTATGTCTGTCCATGCCTACAGTGCTTAAAGGACAAGTTATATGAAACATTTCTGATTACTGATATGTGTCCGATAGCAGCTAGCATCTGTTGAAAGAAATAGCCCTATAGATAATTTACATGTACATGTATGAGGATATTTATGATGTAACTTTTTTTCGTAGTTTCATCTAAGAATGACAAAAATTGAGTTTAATTTATTGGCTTTTTTCTTTTTCCAGTGTTTTGGCAGTGATGGTAAACTGGTCCTGCATTACTGCAAATCTCAGGCATGGGGATGAACTACAGAGGGAAGATCTTGCTAACTTAAAATGAATCTTCACAAAGGAAACAGCCCTGAAAGGCTTTGATCTTGTAGCAGGAGACTTGTGGATATGTTCTATTCAGCATGTATCTACTATGACCCATGTTTATACATTTAAAAAATCCACAGAGTAGATGGACTCACAAAAAGTGATTTGTATTAATATACAAATCATTGTAAAAGATTGATATTAGAGTATACCATTACTATAGCTATTGCTCTAGGGCTGCCTCCAGCGTATTGACAAGGAGACTAAAATTATGTAAACCTGCTTTTGTACCCCTTCTCAAAATGACTGAAATTGTTTACTTGTAGAATTAGCATGGTGCTGTTTTTTCCCCCCACTATAAAAGTCAATTTACTAAAGGATTCTTATTGGGCGTATTCAGGGAAGTTCAGTTTAAAGTATGGGATATGCCTTTTCTCAGTTACATTTATATCCGATGTTATCTTGTGAAACAAATATCCAGCATAGTCCAGTAGAGGGCAACCCAGCTGGCAGAAAGAGGCAGTTTGGTTTTACGTCTTTGCCAGAAAGTAATAGCTATTCCTGCTAATTTCTAGCAAATACCTAGTCAGAAGAGCTCACGTGTTGACACACTGGAAGACTGCATTGGAGAAAATGCATGGTTTAGGTTTCATATTTTTGTTGGGAAATAAGGAATTTTACAAATTCTGGACAAACGAGTCATCTAGCTCTTTCAGTCCTATCATTTAATGATTCTTGAGTCCCAGTGGTTTTAACTGCGGTGGTATTCTCTCTCTTATTTTTACAGTGTCAGAAGCAATCGATAAATAAACCTGGCAGCATCTTTGAGCTTTTAATAATGTATTTTCCAACTTGAAAATGCTCAAAAATAACTGGAAAATAGCTAGATTTTATGTGTATTTCATGCCATGACTAAAAGTACCATTTTTACTGATGCTATTAAACTGATACTTGCTTGAAGTGAGGTTTAACTTTTTTCTTCATTCTGTATATTTGTAATGCAGCATTTAAAAAAAAAAGCATTCCAGTAAATTGAATGGAATGTTCAAATAGAATCTAAGGTGTGTACAAGAATTCTGTGTGTATTTTCAGTGCTAATGAGAATGGTATGACTTTTTCAAAGGACTTTGAACTATATACTTACATCCTTTAAGTCCAAGAATGTACTTTGTTGTTAATGATCTGCCATGCATTTGCATTAGGGGATGCTAAGGAACAGTTCCATTTAAGGTGATGAAATCACTGTTTCTCATTTCTGCCCAAGAACAAATTCTATCTTATAAGATGACGTAAGAAATTAGTACATATATTGAAAGCTGGAAAGTATTATTTTCAAGTCAAATAAGTTGGATGTGGGACAGATCTGTTCTCTAGTTTTGTGCTCTTAGAATTTACTGAAGGATACAAATACATTTATCTATATGTATATATATTTAACAAATAACAAATGTGTTTAACCTATGCATATTTTATGTTTGCTGCTAAGGTTTCAACTGGTAGAATATTTACTTATCTCAACAATCAAAACTACTTGAGTTTGAATTTGTGTGATCAACTTAATTGGTTTTTTTATCTAAATGATTTATTAATGTATTAAATTTGAGGTTAGTTAAATATGTATATTTTGTTTTCTTCCCTCATAACCTTTAAGAATACCTAGGGCTTTACACTTTTTCAAACCATATTTACATTATTATCTTTTGACCCTTACCCAAAGAATTAATCATTTTGTGCTAACTTTGCAACATTTACTCATAAGCCTGGATCCCGTAAGTTACTGGGTGACTAGAACCTAAAATGCAATTCACGAAATATTTTTGCAGATGTCTGGTTTAAAATGTCTTAATTGTAATTGAGCTTGGGGGGAAACTGAAACCCCTAAGTTATATTTTAAGTTTTCAATGTTTATGAGAAAATCGAGGTCTACTTGTCATGCTTTATCTCAGCATGGAAAGATGACCTGTGGTACATAGGGTGTATATAAGAATATTGTGCTTCCATCTTTGAAGCTACCTATGCCAAGGGCTTCACAGTGAGTTCTCCATGTTTAGGGGATAAGGTAAGCTAACATTGTTTATCTATAATCAAAGTAATACTGAATACTCCCTGATATCTATGATTTTCTAGAAGTTCTAACCCTGAAGAGAGCTTAAATATCATCTACACTGATAAGAGTAGAAAATTCAAGAGAGGTGCATTTTTAGATTCTATAGCATTAGTCAGCGAGTTTAGTTGTGTGTAACCCAAAGCAGGAAATCGCAGTATTCAGGGGTATGAAAATGAAAATCACCTTTTATATAGCTTCTGCTTAATTTTCCAAGGATTATATTTAGTAAGCTTCTGGAACTAAGAGAATTCAGCTACAGACCACATAATAGAAGGAAAGTATTCAGAAAACAGTTCAGCAGTTTTAGTCTTACACATACTACTTTCCTGCAAAATTGTTCAGCCCACACTGGATTATTCACTCTTCCCTGGACATGCCTTGTGTTTTTTTGTTTCCTATGTCTATTCATGCAGTTCACTTCTGGAAATGTACTTAAACCTCCACCCCTTCAAGTGCTACCTCTCTGCCTAATGCAGATTTTAACTTCCTTAAGGCTTATCTGAATTGCTCAAGGAGGAGGTACTCTCTTCCTCATAAGAACATAGCAGTTACCACTGTTACAGCAGTTACTGCACTTGCTACCTTATAAGCATGACCAACACCCTTTCATCATTGTAATGTCCCTGACAATAGGACGTTTGGGTATTTTTTTTTTATTTGGTGCCCACGTGCATAGTACTTTTTACATTTCCTTACACACATACATAATCAGTAATTCATTATATACTGTGTTTATGAAATTACCTGTGGCTTGCAGAATGATTTAACTTAAAGCAGCAATGAAGTAAATTTACATGTTTTAAAATTTTTGTATGGCAGAAGATGAAAATATTTGTAACATGACAGGGTTTTGATGTCCATTAATTGAATAGCTCATTTCAATTGATAAAGACCACTGGGAAAATATATTAAAATGTAATTCACAAAAAATAAAAATATAGATGGCTAGTATGTAAGTGCTGAACCTCATTAGTTATAAAAACTACAAGTAAAAGCTGAAATGCTGATTATCACCTCTCATAGTATCAATAGTTAAGAATAATTACCAATATTGGCAACATTGTGGAGAGGTAAGTCCTGTCATATTCTTGGTGAATTAAATGTGAATTGATACTACATTTTTAGGGGACATTTTGGCAATATCAAAAGGCTTGAAACTATAAATTTCCATTTGTTTATTCACCTATCAAGTGCCTAATGTTCCTAAGCATTGGGATAAGACATAAGGTCCCTGTTCTCCTGGAACTTTCATTCTAATTGGGAGGTAGACTGTCAGGTATGAACTTAAATAATTCTTGAAATTTTACGTTGAATTTTTTGAAATAATGGAAAGAAAAAAGACACTTGATAGCAAATATTAAATTTACCTGTGTTTTACATGATAATGATGGAGGAAAGATAAAACATGTATGTATATGAGTGATTAGAATCTTGTGTTAGAAGAATCCTTAGAAATCAACTCCCGTAGTTCATTCTATGTCCTCATAGCAGATACACCTGAAACTTAGGCTGATAACTTCTAGTGATGGCCACAAGGAAAACTCTATCCATTTTGAGGTGATTTAGATGTCATTTTTACTTTCTGACAACGTTGTCAGAATACTTGTAGTGTCATCAGTTTAACCAAGGATGTTGAAGACTTCAGGCAACACAGGTAAATTTAAATATATACATTATATACATACACATATGTATGTACATACATACACTGGAGCAAAGTCTAGGAAAAAAAAGTCTTCCAGAAGTCTAGATCTTTAGTAACTCTGAGTCATTAAAGTTATTAAAGATAACTGCCATTTCTTCTGTCCCTCACATTTCTCTTATTTTCGTTCATACTTAATTTGTGTTATTCTCAAAGCTTGCTACATGCTATGCACAACACAACAATGTATTTCCGTATATGTGTGAGCCTACCAGTAGACTCCTTCAAGCACATGCTTATTATTGAAGGATTTAAAGTCTAATTAGAATCTTAAATTACTGCATCAGGAGTAAAAAAAAAAAAAAAAATCAGCATTTCTTTGAACCATTACTTGAAACATCAGGTCTTTGCACTGAGTATAGTGTTCTTAATGAAATGTTTGATTTTTAAAAATCCAAGAAGGGATACCAGGACTTCCACTGTTTCACTAGTCTTGCTGTAGACCCGAGTCTCCTTTGTCAAACTGTACTTTCAGTACAGCACATTTAAATTTTTTTAATAGAAGACTGAATTATTTTCACCGAGCCTTGAAGCATATGGTTTCAGTCGACAAAATAGTAGCTCTTCAGCCTTGGGAGTGGAATCCATCCTCAACTTTCTCCAACTCTTCACAATCCCTCGGCTCCATTTGGAAGGAAGGGTCCCTTTCCTTCCCATTCCTTCCTCAGCGTCCTCCATCCTTCTGCAGACCCCTTCTGTCGACGTCTTAGCGTCGCGAGCCACCGCGCAGGAGAGGATCCCCGGGGAGCGGCGGAGGGGCGGGGGCGCGGGGAGAGGGGTTGGGATGGGCGGCCAAAACGCGCCCTGCTGAGGTGGGGGAGAGATTGCACGAAGCCCACCGGGAGCCCTGGGACCCAGGAAAGAAGGGCTCCGGGAGGGCCGGAGGGCCGAGAGTGTCGGTGTTGCGTGCGTGGGCTTTGACCGCACGCCCTTGCCACCCCTGCCACCCTTCTCTGTTCGCTCCACGCGTCTCCCCGCCCTCTGAGGGCCGTTGGTACATTCCCGCAGACTCCGAGAGCTTAAAAGGGGCCGGGGGAGGCTTGAATCCAGCAGGTTTGGTCCCGGCTTGTGTGGGCGGCACGTCTTTAGATGCGCAGCCCTGCCTGAGCGGGTGTCTCTTGATATCTTGACGAGGGTTTCTTTAAGCTGTGGCACTCGTATTTGGAGGCTTTGTGTCTGTGTGTAACTGTCTAGCTAGCAGCTCGCGCCCCTAGTCCCCGGCTCCTCGGCTCGCTCAGCCCCAGCACTGCTGCCCAGCAGCAGCGAGACGTGCGCCGCCAGCTTCGCAAGGGATGGAGCAGACCGAGGTGCTAAAGCCACGCACCCTGACCGACCTGATCCGCATCCTGCACCAGCTCTTCGCCGGCGAGGAGGTCAATGTGGAGGAGGTGCAGGCCGTTATGGAAGCCTATGAGAGCGACCCGGCCGAGTGGGCAATATACGCCAAGTTCGACCAGTACAGGTGAGAGCGCTCTCGCCCTGCCCGCGGAGGATCTCGGGCGCCCGCCTCGCTGCCAAGCGGCGCCGACTCGGAGTCGGAGCGGGAGCGGGCGCGGGCGCGGGATCAGGGGGTCGGGGTCTGGCTCTGGAGGCGCCCGCCGGGCCTTTCCCGCACCCCAGCGCCGCGCCTCCTCGCCCGCAAGCCGCTGGGCCGCCGTCCGGAGCTTTGGGCCGAAGGTGGGTCGCACTGGTCGGAGACTGCGGCAGGCTCCCGGAGGGGAGGCCACCGCGGGGCTGCAAGTTTTCTGTTCTCTTCTCGCCAATCGACCCCTCGGCTTCCGAAAACCCTCCTCTCTGGAGCCATCGTTTGCCTCGGACACGGTGGAGGAGCGCGGAGACCTCGGTGGCCCTCAGGCTCTACCCGGCCCGCCACGCTCAGGCTCCCGACTGGCTGGACTAACCAGGGGTGTTCCCAGGAGAGAACTCCAACAGCCGTCCGCAAAAAGGGGTGACGGTGGAGGACACAATTAAACGACACCAGTTCTCCATCACTTCTCTCTCGGTCGCCTGCAACAAGGCTTCTGCCAACAAGCATTTTTGCTGATACAAAATAACGTCTCGGGGTTGTCAGCTGCTATTGTTCAGTTTATGCTGCTCCCCACTCCCGAACCATTTTGACTCCCGGGACTGCGAGTTTATTTAAATCCACTGTCAGGTTCTCAAATTAAACTAGTGCTTCTCTTTTAGCCCCCAAGCAATATGCTTTTTCTTATCCTTAGATCTGAGGTTCTGGAATGTAAATTGAAGAGCCCTGCTCCCCAGGTGTGCTTGGGTGAGATGCCCTGGGAGGCTGCTCCATTCAGCGAGGGCTTGGAGATTAAGTAAAAATAAATCACTGCACCAGCCCTTTGAGACGAGAAGTAAAACTTAATCACCCTGAAAAGTGAGAGTTTCTTTTCTGACGGGCAGCCAGCTCTTCAGAGTTGGTTGTGGTGAGGGCAGGGAGAGGGGGAACGGCTGAAAGAGAAGTATATGGACAGGTGAAGCTTTCTTTCCCAGCAGTTTCTGTTAGTCACTCTACCTCAACATACACATATAGTGTTACACTGTACATCGTATGTATTGGTAAAGTTTTGTCACCAAGGACTGTTTCAACTGTATTTTAGGATTTGAAGTAAAAAAGTCTAGTTAGGACCCTGTTTTCCATCTGCAGGCAGCCCTAGGAAATTCTTTTGGTTCCTATTCTTTCGTGGCTGCCAATGAAGCTACCAGTTTACTTTAAACTTGCATTAACTGCAAGTGGTTGAGGGCTTGTTATGGGCTCTGGTGCTCTTCCGGTCACTTGACACATGTATTAACTCATTTCCTCACAGCAACTCTATGCGATAGGTACCATTCTTATCCCTGCTTTTCAGGTGAGGAATAGTAGACAATGAAAAGGTTGGGTTACCTGCACAAGGACATACTAATGTCATTTAGCAGCTCCAGGGTTCAAATTAGCATTTTTTTTCCCCAGAGCCTACACTGTAAACCACTACTAAACTTCATGAACTTCCGGCAGACAGGCATATGATGCCATAACCGTCTTCTTCTGCCTAGGTTTATTACTGACCAAGTTAATTAACCAGGGTGGGTTGTAAGGGCTTTCCGTCTGTAGAACAAGGGCATTTCCATGGGCCTTGAATTCATCTTCACTGACAAGCTGTAAACCTGCTGGAACACTGCCGTTTGGATTGATCTATTCCACAGGTTTCTGAGGCACAGGTCAACAAGACAGTGGGTACAGTCCTGGGTGGGCAGCTGGAGTAGGGAGGGAGGAAGATAGGGGAGCAGAAATCAGTGGGATGGTAATTTTTGCATCTAATAAATGTTCTGGCACTGTGAATGATTCTGATCTCTGACCTTGGGAAGGCCAGTGCAGAAGAATCAAGATGGAATATGTTCCAGTGCAAGCCAGGCAGTAAATTCTCTGAAAGAAGCCCCGAGTATCAAGAGGAGTGTCCCCAGGACTGATGGAGGGAAAAGTAGGCTCCCTGGTACAAGAACCAAGTTTTCTGGGGTTTAAGGCTGTGTGCACAGCCCCTTTCTAGGTCATAAAGGCTAGAAAGTCAGGATGACTGACATGGAAAAAGCACTCACTAATCAACTCTGTCAGTGATCCTCCACCAGCACCTGGCCTCCAGCCTGGGGGAGGGGAGGGAACGAAGGTGGCATATGGGACAAAAGTGAACAGATGACCATGTGAGCAAATGCTACCCCAAAATGGGATAAAGATTCCTTTCCTTAAAAATGAGTCTAAATGAATATCATCATTATCAACTTTGCTAATTAGATGGTGTCACGAGAGGCTGTTGGAGCAATAAAAACTTTACAGTTGATTTTTGGGGGAGGGGGTTGGAGGGATGGTGTGGGTGTGGTGGTTTTGTTTGAGATTTTGGGGGCCAACTGCTAATTTGTCCTCATTGTAAAAGGTGGAAAGTATCATTTTTCTTCCCTACTGTGGTCTCTTTTGTTCTGGTACTTAGGTCAACCCCCACTCTATTAGTTGGGGACTTTCCATTATGATGCTTTTGAATGTGGATGTCCTTTGTGTTTGGGCTACAGTAAAACTAAGGAGAATTCTAGAACAGCTATTTAATGAAACCTTGTTTCTCAAATTCTGGTTTAGCTACAGGGAGGAAAAAACAAACAAACAATAGCAACATTCTTGCCTAGAGCAGCAATGCACTATGCAAATACTTTCTGTGAGAAACTTTTATTCTTTTTATCAGTTTGAGGCTGGCACATGGAGAATTAAGGAATTTAGTTTTTTGTTTTTCCTGTTATCTTTTTCATGCCATTATCTAAAACTGAGCAGCTATAAATGCAGTGATTCAAAATACAAAAATGTCTAAAATGAACTGTGAAAAATACTTGTTTTCATTTGTGCTCGACTTCTACTTAGACAACCACATTTAAAGTTGCTTAGAGGTAGAAATATTCGCATTTGTAAATGAATGATACTTTATGACACACTTATTTTTCCCAGTGCTTGTTTCATCAGCCAGATTCAAACTTCTGAAAACATTTTTTTTAGGTATACCCGAAATCTGGTGGATCAAGGAAATGGAAAATTTAATCTAATGATTCTATGTTGGGGTGAAGGACATGGCAGGTAATACAACTATTCATTCACAGATATTTATTAATTTATTCTAGCATATGAAAAGTACAGTGCCAGGCTGGCCACGGGCCTCATGAGCACTAACAAATTGCATGTTATAATTGTTTGTTCACAATATCCCCTGATCCCAGCAAAAATTCTCATGAGAATTTGCATGAGGGGGTTAGACATACACCATGTATGACAGACCTGCCCCCAAAATGAGTAGTGAGTCAAAGGAGGTGCAGGTAGGAAACCAGTTTACCTTAACCTCTGTCTCCTATGGAGTTAAACTTTACATGGAATTGTGCTAAAACTTGACCTTTGTGGTGCTTTGAAGTGTGTAAACAATTGTGGAACCAAAGACCGAAGCATCCAGATTTGGAGCTAGAAAAGCAATTCACAAATTCAGAAAATTTCTTCCCACTTCAAGTTCATTGTTTTCTTTACACAGGAGATAAGGCAACTTAAACTAATGCCAATTCTTGAAACTTGGTTCCTTAATTTTTCCTTAGTTTATACATTTGCCAATCCTACTACCAATCAAGTTTTGTTATCTCTTTAAATAGATCCTCCTCAGTCTTTCGAGAATGTTAAAAAATAATAATCCAGACCCATTTTTGATGCAAGAAAGGAAACATGAATTTACAAGATTTGGGAAAGTTAGGTTTATAGAGTACATTTATGTACTTGTATGGAATGGAGTTGTTTCGTTCTCTCAATATTTTGTTTTTTCTTAATATTTTTTGAAAGCAGATCATAGCCAGGATTAAGATGAGGCCCTGTGAATTAGGAAACAAGTTTTTACGGTACACATATGGGTTAACAATTTGCCATATGAAATAAATGCTAGTAAAATACACAGGTTCATATCTTTTAATCAACCCTATAGCTAATACTACTTTAATAAACTTAAATACTATTTACTGTAAGATTACAGGAATGAATTCTTTCCCCAAATCCAATTTGCTTTCTTTGTCCTACCAATCTTGGAAGGTAATCATAGGTAGAATACTCTAAATCTACACAGTGTAAACATTGTGTATACTTCACAGTATAATTTTCAGGTGGTAACACAAATATGCATACCTTTTGTCCCTCGAAAGAAGGAGAAAAAAGAAAGAGACTAGGGAAAAAAACAAAAACAAAAACACTGTTATGTGATCTTCTCAATGTGATACAATTATTACAGATGATTATCCTTTCTAAAATTTATCTAATGTAGTTTTTAAATCAAGTTCTCACTGAGCTTAATTGCGTCATTAAAAGCTATATCTCAGAGAAGATAAATGGTTACTGGTTTTGTGTTTCTGTTATCAAATGGGTAGTACAATAAGGTTTTAAAAAGTGAACTGTTCTTCAGTAGGGGTGTGCATCAAAACTGTACCCCTTATATACATTGATATGGAAGACATAGTATTACTCTATTACTTTGCCCTGAGCAATGTAGAATTATAAATTGATGACATTTTAAAATCCAGCTGAAATAGACTTTGGCCTGGGAGATATCCTATTGACAGTTTGCAGCTGTAAGCTCTGGACAGACTGACAAGTCGGGCTACCGGGCCATCTACTGAGTTCATTTGTCATTTTGTGTCTATATAGCAGTATCCATGATCACACCGACTCCCACTGCTTTCTGAAGATGCTGCAGGGAAATCTAAAGGAAACTTTGTTTGCCTGGCCTGACAAAAAATCCAATGAGATGATCAAGAAGTCTGAAAGAATCTTGAGGGAAAACCAGTGTGCCTACATCAACGGTAATACATTGAATCCAATACACTTTTCAGCAAGTGGGAAAAACCTTGAACTCCCATCTGAACTATTGCTTACTTACATGTGTGCAGTAGAACTTGGATTATGGAATTATGATTTCATCTGCTTAGGAAGTGACTTAAAAGCCGTGGGTTTTCTTCTTTTAAAGCTTTGCATGTGAATTGGAATCACTTATTAAAAAGATTAGCGTCCACAGAAGAGTCGTTTAGCTGCCAAGCCTTAGGACAGTTGGAATCAAACATGAATTTACATAAGTAGAGTCTTTTAATAAAGGCATGAGGCCAAGTTGGAAGTATTAGCCTTTGGTTAGAAAACGTAAAGAAATGTTCTGGAAGTGATTAAGAATGCTAGCTAGTCCCTGTTTTACTAAAGTGCATACAGCATACTTAAAGTATTCTCAAGAGAAACTTTCCAAAGCCCATTATTTAGCAGTGATTTATAGATCTCGTACAAAGAATTCATTCTTTGCCCTAAATGTGATATAAGAGAGCCAAATGCTCTTCAGTAGAGGCAGTGATTAGCATCTGTATTCCTAGAGGGCATAGTATCTTTCCAAAAAGCTCCTTAAAAGCTTATATGAGATAATTTTTTTTATTCCCATTTACAGATGAGATTGCCAACACATAGGAAGATTAAATAACCTGTCCAAGGTCCCTCAGGATTTGAACCCAAGGAATTTGATTCCAAAGCCCATAGTCTTTGTTGGGATGCTATCTCACTTATATAAGATAAAATATTACAGAGATTTCTCTGTCAAAGCAGGTTCTTTCTTCTTAGATATTAAAATTCAATATTGGCTTGTTAGTTTAAGAATGCAAGTCACTTACAAAGGTCAGATAGCATAGCAAGTTTTTTTTTTTTTAACCCATTCACATACACAAAGGGGTTAGTTTCTTAGGTACCAGGAAACTCTTATTTGAGAGCTGCTATATAGAGAAGGCACACCAAATTTCCAAGAATAAGATTGCCTGTACTGCTCACAATAAAGCCAAAAGCCTTTCAGAGTAATTACTTACCGCCAGAGTCACAGAGTCTTTCTGAAGCTGGGTTAGATCTTGAAGAACACGTAAGATTTTTTTTCAGGGCTCTTCAATGTAAAAGCCTATAGGAACCAAGCAGGTAAGGTGAGTGATGCAGGCCAGGTGTAGCCTGTGGGTGCTGGTGTGCAAGCCACCCTGCCTAAGGGGACAAAAATGGCCACCCAGCTCTCATGAGATTGTCCTGACTTCTTTTTCAATAGAGGTGGGAAATTGTCATTTTTATGGGAAATTTTGCCAGTCAGTAAAATATTGGATAGGATAAGCTAAATATTTCTGTAGAGTGATTACTCAAAAGCCCCACAGTTTCAACCTTTGATTTTTACAGATGCCAGAGGAGGGCTAGAGATAGATAGTAATCAGGGAAAGATGTTTCAAGTACAAGGAAGGGCATCAATGAAGGCATACCATTGCAAAGAATGAAAGCTATGCAGACATGGTCTAGCTGGAGGGAAGGAAAGATAGGCTTGGATAGTAGTAGGAGAGTGAAGTGAGATCAGGGCCTTAACCTCCAAGATCAGCTTAAAATAAGGGTTTTCCTTGGTCAGCAGAATTCTGTTTGGGAATATCTAGATCAATTCAGTAGCAGTATGCATCATCAGATGGAGGAAAGGGAGAACTGGGGCAAGGAGATCGAGTTCCCTCTTGTAATAGGCAAAAGGCGGACATTGCCTCCACCAAGCTGGCATTCATAAGTATCACGAAGAAACGTCCAATATTATTGTGACAGAGGTATGTCATGGGCATAAAGGAAAAGGAGGCACAGACATAATAATAATAATAATAATAACAATCATGCTGGGATTATTAACATTAGGGATCAGACATGAGTTGCGGGGGCTTCTCTAAAGGATAGGTGATTTGTTTTTGTGGGATCTTTGCTTGCATTGGGTGGTCTATGCACTTGCAATTGGAGGGGGAGAAAAAGTTACTTGTATAAAAGCAGTCAGTTCTTCAGAACTTTTGTTCAGAATTGTGCTCAATTAAGCCAGTGTATTATAAAAGCAGTAAGCCATAGAATCGAAGAGTTTGCAGATCTGAGAATTAGGCTCCATTTTTTTTAAATGAGGAAAACTGAAGATCCTGGAAGTTCTGAGCTGTTCAAAGGCAGTCACTCTAGCTGGGAGTGGAACCGAAGTCTTCTGCTTCTAGGCTGTGCTCTTCTTTATTGTGTAGCTTCATAGATCTGGATCATAAAGCGTGCTGCCTAATAGCGCCTGTATCAACTACACTCAAACACTGGATTCCTTCCTTGATTAATCCTCAGACTCTCAACTTACTGTGTAAGTTTCTTATCACCATAGTTATAAAAATCAAGTGTTTTGTCTTTACTTTAATCTTCTTGAAGGCATTCCGCACAGGCCTTTTGACTTGCTTTCGTGTGGATTGGCTTACCAGGGGTCAGCTGTCATCCTGGGGTCTCCTGACATCATCCAGGCTTTCCTTTTGCTCTCTTCCTATTGCTGATCCTCTTGTTGCCTGAGCTCATTTGGGGTTCGTGCCCTTGTTTTGGTGGGATATCACCTCCAATGACTCTATGAGAAAGGGTCCGTGGAAAGTAAATTTTCGAGACTTCTTATATCTAAAAATCTCTATCTTCAACCCTTGCAACTTGATTGATAATTTAGTTGGATAATTTAGTTGGATAATTTAGCTCATGACCTGGCAGTCATCTTCTCTCAGAACTTGAAGGCAACCCCTTGTCTTTTAGTTTCCAGTTGTCTTGTTGAAAGCCTGGTGCCATTCAGATTCTTCAATCTTTTGATGAAACCTGTATTTCATTTCTAGAAACTTTTGGGACTTTTTCTTTGGATAGCTTTTCTCTGTCCCCAGTGTCATAGTCATGTACTTTGTTTCATGACTCTCATTTATTGTGCTGGGAGCTCAGTAGGCTCTGAAAATCTAGAAATTCGTGTCTTTCAATTCACGAAAATATTCTCAAGTACTTTCTTTGATTTTGTTGTTGCTCTTTTTCTGAAACTACTGCTGCTCAGATGTTAAACCTCCTGAACTAGTCCTCTGGGGTTTTTTAGGTTGTTTTTTGTTGTTTTCTTTTTAATCTTTCCTGTGTTCTATCTTTGGCCCTTTGTTCTTGACTCTTCCTTAGTTTTTCTTCCAACCCTTCTATTCAGATTTTTACTTCTGCTGTCATCTTTTTATTTCTAAAAGCTCTTTTTATTCTCTGGTCCTTTTTATATTTTCTCTTATCTCTATGAGGGTATTAATGATGATAAGTTGTGTTTTTGTTTTCATTTTTGTTTTTTTGACGTCTTCTCCTACTTGAAATAGAGTAGTCTATTTCAAGTTGCCTTTTTTCAGGTTGTTCTGGCCTCTTCTATGGTAGAGGTTCTGCTCGCATGTCTGGTGGCCTTGGCTGTGGGCTTATATTTAAAGAAGCAGGGACAAAAAGCTAATTGGTAGCTTTCACACATGAATGGTGTTTGTCAGCTGGACCTCACTCTAGGATAATCTGGTAAGGTTTTTCCTTGAGGAACAACCAACGGCAGTATCTACAGGACTTTTTTCTTGAGCTGATCAGGTTCTCAGAGAAGCTGCTTCTCATCTTTGCCTGAAGAAGAAATTCCTGTCTGGCAGCATTCTGGTGAAGCAAGTGGAGATCTTACCACTCAGTGTATAAATTTTCACTTAAGTCACCTGTTTTTCACCAGGTAGCCACCCATCCTGAGTTCATCTGTTATACTCTTTCTAGAGAATAGACCTCAGACTTCTACCAGGCGTGGAAGCAGGGTGAGGGAGAGGTGGTGAAAAGGACTTGAGACTGAACTTGAATAGGCTTCAGCCAGTTCTTGTACCTGTAACCCATCCTCACCTTCATTTCAGGAAGTACCTGTGCTGCCAGTTCCTGAGCTGTTTGTTAGTTTCAGGACATAAATCAGTTTATTTCTTGGCTGTCTCCAAGGGTAGCTGAGAATTTAGCTTTCTCTCCTCTGCAAAGCCAGCCATCTACTTTTAAGCTTTCAAATTAAAAAAATCTTTTTAAAAATTTCAGTAAAGTTTTCTCTTTTCCCATTTTCTCTGTGTTTGTACATTGATGCCTTTTTTCTTCTTTTACTGCAGTTGTAGGGGTTCTCAGGAAAAAGCAGAGTGCATATCACTTACTATCTTTAACTGAGAGGGTTCAATTCTAATGAATTTTTATCAATTCCATTTGTATCAAGTTGATTTAGGATCTTGGGCGATTGACAAATTTTTTTATCTACAGCTCTCATCTAAGATCCTTCATCTATTCTTCCTCTTGGATATTGTCTAGATTCCATCGGTTTACATCGGGTAGAGAATATTAGCCACACAGAACCTGCCGTGAGCCTTCACTTATACAGTCCGCCTTTTGATACGTGCCATGCCTTTGATCAAAGAACAGGACATAAAAACAAAGTCACCATGACATTCCATAGCAAATTTGGAATCAGGACTCCATTTGTAAGTATAACTTCTGTCTCCTAGAAGTAAATGCGTTGTGGATTGGCAGCATTATACTGTGTGCACTGCTTTTTTTTTTTTTCTGTTCTAGATAGAATTTGAATATGTTAAGTTTTGAGTATTCTTAAATTGGAGAATGAGATGAACCTGAACTTGGGGGAAAGGCCCATTATATCCTATTACTGTCTTTAACTTTACGTTTTCATTAAAAAAAAAAAAAAACTTAAATGCAAAGAGCTGATTATTGAAGAACTTCAAAATGTACACTTATTCCTAAAGAAACTATTTTCTCTTTATTAGGGAAGTAAGACTAAGAAGTACACTGCTACTGCTGTGACAATGTTCATGGTCTCATTAGCTGAGACAATACAAATAACTTGCATAGTTGACCTTTTCAAGGTTGAGACCCTATTCTGATCATATGAATAAAGAAGACTGCTGTTTTGATTGCCAAGGTGTTTTTTCTTTGAGTACTGATGGCAGCCAGCAGCAACATGGTATGGCAGTCTTCTACCTCTGAAACAAGTTAGCCATTTAAGGGAATAGTCTTAAATTGGTCATTGGAATGCCCAGAAACAGACAGTGCATGAAAACAAAGACTGAAAATCCTTATCAGCCTTAAGAAAGCACAGCCTTTGAGAGAAGGGAGGCAGCATTTTCTCAAATGATGGCCCTGCTTTGTTTCCTGCATTCCTGTCCCCAAGAGATACTCTTATCACAGGAACAAAGCAACACGACTTCATTTTCACACACTGAATTTTCTTACGCTGCTAGAAAAGCAGGACTACTCAGAACAAGCATGTTACATGTAAAGATTCTTACACAGCTTTCTGTTTTTTTCTTTCTTACAGGCAACTTCAGGCTCACTGGAGAACAACTAAGGAGCACCAAGTCCTCTGAGGTTTTACTTTAAGGTCTGATGAAGGTTTTACCTTGGGCAGGAAGGCCTCCCACCATTTGCTGTCCAGTAATACACTTTACAAAGCCAATACTTAGATCTACAATAAGGCAGATGCTAATTATAAGGCATTAAGTAAACAAATAGTGCCCTGAGCTACTATAGAAGATAAAAATCCCACTAAATATAAAAAGGCTAGTGATTTTTAAGGCCAAATCAAGTGCTTTACTGGTTTTATCCTCTAAAGCCATTGGAACCATACTGGGAATGTCAATAAGGTTTTTATAGTTTTTGGAAACACCTTGGTCTTTGAACTATAATTAGCAATAAATAAAAACAAGACATCAAACTGCTCACCTTGTTTTTTGGAGGACTAAATGTAGATGTCTTTAATATACTTTGTATGTTCTTAATACTTGAAGAGAATTTTTTGAATCTGTGCATTTTATTTTTTCAATCTTACCTTACAGATTTGTCTTCCATAAACAATAGGGTATTGTAGATAGAGAAACTTCTGGCGCTTTGCCATTTGGTAATGAAATGAAGGGCAGAAGATTTAGAAAAGTACACGTACCCAAACCCACAACAAACCAAAATGTCTGACGTGTCCAGTGGTCAGTCAGACTTCCTACTGCTGCCAAAATTGCCAAATAATTTTAATAAAACTGGATTTGAACATTATCTGAAGTTGTCTTTTTCTTTTACATGATGAGAAATTCATATAATTCGTGGTTTCTTAGATTGAGGTAGACTACAAGAAGCATCTTACCTTTTGGGGCTTTGATATGTGTTTCACCAACTGGCCAGAGATACTACCACAGCTCAGGGACATCATGAGTTTTGCCTGAAAATTGTATGTAGGGTCTGTGTGTGTCTCAACATGAATTGGTTTTCAGCACTTAAAAACTGGAGATTTCACTGAAGACGATGTGAACTTGGAAGTATCTGGCAACCTTGGACCCGCACTGCATTTTCAATACCAGTCAGCTGGGCTGGGGTCTGCCCCTTGGATGGGGCCACCTCTCCCATCTGCAGCAGCCCCCAGCTTGCTTGGTTCCCTTATTTATGTTATTTGCAAAGCCTACATATGCATTTGAGTTTGCTGCCCCTACTTTAGGCAATTTCCATAGGAATATCTGCCATAATCTTAGCATTTATTGTCTCTGAGAACTTAAGTAGAAAAGTCAAGTCCTTTGAAGATAGTTCTGGTTGTGGTGTTTATAGCATCTCATAGAATTACTTACATCTTTATATCTTTGCTTCCTCTCATCTTTGAGAAGGATATTAACATTTTCTGAGTGCTTACAACATACTAGGCATGTTATAAGTTGTTTAGACGAACTGCTACACTGAATTCCCCAAAACTTCCATATGAATTAGGTACTATTGGTTTTCTACTCCTGCTGTAATGTATTACCACAAACTTAGTGGCTCCAAGAAACACAAATTTATTTTCCTACAGCTCCACTGGTCAATAGTCGGAAGTTTCACAGCGCCATGTGCAAGGCCCATGTCAGAGGCTTAACTTTTGGCATGGGTTCATTAATCATGCACTTAGACAAACTGATTGATGAATGAAGGGCTTTTACCTGTGTTTCATGGGGACAGCATTAAGTTTAGTAATGATGCTTCATTTTTTTTTTTTTCTGACTCACAGACCACTTTGAAAATCTTCAAATGCTAAAGAACTCCCCAGAAAGGCCAGCACACAGCAGATTTGCATGCAATTTCAGAACAGATTCCTGGACCCTGGAATGCCCCTAGGGGCCTGAGTTAAAGAGCCCTGCCATGTGTGAGGCTTTCCTGAGGCTTCTGTCAATGGTGGCTATTTCAGCTCATTTTCTGAGCTAGGGAGGCCTTAGCCAACTGGGCTACTGTTTAACCTTTTAAAAGTTACCATGGGATAAAAACAAGTTCCAATGGGGTTTCTAGGAGACATCAGAGGCTGGTGTTACCTTGTCCCCGGCACGTCCACACATTTCACAAGGTCAGTTCTCTCTGTTTCTTAAGACATGAAAGATTTTGCAGACTTTCACAACTTTATTTATCCATTTGGTAGATGTTTTCTTTAAAAAGTGTACATAGGAGAGTGAAAGAAGCCAGACACAGAAGGACAAATAGTGTGTGATTCCATTTATACCAGATACCTAGAATAGGCCAATAGGGAAAGGGGGCAGACTAGAGGTTACCAGAGGCCAAGGGGTGGGGGGGAATGGAACTTATGGTTTAATTCAGAGTTTCTGTTGGGGATGATAAAATGGTTTAGGTGTAGATGGTGGTGATGGATACACAGCATTGTGAATATATTTGATGTGACTGAATTGTCCATTTATGAACAGTTAAAATAGTAAACATTATGCCTATTTTCCCACAATAAGTTATTTCTTTAAAGTGTCTGTGGGAAGAAAGTGTGTGTGTGTGTGTGTGTGTGTGTGTGTGTGTGAGAATAGGTAAGACATACTGTCATAGAGAAAGCAAACAGTATGAAAGGCATATAGTGAAAAGTACCTTTTTTTCATTCCCATCCCCAGACTCTCAGTTTCCCTCTCTAGATGTAACCTGACCTATATTACCACTTTCTTGTGTTTCCTCCTTTAGTTTTTCCCACTGTTTATACACAGGGCAGCATTCTGAAGTCCATGAGGTGCACTTACAAGGAGATCTTTCCAGATGTAAATACAAACAGTTTTGTACTGGTGGCCGGCTGCATGGTATTGCGTTGTATGAACGTACCATAGTTTCATCCACAAGTCCACTATCAATGGTCTTTGACGTAACTTTCAAGATTTACAATTACAGACAATTCTGCAATGAATAACCACGTATGTAATGTCATTTCACAAGTATCAGTTGACATGTCTTTATCACAAAACAACCAAGATAACTCAGCCCGAAGAAGGATAACAGGGGAAGGTCACGGCAAGCTGCCCCGGCTGGGAGGACCCCTTCGGTGCAGAACCTCTCCCCTGATGTCATAGTCCTTCAGCCACTTCCAGTCTGTTCGTTGGTCAAGTGTGTCCACGTGAAGCCTCCAGCGCTGTCAGAAACTTAACCCTCACAGAGATGACTTCTTACAAACAAGAAAGCCCACGGAGAGCCCACATGTTCATAAGAAGACTAATGGTCTAGTCACAGCCAATTTAAAATTCTGTACACCTGAAACTAACATTGTAAATCAACTACACTTCAATAAAAAATTTTTAAAGTTAAATTTTAAAAAATTTAGAATTCTGCCTATGCTCGGCAGGAGAGCTGATGTGTTCCTGACCTTTGTTTCTTGTTTGCTTTTATCACTGAATTTTTCTGAGTGGTTGAAGATGTGATGGCTTTACGTGCTATCGGAAAACATGCCTCACAGGTTTCTTAATGAGGGGCATTTTGTTTCTTTTTTGAGTGATACACCGAGACACAAAGAAACTATGAGACTCAGATCTCCTGAATGTAATTTTGAGCACTGGTGTAATCCTGCGTCAGTAGTCTGAGGGACATCCCTGTACCAGCTCAAGGAGATGGTCATCTGCTTAACATAATTATGTTTGCCCATCATATGCTACAGTGGTATGTATAGTATTCATCTAAAAGCGCAGCCAGAAAAACCCCTTGCACGTGAATGGTAGAAATATTTGAGAACTGGAAAGTAATCTAATGCAACCAATGACTGATTAGCCTTCAATGCCAAGAGCCCTCCTAGGCATGTCATAACGAGAAGAAAAAGTGTCATTACAGCGATATATTACTGTGATGCACCTTTCAGCAAATGAAAGTATAATCAGAATGAGTTTATGAAGGATTCATCTAACTGATATTTAGAAAATAATGCTAGCATGGAATCACAAAGATGACATGTACTTGAGTGAACATGCTGCCAAACAAATCTTTTGATAAAAGAGGAAACTGAGGCAGGCGAGGTTAAGGTGAAAACTGTACCTGAGCGGTGTTCTACCAGTGCAGATTCACACAGCTCCTGGGGAGTTGATACTGATTTCACAAGCTGATTGGTAGATTAAATCGGCCATGTGGGAATATTCATGCTGTTGAAATCTGTCAATACTGCAAATCAAAGTCGTTCTCTTCCTCAAGAGAATCTATTAAACATTTGACAGCGTGTCACTGTATCAAACGCTATTCAGTCAACTCAAAGACAGGGCTTGCCTGGACTTTTTAAATATATGTGTTTCCCCTTTCATTGTTACTGGACTAATAAGTTTTTAAGTCACTTTTGCATATATAGAAAAATGTTACTGTCACTTCAGAGAAATCCCTTAAAGTGAGACAGGGATATTATTTCTCCCCTCCCCATTTCAGAGGTGGGGACATGTAGGCAGATGTAGATAAAGTAGTTTACCCAAGGACACACTGCTGGGTAATGGAAAAACCAAAACAGACGTTGGTTCTGCCCAGGACACTTTGGACCTTTGGCAGAAGAGAAAAACTATTAAGCGGGGACAGAGAGTTAACAATGTGGCCAACACAATGTTGATTCTGTGGCTTTCCTGTCTGAGATATATCAAGCTGACTTCATAGTTAAAAAAAAAAATACTCACCAGGTACTCAGGCTGAATGAGACAGTAGAGTCGAATTTTCCCCAAGTGAACCCAATTAATTGTTCTGCCACAGCGAAGGTTGAGAATGAACCATGCTTTGCTCCTGCTTGTTTGACAGGGCACAGGTTATAGCCTCGGGACTGTGTTCATAGTTATACCCCATGGCACCAGAGCAGTATTCCAGGTTGTTTTGATTAGGACCTACTCTGATGCAAGTAACAAAATGTGACCCATTGAGACCTGAGAAAAGCAAGCTCATGTAACTGTAAAGTGCAGGGGATCCCCAGACAAGGGTGGGTAAAGGGGCTCAAACAGCTTTTTAGTACTCTTACCTTGCCCTCTGCATTTCTTGCGTCTGAAGTCTACCCTAGTGGTGTGAGGTGATTCCCAGCATCTCCAGGCTTGCAATTTCAATTTCAGTGTTGGCAGTCTTTCTATAGAAGTGGAGGGATTTAGCTCTGTGGGCTCTGATTGCATCGTATGCCCATCCCTGACCCATTCACTGTGGGCCACAGGGTATGAGCTCAGCCCTGGCCCGAGGCATTGGTTTGCCTCTGGAGTCAGAGGTGGGAGTAGTTCCACAAAATCAAATGAATTGCCGTGGGAGGTCAGGTCACTAAGGGAAATCAGAATTCTGTCATGAGAAGCAAGGGGAAAGGGGAGACTAGATGCTATGCAGACAAAATCAACAAATTTTTCCTACATGGGGGTTTAATAGCTGTTTGTTGAATTAATGAATGAAGGAGTGAGTGAATCATCGCATCTAAATCACCATCACATTTTTACCGCTGGTAATATCATTTTAAACAATTCAATGCTAGTTGTTTTTCTTTTATTTACCAATGAAACTTATAACACACCCAAAGAGGAATTTACAGACAGAATCGTGGGTGTGCCCCCAGGGAACTTCCAATATGTGAATATCCTCCATCAAGTCTAACCCATGAACAAATTTTTTCTACCAGAATTACAGCTCTACTTGATAGGAAGCAAGTGTGCTTTCTTCACTGTCCCAGAATCTAGCTAAATCCTAAGGTTGAAAACAAAAGGTGTCAAATACCCTCATATGCTAAAGTGAACAAAGTCACTGAGAGGAGGGGTCAGAAGTTTCCCTTCATGAGTTATTAGGAGTGGGCAGACCCCACTCTCCTAGCAACAAGCCTGTTCCATCACCCCTCCCCGGCCTGTGTGAGGTAAGGCTGAGGAGTTGGCGTCTTTGTATTGCCACTGTCAGTTACTCAGACCCTCTCTCAGTGTTCATTCCTAAATCTGTACGACTGCATAAGTCTGTTAGAACCACATTCTGGTTCCCACTGTGGCCATACCCCCTGTATCTCCTGCCCCTCCACCCTATTTCCACCCCTCTACCCCAGCTGAGCCAGATTTTCCGTTCAGATCTTAGGCCTCCCCGTGCTGTGGCCAAATAACTTTCCTTCCTCACTGCCTTCAGTCTCCTGTCTACGCGGCAGTCTGCCCCAGTACTCTGCCTTCTGAGGGTAATAGCAGCTCCTCTCCTGAGGCCCAGCTGATTCACCAATTCTTTCAGAAGTTCCCCAGTGAGAGGGAATCTCCATCTCTGGGCTTCCAGAGAATTTGATTTTCACTTTCTTGTAGCTGTGAAGTAAAATTCATATTTTATGGCGAGACAAGAAAAAATTTAAACATAAAAAATCTTCCCTGCCCTTTGGCCTCCTCTCTTCCCGCTGCTGTGCATTGTGTATCTGCATTGTGCATCGCCCAAACCTCCCCCATTGGCAGAAATGCCGGCTCAGCCATCAAGAGCAACATTCCCCTCACATCAAGACAAGTCCTTAAAAGATAACATTTCCTCTTGATCTCATAAGGGGCCATGACGAGGCTTGGCTCTGGACTGTGTACACTGTCCTTAATATATCATTTAATGTACAGCCCTTTGTCTCAAAAAAAACTCATTGCTTTTGACTTCAAACAGGCGAAACAGTTCTAAGAGCTTTCTGAGATGCTCTTCCAGGGTTATAATCCTCAAATTTGGCTCAAATAAGATTTTCTGTTTCTTTCTTAGATTGACTGATTAATTTTTCATCGACACAGCATTTATCACATTCTGCTCTAGGTTATAGGAATTTGTTTGTATTCGTTTCTACTACTGGATAACAGACTTTTGAGGCACTGGACAGAGCACCCTTCAGTGGGCCCAGCTAATTCCTATTGTACTGAGTTGTAGACAATTTTTTTTTTTACACAGAATATAATTTGTGTCTTATTTTTGCTACTTTACATAAATCAGAAAGAATATGGGCCATTGATTTTTTTTTTTTTTTTTGGTTGTGTCTGTCTTTGAGTTCCCCTACCTCAGGGGATAAAGCAGTGACTTCAGGACAAACACTCCTGACCTTTTTTTTTTTCCCCAAAAAAAGCCTAAACTGATTGAAGAGATTATGATAAGTGTTCAAGAGTTGGGTAAGGTGAGGATTGTGGATGGTAGCTGGATGGAAAACAACACGCTTCCTTTGGAAGGACTTGTGTCCCATCCCCTGGAAGTATTTTGAAAAGCATGGATTTATGGTGCACCCCAAAAGGCTGGACTCTGAGAACGAGTGCCTTCAGCCTTGGCACAGAGCAGGATATTTCCAGAGACCACACGGACTTAAGCAATAAGCCTATCAGGGATGACAAAGATAAACTGAAGCCTGATATTTACTTTCTCAGCATCACGTAAGCTTCCTGAACTCTTGTGTAATCCTGAGTGGAGGAAGGAACAGCCTCCAATAAAAGCCTAAAAGTGTATTTCCCACCAGCCTGGTAAAATACTGACCAAGAGCTGGAATTAATTTGATCCACAGAAAAATAAAGTAATGCAGCTTTCAGTACTGAATTAGAGCCTAGCTGCTGCGAACAGAATGCTGTCAAAGGGACATTCTTTCAAGCTGGGTCCAGATCATAGACTTGCAGTCCACTGGACCCCGGGGCAAGAGTCTGCTGACTGGATTTCTAACTCAGAAAAGGTTCTAATCATAAGCAAAAGAGCACAGTCTAAGAATAGAGGGCACTGTCATCCAGGGATCTGGTTGTTGCAGAAAAAATGTGTTACAGCTCAGTGTTGCAGCTCAGTGTTACAGCTCAATTGTGACAGCAACCTGGATCTGGGCAAGAGACCAAGCAGCACTTGGAGAGTTGGCGAACTCAGGTTTATTACGCCAGCAGGCCCAGGGGAGTTAACGCTCCAAGCTCTGGACCCCGTCTGTAGGTTTACACAGGCTCTTATAGGCTGCCAGTTTACACTTTGCAACATCATATGTAAATAAAGTAGAACAAAAGTTGACTAATTAGGAACAAGCTTTGTAGAAATGAACCAACTGGGGGGAGAGAAATAACCAATCAGGAGTGAGGAGGGAAATGGACCAATCAGGAGTGAGCCCACTTTCCTAGAAGTTAGCCCTTTCAGAGGCAAAAAGTAAGATAAAGTCGCTGGGCCAGGTAAGCAGATGCTGCTGGCAGGAGAGTAGTGGCCCTGCCTGGGGATCCTGCTGGTCTTTTTTGTGGGGCTTCCCACCTCAAGGTGAGCCCTGAGAGATGCATTTTGTTTTGTCTTCTTCTGAAAATGTGCACTTCCCCATGCTGGCAGCTTATACAATAGTCATTCTTGGTCCCTGGCAGATGACAGGCACTTGTCAGAGGTTCAAAATGCACATCAGCAGCAGCAGGTACAGTAGTTAACTGCCCCCCGTAGACGTGTGTCAATCATGGAAGCCGTCAAATCTTTGTGAGGTAGAGAAGATGAGTAAGTGTAATGGGATGCCCTGGTATTTTTTAGAAACTCTGAGGACAATAGGAAATTGCGGGGAAATGTGATTTTAAAATTATTAGATCTTTCCAAATATACTTCGGCGAAAGACTAACTTTTGGTTCTTGGAAAGTATTTTCAGACAGTCTTTTAATAACAAATATAATCAAGGAATGAAGGAGCCCCCACATCTTTGCTTTTGGGAAAACTGTGATGTTACCATTTCTCTCTATACAGGTGTTGAGATAAATAAGCTAAATGCTCCGGGGGATCATATGAATTCAGTCTATGTCTCTGCAGACTTTGTTGTTACTTTGGAGTAAATGGATCTTTTCTCTGTGTTGACAGTGTGTCAACCTGGGGCCTGAAGGAGACGAGCTGGAGAGACAAGACAGCCTCACGGTCACGGTCATCTTACTCTGCGGGAGATGGTGGAAAGGAACTAGACTGGCTGGGAGCCATTCTGCAGGCATCCCTGTCAAGACGGAATACACCAGACTTTGGCAAGGTAGTTCTGTTGGACTGTTTTCTGTTGGGAATGTCCTGCTGGAGCCAGAGGCCAGGTCATGTCCGGAGGCAGAGGTGGGGGACAGGGTGGGACAGGTTTTTCCTGAATGGAGTGTCTGTTTTCTCTCAGTCATTCCAGGAAGAGGCAGGTTCTGGCTGAGGGAAAGAGAAGGTGAGCCACAGGCTAGAAGGGGGTGAGAAATTCCTTCTTCTTCCCCAGCAGAAGAGTGTAACATATGGTTTTAGTCTGGCCACTTTTGTAGGAGGCAGGGCTGCTCCCTCCAGATGGAGGCAGGAGGCCACCCTTTAAGGAAGCTCAGAGCAGGTCTGAGCCTGGGGTCTTGGGAAACACCTCTAGCAGTACCACGAGGCTCTGTACTATACACAGTCCATTTCATTGTGCGCAAGCCCTCAGCAATGTCTTGTTCATTTCAACTTAGTCTTTGCAGGGCCGTGAAGGATCAAGGGAAGATTTGAGTTGAACCTGCAAAGGGGCTGTGGTGTCCTCTCCCTGAGGCCAGAGTTGGGGCTGCAGTGGTGGGCCCAAGGCCAGAAATCTTCAAGAATCATTGGCATTATCAGTAGGTGAAGCAGCATGGAGTAACAAAGGGAGCTGTTTTCGAACACACACAAGACAGCATCCTATGTGTTCTCAAGAATACCCCTGTGTCTCTTGGCCAGGACTAGGGTCCAAAATCATACTGGTGGGGCCAGGAAGCTTCATCATGAATATATGTAATAGAAACATGATGATCTATGGTTACAGTTGCAGGCTGGTGAGAGATTTTTTGGACCTAATGCGTGAGCAGCAGCTCCAGGTGAGGTAGGCCACCAGGCCAAGCATGTCTCATTTATGCCCTTGAGTCTTGCTTTTCCATGAGACTCTTCCACTCCAATTTCTGCTGCCACCCCCTAGCCTGGTCCCAGGGAATGCTGTTCCCTCTTCAACACTTTGGCCTGCACAAGGATAAAGCTGCTTTCCTTAAATCTCTTGAACATGGTGCTATCTCAATACTAAAAGAAGTTAACTGATACTAAAATGAATAAATTTAAATTTTTACCTTAAAAAAGATCTGTAAACCAATATTTAATTCTAATTAATTACAAATAGGCTAAATTGTTTTAGGCACTATGTTTGTAATTGTTTGTAATCAAATATTGGCAAAAAATACTTCATTAAAAAAATATTGCGTACAATACAAGGTTTTTCAATAGGAATATCCAGTTTCTACAACAACTTCACTTTGGGGCTTCGGCAATTTTATTGACATTGCCTCTGAAATCTTTTTTTCTACATTTCAGCCTAGCCCCATGGACAAAGCACATCATATTCTCTCCCACAGAACAGTGGAGTCCTGAATGCTTTATTCTGTTTTTCACCCTAGTTAGCCACCTTGGTGCCCACCGCAACCCCTTCCTTATTTCCATGTTGACAGACAGACCTTCTTCAGAGCTGATCAGCAATCCAGAGTAGATGGACGCAGGAATGGACCCACAATATAGACCCACAATAGCATAAGCAATGACCTAATTGTAGCATATTCTTACAACAGCACTTATACGCATTTATTAAGAGGAAGATAATTTCTCTTATACCCGGCTACTCTGTGTGGCAGATTATATTTTCCAGAATGGCTACAGCACTACCTCTGGGTCCACTTAAGCTTCCAGAACCTATTCCTATTTCCCCTCCCCAAACCTGGTTCGGTGAGTAGAATGTTGCAGAAGTAATGCTGCATGATTTCCAAGGCTAGACTACCACTTTCGACCTTAATCTCTTTCTCTCTCAGCATGCTCACTCTTGGAACCCAGCCACCATGCTTCAAGGAAGCCCAAACCAGCTCATGCAGAAAGATCACATGGAGAGGACCATGAGAACAGGGATTGAGGTCTTTAGCCAACAGCTAGCAAAAAATGCCAACCATGTGAGTGAATGAGCTTTCAGAGAATTCCAGATATCACTGAGTAAAGAAAAGCCATCTCCTCTGTGCCTTGTTTGGGTTTATGATCCTCATAATTATGACTATAACAAATGGTTGCTTTACATTATATTTTGGAGTAATCTGTTACCCAAGTCATAATAATAGGGATGTGCTGGTAGATTAGAGATACAGGTATCAGCTGAATCCATTTTCACCATCTTGATGGAGCTTACACTCCCATATTTCTGAGATTCCTGTTACCTACCTGGGTTCTTGGACTCCTTAATCTATAGAAATTGTTAAGAGGCCAGATGAGAAATTCAGACAAGGCTTAACTGGGACTCGTGCTGCAGCATGAGGGAGTGAAAACAAGTAACAGGTTCCCTGGCTCCCTCCCTGACCAGGGTGAAGGTAGAGGTGGATCAGAGGCTCGGGCAAGAGGGCTGGCTTAGGTGGTCTGCCCCCTACCAGGTGGTGCTGTGGGCAGGGATCATGCACAGTGCCCTGCTTTTGCTCCTGGCACCTCAGAAGTTGCAGTTGGGTTTCAATCTTTTGGATCTTATTATTCATAATTTGCCCCATGCAGTTATTTTTAGTCCTTATAGTTTCTGGGTATGCTGTTCTCGAAAAGATGTTTGTCCAGGTGTAAGTATTGCAGTAAAGGGTCCCAGGTCCCAGGTTCCAGCCTGTTTCATTCCCTTCATAGCTGCACACACTGTGGGAGTTTCAGGGAGCCTGAGTTTGGAACAAGTTGAAAGATATTCTTAGGAATCAGATGTATAGAGTAGAAGATACTAACTGTTACTGACAATGTTGGTTGGCCTGTATGACTTCAGGATTGTAGCCAAGCGTGTTAGCTAATATTTCATTCCTTGATTAGACTTAGTCTCTCATCTAGGCACTTGCTCAGCTGGAAAACTTCAAGCCTCCTCCCCAACCCCCTTCCCTTCACACACCTTTCCCCAGGAGCAGCACGCTTGCTGCAAAGCTGGGAGTAGTCAAACACCGAGGAAGGGGCTAAGTGCACACGCTCAGTCCCTTTTCCCAAACTCTGATCAGATGACTCCCCGCTCCTCCCAGCAGAATGAGGGGTGGGGAGAGGCACACCCACCATTAGAGAAGCTGAGCAACTTCTGCATGGAAACGTGAATGTCATACCTCTCATTGTATTATTATTAAAGGTTTGTTATGTTTCTTTAATGTTTTTCTACTATAGGCTTGTCCTAAGCAAAAATTCCCATGAAATCAGGGATTTGATTTAATTATACATTTTTCTGATATACATTAAAATAAGTACTATATTAATCAACTATTAAAAATTGCTTGTCCATGAACCATTTAAAATACTTTCATATATATCAGCGGATGTATATCACACTTGGGGAAGTCATGCCGTGAGATACTGATGTGATGATGTCACCCCACAAAAGGAGTAAGCCCCAACTCAGGCAGATATGCAGTTCAATGTTTGGCCAAAGGCAAATGTATGAGACATGAAAGTTGCTACTCAATGAAAAAAGAAGTTAGAGAAGATTACGTTTGACTTTTTTTCAACAGTTTAATCCTTAGGTAGAATGGTAGCAGAGGATTCATGAAACAGGAACTAGAAATCATATGACTTTAATATGGAGTCTCCTGATTCTTCTACTAATTCCAGCTTTGTGGGCATGATTCAGAATGACCCTACATTGTTCTAGATTCTGAATCTTAGTGTCTGAACCTTTTGAAGCAAAACTGATTGTGTCACACGTGCTCTTCTCAACCTTGGTGACAACAGATGCTGCTCTGTTTCTTTCTCCCCCTTCTTCCTTTCCTTGCTCCCAGAGCCCACTGCAGAGAAGTCAGGGGTGTGCCAGCCTAGGCTGCAGTCATGGAACCATAGCCGGATGGTGGTTAGAGTGTTCTTGGTGGCAAAGTTGACTCTTAGGTCTGTTTCCATACGTGATTTCAATGTTACTTTTTTAAATTGAGGTACAGTTGATGTGTAATGTTGTATGAGTTTCAGGTATACAACAGTGATTCACAAATTTTAAATGTTATACTCCATTTATAGTTATTATAAACTATTGGCTCTATTTCCTCTGCTGTACAATATATCCTAGTAGCTTAGGTATTTCATGCACAGTTGTTTGTACCTCTTAATCCCCTAACTCCTATCTTGTCCCTCCCTCTTCCATCTCCTCACTGGTAACCACTACTTCGTTCTCTATATCTGTGAGTCTGTTTTGTTACATTCACTAGTTTGTTGTATCTTTTTAGATTCTGCATATAAATGATATCCTGCAGTATTTGTCTTTCTCTGTCTGACTTATTTCACTAAGTACAGTACCCTCCAAGTCTATCCATGTTGTTGCAAATAGCAAAATTTTGTTCATTTTCCAATGTTTGTGTGTGTGTGCGTGCGTGCGTGCATGCGTGCATGCCTGCGTGTGTGTGTGTGTATGTCACCTCTTCTTTATCCATTAATCTGTTGATGGACACTTAGGTTGCTTCTATATCTTGGCTATTGTAAATGATGCTGCTATGAACACTGGGGTACATGTGCCTTTTTGAATTAGTGTTTTCATTTTCCTTGGATCTATACCCAGTGGGATTGCTGGATCATATGGTAGTTCTGTTTTTAGTTTTTTGAGGAACCTCCATACTATTTTCTACAGTGGCTGCACCAGTTTACATTCCCACCAACAGTGTACAAGGGTTCCCTTTTCTCCACATCCGCAATATAAATTTAAAGGAGAAAAACATCACCTTTCAACCTGAGACTCAGGACTGCAATTTCTTTCTCATTTTGGTTCCATATTGACTCATTACAACCTCTTCTCCAAACACCACCCTCAAAAAGAAAAAGAGGGTGAGCTCTGGAAGCCAGCCAAGCCATAGAAGTAAGAAACACTGACAGCAGGAGTGGGAAATGCCCTCTTTTACCACTGACCTTTCTTCACCATGAGAGGCCTACTCAACTGAAGGTTAGATAATTGTCTCCTGGGGACGTTTCAAGGAAAGAGCAGAAACACTTATGAAAGATCAGCCAGCTAAAGCAACTGTGAAAACAGGAAATTACCTTTGAAATTTGGGCCACTATGCCCTCTTTCCAATATGACCAAAGATACTTTTAAAAGTCAAAAACTATTTTCCCCTTATGAAAGGGAAGAGCTGCAGAGACTACAAACACATTTATAGGATGACAGGCTCTGAACTACCAATTCGATGCAACAAAGGAGACAGTGGAACTCATGAGCTATTGTGCTCAACAGACCAGAAAAATATCGGGGATCCTCAGAGTGTTGGAAACAAGGCAGAAGACACTTTATTTCCAAAGTACAAAACCTAGGGTGGGAGGCAGAGCACCACAAATTAAGGCAGAAACTCTGGAGTTAGAGAAAATGCAGAGGGGGGACGTGAGATGACAGATGAGTGGTGGGAAGAGAGACAGAAAAATTCTTATAGGGAGGGGCCCTAACACAAGGGGATGTGATTAAAGTAGCTAAAACCTTTAAGAGAGGCCCAGGCTTGGTGGCCACTGAGTCTCAGAACACTTCCACAAAGGGCTATTCCAAAAGCACTACTGAGCTAAGGTAAGAGTTAATATTAGGGAATATTATCTCCCACTATGTTGTCTTACTTATGGAGTTCATTACTCCAAGATGTAGCCCAAACTAAAATAAATAAATATTCTAAGGAAAAAAATGTCAAAAACTAAGTAGCAGCAGCTAGAATAAATGGTATGTAGTTGCCATATCCTCTTTTTCACTACACTACCCACCTGGGTGTGAGGCCGCTGTGGGAAGGATGGATTATGCAGTAGTCAGTGTTAGAGTCAACTGGGGAAGCTGGTTTAAAAATGTAGTCTCTGGACCCAACTCTAGATAGTCCAACTCTTTGGATCTGGAGTGAGGATCAGAAATCTACACTTTTAACAACTTTCCCCAGAAACCCAGGGCGTTCTGATGCAGAAGGTCTACAGAACACACTTGAAGAAATACCACTCATTACTACTTTTAGGACTTTCTTCTGCTACAATTCATATGCCTAACTATTTCTTGGTAACTCTTATCATTTTAGTCTGTTTCTCCTTTGACTTTCTCTATCACAGTCCTGTTCTAAGAGGGATAGAAACTGTACTCCACCAAGGGATCTGGCTTCTGACCTCGCTGAGTTACCAGCTTGTATGGGATATCGGGCTTCTAACTTCTTTGGGTCTTGGCTTCCTCATATTTCAATTAAAGGAACTTTTAAATACTGAGCTCCATACAACCTTAGGATACTTGGATTCTCCCCAGACCCAAAGATTTAATGAGGGGTGAAAGATAGATTAATAGTCTGGCATTAAGCCACTGACTCCTAACCCCCAACTCCTTGGCTTTGAAATTTTACTTTATACCTTGGAATTCCAAAAAATGATTTTATTTGGGCAGGGGAGAGACCTCATTGCTGATTTTTTTTTTAATCCTCAGTATTTAATAAGGTCTTTAAAAGAGTCCCTTGATCTGTAGTGTCTATGATACCACAGATCCTGGATGGAATCCCTGGCACAAGTCCTTCTTTGTGGTTTTTTCTGCCCCATCTCATGCCCAGTCAATAGGAGCTAGTTTTATTAAGCTGGAGAAGAAAGATTCACTTCTGGGAAGCATGTGGTATTAAGAACCAGAGGTGTGAGTGGGTGACATGGGCATTGTGACAACCAGTGCTCACCAGGGGATCAACTCAAGAGTCATTTAACCCTAATTATCAGAGAAGGACAATGCCCCTCCCTTCACTCCTGCTTGGTCTCCATCAGAGTTCCTGCTTCCCCTCCATATTACCCCTCTCACAGTGATGTCCTTGGTAAACTATCTACAAGTTGTGTGGGCAGAGACAATAGACTGTCCAGTGGATACCTAGAGCATTTAAAATGTACAGTTCCACTCTGAGAGACATCAAATCATTTCAAGACGAGATAAGATGATTCCACTGAGTTCTTTCTCTCTGTTCAAGGGCAGTATGCTATCACCCCAGCAGGAAGAGCCTTGGACGAGCAGCGAACAAGGGAGACATCCTCCCAGGCTGGGCAACGGTGGCCATGTTCAGCCATGGAAATGTGTTCCCTGGAAAGAGTGGGCACCAGCTACTTGGCAGGAGCAGCGAAAGTTCTTCCTTTGGCCAGAAGGACTGAGGTACCATAGGCATTGATAACTTCCATTAACTGAAGAATCAAGAGGTATCCTTCCTATGCATGTGTACAAATAAGGAAAGTACAGTACAAAGAAATACTTGCCCTCTCTGAACATGTTGGAAGACACCAATGGCACCTGCCCTAGTTTGCCAGCATCGTCACCTGCTGGGAAGGGCTCTCCTCCACAACAAACACCTTGTCTACAGAACTACAGAATACAGTGTGGCAGCCATAAGTATTTATATGACCTTAGACTAACTTGTCCCCATACCAGTCTAATTATCTCCTGGCCAGTAGGACATATATCATCACTGGCAACCCCTAAGTTGGCTGTTCCGATTGTCACCAGTAGGAAAAAATAAAAGCTACCCATATGTAAAAAACCTGCTTAATGTAACTAATACTTTATCTGTAATGCGGTAAAATTTGCCCAAATTTCAGGAAATCCTTTCAGGAAACTAAACTTTAAATTAGTTGCAGAAAGAAAGCCTTCTTTGGCAAAACCCAATTCAGTAAATGAATTCATTTATTCATTCATTCAACAGACATCTACTGGTCCCTCCTAAGGTGCCAGACCTGTGTGAGAAGTTGCAGCAAACCCAAGTAGAACACAGCCACCATCCTGAACAGAAGTATATGTACGACACACACACACATGATAAATATCAAACTAATAAAAACAATGATAAATGTTACGAAAAAAACAACCCAGAACTGTGGAAGCTGAGAATGAGAAACCCCCCTGCTTAAAGGATGGGTAGGATTTTCACCAGTAGACATGGAAGATAGTATATTGTAGGAAGAAGGAAAGTCTCATGACAGCCAAGGCTCACTTCTGTGTCACATATACTTAAGAGGGCTTTACTATTTAGGAAAATTGTGAATCCAGTTTGACCAGAGGGCAGGGTAGAAGTGGAAGCCTGAGGGGAAAAGCAGGGGGCCAAGACTGAAGACTTTGAGCTTAATTCTGAAAGAAATGTAGAGTGATCCAAATTAGAAGAATTATGTGATCAGAGCTCGGTTTTAGAAAATTTTACCTGGTTCTTGGTGTGAACTGGGTTAAGGAAAAGGTAGAAGTCAGGACAAGAAGGTCATTTTAGAGGACTCTGCAGGAGTTTTGACAGGGAGATCTGGATTAGGTGTTGGCAGTTGAAAGGATAGGAGGCAAGGAAGAGACAAACCATTGGCCAGGCTGAATCCCCAGGACTTGGTCATGGATTGGCCGTAGGGAGCCAGTAATGAAAGATGGCTCTGACGTCTCCACCAGGCTCCAGGGAGAAGGGATGGCATGTACTTACACAGACAAGTCAGGAAGAAATGTATCTTGTAAAGATAAAAATTGTTTGATTTTGGATAGTTTCACAGAGACATGGAATTTATGAGCTAATCTGCTTTATATGAATTCTCTTATCAAACTGAATTGCACTGCTATCAATAGAGCACAGCCTGAAAGGAAACATGAGTGAGGTGGGGCAAGGAAAACGAATACAGTCAGTGAAGGGATGGAAGATGCTTTACAGGGACAGCCAATTCTGTGTGAATTGCCAAGACAGCAATGTATAGACTCTGTTTTTTTCATTGTATTAATAACTTTATTTTTTCAACTTTACTGAGGTGTAATTGACAGGTAAAATTGTAATATATTAAATATGATGATTTGTTAGATGCATACACTATGAAAGAATTCCCGCCATTGAGCTAATAACATGTCCATTGTTTGCCTTTTCTTTTGGTGGGGGTGGGGTGGGGTAAGAACAACTAAGTTCTATGCACTTAACAAATTTCAGTTATACAGTCCAGTATTATCAACTGTAGTCACCATGTTATGCAGTAGATCCCCACACCTTATTCATTTTACAACTGAAAGTTTGTATCCTTTTACCAGTCTCTTCCTATTTCTCCCACCACCAACCCCCTGGCAACCAGCATTCTCCTCTGTTTCTAGGAGTTACTCTTAAAAAAAAAATTCCCTGTACAAGAAGATTCACTTAATTTACTTGGGTAAATGGTTATTATGAAGTAAATATAACAGAGTCTAATTCTTAGGTACATGATGGAAAGAATTTTCACATTCATTTCTTTCAGAAAAAAAAATCCCCATACAAATCATTAAAGGTGGTTTTAAAGCTGCATGAAAAGCTAGTTCTATTTTTTTAATTAAAGTATAGTTGATGTGCAATATTGTGTTAGTTTCAGGTGTACGGCAGTGACTCTATTATGTATATTTGTATATTTTTTTCTGTTTCTTTTCCATTATAGTTTATTACAAGATATTGAATATAGTTCCCTGTGCTATACAGTAAATCCTTGTTGTTTATGTATTTTATATATGGTAGTGTGCATCTGTTGGTCTTGTACTCCCAATTTACCTCTCGCCTCCCCTTTGGTAACCATAAGGTTGTTTTCTATATCTGTGAGTCTTTTCTATTTTATAAATAAGTTCATTTGTACCATTTTTAGATTCCACATGTAAGTGATATTATATAATATTTGTATTTCTCTGCTTGACTTACTTCACTTAGTATGATAATCTCTAAATCCATCCAGGTAGCTGCATATGGCATCATTTCATTCTTTTTATGGCAGAGTAATATTCCATTGTATATATATATATTATACTCCATTCCATATTGGAATGCGGCATATATATATATATATATATATATATATATATATATATATATGCCACATCTTCTTTATCCATTTATATATTGATGGACACTTAGGTTGCTTCCATGACTTGGCTATTGTAAATAGTGTCCCTATGAACAATGAAGTACATGGATCTTTTCGAATTAGAGCTTTTGTCTTTTCCAGATATATGCCTAGGAGTGGGAATGCTGGATCATATGGGAACTCTTATTTTTAGTTTTTTAAGAAACCTACATACTATTTTCCACAGTGGCTGCATCAATTTACATTCCCACCGACAGTATAGGAGGGTTCCCAAGCACATCCTTTCCAGCATTATTTGTAGACTTTTTGATGATGGCCATTCTGACCAGTGTGAGGTGTTACCTCATTGTAGTTTTTATGTGCATTTCTCTAATAATTAGTGATGTTGACCATCTTTTCATGTGTCTGTTGGCCATCTGTATATCTTCTTTGGATAAATGTCTATTTGGGTCTGCTGCCTATTTTTTTATTGTTTTTTTTTTTAATTATGGAGTTATGTGAACTGTTTGTGTATTTGGAAATTAAGCCCTTGTCAGTCACATCATTTTCTCCCAGTCCATAGGTTGTCTTTTCATTTTGTTTATGATTTCCTTTACTGCGCAAATGCTTATAAGTTTAATTAGGTTCCACTTATTTATTTTTGCTTTTATTTCTATTGTCGTGGGAAACTGACCTAAGAAAGCATTGCTATAGTTTACGTGAGAGAATGTTTGCCGATGTTCTCTTTTAGGAGTTTTATGTTCTCATGTCTTATATTTAAGTCTTTAAGCTATTTTGAGTTTATTTTTGTGTATGGTGTGAGGGAGTGTTCTAAATTCATTGATTTACATCTAGTTCTACTTATTTTGCTATGCTTTGTCTTTTTCCAAGATATAAACTTGTCTGCATATGTTAGTTCAGCCCTTGTTTGCAAGACCCTCATCAAGTTCTTTTCCCATCTACAATATTTTAAGTCAAATTTTGAGTCTGACACATTCTTTCTTCACCCATACCAGATATCGGCAGGAATTTGCAGTGGTCCCAACTGGGGAAAAAAAAAATCTGTTTTTAGTTCACAGGTTTCAGTTTTAGCCTGGGAAGGTCAGATCCAACTTTAATTTTTGAAACTTCAAAATCCAAGATGGTTGAAAACATGGAACTCTTTTACTTTATAAAGTAATTTTCACATTTTTTTTAGAATAGTCATAAAATGATCTCTTTTTACTCCCTTTACCCTATCCTCACTTCACAAAATGTAGAGAAACTGATCAACAAAATCATCGAAAGTTTATTCCAAAGATTCAGGTGAACAGAGGTCCGAGGTAGAGGTGGAATCCCAGGAATGTCCTGGGTCTCAGCATGAGAGGGTTGTTTTGGAGTTACAGCACAAAGTCACACAGGGAAGAGCTAAAACAGGAGTCAGGGTGTTGAAACCGAAGTCCCTGGCTAATTAGCTGAGTGCAGCTGGCCCCTGGGTTCCAGAGCACAGCCTGAGCTAGTCCCCTCAAATAATAATAAGGATAATAATAATAATAAGGATAATAAAAGCAAAAATCACCACTGTAGCATAGCATAGCTACTTATGCTAGGCACTGCATGCATATTCACGTTATTACTTCACCCCATTGCACAATAACCTTGTGAGGGTGTGTTTTATCCTCCTTTTACAGATAAGGACAAGCTACAAAATCTCAGACTTCTGAGGAGGATCAAGTTCTGATTGACTCCAAATATCGTGCTCCACTCACCCTGCCCCCCCCCCCCCCCCCCCCCCCGCCTCTCCAGCAGGCTTTTCTCACACTCTCCAGGCTAGATAAGCGTCCTGGCTTCAGGCTGAGCTGTTCAGATGCTGAAAGCCAGGAAACTGAGCCCTCATGCATAAAACTGAGACTGTCCAAATTCTCTTGGCAAATGGCCCTCATTTTAGAAGTTCTTATTTACATTTCCAGTCCACTGGAAGTTGTTTTAAAATTTCTCCTACCCATTAGAAAACAGACTATTTTTCTACTGTTACATAAAAACACGATACTAAAAGGTTCCATTGCCTTTCTACTCATCCTCGTGTTTTTCTTCCTCACTCTCTACAGGGGAGTTTTAGGATGCGAGGACTTCCCTTACCTCACACCCTCACCCAATTCCTCTTGGCTGAGATCCTTTGGTATTTTTAACTCTAAACTACTTTTAGATTTTTCATGTGCCATATGCGTTTTCAATTTCTTCAATTTTGAGACTCTGACACTTACATTCCAAATTTGCAGCCTCTCTGCCTCCATTTATTTAAAATAGAACATTATGTGTGTTCAGGTTCATTGCTTGTCACGCTCCAATCTTCTCTTGAGCTTCCCTTTGCTTGAAATGTTCTTTCTTAGTATTTTTCTCAGCTGGGATACATAACCTAAATCATCCCATGTTCATCAATAAGTTTCTTTTTACTCTGGGAGGTGAATGGCATCTTGGCTGAGAGTAGGCTTTTTAGACTGCATTCCTTTCTTTCCACGACCTGTAGATATCATTCTACCCTCTCCTGGCTCCCACTGTGGCTGAGAATTAGTCTGGTCCAAGATGATACTTTGTCTTTTGTCTGGAACCATGTAAGATTTTTCTCTTTATCCTTGCAATTTAGAAAACTCACCAGGATGTATCTGGGAGTAAACATATTATTTATTTTTCTCACCCTGCCTGGAACTCAGTAAACCTTTTCAAGGTGATAACTTCAGTCTTTATTTAAACCACAACTCTTGTTCTTTGTTTTGAGTTATTTCTTCAGCTTGATTATCATGCTGTTAATTGGGTTCTCAATTGCATCTTTTCTCTTTCTATTTTTTCCCTGAATTATTTAGTTTCAAAACAATGCTTTTGGGTCCAGAAAGCCCATTTTATGCTGTAATAGAATCTCTTTGAGTATTGTTTGTTTGTTTATTATTAAAATTGTCTTCTTTCTCCTCTAGCAGTTACTACAAATAGGAGCTAACCCAATTCTGGGCATTCTTGTTGTTCTTTATCCTTTTTTGGCTGCTGGGTTGCTTAAGACAATTTGTCTATTCTTGGCCCTCTCTTTGGCACCTAAGGTTTAGTTCAGCTATGGAGGTGTATTAAGCAGAGTGATGCTGCAGATGCAGTGGTCTCGGCTGCTGTGGGCCTGCGATGGAGAAGCACGCCGATTGTAACTCCTTCCTTGGTCAAGAACCAGACAGTAGCTTCCTGCTCTCATTCTTCTCACCGGTAAAAGCTGGTGTTCCTCAGGGAAGGAGGAGGGTGTGCTCCTGTTCAGTTGCCCTGGGGTGTCCATCAGTTTTCCCTGGGTAGAGATCTACAGATCTCCTCAAGGCATGCTCTCCCCAAGTTTCAATCCTCATCCCAGGATTCTTCCTCCATATTTCTCAGACTCTGGTCTGATTTGCAACAAGATTGCCAAGACTATTCAATGGGAAAAGAATAGTCTTTTCAACAAATGGTGCTGGGAACTGGGCAATATGCAAAAAAAATAAAGAAAGAAATCAAATGCTTACTTCACACAACATACAAAAAGTAACAGAAAATGGATCAAAGACCTAGGTTTCAGAGCTGAAACTTCAAGATTCTTAGAAGAAAGCATAGGGGTAAATCTGTAGTACCTTGGATTTGGCAATGGATTCTTAGCTATGACACCGAAAGCACAAGCAACAAATGAAAAAACTACCCAAATCAAATTTAATCAAAATATCCAGAATCAACAAATCTATAGAGACAGAAAGTAGATTAGTGGTGCTTTGGACTGGGTGGCAGGAAGGGGAGGTGAGGTGAAGAGGAAGGATGAGATCCAAAAGCAAATAAATATAGGGTACAAGTTTCTTCTTGAGGTGGTGAAAATGCTCTAAAATTGACTGCGATCTTGGTTGCACACATCTGTAAATATAGTAAAAAACCATTGAACTGTAGACTTTAGTTGGGTAGATTATATACTATGTTAATTATCTCTCATTAAAGCTGTATAAAATATGCTATAAAAATATGAAAAGAGAGATAATATTGCTAATAACACCAGATCAGAACAAAGATGAAAATAACCCCAAGTCGTGCAATAAAGAGGTAAGCAATGTTCCCAAGCCTTATTACATGCAAAAAATTATAATATACACATCGGTATACAAAGTGCCGTAATTTGTTGTAAACTATAAATATAACATGTAAAGATAAAACTCTATTAAAACTTAAATTTGAATTAAATATAGGGTTGCAGATTTAGTAAACAAAACAAGATGCCTAGTTAAATTTGATTTATTTTTAATTGCCTTGGCATATATACATTTCAATAAATGAGAAATACTGCATAGGACATACTTTACTGTAAAAGTATTGGTATTTATCTGAAATAAATTATAATCATCTGAATTATATACCGCTTCCTTTAATTTTATTCCTCTGATGTCTTGGCTCTCCTTAACTTTCTTGTTTCATAGACTTGGTTTGTGAAGTTCTTCGTACTTACAGTCTATTTCCTATTTATATTGTAACATATCATCTACAGTGGTCACATTCAACTTCTTTCTTTTGTCAATTTAACATTGATCAATAAGAATGTATACTTAATATTAGCATTATAAGCCAGTATACTAAACATACACTGGCATAAAGTTAAATTCTGATCATTGGTCTTCAAATGTTATTTGTTGAAGCACATACCGTCTTTCATGGTGTAACTTGCTTTTCTATTCTTGAAGGCTATGTTGCATCTCTTGATCAATAATTTTTTAAAATGTTGTCCACTGATATGAAAGAGCATTGTTGTCCATTTTTATCCCCTTCTTCTTCAATAATACACCTGATTTCACTTGTTCCCATGCTGGAAGAATATTTAGTAACATCAGGTAAAAGAATCAAATTCTTCACAATTTCAAAGCCCAGTTGTAATCGTTGTCCATAATCATTGTCCACTTTAAGTCAGAATTTCTTTCCTGTTCAAAAGTACTATTACCTCTTTTAAGAACAACCCTGATAATGAGAGAGATAAATTTTTCATCATTTTTTTCTTTAAGCAATGGTGTACTTCAAAAATGTTTGTGCTTCTTTCAATTTGCATAATCCTCTTGCTAAACTGATTAAAAGTTATGAACAAAAAATAAGTAGCCTTCACTGAACAGATTAGTAAAAACTCAACAAGAATTTTAGAATTATCTCTTTCATAATTAAACTATGATTTCATACTTTAAGTGGTAAACCAAGAACTCCTTCAAATGTATTTGTTAAAGAGAGCCAGTAGATATTTTGAGAGAATTGAATAATGCCAACAAAATCACAAACTTTTTAAACTGTTCAATACAAACAGCATAATGTTGCTAGTAAGTATAGGTGCTAAAGTAAGAGAATCATTTCATCACATAGAAAGAACGTCACATGCTATTCGAGCAGCATTATGCAGGGTATGGGTAGGACAACCAACATACTCTATGGAATCTCATGCTTTGCTTCAAATTTGAATAAATTTTTCTGTACCTTTACACAAATGTCTGCATCATCTACATCAAAAGCAGTAAAATTGACTCCTAGCTCTGTAAGAGAGTCCTTGCTAAAACTTGCTGTTTCTAAAGTCTCAATCTGGAAGAAATTTTACTCACAAATGTCCTTGTAAGTACGCCTTTTTACTAGAAAAATATTGCAGAAGCAAAAGGACTTTTTTTTTCTTACTGCAATTATTTGTGGCTATGCTGCAAAAAAAAGTGAGGAAGCATTTAGATCGTTGATAATCCTGCAGCTATAACTGTTTTTATGATGACTGTAGAGTTTGTCTTGGCACTTGAGTATTTGCTTGCAGTTTTGGAATCAGAAAATCCTTCTGGTAGCAGTAAATTTAAACATTTGAGCTGAAAGATAGATGATATCGACTGTACAGGTCATTATAACTTCTGCTTTGATTATTTTACCTCCATCTGAATTTCTCTCAATTAAAAATATTTATTATTTTATCATTTTCTTTGGTACTAGTTGAAGAAATCATACATCTCTTATACTCAGCTATTATTATATGCTGTTTTATATCTGACAATTTTTATATTACACAAAGGCTTCAAAAGGACTTTTTTTTCTCTCTTAGTAAGTATACACTGTTCAGAAGTTCATCACAAGGGGGTAGTGTGTAGCTCAGTGGTGGAGTATGGATTTAGCATGCACAAGGTCCTGGGTTCAATCCCCAGTAGCTCCATTAAAATAAATAAATAAATAAATGGAACTACTTCCCCCCAATCCCCCCTAAAACACACAAAAAAACAAGAAATTCATCACAAGATTTACTGTTATGTTTTGGCATTTGAAATTTCCAATATACACAAATAAAAAATTATTGATTTGTTACTATCAATCACTGCAAAATATGAGACACTTTCATTTAATAATCTTACATCTATCTCAATGCCATTGATCACTCACAAACCTGAACTTATAAAGAAATACAAACAGGGTTTCAATGTTGCAAGCGAACAATAAAACTCAATATCTAATGCAAATAAACTCTTGTTTGCCTGCAAGGGTGAGCTACACTCATAAGACAATTTCCAGGAGAAAAACCAAAGTTGATCTTACCTAAGGTTTTGAGAAGCTTGACATTCAGGGACGAGCGGACTTTCAAAACCAAGAGTTTACAGAGGTGGAAGGACTTTTAGCTGCACTGGTGTGGTCACTGGAGGAAAGCTGCTGTTGGTTGGCTGACCGTGACCTCCAGGAGCATGGCTGCTGGAGTGAGGCACTTGCTGATCCGTGTTATATAGAAGCATGGGTTGTCACAGCGTGCTGACTTTCAAAACTGGGGTTTATCACTGATTGGCTGGCATTCAGAAGCTCAGGTTGTTATTGATTTGCTTGCTTTTATAAGCTTGGAGTGAGGCTGTTGATTGGCCAGTTTCCAGAAATAGGACCCTGAGAGTGAGGCTATAGCTGTTTGGCTGATATTCAGAGCATATATACTGGTATCAAGTATAACAGTGGTTATATATCAAGTATAACTTGTTCAAAAGCTGGCATTTTTGTCTTTTCTTTTCTTGAATATGAAGAACATTTTTAATTCTCAGTTTCCCCTTTTGGTCTCCCCTCAGCCAAACCTGCAGGAGAGATAATAAGAGATTATCTACATGGTTGTTTGCAGAGGTATGGTTTCAGCTGGTATTGCCATTTAAGTGACTTGAGCACCAAT
Source organism: Camelus ferus (assembly GCF_009834535.1). Classification (NCBI taxonomy): domain Eukaryota; kingdom Metazoa; phylum Chordata; class Mammalia; order Artiodactyla; family Camelidae; genus Camelus; species Camelus ferus. The sequence goes on along the minus strand of NC_045698.1, from coordinate 79,528,593 downwards.
CATTGTGGCAGAAAAAACAGTTCTAACTGAAGAATTTTTGTAATTTCTTGAAAAAAGCTGAATATAGGGCATTTAATGTGTCCTGACAGAGTCTATACAGGATACAGGATATGATTAAATACAGAGTATGTCCCATATATACTGGATGCCTGATAACCCTGTTTAAATATAATATTCTAGTTAAAACATTCAACATTTTATGGAACAATAAAAAGATTCACTTTCTAAAATTTAAAAAAAAATAAGATAATTTTAATGATCTGGGTATCTTTAAAAATGTCAAATTAAATTGAGCTTATGCCCTTTTCTCCCTCTCTCATTTAGTCTCCCCAAACTATACTGAGGAAGATGTGGCTTCCACAGCTATGAATTCTTTCACTGGTTGATGGTGTTAACAAACCCAGAAAACATCATCAACGGAAGTTATCCTGGAAAATGTTTCAGAGCAAATGGAAAGTCTCTAGCTGATTCCGGGAAAAGTGAATTCCAACTTTTCCCATTGGAAGTTTTTACTAATCTCATAGCTAATTAAATACGAATTAGTATTGCAGCTTCAATATATGTGAATTTTTTGGTCCCTGTTCAGGATGTCCATGGCACTGAGTGCATCCCTTAAGACATCATTGTTGCCTTGTTGTTTTGGAATACTCTATTTACTTCTTCAACTCTTCTGCTAGACTGTTTGCTCCCTGAAAGCAGGAACCCTTCACTCATTCATTCCTTCATTTACTTATGCATTCATCCAGTAAATATTTATTGCTTGTGGTGATGGTTAGTTTTATGTGTCAACTTGGCTGGGCTATAGAATCCAGCTATTCAATCAAAAATGAATCTAGGTGCTGCTGTGAAGGTATTTTGTAAATGTGATTAACATATACAATCGGATGACCTTAAATCAGGGGGATTATCTTTAATAATCTGGTTAGATCTCATCCAGTCAGTTCAAAGACCTCTAGAGCAAAACCGAGGTTTCCTTGAGGAAAAAAAATTCTGATTGTGGGCTGCAGCTTCAGCATCTGACCAAGAATTTCCAGTCTGCCTTCCTACCCTACAGATTTCAGAGTTGCCTCAGCAGCCCTCATAACACATAAGCCAATTCCTTGCAATAAATCTCATACATATATATGATTTATAATCTACTGATTCTGTTCTCTCGTCCACTAGGTGATGGGCACTAAATATTCAATGATAAACAAAACAAAGATGGAAGGTACAACTTAGTATTGGCAGAAACAATAAATAGACAAGTTATATGTATATTTGCAAGTTATCGTGTATACTAAGAAGGAGAATAAATAGGTATTCCTGAGAGGAAATTGTAGGAGGGAACTAATTTAAATTGAGTGATCAAGGATGTCCTCTCAAGGAAGGTGACATATGCTGTGAGGTGGGAGAAAGCATCAGTCTTGGAAAATGTAAAGAAGAGAGCCCCAGGTAGAGGGAACAGTATGTGCAAAGGCCCTGGGAGCAAATGAGTGCTTGGCTTTTTCCTGAAGTTGCTAGAAGACAGAAATATTATAACTGTCCTGACCTCTCATTTGAGATTCTGACACTATACTAATTACCTATTTGATGTACACACATTTATTTGCATAATTGGTTTTTTGCCTGGTGTCCCAGGCACCATCATCTTTTGCCTGGTGTCCCAGGCATTACTAAGATGAAAATTCCATGAACGCAGGGATTTTGTCTTTTTTTTTTCCCCTGCTTTATCTTCAGGAACTGAAAAATCCCTAGTACTTAGCAGGTACTCATAAATATTGAATGAATGAATGGATGAATGAATGAATGAAAGGTTATTAACAATTGCAGGTGTCCAGGCAAAAGATGATGGTGGCTTTGTAAAGGGGAGGTGAAGGGGTCAGAGAAGGGCCTACAGATCTGAGGGATCTTTTGGAGTTACAGTCAATAGCACTGGCTGATAGATGTGAAGTGGGGTATAAAGGAAAAGAAGTCACATGGCTCACAGATTTCCAACCTGAACAAATAGGTAGATGGTGGTGCCGGTGGCAGAAATGGGAGAGCCTTTTGGGTAAATATTTTGATATTGATATGCAAGCTTTGTAAGTATTTGATAAATGAACGCATGAAATGGTGAATTTAACTGCCATTACTGTTTAGAAAAGGTATCTGCCTTAATGTTCACAGATCTTCAAGTCCTCATTTTAAAATGTTTACATTTTCTTAAAAATTTTTTTTTGCTTTATTGATACCTTTAGCTCCTTCTAGAAAAAACAATTTTTTTTTTTTGTTCTTTACTTTCATGGCATAAAGGAAATATCCTACTAGTAGGTTGAAGAACTGTGTTTGCTTGACTTTAACGGACTTTTAGCTATAGTGAAATCCAATGGACGGGAAATTCTATATGCCACAACCTACCAAGAATACACATTCTTGGTGCAATAACCACAGAATGGGCCATGTGTGTTGCAAGAAATGGGTCTCCCTTTTCTTGGTAGCTCCCTTTGTTTTAGGTATTATTTTTCATTTCAAATTTTAAAATTTCATCTCACTGAAATGTATTTCAGTTTTGCAAAATACCTAAACTATTCTTTTTCTCTAGAACAATTTTTCTCAAACCATCCACCATGGATTAGTATTACCTGGGAGCAGAGGAATGAGAGTGGGACTTGTTAAAAAGTGCACATTCCTATATCCCAGCTGAAACTTAGTGCATCAGCAACTTTGGGGGTGGAAGCCCAGAATCGATATTTTAAATATGTCTCCTAAATGATTCTTAAGCATATGCACCACAAGTTGAGGACCACTGTTATAGGAATATGGAAATACATACATTTTTAGAATAAAAACTCAAAACATAGTTTAATTGCCTTTCCTTGTTTGTTTTTCAATATAAGTTTATGGCTCTTGAAAGAAGCAGTTTTTGAAGTGTGGTCCAGGAGGCCGCTGGGATCACCAAGACCTTTTCATGGAATCTACAGATCAAAATGACTTTTGTAATAATACCAAGATGTTATTTGACTTTTTCATACTCATTTTCTCATGGATGTGCAGTGGAGTTTTCCAGAGGCTAAATGGTGAGTGGTATCACCACAAACTGAATGCAGAAGCAGAGAGAAGGTTCTAGACTTCTTCTGTTAAGCTAGCTAGACATTAAAGAGATTCTCAAAAAATGTAAAACCCTGCCACACTTCTCATGATATATTTTTATTTTGAAAAAATAATTATTTTTCATAAAAATGTTATTTAGGTTTACATGTAATGTGCCTCTTATTGTTACTTTAGAATAAATTAATAATAAATATTTTAAAAATTACTTAGCTTTAATTTCTAGTATAGTAAGTATCAGTAGATATAATTTCCATGAACAAAAGCTGGTTGGGGTGTTCAGTAAATTTTAAGACAGTAAAGTTGTCCTGAGCCAAAAAGTTTGAGAACTGTTGTCCCAAACTTATTTTTCCTCTATAAAAGCATCCTAGGGGATCTCAATGGGAACTCTTTCCTGGTCCTTGACCTGCTGTGGGTTCTGAATCCCTGTGATTTACCACCAACCAATTCCCTGACCAGGTGAACAAACAGACTGTGGGGACTTGGGTGAAGCCCTTTCTCTATTTAAGAGTAAATAGTGATGGTTTCCATGAAGACTAAATGAAAAACTAGAAAAACAACCTCTCAGAATTCCATCCAAGTAGCCAAGTCTAGTCAAATGCTGAAAGAGGAATAGATGGGGCATTATTAAAACAAAGATGTTTTAGGCATGCATAATATGACACAGTAAAAACAGCATTGTCCTTGAAGCAAGCATTCTGGAGAGTTAAGATTTCTATTTCTTGCCCTCTGTTTGCTCTTGGGGAGATCAAACCTCTCTGGGCTGCAGTTTTCTCATCTGGGGTTTATACTGGAAACTAACATTCATTCATTCATTCATACATTTATTCATTCTTTCTTTTATTCAACAAATATTTATGAAGCATCTCCTTAGCTCCAGACACATTAAGTACTGGAGATACAGAAGTAGATGATCTAATGTCTGACTTTGAGAAATTTATAGGCTATGAGGAAGATAAATTATTTACATTATTTAAATTACTCTGACTAAAATAGCTCTCCATGTCCACAACTTTTTATCCCCTTACCCTGCTAAGTATTTCTTCATAGCACTTTTCACATTATATGTTATATATATACACACACACACACACACACATACATATATATATACACACACACATACACACACACACATATATATTTGGGAATGGTTACCTATTTCTATGCTTCTCCCTAAAATATAAGTTCCAGGAGGACAGCCACTTACTTTTGTTGACTAATGCTTTCCTGACACGTGGTTGACATTCAGTAACTCTCTGTTGAAAGAATGAAAGAAAAGGGGGATAAAAAAGAAGATAAATACATACATGGGAAAAAGAGAGAAAAAGAGAAAAAGAGAACGCATAGGAAAACAAATTAATATTGAGAAAAGAAGGATGAGATCAAGTTAGGTGAAGTATTGGAGAGACAGGAGCATTCCAGGCAAGGGAAGGGCATGAACAAAGGCTGAAAATGTGGAGTAACGTGAAACTATAAGTCGTTCAGCACAGAGACTGGAGGGGTGCAGGAGGTGGGTAGCTCTCAACATTCTATGAATCTCTGAAGGAATCGGCAACTTTGTGTCAGTCTTCCACTTCACGACCTGGCCAATGTGGACTAATCTGTGAACTGGATTGATACCTATATGGTTTCAATGTGGGAATATTTTTAGCCATTGAAAAGGAAAAAAATATCGTTTTCCCTCTCTCCGCACACACCACTCTTAAGACTTCACTTCTGGTCACCAAGTGTGTGGCTTTTTTTTCTCACAGTGACCAATTCTCCAGCAACAGATGATGTCTTACAATTTGAACTCATTGCTGATACTATCGACCTAGTGTTAGCATCAGACCCCACAGGTTAAGGGGACCAGTCCCCCTAAGACTGGCCCCTCACTTCAGACACCAAGTCTGGATTGTCACCTGTGCTTCTGACTGGCTATAAATCAGAAGTTCCCCAGGCCCCTGCTCCAGTTTGATAATTTGCTGGAATGGCTCACAGAACTTGGAAAAACAGTTTATATACTAGGTTCCTGATTTATTATGAAAGGATAAACTCAGGAACAGCCAGATGGAAGAGATGCATAGGGAAGGTGTATGGGAAGGGGCACATGCCCTGTCCAGGCATATCACCCTCCCAAGCACCTCCACATGTTCACCAAACCAGAAGCTCTCTGACCTCCAGGCTTCGTAGGTTAGGGATTTCTATGGACGCTTCATTATGTGGGCATGGTTGATTAAATTATTGGCCACTGGTGATAACTCGAACTCCAGCCCTTCTCCACTCTCTGAAGGGTAGAGGGTGGGGCTGAAAGTGCAAATCCTCTAATCACCTGGTTGGTTTCCTTGGCAACAAGCCCCTATCACACAGTCATCTAGGGGCTTTCCAAAATTCCTCTCATTAACATAAATTCAAGTGTGGTTAAAAGGATTTCTTTATGAATAACAAAAGACACTCTTTTCGTCTTTATTGCTCTGGAGCTATTTCAGGAATCAGGACAAAAAAAAAAAAAAAAAGAGATGCTCTCATTCCTCTTCCTGCCTAGGAAATTGCAAGGATTTTAGGAGCAGTGTGTAGGGGAGGAAGACCAAATTTATATTTCTTATTATAAATCATAATATCACAGCCATCACCTAACAATGCTGATGATAGTATTAGGATGATTATGGTTAATGTATGCAGAGTTCCTACTAAGTGAAGACACTTAGATTATCTCAGCTTTAAACAACTTCATGAGTTAGAGACTATTATTATTTCCCACTTTATAGATAAGGACTTTGGTGCTCAGAGGGGTTATGGAATCTTCCCAAAATAAGTGACAGAGCTGAAATACGGTAGCCAGACTCTAAGAAGGCTCTCGGTGACCTTTATCTCTTGATATTCCCATCCATGCATAATCTACTCCCGTACTGAAATCAGAGCTAATTTGTGTATCCAATAAAATACAGCACAAGATAAATCCACGAGCTCTACAAAAGATAATAAATGATTATGGCTATATTAAGCCACTAAATTGGAGGTAATTTATTATTTAGGAATAGATCATTAATACAGTTGAGATTAGAATTCAGATTTGTCTAACTTGAGAGCTAGATCTCTTCATCTTTTTTCCCCTCACAGCGTCTGATAAAAATGGCTTATCTTACTGAGTGTGACCTTAACAGTGGCCCCAGGAGTCAGGTATGGAATCCAGGAGAGTATTTGAGTTATAGGACATAATGCAAGATTCAAAAATCACTCAGTATGCCCAGACAGACAGCAACTCCAGGTAAAAGGTGTTTCCTAATTTCTCACTGAGACTAATTTTTTAAACCTTTCAAGGGGCCATCTTGAATATGTAAACTTTTACTGAAGTAGATGAAATTTTGAAACGATTACTTACACAATTTCACTTACTAAATTTGATGTCCATATTTTAAATTACACATTATAGAAAATAAAGGACTAATTTATAAATGTTACTTTCACCATTCTAACAGAGCAATAAGCCATTTTACTCATATTCTTCACATGCATCTTTTTCTTCCTTGCTACACATATCCATGGAGCAACTGCACTGGCATCTGGGAGCTTGTTAGAAATGCAGACTCTCCAGCTCTCCTCCAGACCTACTGAGTCAAAATACATAACGAGATGCCCAGGTGACTGGTATACACATTAAAGGTTGAGAGGTACTGGTCTACACAAGTGTCATGTAATCCCCAGTCACCTGTTTTTCAGAGCACACAATCTTCACTTTCTGTCAACTGCGTGCATTGAACCTCTGTATGATGCTAAGGCAGACGCTGCTCACTGTTCTCCCAGTAGCAATTATTTTTCACCTTAACTAGGGAACTCCAATTTTGTTTGTGTGGAATATACCTGTCGGCAGCCTCAAGCGAGTAGGCCGTAGGACCCAGGTCAAAGGTCAAAACAACTCGCCTGTGTAGGAGCTTAGCAGTAGATGTACGCATACGCCAGTTATGTAAGACTCACGAACAAAGGAAGTAGATGTACGCATGCGTTAGTGCGTTATGTACGCCTCATGAACAGTGCGCATGTGCGGGCAGAATAGCTAAAACAGGACGAGTGCGCCACGCTGCGTGCGCCATCTTGTTGAACTAGAATGAAGTGCCGTATTACGCCATGTCGGCTCCTCGCTTCCTCCCGCGGTCTCTTTCGCAGCTTGGCGGCTCTTCGCACATTTTTCCGGGTGGGCAGCTCACCTCCTGGAATCCCTCTTCAGCCCCCTTCTGCTGACAGTACCCAATCAAAAATAGCTCACCTTCCCAGGTTCCCTTGCAGCTCGACTTGACCACAGAACACAGTTCATCTGGCCAACGAGACGTAAGCAAAAATTGCTGGATGGGGCTACAGGAAAAGTTATTCATAAAAGGAGTACTTAGCTTGCATGCATTTTTTGGACTTGCCTTCTGAGCCTAATCCTTTCTTTAATTTCTGCCCGGAATGTAAACAGGAAGCTGGAAGGTGGAGCTGTCATCTTGTAATCAGAAGGACTAAAATCACACGATGAGAACCGTGAAGGGAAAGTGAAAAGGAGCTTGTGTTCCTAGTGGGACTGCCGTATGGCTCTACCAGACTTGGGCTGCTCGTAGCCAAACTTCTTGCCATGTGAAAAGAAGTCAGCCTCTTTTTGTTTAAGCCATTGTAGTCAGGCTTCAGTGACATGTAGCTGAACGCAACCCTGAAGCAAACTGCAAGCGCATGGTCACTTAATGGCAGGATCGTACTGGGGTGTTGTTTTTCATTCCGTCTGTAGGTATGTATTTCTCTGGTTGCCCAAGTTTAACCGCTTACTGTACTGCTTTTAAAAGGAATTTTAAAAAGGCTTATTTACAAGAGCATTCAGTCACCACTTGTGTGGTAATACATGCAGGAATAGTAACTAAGTGTATGTTAATTTATATTCCTCCTTTGTTTTTAACTAAGGATACCTGTTTGTCCATCAGGTGACCTCTATAAGCAGTCATAATTAGTATTGATAGCATGCTTACCCAAATAGTACTTTGTTTTCCAAAATGAAATAATTGAGATAGGGCCTTATAATAGAAAGACTTGGTAAAATTTCAAATGTGAGGCAACTTCCCTTTCTGATCAACCTTAATTTCTATTTAAGCATTTGTAGGCATCAGAGTAAATCTGCGTATCCAGCATTCTGAATCTAGGTACAGAGTCAATAGTAAGGCGGCTGGCTGGAGAGGCAGGGTGATTTATTTGGGGCTAGGAATTTAAAGGTAGAGTAAGGAATAAAAAGACACTTTTATAGTTTGTGATAAGAGTCCTGATGCAGAGAAGCAACTGAATTCATTTTAGGGGCACAAGGGCCCCACATAGTGTGCTTTGGGGAATGACAGAGAGGAGGTTGTATCCACTTTGTGATATAAAGTGAACCGGACAGAAAACTACTAGGAAAAAGGGAGTTTCTGCCCAGAATCTTTGCGCTTTGGGCTTCCGGAGTAATGCGGATGGGACTGTAGTTACTTATTTGGGTGTTTAGAGACCGGTTGACCCTTGGGCACTGGACGACTTGAGAAGGACTGGAGTTGCAATCTGTATAATCACCTGGCACATGTGTCTGGCTTATGGTAGAGGTCCTCCACAGGCTTGTCAAATGTGATTACGTTCATTGGACCTATATCCAAAGTAAGCGTAATACAAAAGCTTATCCAGAATATTAATCAAAACAACAGTTTCGTCAAGCCACATTGTTCCATATACAACTCCAGAACTGGAATTAAAGACGTGGAATGAACGGACACCCGAGGAGCGTCGGCTTTGTGCCAGGCGTCATGTAGGTACTTGCACGTGCACTTTCAACTGCGTGCAACTGTTTCCTCTCCATAGAGGTGTACTTTTCTCGTTTGACCAAAACAGGAGCCCCGTGCTGCTCATGCTCAGGCCTCCCTGCTGGTCACGCCCGGGATGCTCCACCCCTACGTAGAGCCAGAGGAGCCGACCAGCTGGCTTGGAGCACCTGTTCTGTCTCCCTCTCGCCCCCACAAGGCTTCTGGGTAAGAATGAATTTTTTTTCTTATCTGTAGAGTGCTTTGCATTCCTACTCTAGAGCTAAAAACAATTTATGCCCTTCATTAAGTCCGTATCTTTCCACTGAGAGAGCTACAGCATATTAACTTCACCCGATTTTACATCTCATTTAAGGGAGCGAGTGGAGTCATGCAACAGAGAAACCGAGATAAAGAGGGATCCCAAATTATAGTTAGGTGTTGTAGTTTAAGAAAAAAAATCTTTTTAATGTACCAGATCAATATTTCTCAAATTTGAGAACTATATTAAACTTTTCAAAAGAAAAACCTTCTCATAAAGTCACAAGAATATGCTGGCCTACTTCATGGGAGAAACACTAAGAAACAAGAGTCTTCTAGAAAAAAAAATTTTCAGATATGAATTATCACTGCAAATGAATGATCTCTTCATAGCAAGATAATTTTTATGCTACCTTCAAAATGACAACTCAACATTTAAAATTCCTCACAAAACTTCCAAGCCTCTAGGAAACAGCAAGTCCCTCTCACACGTACCTGATTTGAAAACACTTACACCAGCCATGAGTTTATTTCTATACAAAACCATTCTCAATCACATATGAGGTCTTTGGAGGTACGGCATTATTTCCTTCTTTGTGGTTTAAGGAGAAATATATGGCAGCATATATATATGAAAACTTACATAAAATGCTTTCAGTTTGTTCCTGTAGAATAGAGTTAATCTGCATTCCATTTGTCTGGGTTTGCTGGGTGTGTGAATGACTGATGTCATAGGCATAGGCGAAGTCTTCAACTTTGTTTTGCACAAGGTTTTAAGCCCCACTTGCATCCTCAAAGTGTCAGACACCCTCTGGGATTGGTTCTCGGACCTGGAAATATCCATTCCAACCAGTTAGCGGTGCTGCCAGAACTCCAAGGCCTTGGAGTAGCTTTGTCCTCTGAGGCTTCTTGGCTGCCCAGAAATCTGAGTCATACTTTTATGATGACATCTGGTTTCTTGCCATATGGTGTCTCAGGGGGTCTGTGATCATTTTCTGCAAGAATTCCACAGAATCATGTTACAGGGCCCGGGTTCTAAGTGAGGCACTTGGCACTGACAAAAGAAACACACTACTGGGTGACTTTCTTAAGCATCGTATGGAAATTGGGAAAACAATGGGAAGGCTTGGATTAACCCAGTAAGCAAGGAGGGGATTGGCTGGGATGCCCAACAAAAATTGTGTAGTTCAAAGGACTCACAATAGGACTATTCTCAAATATTGGACAGAAATTTCAGGATGATATTTACTAACAGTTCCTTTTGGTTCCTGTAAAAACTATTCCTTTGAACATACTGATCATTAAAAATCTCATAGAAAATGTCTTGTTATTTTTATTACTGGAAGGAACAATGTCCAGTCTGTGATGTTGTCTTTCAGCACTTAGATGACAAGTGACTCTTTTCCTGCTTTATATATTTTCTGTAATTTCCAAGTGAGCTCCAGTGATGCAAGATTAAGGATTTAGATTCAAATGATCAGTTCCACTAATTCCTATGTGGCCTTGGACAAGTTACTAATCTCACTCTACTTCCGTTTTCCTCTGTAAAATGGGAATAATAATACCTGCCTTGGTGAGACTCTTGTGAGGACTGAATGAGACAAGACAAATAAAGAGTTTAACAGAGCCTGGAACGTAGTTACTACCTCCAAATTTTAGCTCTTGTTACTATAACTACTATACTTCATTGATTCTAATATTCTTTTTCTCTCTCTCTCTCCAGTTTGTAATTTTTTTCTAATTGGGGTGTACCTTACATTAGGTGGTGTGACATGATTTAAAGAACAGTTCTTTTTTCTGTTTTGGTGATACATGAAACAGAAATGCATCTTAAGTATTACTTTTTGTCAGCTGAGTAGTTATTTCTGACCCTCATATTTCCTGTTAGGGATGTAAGGTGATTTAGCCCTGTTGCTTTTGGCCTCTCTCCATCCTCTCCCTTCCTGCCTCCCCAGCTGAAGGCTATGGTGGAAGCTGGGCTGCAGGGACCCACCCCTTCCTTGCCTGGTCCTCTTGGGTCTGCAGTATGGAGGGGTGAGTTGAATCCAGGAGAGTGCTAGGCTTTGGGGCATTTGCAGCACACCTGGAGAAATAGATAAGGAGTCAAATTAATTGGGGTAGCAAAATGGCAGTCTTAGACGGAAGCTTTAGGTGGGACTGTGTCACCCAGATTTTTGACCGTGGAGGTTTGAGGCAGTCTGCACAGCTGGACAATTAGCTTTTAACTGCTGCAGCCTGGGCCAGAGTCTCTTTCCCTTGGGCCATGTGGTATCTTGAACTTGTTGATTATTGCTGCTTATGAGGATTTATTCACAGTTCCATGGCTGTCTTTTCAGGAGGAGGACCCAGCAAATGTCGAGGGTCCATGTTTGGCCTCAGCAGATAGCCACGAGGGGGCCGCGAGCCAGCCGACCTTGGCCTTGCTGTCCTCAGCAGAGGTGCTGTGGTGTGCAGACTGCAGCTCATCCTGGGATTACACAGCACGCGTGCTCCAGCCTCCTGGGCTTCTTGGAATACCAGTGGGTTCCAGAGGGATTATTACGGAGGAGCTGAGGCAAACATCCACTTATAGGGAAGAGAGATTTGGGGGGGGGGGCATACTTTTATTTCTTTTTCAGGTGGACTTGAAATTTTTATTTTATTTTTATTTATTTTTAAAATTTTTTATTGATGTGTAGTTGATTTACAATGTTAGTTTCAGGTGTACAGCAAAGTAATTCTGTTACACATATATATACATATTTTTTTTTTCTTTTCAGATTCTTTTCCATTATATGTTATTACAAGAAATTGAATATAGTTCCCTGTGCTATACAGGTCCTTGTTGTTTATCTATTTAATATATAGTTGTATATATCTGTTAATCCCAAACTCCTGATCTATCCCTGCCTGCCACCTTTCTTCCCTGCTAACCACAGTTTGTTTTCTATGGACATACTTTTAAAGCTGCATTCTTTTGCTGATTTTAAAATGCAGTGCAGCTCAGAGGTGTGTGTGTGTGTGTGTGTGTTGCAGAGGGTTTCAATTATGAGTGCCGGATTTTGGTAGGGAGCATTAGCTGAGCTGCCTCAATTCCATTCTGCCTCCAGACCAAGGAAGTGAGCCGTGAAGGAGCTAACCTGACCGTGGGTTCACAGAGCTTGTGCGCAGCCTCAGGAATCACTTCCCACCATGTGATCTTAACGTGGCTCAGACTAGAAGGCAGCGTTTTTAGGCCTAGTGAACCCACAGCAAGAGACAGTAGAAACAGCCTCCCTGGCCCAAGAGGGAAAGACCTGCTTGCACAAGAGTGTGAGTGCTATGTAATGAACTGAGGCCTACTTTCAATTCAATATTGGGGTGCTCCTGAGGGAAAATTCGTTCTCTGATTGAAAACTAGGTAACCATGTCCCATCTAGACTAGCACACGCCCTTCTTGGTTATCTGATTCTGATTCTGTGGAACTATTTTACATCTCTATAAGTTGAAAATAACTGATGGCAATGGAAAATAATTGTCTACAGACACGGAAGTGATTCCTTCCATCGAGGGACAACACTTATCCGCCCCTCTTTGCAGAAGCCAGTGTTTTATCTATTTGCATATCTGTTTCAACATTCCTTACTCCAGAAAAATCTGTGCTGCTTTGACTTCTCCTTTGAACCAGTTGTCTGACTCTTCCATTTAATCAATGAGTTAAAGAAAATCTTTACTGTATGTTCATTTTGTATCTGTATGTGAGATATGATTTTGCTTCTTTTGAAAATATCTTTCAACACTAGGAACATGGGGTTCAAAAGGGAAATAGAAATTTAGGAAGTTTTAAATATACTGGGTGGGAAAGAAAGGCACCTCAGATAAGACTGAGGATGTCACTAGGCCAAATTTCTAGACTTTGCTCAAAGCAGCAATATCTTAAATGCCCTTCTCTGAGAAAAGACAGTATGCCTAGGTAGATTTCTCTCTTGAGTCTAGAAAATTTATAGTTCCAAAAACAATTTCTTGATAAGAGATATTTCCCAATAGATTTGAAGTTCATGGGTCATAGTTCTCTGGACAGCTGACATAAACTCTGGCGCAGTGGCACAGCTCAAAACAAGGAGCTACCCTTGTCTTGATGCCACTGAACCTCTGCCGTGGTCTTGCCAACTCTTTCTGGTTTAGACTAAGCACTGAGTTCTGGGAATATAATTTTGTTCTGGGCTACCTGCCCTTGGCACTGGGGATTGAGCCATTTTCCAAATTTGGTAAATGTGGGCCAGTGCTAAGATAACGTTTTATGTCCCACTAATAATTAACTCTGGACTTTTTTTTCAAGGGTGATTTGTCAAAGATTTGGCATTAAGTAATACCACTTCTTATGAACTACATGAATTCTGGGATAAGGGAGCCTAAGCTATAGCTGCTGAAAGAATCACAGCTTTACCCAAGATGGAGAATCCCTTTATCAAACCTGAACAAGATAAGAAATTGGGAAGGGTATATTTTGAACGTTAATATCTTTGTGCTTTAACTCTGCAAGGCAAGGGAAATTGATCCTGGGCTTTTCATTTCTTTGGACCATAATGGCCTTAAATTAATTTTATAAGGAGGGCTTGGTTTATTGACTTCAGTTGCTCTTTGAGAACTGTTAATGAAGGGGAGTTTATGTTCATATTTCTATCTTGACCATTTTTTGTTGGACTGTTTTATTGTTGTCGTTTGCTGTCATTGTGAACCCATAACAAATGATGTTGGATTGCTCAAGATTTGTGATGGGAAACAGAGTAGGTAGTCAACTTTTATAATTGGGGAGAAGTAGCTTTGGCCTTAATCTACCTAATGTATTGTTCTGATACATTTATGAGCCTCTGGAGGCAAAATCGAAACTCTCACCAGTGGTTCCAGGATGCTATTCATGGGGAAGACATTGGTGTTGGGAAGTACTCAGGACTATACTGACCAGACTGCTGACACTTTCCCCCAAGGGGGTGGCCAACACAAAGCTAGAGAGTATGTTTGGAAAACACTCCTAACGTTTCCGTCCATGTGAAGTATGTTCATTAGGTAACACTTTCTGCACTCCCTCCCTTATCAAACCCATGAGTTTGGAAGGAGTAAATGGGCATGGATAGCATAGACTATTTTGGGGGGAAGGGTTAATTTTTTTTTAGTGGAGGTCCTGGGGATAGAGCTCAGGACCTCTTGCATGCTAAGCATGTGCTCTACCACTGAGCTATACCCAGCCCCCAGCCTAGACTCTTTATTTGCCCTTCCTTCTGAGAATGAGCTGCCCCAGGGAGAACATGTGTGTGCCTTTCTCCTCCACATGCAGAGGACGGCCCTACCAGTGCTGTGGGGGGAGGGGCTCATTCCCATTCCAATACCAGCAAGCTTTCCTGTCCACAGACACAAACCCCTTCTTCAGCATAAATTTCATCAGTAATGAAATTAGTAATTGGACCTCACGTCTGGTTGGGTTTTTTTTTTGTTTTGGGGGGTTTTTTTTTTCGGTTCCCTAACAGCAGATCATTAATTTCAATGCTTTTGAGTAAGCACAGATTTACCTCATTGTAAACCTACTTTACCAGCAGTGTTATGGTTTAACTACTTCTGTGGATGAATGTTGAGCTCAAACCCGGTCTGGCTGGTAGAGATCACACATTTTTGAGTCCTGGCTTGTGTCTGTGCTCTTGTGTGAGGTAGTCCATTTCTAAACACTTTTGTCAACAGTGGCTTTAGACATTTTTTTAAAATGTCTTTTCTATTTGGAAGCCCTTCCCTCCCAATAAAAAGGAAAAGGAAAAATCTCATTTTATTTATTTTTTTATTTTAGAATTTATAGTAGAGAAATGACTTTATAAGCTTATTGTCCATTTTGACCTCTTCCTTGTGAATTGCCTCTGACTTCCCTTTACCCTTTTTGTTTGATGTGGCAGTTGATACATCTATTTCTATAGTAAAGATACATACCTTTTGTTGTAAACATTGAAAATATTTACACCTTTAAAAAATTTTTTTTATTTCGAAGCTCAAGGAAAAGAAGGGTGTCATTTTTGGACTTTCTTTAAATCCCAAATATTGTACATTACCATTTTAAATGGTAAATCTATTTTATTTAAAATTATCTTTTATTCAGAATAAATTAATCATATTACACATCAGTCTCATAACTAAAATAAACCCTCAAACTAGTATGTATCCATACATACGTACACACATACACTCACGTGCATACCATACACTCGTTTTCAATATTTGAATGAGAGCTAATTTACCTAAGGAGATATTTTAAAATTTTATTCAAGAAAGATAACAACTTTATAGAAAAATAAACCTTGTCTCCCGAGGTCAGGATTTAAGCAAAATTCACCCATGTTAAAACAATTTTGTTAGAGTCTCAGTCTCCAAAGACATTATTCACCAAATAACTTATCTTACAGTGAAATACAAAAAACTGAACATGTACATGCAACCACCTAAGAGCTTGTACAGGAAAATTCAGTTTGAGTCAGAAGACTGTAACCAGTTTTTCAGAACTTGTTACCTCTATTTTTGTTTCTTTCAGCTGTTTCCTCTACTTTTATCCTTCTGTATTTCCCCACATTACTTAAGAGAATATACATTCTATACACATATACACACATATATATAGGCACACACATATACATATATACACGCATATACATATACACGTATACATACATATACACCTGTACATATATATTTTTATTTTTACTTCACAGTTAATACTGTGATCTTATTTTTATATCAGGTAGGTAGTTGTAGATAGAGTCCTTTCATCATCAGAAAAAGAGTTTATGTGCAAAATCTTCAAGTGTTGCCCATGTGAAAAACAATAGCATATGGGAGGCAGGATCCACTGAATAACCCACAAGAAAACTCTCAGCTAGACTGGTCCCAGAAGGAGTCTGAGAGGTGTGTGTCTCTGGCGCCATCAGTCTGGGGCACCATGAAGGTAGATCAGGATTTCACTGGCTCTGGCTGTAGGGTTTCTGGCTCTTCCCAAACCCCTGGGGTGTCTCATGTGTTGCTCCCACACAGTGCTTTCAGCTCACAGGGAATGGCTGTTGTTAGTACCCCGTTCTCTAGGGCACTTCACAGGTCTGCAGGTAGGGTGGCAGTGGGGAGGTATTCGGGGGAAGAGAGGATGTGGGCCAGAGAGCAGTAAGAACCAGTTTCTCAGAAATGCCCCTCTCTCTGTCAGTCACTTCTCTCCAGGTACTTCTCTTGTAAGCGCTCTCCTTTCCTCAGGTGAGTGTCCTTGTCCAGGAGCCCTGTAGTCCTCTCCATGGCCTTGTTATGCTCACCCAGTTCTGAGCCCTAGGCCAGGCCCAGCTGGGGTTCAAGCCAAGGCTCCCATTACATTTTCTAACTGGTTGAGTTGGAAATAGTTAAACATGTATTCGTTGGAAAACAAACTTAAAAGTTTTAAATAGAAATGCACTAATGTTTCAGACAATAGATTCTGAATGTAAGTCAAACTTTCTTTAATGACTCAAGGTCAACATTATGAACATGATTGCTGGCACTGCTCTGTACTATAGCTATTTCCTGGCTGTTGGGGTGTGTAACTGTTTACCCCCACTCCTAAACTGCTGTACTTGTGAGTACCCTGTGTCTTTTTGTTTGTTTGTTTGTTTTATTTAACGGAGGTACTGGGGATGGAACCCAGGACCTTGTCCGTACTGAGCATGCCCTCTACCACTGAGCTATTTCCTTCCCCACATCCTGTCTCTTTTATTCATGGTTATTGTGCCTCCCTTGCTGTCAGTTGTCATGTCTTGTTGTAGTCCATATCTTTGTGAACTAGAAACTAGAAAAGAAATCCAATTAACTAGATGTGAAATAAGAATAAATGGGCTCCAGGAAGAACTATTGAGTTTTCCCATAAATGTAATGCATAAGCTTGTTGAATTCAGGCAGTTTTCATTTTGGTGTCTTCATTTTGGCTGCTCTGCTGCCTTTGTGATTTCGCACGAGTCATGGCTGAACCTCTCATCTGCGACTATACATCCTGGTTTTTCCATGAAAGTCCTGAAGTCCTGGAGTAATATATTATTTGTGTCCTTTTTCATTTTCAAGTGTTCCAGATAGGGTCATAGATTCAGTGGTCACCCTACAGGTGAGTGATGGCATCAGCATGATTAAACACTGTACTAATTTCTTCTCCAAGTGATCTATATATCAAGAAACTGAGATGGAAGAAGAAAAGCTAAGTACCTACTGTTTACTTTGCTCTATATTAGATTCATTCACATTTACCAAACTTGTTTAATCATCAAGGTAGATAGAATTCCCTTTTACATAAAAGGAGAATAAGCTCACAAACTTCAGGGATGACAAAAGGAAAGAAAAGATAAGCTTTGTACCGTAGATGGACTTGTGTCAGATTCCGTTTCCAGTCACAGTGTGTGTCGTTGGTATATAGCCAGCTGGAGTACCTCTTCCTGGTAACTTCATAACATTATCTTCACTCTTGTTTAAGGGGCAGAGATAGTGTAGAGAAAAAAAAAAATCAGGGCTTGATTTAATTATGAAATATTCGGAAAGCCTTGGTTTGGAGGAAGTGCTGAATATTATGTCATAGTTTTAGGTAATTGTAAACCCTACCCGAATAATTACTGCTCTAGTTTCTAAGGTCTGCGGCTTTGAGGAACATTTTAAAGCTTGAGTCACAGGAGTGGAAAATCATGGGGGGAAATGTGACTTTAACCACTCTGGGTGTATCTGTAAATGCAAGCTTTCATTTTAACAAATGAAGGTTTAGGGCACAAAATAATAGGATTCTGAGAAGTACAGGAGAGCACCCAGTCCCTATAATCATTTTTTTTAAATGTATTGATATATAAGGGCTTAAATAAGCCATTTTGGCTTTTGTATATTGTTTTTTCCCTGTGTTTCTTTTATTTCTGATTTCTTTTTCCTGTCTTTCTATAAGTTTCTTGGACATTTTTTGAAATTCCATTTTGGTATTTTTGAATGTATCTTTCTGTATAGTTCTTTTGTGGTTCTAGCTATTATACACAAATTATCATAGTCTATGTTTTACATTTTTTTTGAGGTATAGTTGATGTACATACAGTATTATATGAGTTTCAGTACAAGATAGTGTTTTATAATTTTTAAAAGTTGTATTCCATTTATAGTTACTGTAAAATGTTGGCTATATTCACTGTGCTGTACTATACATCCTTGTGGCTTATTTATTTTACACATAGTAGTTTGTACCTCTTAATCCTCTACCCCTGTATTGCCCTGCCCTCCTTCCCTCTCCACACCGGTTCTCTATCTGTGAGTCTGTTTCCTTTTTGTTATATTCACTAGTTTGTTTTACGTTTTAGATTCCACATTTACGTGATATCATTATCATAGTCTATTGGTGTCAGCATTTTATCAGTTCAAGTGAAGTGTAGAAAACTTATTTCCTTTTAAGTCCCTTTACTCTTTCCTATTTATAGTATGTCAAATATTTCATCTGTAAATATTGAAAACCGTATTAGGCAATGCTATAATTTTTGTTCTAGTGGTCAAACGTAATTTAGGAACTCAAGAGAAAAGTCTATTGGATTTTACCCACATTTTTACTGTTTTGTTGCTCTTTTTTTCCTTCCCAATTTTCCAAGATTCCTTCTTCTATTATTTTTTTTCTGTTTCAA
Organism: Camelus ferus; assembly: GCF_009834535.1. NCBI lineage: Eukaryota > Metazoa > Chordata > Mammalia > Artiodactyla > Camelidae > Camelus > Camelus ferus. The sequence continues at coordinate 79,509,860 of NC_045698.1, read as the reverse complement.
GAACTTCCTATAGCCATTTTTAAAGGCTAGTTCTGCTGGTGACAGATTATCTTAGTTTTCTTTCATCTGAGAGGATGTCTTGATTTCCCCTTCATTTCTGAAGGATATTTTTGCTGAGTATAGGATTCTGGGTTGATAGTCCTTTCAGTACTTGACAAATGTTAGCCACTTCCTTCTGGCTTTCATGGTTTCTGATGAGAAAACTTGCATCAGGCAAATAGTTTTTCTCTTATCAGTGAGGTGTTGTTTCTCTGGTTATTTCAAAGTTTTTCTTTGTTTTTAGTTTTTAGAAGTTTGATAAAGATGTCTTGGTAGTGATTTCTTTAGATTTATCCTATTTGGAACTCACATAGCTTCTTGAATATGTACATTTAAGTCTTGTGCCAAATTTGGGAAAACTTTCAGCTTTTATTTCTTTGAGTGCTTTTTTGTTCCCATCCTTTTTCTTCTCTCCTTCCAGGACTTCAGCGACACTAATGTTAGAGACATTTTGTTGTGGTCCCATACAACCCTGAGGCTGTGTTGATTTTTTTTTTCTAATTTACTTTCTCTCTGTGCACATGAGGTAATTTGTATTGTTATGTCTTCAAGTTCACTGATACCTTCCTCTTTCCTCTTCATTGTACTGTTGAGCCCATCAATTGAGGCTTTATTTTGGTTATTGTATCTTTCAGCTCTGAAATTTCCTTTTGGTTCTATTTTATGTCTTCTACTTTTGTCCATTCATCTTTTGATGGGACGCCCCCCCCCACCGTTTATTTCAAGTGTTTGTAAATCTTCTTGAAGCAATTTTATGATAGCTGTTTTAAAATCCTTGTCAGATAATTCTAACATTTGTGTCATGTTAGAACTGGCATTTTTTCTTTGTACTTTCTCATTCAAGTTGACATTTTCCTGGTTTTTTGTTATAAAGAATATTTTTTAAATTGTATCTGGACACTGAGTATTATGTTGTAAGACTCTGGATCTTACTTAAATCTTCTGAGTTTTTTTTGTTGTTGTTGTGGTTTTTTGGTTTTTTTAGTGTTAGGATTAGGATTTAGGATTAGTGGTTAAGGTTAGGGTTAGTGTTAGGGTTAGGGTTAGTATTACTGTTTATTTTAATGTTTAACCCTAAACAGGGTTAGGGTTAGGGACAAGGTTAGGGATAGGGTTTAGGGTTAGAATTAGCATTAATGTTAGGGTTAGGGTTTAGGGTTAAGTTTAAGGTTTAGGGTTAGTGTTAGGGTTAAGGTTAGGGTTTATTGTTAGGGTTAGAGTTAGGGTTTAGGGTTAGGGTTAGTCTTAAGGTTTAGTGTTGGGGTTAGGATTAGGTTTCGGGTTAATGTTAGGGTTTAGGGTTAGTGTTCCAAACTTCCTGTTTTGGCATGCCTCCTCTAACATAGTGGCAGGGGAAGATGAAGCTGCCTTGACACTGCCAGGTAGGATTAAAGGTCTAGGTTCCCAATTCAACCTCCTTTGATACCCCCAGGAGGGGGGAAGGAACCTCATTACATCTGGGTGAGGGAGGAAATCTAAGCTCCCCACTGAAACTTTGCTGACAGAAGTGGGGGTGGGGTTAGTTTTCCCCCATGATGTTTGCCTGGAGTTGGGTGTCTTTTGTCAGACATTTTCTGTCTTGCTAGGCTGACCTAGCTAAAGAGAACAGGCTTTTCTTGGTGCTTTTTGGTCTGTCTGTTGGTGTTTCTGAGTTCCAGGCTGTCCAGCACCCAGTCTAGAATATTTAAGGCAGAAGAAAACCCATAGAATTCACTGGCATGTTTTTTCTAAGGTTCCAATGTCCCTAACTGCTCTATCTCCTTCTCTCAGCCTTTTGGAGTGTTCGTATGTATGTTTTATATATGATGTACACACAGGGATTTGGCTATACCAGGAGGAAGGAATAGGGAGAAATGCATCTGCTCTACCTTCCAGTCATAATCTTTAACCCTTTTGATGCACCCTCAGGAGCCAAATATTTTTAAATAACTGAACTTCAGAAAGTTCTGTAACCAAAGTGAGTATGTGGATTCCTGTGTCAGCTGGTTCCATCCACTATTCATGTACATTTGTGTTGTCATTTGTGACTGGGGATGTTAATTTAGAAGCAAATTTACATTGACTTACCTTGGTTTAATTTGCTTTTCACATTGCATTCTGTCAGATTTCTTCTGGCCAAATTTCTTTCTTTTCCAAAATCATATGTAACTTTTTAGGCTAAGTTCCTAGTGTCTAATCTCCTGAGTGAATATTAACTTTTTTCCTTTTTGGTGAATTAATTTCAGAGAAGTTTACTTTGGATGTAGAACTGAAATTGCTTCCTCTAATCTCAAGAACATTTCAAATATGGGCTCCATTAGTAGAGTTTACCTGTGAGGTGTGGTTGTTGAGTAAATTTCAGGGTGTTGCAAGTTCCTTTTCAAGGGATCATAAGTCTTCCTGTCCATGATGTGAGTCCTGAAGTAAGGCAGCTTCAGGTTGAGGAGCTGGAACATGTGCGTGGATGGGGCCTCCAGAGTGATGGCTTTGGCAGAAGGGATTAGGGAAGACCCCAGGTAAGACCCCAAGGAAGAGAATGGTGTGCTGTAAGGGAAAAGAGAGTGGAATGGTGTGGTTGAAGCTCCAAAGGCTATGAAAGGAAACCATCAAAGGTGGCATATTTCTGAAAGTTAGTCAACATGAGTGACTTTGCCTATCACAGGGGAGAAAGCCAGAAAACCAGATATTTTGTCCTGTATTATGATATCCAATGAACTGTCACAGGAATTACAAACTCAGATGTCTACAGGGACCAGGGTGGTGAAATAGTTATAAAAAAATTTCCCTTTCTTCTTAGCTCTACCACAGTACAATCAATAACTGTAGCATGATTATAATTAACAAAACCTTCCAATGGCTTCCCATCTCACCCAGTATAAAACAAACTCGTTTCAATAGCCTACAGGACCCCACACCATCTCTACCCTATAATCGCTCTGATCTCATATCTTATATACTTACTCTGCTCCAAACCACAGTAGGTTTTGACTAAAGATATTGGGCAACCTCCCTTGCTCAGAGCTCCCCTGGGCTTTTGTCTGTGGCTAGACTGTTCTCCCCCTGGGATAGATACATAGCTCAGTCTTTCACCCCTTCAGGTGAGTGGCCTAAAACAAAATATAGCTGCAAGCCTGGTCCAGCCTGGGGCAAGCCAGTCTGTCACAAATCCTGAGATTCTTTTTTTTTTTTCTCTTTGGAAACCTATGTATCCAGTGGGTTTTTTGGCTATAGAGGCCCTTTGAGACTTGACCCCAGATACTGTATATTCACTATCCTTTGGTTGTGAAGCCGTGTGGAGACGTGTATAGGAGGCCATAAGTTATGGCGTTGGTGTTGCTCCTCTGCCTAGGGATCCTTTGCAGAGGGGTCTACTGTAAGGGGTTGACCTTTCCATCGCAAGGTTGGGTTCTAGGGGTGGTGGGAGGGTATACTGGCACATCTCTCATGGGCTGGAACTGGTGGATCAGTTGTTATAAGTCTACTTGGGGTGCTTCTATCTGGTTCCCCATGGCTCCACCAAACAAGTAGACTGAGAGTGAGACAGGCTTCTGTCATTTCTGTGAGTGTGGTCCAGCCGGTCCCTTGGCTGTTCCAGGCAGCCTCCTGACAAGGCCTTGCAGTGAGATTTCCAGGAAGGCAGGAATACAGAGATCTTTGTTCTCTTTGACCTGAGGAGGAGGAAAAACTGCAGGACTGCTTTGGACCTTAAGCCCTGTGTATTTTTTAATCTTTCCTTTCTATCCAAGGTAGAGAAAGGGGTAAGGAGGTCACTCCTGGCTCTGAAGTATAGTAGTATCCTCTGTGGTAGCTGCAAAAGGGAAACTCAATAGAAGAAGGTCAATCTGGGCAAAGATAGGGGCTGGAGGCTTTGTGAGACCTTCAGTCCCTTGGCTGAGACGCTGGAGGGTATGGACCAGCAGTAGCGTGGGTCACGTGAGGAGGGATGCCCTCTGGGGTACTGGTGGGGGACATCACTGCAGGAGAGATGGCAAATGGGAGACTAACGTGGTAGCCAAGAAGGCTGGTTTCGGGGTGCCTGTGGGACGCCTCTTGAAGTCTCCTCAGACAATTTGGGATGAATTTGAAAGAGCTGGGTTTCTGCAGAGCAGATATGGACAGATCCAGAGAAATACTGTATTGTTATCAGTACCCCATCTCTATCCTTTAAAAATGAAATAGCTTTAAATTTTTTTCTTTTATTGTAATAATAGTACCTGCTTATAAAAATTTCAGAAAATTTATTGAAGTATGAAGAAGAACATAAAAGTCATTCGAACTCCCACTATGTAGAGATAACTTTTGAATAATAGCTTCCTGGATTTTTAAATATCCAAGGAGCCAGATAATATTATATATATGTATATATACATTATTATATATACACACAAATACATGTGCATATGCAGTGCATACATCTATATACATATACTTATCCAACACACACACACACACACATACACACACACACACACACACACACACCCCCCTAATGGTAATGAGAAAATCTTACTCTTTTACCTTCCTCTTGAAGCCAGATGTTGGCTGGCACCAAAGTTTCCCAGGAATCAGGCAGGAGAAAGGCTGCAGAGCTACTGAGATGGGAGTCTAAATGATGACCACCACTCTCCTTAAACCTTCAATAAACTCAGCAAAAACTCTCAAAAGGCTTACTGGGAACGGATTTGTTGTGAAGGGACTAAGTTTTACATCTGCGTTTTATGAGGTGAAAAAAGACCAGTGGCCAGGGGTACAGAAGTGCAGAGACAGTTGGAAACATGGGGAAGTAAACCTTAAGGAAGGATGTTGAGCCCTTAGGCAAGGGCTCAAAGGCCTTGGAGTTGGTGCTAATCTAATACAAGTTTCACCAGCTCCTCAAAGCCAGTTCAACCCTCGTGGGGACCTTAGCTACTATCTGGCTCATTTTCTCTCTCCGTGGATATGTATGTATTAATACATATTTACATATATAAATATATTAGCACATATATATAATTTTAAAAGAAGTTATGGTACAAGTTGTGTGACATGCTTTAAAAAAAGAAATTATACAAGTTGTGTAATGTGATTTTCTTTTACTTAATAGCATATCTTAAATAACATTCTGTATCAGCAAAAATATTTTTAATAGTAGCAGAATATTCTATATGATTGGATCATAATATATTTAACTCTTCCATGATTGAACATTTAGATTATTTCAGTTTTTCACTATTATAAACAATGCCACAATAAATGTTTTGCATGCATATTGATTTATATTTTTATAATAATTTTCTAGGATAAACTTCTAGAAGTAGAAATGCAGGGTCCATTTTGAATATTTTGTGACACAGGTTACCAAAGTGTCCTTCAAAAAATGGTAGCAGTTAGTCTCTAATTAATCCTATATGAGGGCTCATTTTCCTATATGCTTGCTGTCACTGGATATGGTGATTCTTACATATTTTTGGCAATCTGTTAGCTAGTAAATTGTGAATCTTAAAAAAAAGTTGTTTCACCTGTTTCTTTATAGCAAGGATGTATTTCCTTCTTTTTGAATTGAATAACTGTAGAAATGTAAATACTTCATCACATATATATTTTTTTTAAATTGAAGTATAGCCAGTTTACAGTGTGTCAATTTCTGGTGTACAGCATAAAGTTTTAGTCATACATATACATTCATATATTCCTTTTCATGTTCTTTTTTTGAGGGGGCAAGTAGTTAGATTTACTTATTTTATTTATTTTTAAAGGAGGTACTGGGTATTGAACCCAGGACCTTGTGCGTGCTAAGCATGCGCTCTACCACTTGAGCTATACCTTCCCCCCCTTTCATACTCTTTTTCATTGTAAGTTACCACAAGATATTGAATATAGTTCCCTGTATCACATACATTTTAAATACATTCTTCTGGTTTTTTAATTATAGTTTTGACATTGTTTTATTGCATTTTTGGCAATATAAAGGTTTTCTTTTTTCATTTTTGAACATACATATAATCTTGTGCTTCATGGTTCTGCCTTTGGTGTCATGCTATGGAGACGTTTATTTACCCTGTGAGTATAAAATGATTCACCTATTGCACATTCTTTTCTGATACTTTTATAGTTTGAAATTTTACTTAAATTTTTAAGCACATGTGACGTATTTTTTTCATGGAAGTGTAAGGCAATGATTTAACTCTTTTTTGCAAATAGATAGCCACTTGTCCTACATCATCATACCCCTCTGATTTGAAATGTGTGATTTATGACAACCTTTGGCCCCAGACTGGTGAAGACTGAGAAATGTAAGAAGACATGTGGAACCTACTTGTCCATGGCTGATGCTACTCTTACCATGTTAAACTTCCGCATTCAAGAGCTGCATTCCACAGTAGCCTTGCACGAGTATGTACTTGCTTGCTGTTTGTATACCTTAGTGGCTTGCATGATTTTGAGCCTACTACCCAGTGAGTGTGTTCACTGAGCAGCCAGAAGGTCATGCCTGATTTTTCTTCTGAACACCAAACAGTTTTGGGATAAATCATCTGAAAATAAAAAATTACAATAGAGACCTACATGGTTTATCTACTCTAGGCTTAAAAAAAATTAACTTTCTGTCTCTTCCAAGCCTCAGAGAAGTTTCCTCTTTTGTACTAACTTGTGAAAGACGATAAGCTGACAGCATCTTTTAAGGACACTATGTCTGCTCTTGCCAGCCAGCAGTTAAGACTTGCTCCTAAGCACCTTGGGTCTGATTTTAGGCTGGTAGTTATAATGGCATTAGTCCATTAATCTGGGCTTCTGGGTCTGACATGTGGTGGTGAGTCCTCTTTGCTTAGATTTCAGTACTCTTGTTCTTAGTAATGTCAACCACAAGGCTCCAGGGAAAAGGAGAGCCTTCCATCTGAAAACTCTTTACTAATGTGTTTTATTCTGTCACACACTCTAAAATTGTTTACCCAGAAGCGAGGTACTGAAAGAATCTTTTCAGAAAATGTAAACTTGTGATTTTACCCTACTTTATATTATAGTTATTTGTGTATTTAGCTCTCTTACTAAATTATATTCTCCTGGGGGCGGGCAGAGCCTTCGTCTTGGACAAATTTGTCTCCTCCTGCAGCACCTAGTGCAGAGCTGGGGACACAGAAAGGCAGTGTTCTTAACACGGGCTTTAGCTTTTAGACAGAACAGATGGGGCAACCCATCTCCATCACCTATTAACTGTGTGACTGTAGGCAAGTTGCTTAACCTCTTGGAGCCTCAGTTACATACCTACAAAATGGGGATCATATTCTCTCTCTTTCCTCTTTTCCTTCCTTTCTTCCTTTAACAAACACTGAGCACCAACTCAGTGCCAGACCCCGGGGGATACAAGATAAAATAATGAATAACAAAAGAATGGTCTTTGTTTTCCTGGAATTTCTTTTACGATTAAGCAGGATGACTAGAATGAGTATGATGGTGGAATAAAATGTGCGACAGACGAGAGGAGGGATAGGATTGGTTAGATACTGTCCACTAAATGAGTGCTATTAGGAACGTGATTCCCTTTAAAAAGTCTGCTTAATTATCAGAGGAAGAGAAAGAGAAAAACAAAGAAGGAGATAGGAGAGGAATGAAAAGGAAATAGGAGATATGGCTGCAAATGACAATTAGAAAGAAGAAAAGCGGGAGGTGAAGTACAGGCAGGAATTTAAGCTGGTAGGTTAGCTGAGCTAGACCTAGAATACCCTCAGGATGTAAAACTGTTGCTAACTTGTAGCTAGAAATACGGTCAGCAAATCTCACAGCAAAACTCACTCATGGCTGAGTCCTGTGAGTCTTCTTCCCTGTCCTTCTGGCTTAGAGTTAGTGACGGAATGTGAAAGGACAGGAAAACCAAGGGTAACTCAAGAGCTTGTGTGACTGGAGTAATAATGACACCATTCATAGAAACAGAAAAGTGAGGCATAGAAATGAGGTCTCGAATTTGGTTTAAAACCTAAGTTTCAAGCATGAGCCACTTGGTCCAGGTGGAGATAACTAATGGCTGATTGGAGGTTGGAATATGATTTAGGGAAAAAGGCCCTCTGGAAAGACACATTTGAAAAATGCAATAGAAGTCATGAAATTAGACCATTCCTGAGGGAAAGGACAGAGACAAAGATAAGAGTCCAGGAAACTGGAGTCCCCTGTGGGAGAAGAGCCAAAGGAGTATTTTGTCAGTGAGCCCGAGAGAAGGGCGGGAGGTGACCAATGGTGTTAAATAATGCTGTTGAGGTTTGAAGTTGGGGACAAAGGGAAGAGCCATTTGATCTGAGGGTAAGGACCAATGGTGACTTTTAGGAATCATTTCAGTGAGGTGGAAGAAAGGGACATCAGCTGGTGAGGGATGAGTGAACAATCACACTGACTGGAGAGCCCTCAAGCATGGCATCCCCGCGGTGCTCATTAGAAATGCAGATTCTTGGAGTGGGGAGCGTATGGCTCAGAGGTAGAGTGAGTGCACAAGGTCCTGGGTTCAAGCCCCCAATACCTCCCTTTAAAAAAGAAGGAATGTAGATTCTTGGGCCCTCACTGAATTGGAATGTGTTTGAACACTGCTCGCTACAAGATTCACATGCACCGCAGTGTTTGAGATGCTGCAGGGGACGTATTCGGGGTGATTGGTAGGGAAAGAAAGTTGATAGTAGCATCCTGAGACAACAGCACAGTGTAAAGAAGGGCTTTTCAGAATAGGAGAGATGTGCACGGGGTTTTAGTCAGAAAGAAAGGAATAGGAGGAGGGGAAGATGTTCAAAAGGAGATGACAGAGTTGATGAAATGAAGTGGATGGAACCAGGACTCAGAAAAGAGAAACTTCTTCCTCTGTGGGAAGGAAGGAGGTGCAAGGAGTGGAGAGGGAGGTGCGGTCACGGAAGTGGAGAAAAGGTGGTTGTTTGCTCATGATACACACACCGCCTGGAGGACAGAGGCTGGCCTCAATCGTCTAATCTTGGACCATCCTGAGACATTACTGCACCTTAGTAATGATTCGTGAAAGGAAAACAGGTAAGCAGGGTGGGCCTCGGCAAAAGCAGATTGTCCAATGCTCTTGTGATTTTGGGGGCACTGCAAAGAGACTCTTATCCCAAGTTATGACCTCAGTCTTTAAAAAAAATTAATTTCTCATTAAATGGCTTTATTGCATCTCAAGTAATGTTTTAAAATAATCTCTCTCTCTCATGTGGTTTTTTTTTAAAAGTAGAAGGTCATACTAAAATTAACTGTTCCTGCAGTTAATAGGAATGTAGTATTCAAGCTGTGTACATGGGCCAGGAGTTATTTGCAAACTTGTTTTACAGGTAAAACAAAAAAGAATGAAAAGGGATACAGGCTGGCTAGAAGAAGAACTCTGAAGTTTTTTTTTTTAATGGAAAAATTAAAATATGGTATCTTGTTTTTCCTTTTGCTAAGTTCAGGTCTACTATGTAATTAGAACGTATGTTTTGTCAGGATATCACAAGAAAACATTTGCAGAGCAGCTCTATTGATGGAATGCATGTAACGAGAGGGTCTGAGGGTTAATAGAACAATATGCAGACCAGATGCTGCTGCTTAATGTTTGATTTCCAGCAGAAAACTACAAAAACCTTTCCTTGTAAAAATGATTGGTATCCTTTGAAAAATTCACTCAAGAGGAGAAATATGTCATAAGAATTTGTAAAGGGACAAATTCTTTCTTCCTTTGACCTTCTTTCCCTCATGCTTTTAAAATCAAAAGCAATCTTTTGAACCAGAGCTTTATTTTTTAATTAAAAAAACTTTAAGTGGCAGTTTCTTTTTATTTATTTATTTATGGGGGGAGGGGGGAGGTTGGTTTATTTATTTGTTTTAATGTAGGTACTGGGGATAGAACCCAGGACCTTGTGCATGCTAAGCATGCACTCTACCACTGAACTATACCCTCCCCTGCTGACCCTGAGCTTTTTTAAAAAGATTTTTTTTTAAAGGTTATTGTGTCTTCCCATTGGCCCATATTTTGACAGAGGGAGGCAGAAGTGTGGGAGAGAGTATGATTATGGGAACTGTGTGGTGAGCAGTGGGCAAGCGAGGCTGCTAAAGGTGGCAGAAAAGTACAGAGAAGAGGGATTTTGCACAGTGAAAAGAAATTTCTCCTGTTTCTCAAATTTCCGTAGGGTCAACAGAGCACCCTTCCTGACAGCTAGGAGACGTGAAGACACACTGGCATAGCAACTGTCATGACCAATAGTATGAAATGATAGTGTGGACAGACTAAAGAAGTTGTCTGTTTTCATTCAGTTCATGTGCATTTAGTATTCACAGTATGTGAAAAGTCCAGTGTTATTTGCAAACTGGTTTTAAAAAATAGTTCTAATTTTGTATCCATGGTTTTCATTTTTATTAATATAAAAGTTAAATTTTCTGATACTTCTCTTGGAGTTAAGATTGAAAATATGCTCCACCCTCCCCTTTTATCTTCTTTTATTCTTTTAACTGATTGTGAAATAAAACAGAGACGTAACTTACTCTGTACACTAGGCAGAATTTAAGGTTTTTTAATCTAGTGTAAATACAGTGAGTTGATTGAAATATATCCAGAATCTTAGATCGTTCATCAAACACACTATTTCTGCTTCAGAGTCGCAGTGGTCCCAGCTCCTTGCATTTTCCAACAAAACAGTTGCATGCAATTTTACAGTTGAGATTTTTACATAAGTTGAAGTTGAGAAATCTTAACTTGTCCTCAGTTTAAAATCTTCTTATAATTTAGGCAGAGAGTTCCAGAACCAAGAATTCCAGCTAGAGCACGTAAAGAAGAAGTGATAGTTGCTATGGCAATGTGCCTCCTCCTCTCCCAGCTGTCAGGGCGGGCGCTCTGCCGTCACAGACCTCTTCCTCAGGGTTGTTTCAGTGAATGGTGTGGGCATCATACCCAAATGGAAAATTCCCGTCCCTGATATATGCCAACAGATAGGTGGGGTTTCAAAGGCCTGTGAGTGCTTGTTGTATTAAAATTCTGCCGAGACAGAAATCATGCCTTGCACACCCCAGAATTTATTTTTTTTTCTTTTGCTCCAAGAAAGACTAGCTGAAAGTTAGAACATGTGTGGACTAGGGTAGTGGGGTTTTAATAAAGATCTGGTAGTGTTAGTCACTGTGCAAGAGGACAGAACGATGGTATCTTTCCCCTCTGCTTTAAGCCACCAAGTAAACACCACTCATCTCTGGAGTCCAGAGCCAAGGCTGCCTTGTCTTGCTAGTGGAGTGACTTTACTGTGGTCTGATGAGCAGACCAATAGCCACTGAGCCCCTGAATTACTACATAGAGGGAGGTTGGCAGCATCTGAGGTCTCTCTTAAGGATTCTAGCCAAAGTTTGCAAATTCACATGCTTCCAAGGGACAAACAGTTGAGGTAATGGAGCAAGGCAGGCAGATGGAGACTGGCAGAAGCAGACGACTTGCCCAGCCTGAGACCCTGGCATGGTTCAAGGTGGCCAGCCCTTCTCAGCCCCATGGCGTTGTTGTTGTACAGGGATGTGGTTCCATGTTGCCACATCTTTGGATTTGTCGAGAGAAGCCAGCTATTTTAATGAAATATATTCATTATAAACTATTGGCAACAAATTTCAGAAAATATTTTGTACACTTCATCAGGAGTTCAAAACAATTTCACCTCCTTCAATTCTTTGCTCAGATGTCACCTTCTTGGTATGGATTTCCCCGACCACCCTCTTATAAGTGACACCCCCTACCTCACCCTGGCACTTCCTTATTCCCTCTCTCTGCTTTATCCTCCTCCATGACACTTGTTGCTGTCCAATAAGGGCAGAAACCTTTATCTGATTGCTTCCCTTTTGGATGTCCACCATCGTGAACAGTGTTTGGCCCACAGCAAGTTCTCAAGAATGTTACTGAATAAATGCAGGTCTGATCCAGAGAGACAGGACTAGGGTAAGGTGAGTGAGCCACTGACCTTGCATGATTGCCATGGCATGAGTGCCTTCTTAATTTTTGTATTCCGGATGCCCCCACTCTCCTTACACTAGTCATTGCCATGCTGATGCAGTTGCTGTAGTTGTCTCTGATATAATCCCGAGGGCAGGGTGAGAGAGAGCGGAAGGGATTAGAGTGTTTAAAAATTAACATGCTACTGTTATTTTAAAATCTGTAATGCCAACGAATCTCTTAATATGTCCATTAACAGCGTAGATGGTATCGACCAACACTGGTGCAGTGATGCTCATTTAGGATGTAACTTCTGGGGCTTAGGAATTTGAATTTCTGCCCTCTTCTGCATTGTTCCATAGTAATACGTAAAACATGATGAGCACATAGGAAAAGTTTCCATCAGCAAAGAGAGATATGATTGACTTCAAGTCTAGGCACAGAATGACCAGAGTTAAGAGTGCCTCTTTATTGAAGACCACCAAAATGTGGAACCAATTGAAAAAAAAATTAACATCTATGGAAAAGGTGTGATAATCCATGTTCAAACTGAAGTCAAAACAAAACTTTGAATGAAAGGTAAAAATTATGAGACATTTTTCAGGTACTGTAACAAGGCCAGCACTACTTTTTATATATTGTTTTACTGGCTGGAAGAAATGTCATTCTGCACTCATACCCACTAAGGCAACAATGAACCATAATAATACAGGACTAATGTAATGGCAAATATTTTGGTTGCTAAATGGGAAATGTAAACTGAGGCTCTGAGGTAGGATAGCTGTCAGGTACCAAAGGGGATAGTGAGGCAGGTCGAAATGGAAATTGTTGAAAGTTGTTGAGAAACTGTCGGTGTCTCGAGCAGAATTGCAGCGGGAGAGACCTACCACAAGAACTTCTGAAGAACCCACAGTGGTCCTCGTAGGAAAATCAACTTTAAGCATCTGCCTTAGCAGACAGTGCCTAAGCCCTTTACAGCAACGCTAGTCAAGAAAGAACTCTCTGTACTCCTCTCCCCGGGGGCCGTGGAGACTTGCTTAGCAGGCTGGAAGATGCATATTCCATGGGACTGGGCATTCTCATTTTGGGATGGAGACTGTGATATATAAAGTGACTTAAGATGATCTATGTCCTAAGAGGGAGCAGAAAAGTAGTGGAACATGCTAGATTTCGTTCAGGGGAAGGGGAGAGTGAACAAATTTTAAAGGGATGGTGCAGGACACATCTCAAGTTTCCTTTTGCTTACCTGTTATGAGTGTGCTTGTTCCATGTACTGATCTCTTAGAGTTAAAGCAGGCCCTGCAGTAGTTCTGTGGCCAGACTCTGCCATTATTCTTACGTTATCTAGAAAACATGCTCTTAGGAAGAATAACTGAGAATAGCTTAGTAAGAGTGAAAAGAAAAGGTGATCAGGTATAGTCTTGGGTGCGTTTGTGTGGCTGTGTAGTAATGGGAGTTAACAAAGTCTGTTAGTTCAGGCTGTTGTAACAGAATACCATTCATGAAGTGTTTTTATTTTTATTTTCTTAACATTTTTTATTGATTTATAATCATTTTACAATGTGTCAAATTCCAATGTAGAGCACAATTTTTTAGTTATACATGAACATAAATATATTCATTGTCACATTTTTTTCTCTGTGAGCTACCATAAGATCTTGTATATATTTCCCTGTGCTATACAGTGTAATCTTGTTTATCTGTTCTACATTTTGAAATCCCAGTCTATCCCTTCCTACCCCCTGTCCCCTTGGCAACCACAAGTTTGTATTCATGAAGTGTTTTAAATAGCAAATATTTACTTCCCAGAGTTCTGGAGGCTGGCAAGGCCAAGGTCAAGGCACCTGCAGATCTGCTATTTTGTGGGACTGTTCCTTCTGGTTTGCAGCATGCCATCTACTAGTCACCTCCTCATATGGAAGAGCAGAGAGGAAGCAAACTCTCTTGTGTCTCTTCTTTAAAAGGCACTAATTCCATCAAGAGTTCCACCCTCACGATCTAATTACCTACCAAAGGTCCCATCTCCAAATAACATCACAGTAGGGATTAGCATTTCAACACATGAGTTTTAGGGGGATACAAACATTGTCAATAGTAAAAAATAAAGGAGCTCAGAGTAAAGGTCTTGGAGGGAAGAATAAGGCCAAGTAGTCCTGGGAGCTTGGTGGTGGGGTCTACCCCCCTCCTTGAGGATTTACCCCTCACCAGGTACAAAAGATGGGTTTCTCCCTTGCAAAATAAAATCCTTCACTCTTAGTTCATACCTTTCCATACAGATGCTGGAAAATGAGAGTTTGAAGCACAATTACCAAACTCTAGAAAGTGAGGTAACAAGTAATACATTGTCGAATAAGAAAAGGAAGTGGAAGGAAAGTAGTTTTAGAAGAGAGTCAGACCTGCCACTTATGGTTCTGTACCTCTCAGTTTCCGCATCTGTAAACAAAAATACGGTTATTAATACTGTTTTTAGGATTGCTGGGTGGATTACATTAGAATATATATGTAAATGAAGTGTCATAGACAATGTTGGACCACGGTCAGCATTCAGTATATAAGAACAATTATTATTAAAGTAAATGCTAGAAGATGAATCATCTACATTGTAGGAAAAAAACACTTGTATCCTTATATTCCTTATCTCTTATCATCATTATTATACAATGATAGGCTTATGAACATTGTTGCAGAAAATTTTTATTGGAACTAATGTGTTTATTCAGTGTAATTTGCTTGTCTTACACAAATAATATAAGGAAGCACATGGCAGCAGACTTGTACAGCAGTCAAGGAAAGACCTCCACATCTACCCGCCTAGAAAATGATCTCTTTTCAATTTTATTTCATACACTAAAAATATACATTTGGAGCGTTTTAATAATAACTTCAACATTCCTTAAGAAGATTAGGAGAGCTGTTCTAAAGTGAGTGATTTTTTTCTGTCTTTAAAAGGGAAAAATCGAGTTTATCTTAGGATGGTGGAGACCTACCCTAATGAATTTAAGTGTCAACCCCTAATGCAAACAGCTTTGTGAGTTTGTTTTGTCTTAGGCCATCTTGGTGAATATTTGTAGGTCCCGACAAACCAAATTGGGCTGATTTCCCAGAATCCTAGACAGAAGATGATGGGAGACTTTAAAAAAAAAATGAATCCCTGTAGTTTTCAGGAGTTTCAACAAAATATAGCTTAAGTTGTGACTAATGTAAAACAGGTAACATCAATCCATGTGCCAGTATGGTTAGCAGCACTGCACGCTGTCAGCTTTAAAGGATGGGCGAGCAGATTCCAGCCCTTTCTTTTTTTTCCCTAGCCCTTTCTTAACCAGTAAAAAGTTGTGATACTGATAATGGTTATATAAATTATTAGATAGATAGGTATTTGAAGATTGACATTAGATTGTTCATGTATGTCCCATCTGCATGTAAGTCCCTTATTTTCAACATGCCATCCCTTTGTGTACTGCTTTGGGAACCACTCTCTTTCCCTTCCCCTTCGGGTTTTCGGTCCCACGGTGAAGTGCTAATGCACCTGTGAGCCCAGAGTGGGACTCCTTTGAGGAAGGGAAAGCAGGATGTACAATTTTGAAATTTTACTTTCCACTACCCAAATTACATCTTGATTATAGTGGTAGTTACATGTGTAGATACACAATTGTCAAAACTCACTGAACTTCGAAAAGGGTACGCTTCATTATAACTATACCTCAATAAAATTGGCTAAAAGCAATTATGCTCCAATGAGGTTACTAAAAAGTAATAATTGACATTAAAAAGAAAAACAAACCACCAAACCAAAAAAAGCCCTCCAGTGGCTCCCATTGGCCAATGAGATTAAATTCACACTGCTGAAGAAGATACTGAAAGCTTTCTGTGATTCACCTTCAGCAAAGGGTTTTAACCTATTTGATGTCATGGCCCCTTTTGTTGGTCTGGTGAAAACTGTGGACTCCTCAGAGTAATATTTACAACACATAAAATAAAACATGTAAGAATGTAAAGGAAACCAATTAAATGGAAATTATATCAAAATACTTATCAAATTTGTGATGCAGTAGTATATGAACTTCTCTATTAACTCATTAAATGACGGGGGCTGGCATGAATCTCATAACTACCCTGATGTCAAAATATGGGTGAGTATAAACTAGTTGAAGATCTCTTCAGCAACTCTACTGTGAAATAATCTGTTTTATGGGTGACAATTGTGATTTTTTTTTTTTTTTTTTTTTGCTCACATTCAAAATGGAAGGAAATGCTAACTTTCAGTTAGAGGTTACTGAAAATAAAGGTGCCCTTTTTCACCCCGCCAAGTTCAACCTCATCCAACCACATGCTTCCTCAACTCCCTCTCCTGCCTTAATTGTAAGTTAGAAACTCCTGCCTATTCCCCTGTTCCCCATCAAGCCCTAAGACACCCTCTGCTTTACTGCAGGGCTCACCCACCCTAAAACCTGCAGAGACAGCGGGTAACAGGAATGTGTGAATGGGCGGCTAAGTCAGACACTGGAGAGTGATGACTGGTACAGGGCCATGTCTTCCCTCCAGGCATTCAAATACAACAGCTTTGTTTTGTTTTTTTTTAATACAATAATGTACTAGCCAAAGGAAGATTAGCCCCGAGTTGGCCAGTGTGCAGCCACTGCTTAATCAACCAGAATGAACTGCCTGTTCTCCTCCCGCCCTCCCACCGCATCTCCAGGGAGTTTCGCTTCTGTAGAAAGTCCTTCCCCTCTAATCTCTATTAATCAAAACACAGCTAGTTCAGAGTTTGGCATTTCCTGCTTCCCCTGGCTGGCAGTCATCTGACTCCTCTGTGTGCTCCCAGAACACTTGGCTCAAATCTTTCTCTGTTTTATTATTATTTTTTAAACACAGGTCCCATTTTGCCTTCTATTGTGTTTATTGGTGTACGCGTTTTCCCTTCTGTAATCCATCCTGAGCTCCTCAAGGGCAGCACGCCCACGGTTCTCTTTGCATCTCTCACAGCACCTGTGCTCCGGTGCACACAGAGCTGAGTCAGGCTCACCGGGTTGGGCTGGCCTCTGCCTCCCCGCTTCTCTCTGCCTCATGCCTTTGTGTCTTTTACTGGTGGATGCTGATGCTTCAACCATTAGAAACAAAGCCCTGGCATATTTTTCTTTTAAGGGAGGGTTTACAATTTAGTCACAAACCCTCAAGTCAAAAAAGTAACTGATGTCATTTAAAGTCTTCTTCCAGGAATGGATAGTCATTCATTCATTCATTAATTCACTCATGTAATCTCTCATTTTCCTTAAAAACCAGGTGAGAGCTTACTGTCTGAAATATATCAGATTGGGACTGGCACAAAATACACACTGTGATGCATGTTTGTGAAACTGTTTCTAAGTGCCTAGAGACAAGAAGATTAATGTCTCTTCATGAAAGGCACTCATTCCTCATTGTATGGGGTGGAGTTGCCCAAGTAGCATCCTATTAATAGGGTTGGTCAGCAGTGCCCAAGGTCCCACTGAATACCCATGGCTGTGGACTCCCTGAAGTTACATTTAAAGATATGAAAAACAATAAAATCTTAGTTTGTATCCTGGCTTTTAAAATTCTTTGCAGTGTGACCTTGAGCAAATTATTGAAGATCTCTGAGCCTCAGTTTTGCCATCTGTAAATGTTATGGATGGCAATAACATCTACCCCCATGGTTATCTGGTGGTTAAATAAGTTCATACATGTACAGCACTTAGACCAGTAACTGGTACATGTTAAGTGCTCCATGAATGTCACACGTGTTAGCTAAAGCAAAACACCTCCAAGTACCTATTATTTATTAAATACCTGCTATGGTTAGACACTGGGTTAGGCATTAGGAGTCTAAATCTAAACAAAACATTGCTTTATCCTCAAGGAGCTCATAACGTAATGTTTTTCAACCTGTAGACTGGAGAGTCCTTGGGAAACCTTTTTCTGAGAATCTATGTGTTCATCAGATGGAATAAATAATCTGCCTCGGATATATATGCTTCATTTAAAAAGCATATGTAGTTACTTTGGGATTAATCAATGTCAAAATCATTTAGAAGGACTCATTTCATATTTTTTGTCATTATGTCATCTCAACAAATATTAAGGGAACAAATGTGATTAAGTGGCAGTGCCCAACATCTTTTGGAAGGTATTAAAAATGCTGCTTATGGTCACGTTGGCTAGATCTACTGATTGATTGGACAATTCAGTCTGATAGAAACCCAAATCATCATATCTGCTTCGGCAGAAAGAGAATTTTGCCCCTGAAGGGGGGCAGTCAGTGCCAGAATACTGCATGGAGGAGACTGACTCTCAGGGAATATTTAATCAAAGTTCCCTGGTGCTCCCCTCAAAACTGAGAACCCTTCACAAAGAAGAAAGAAGTAGAGAGAAGCTCCCAAATTGACCCCACAAAAAGAGTGTCTCTTCAGGAGCAAACCCTACTGTTGTTTCTTTGATCCAGCTGAAGAGGGACGTCTCTAAGATTCCCAGGATCAGAGGGGGCACCCAGTAATTGCTAATGCCGGATTTCTGTAGCTGCCTCCTTGGTATGGCTACTGACGGAGGTCCCCACAGAGAGACGGAGGTTGCAGAGAAGCATTTGATTTCCTTCTCCCTGCTGCTGTTCTGGTTCTGTAGAAATTATGAAATTGTTCATAGCCAGTTGCTAACCAGAATGTTTAAGCTTGTAGATCACCTCTTTTTATGATAGAGAGTATGGAGAGGTGGGGGAGCATGAGTGAGTTGGATTCTGATCCCTGTTCTTGTTTGAATTTTCTGTCTTGGCAGTTCTCCCAGGTAAAGTCTTTAAAAGACTGCAATGAATTTTCTGGCAAAATTACTGGGGACTATTGCCAACTCTAAGAATCTCATACCAGCAGAGATTGGATGAGAACTTCCTACCTTGTTCTTTCAAGTCCCTAAGGTGCAATGTTCCTTTACAGAGGAGATCATTAATATTTACTTTCTGGTCCAGAGCAGAAGGTCAGCACACTTTGCTGCAGACAAGTCTTGGTGACCCTTTAGCAGGTAAATCATTCTCAGATCACTTGGTAATCTCCATGGAAAAAGAGAGCGCCTTGTTTTGTGTTTTTTGCTTTGATTTTTGCTTTTTCTTGCCTGGGAATTAATGTCTTTGGTTACTCCCAGAATAATCTTCATTCAATACCAAGTTTATTGGCTAGCAGTAGCAGACACTCAGTACACATTTATTGACTAAAGAAGTGATTATTTACATAACTGGTTAAACCCCAAGCTTTGTTAGCCCTCCTTAGTCACATTCCCATACCTGAGGTGTTTTCTTTTCCCATACCTGATGTGTTTTCTTTTAGGCACGTACCTTCTTTCACTTAAAAAGCTGTTGTGGGACTGATGAACAAATGGGGTGGTTTGGTAGTTAAGAGTATAAGCTTTGCAGCCAAACACACCTGCATGTGAATTCTAGCTCTGTGAGTAACTTGATGGGTGATCTTGGACAGCAAACTCTTGAGCCTCAGTTTCTTCATCATTCAAATGTGCTGAAGAAAACTTCCCTCATAGTTATTGATAGAATTAAATGAAATAAAGCAGGTTTTCCCAAATTTCAATCATTTGCAACTTGTGCATATAAAAATCACCTGCACAGTTTTTGCCATATTCAAATATCACCTGTGCTATGATTCCCTTAATGTTTTCTTCAAGTTAACCCAATTTTTAACATATTAATTTCAAAAGATAAATGGATACTTATCATCTCCTTGGTGATAGAATCAACATATAAAAATAAATGTCATGAAGACTAAACAATATTAAGTTCCAGCTGCTTATTTTTGCCTGCTAAAGTCTCTGACCTAAGGTTAAAAACAAAGATTACTGTCAGATGTTAAAGACATATTAGGCCCAACCCGACACTTGATTTTTCATGTAATGAGAAGAATTAAAGAATGATCAAAAGGGAAGCGCTTTTTCACTATTTGGTTCATGTAACTTACAGTGTGACTCGATGCAATGTGACTTTATGCCCTGCTTAGGTACTGCATAATATTGTCGCACATATTGCCAATGGCATGTGCATCACCTTTTAGAAAACAGATAAAATTTGTGAGGATTTTGTGTTTCTGAATGAGGTGACAGCTACACCTTGAAGATGCAGCGGTACTGACTGGATCACGTGCAGGTATGATGTCTGCTAAGAAAGTGCAGTTTTGACATAGAAGAGAGTGAAGGAAAGTCTGCTGTGGATTCCCTCTGACAGTTGCATGAGCGTCCATGAAGGACTTTGAGGGCAAATTGCAGCACCACCAGCGGATTCTCAAATTAAGAAATCACTCCTGGAAGACTGGGGACCTTCACCATGTACAGAGCTCAGCCAGTGGATGATGGGCTCTCACTGGCTGATGATGGGAGAAGCTGAGAAAGAGAAACACCTTTTGAAAACTCCCATCTTTGTCTCCATTTTCTTGGAGTCTGTTGTGGGCTGAATAACACCTAGTACCTCAAAATGTGACTGTACTTGGAGATAGGGTCTTTAAAGAGGTAATTAAGGCAAAATGAGGTGATTAGGGTGGGTCCTAATATGACTTAAGAAGAGATTTTAAGAAGAGATTAGGACACAGACACACACATGAGGAAGAACATGTGAAGACACAGGGAGAGGACAGTCATCCACAAGCTGGAGAGAGAGGCCTCAGAAGTAACCAGTCCTGCCGGCATCTTGGTCTTGGACTTCTAGTGTCCGGAACTGTGAGATAAGTCGTATCTTCTGTTCAAACCACTCAACCTGTGGTGCTTTATTATAGCGGGCCTAGCAGACTAACACAGGGTCAGTGCTTTCCACCTGAACGAAGGGGGGAGGGCTGAACGGTTCATCGCTCATCGACAATGATGCCCAAGGTCACGTGCTGCACCCTGACTGGTCTGTTTGAGAAGCCGGGATCCTTTGACTTTATACATATGTTTTCTCACTTACCATCCTCTCAATCCAGCCATCCAAAGAAAAGAGGGGAAAGGGTTTAGAAAAGGCTTGGTTATTTTGTTAGCTTAGAGGACATATTCTAGTGAAGTTTTATATAACCTTGCTAAGAGTTGGATTATCTAAAGTGTCAAAATAGAATTCTGTTTCTGCTCAAGTTCCAGACAAACTTATTTTCCCTATTTTGACCTTTTCATTACTTTTATTCCTTAAGCCAAAGATAGCATTTCAACTTTGTTGCAGGTGTGTCTTGTGCATATGTTCTGAGGTGACACTTACCCACTTAACCATCTTTGTGTCCTTTCTCCTCTCGCACTGAGTCCTCTCTCTCCTTCCCATTATCATTGTTTCAAGTAAAGGCTTTAACTGAAAGCTCGGACATCATCTCCCCACCACTCCTGTGCATTTCTTGGCATGCATGGCACCCTACTAAAGTGCCAGTTCACATTTATGCTCATTAAGTTTAGGATGTATTCTTTCCGCTCGCGATGTAACCAAAGACTGCAGCGTGGTTGGAATCCCAAAGACTCCTACATACAGCTAAGGGGAAATTCTCTTTGTGACTGCATATCTTTGTAACTAGCTCCGAGAATTCTGACTGTCCCTAATTAGTTTGTAAAATGTTGGCCGTCGTACATTCTGCCTCTTGAGAAAAGCTCTCCTAGGGTTCAAACGAAGTTCAATTATGACTTCTTTGCATATCATCTATAATCACAAACAGCCAGATAGGCTAGTGCTTAAACAGGTTCTAAGTGCTTCTAGTTCCCTGCTTGGTTACTTGGTGGGGAGGATATTTGAGCATTTAATGGGAGAATAACAAGTGTTTTGAGGCCTTCTATCCAACCAGTTTATCCAAAAGTAATGGGTGAGTGTTGGAGATGAGTGACGTATCTTACCGTCAGCCACATGGCAGGGACTGGAGGAAAGGGACAAGATGAAGAAAGCCCTACGACCTCCAGATAAATAGTGGGTTGCTCAAGTCTTTAGAGCCCCTGGTAAGTTAGTGAGATCTGCCAGGGACACAGAAGATGAGAACTGCATCTTGGAAACCCCTTGTACAATAGCAGCTTAGAGTTGTGGGTGGACGGGCAATGGTGATTATTCACTGCCTTTTTGTGTTTTGTTTTATGTGGTCACTGTTTCTTCCTGGGAATAAATCTCTCCCTCTGAGAGTTTTTCCTGGCTGGATTTCAGGGCCTACCTCTTAGTTATACAGTATGTTCTGATTTATAAGTTTTTGTGAAGACTTGGCCTATGAATAGATCCTTTATCCTGTTTGAAATTTTCTGTGCCATCAGAATTTAGACAGTCTGCTGAAGAGGAGGCCAAAGGCAGTCTCCGAGTTCTGATCCCTGTCCTTCACACACCCCTTGGGTTGCCATGTGAGGAAAGTCCAATGTTTTATCTTCCCTCAGTATTTCTTCCCTTCACAACTACATGATTTATAAACAGTGAGGCTGAACATGCCCTCCCAAATGCCTGTATCTACCCCCATACATACACACTCACACTTGGACACACCAGCAACCAATGTTCTAAATGTTGAACTTGTCTAGCGTGTGACCATTCATCAACCAAACTCTGCCCTATTTTTACATGTTTTAAATTCATGGTGAAGGTCACATCTTGAATGTCTGCTGTGTTCTTGACCTCATGTCCCTGTTCCTACATGTTTACATGCCTACAGCCTCACCCCCTGGATCAAATTTAGCACTAGACCTCAGAGGAAATGCTCTAGGAAGAACAGTCGAGTCCTCCATGGCTCCAAGCAATAGCTAGCTTTGACCTTTGGCTGGATCTTGGAGCCACTTTAATGTTAAAATTTTTCCTTCTCATTTCAGTATCTCTGTCTTTCCATTTTTTTTTTCTCTTTGGGTCTATTGTGCCTCCTGGGAGATCGAGACTCAAAGAAAACTCAACCTGAGGGTTTATAAGTTGTGAGTACTATTAAAAAAAAAAAGTCTAACACCCTTGTTAACTTTTTTATAGCGCTGTCAAAGTTTATGAAGAGCAAAGTCAGTCATACGACTGGAGCCTGGGCTCCCAGCCCTCCTGAGAGAGCAAATTGGGTTTTTGTCTACCAGAAGAGATGACCTCACACAAAGTCTTTTCCTCCTCTTTTATCCTGGCTCAATTTTCTAAACAATTTCTTTGCCTATGACCTTCTGTTGTAGAAAATGGACTAGTTAACTAGGAGTAAATAGTAGCAGAGCCATCTTTACAGATCAGATTAATGGTAAGCATGTTTTCTAACCTCATTCCTGCGCATCATGTTTATTCCTTTTTTTTTTTTTACAACATATATGATACTGGAAGTCATTTACTTATGGACAGACGTTAATTGAGAAGGGGCACTGTTTTAGACTCAGGACGCCTTCATGAACAAGTCAGGCAGCATTCCTGATCCAACCCATTGAAATACTAGGTGAACACAGTACATATAACAGTGTGCACTAGCCTGGTGGGACTTCCTTTAAGAGGGACCTTCCTAAAAGGCTGACAATCCCACTGTCTGGTACTCGTGTCCTCTGCTTGAGTATGGGCTGGACCTGTGACTTCCAGCTATAGAATGAGGCAAAGTTGATGGAATATCACCTTGTAAGCAGATGGGGTAGGGGATCCCTGGAGAAAGAGAACCAGGCATGGCTTGCTTGATTTAAGAGAAGACGTTTTTGGCCTAATCCATTTTGTGACCTAAGCCTGGCCACAATGAACAGGTCTCAGTAATTAATGATCTTAGGGGAACAAAAGAATGCAGGAGCAAATGACTGTTATCAGGCAAGAGAAGTAACAATAGCAAAGATAATATATCAATTATAAAGATTCCCAGTTCTCTTTCAATGGTAAAGATTAACCTTAAACTCTGAACCACCAGATCAGCTAGAACCTGAGGGATGAAAATGCTGACCTTTTCTGATCTTTGTGACTTGAGTCAACTAAAGCTTGAACTCTGTTGACCACCCAAGCCCCTTTAAAAATATGCATGTACCCTTAACTTAAAATCTCCCCAATTTTGCTATTTTGGGGGACACTGCTTTGGGAAAGATTCCTGGTGCTTCCTTATTTACTACAGGCAATAAATCCTTCTCCCAATCTTTTCGGCTTGGTTGTGTCTTTTGGCTCAACACCCACCAAGAGGAAGATGAAGTTTTGGGGTAACAACCTCAGTGATTTCAATAGGAAGTAGAAGATTCCACTGTATCACTGAAGGGCTTTAAAAGACTTGTCCTGGGAGGGAGGGTATAGCTCAGTGGTAAAATGTGTGCTTAGCAGGCACGAAGTCCTGGGTTCAATCCCCAGTACCTCCATTTAATTAGTAAACAAACAAACAAACATAAACCTAATTACCCCCCAGTTTTTAAAAAAAAAATTAAAAAATTAGTTTAAAAATAAAAGACTTGTCCTTTCCCACCCCAGAACCCCTCACCCAAGTACCTTTATAGACCCCAAAATGATTGTCTCCAGGTAGTTCATTTAATTCCGTGTGATAACTTTCCATTCTTTCATTCATTAGCTCAACAAACAGATTTAATTTCCTCATCTGTAAAATAAGTGTAATTTTAGTAGCTATCTCATAGTTGTCATGAGAGGAAATGAGTTAATATATAAAAATTGTATAAAATAATTGCTTAGCACATGTCAAATACTATATAAAGGTACGTTATTATTATTGACATGGTTTGCAGTGTGTTTATTTACTTTTATAGTGAGACAGTGACCCAGACATTGGGCATACAGATATATAGAAGACATAGACCCTGTCCTGTAGCTGGTTCCTTGCATCTATCTGCTAGAGAGCTAAGTTCTGAACAGACAGGTGAACAAGACAGGAAGTTTTATAAAGTAGAGGCTTGAAATCAATACAAATTCTAGCACACTGGAGAATTACATTGTAGGTGGGTGGAGTCTGGACATGGTAGTTGTAAAAGATGGATCGAATAGCATCCCATGTCCTCTTAGGAGTCAGTCAATGCTAAAAGAAAAGAGATTGGTGAAGATAAATTCATCTACATTATAATTTTCAAGGGTTAAGTCCTGCTAATGAAAAAAAAATTACAAACACTCATCATAGCTATAGGATTATTATTTATAACAAATTATATATAGTAAACACAAGGTGCAATAACTCAGTTATGGCTCCAATAAAAGTGTAAGTTGTGGGAACATTAGATTTGATTGCTCTTCTTTCAGGAAAGTTAGTGGGAAGCCTAAGGGTGACACAGTCTTGGAGGTGGGTAGGAATGGAGTGCTGGGCCTGAGGTCTGGTCCCTGTTCTTTGAGAACATGGTTCCTTTTTGTGAATGGAACGTGGTAGAGCAAAGGGGAAACAGGCTGCCCTGCCCTGTATGGGACAGTTGTTAAAAATGAATCTGTTAGGAACAAGACTAGACCTCTAAACAAGCAAGCCGTTTAAAATTAAATCTGTGCTTCCTTGTGGTTTCTTGATTAAGGTATCATCCAAGATAAGGATGAAAATGAGATTGTACCCTGATGACATCATGTCATATTATAACTGCATGCTGGTGAGTGCATCTTAGTCTATGGCTGAACTTTGTATTTCTGCTTTTACCTCTGTAGCTAGCATGCTGTCTGCAAATACCAAAATTCTATCTATATTTACAAATAATGAGTTACCAAATGCTGATTAATAAAACTAGACAGAGAATGGTTAAATATTCAAAAGAGGGGAAAAATCATTACTCAGTAGTTCTTATTCCTATTCATGGATTCCCACAGCGAGGGTACATTTTGACCAATTTGGATACAGTTGTGGTAGGAATAAAAGTGAGAGGCTTTGTTGAAATATTGTATCTGTAGTAATACCTAGCTTTCTGAGAACTCCCCTAGACCTTCTTCCTAACTACCTCATACCACAAGTGCTTTGTTTTTCTGCCATAAAAAAGGATGAAAAAATTCTCCAGTGCTCTTCTCCTAAACTCTTACTCTGCTAGGCTTTATAAATATTTGTGCACCAAGTGAAACCAGATGTTTGATTTCCTCTCCTGGCCTATCACAAGAGGCCTTGATTTTCACCCTGGAGGTTGTTCTTTTCAGCTTGAAACCTTGTTATGAATGACCCTGTGATGGTTAATTTTATGTGTCAATTTGATTGGGCGAAGGCATGCCTAGATAGCAAGTAAAATATTATTTCTGGGTGTGTCTGTGAGGGTGTTTCCGGAACAGGTTAACCTTTGAATGGGAAAAGTAAAGAAGAGTGACCCCACCAACTGGGTAGGCCTCATCCCGTCTCTGAGGGTCTGCTAGAACAAAATGGTGGAGGAAAGATACACATGCTCTGGGACATCTATCTTCTCATGCCCACAGACAGGGGTACTCCTGGTCCTCCTTACATGTAGGCCTTCAGACTCTGTCCGGGATTTATGTCATTGGCCCCCCTAATCTTAGGTTGCTGGATTTGAATTACACCACTGGCTTTCCTGGTTCTCTAGTTTACAGACTGCATATCCATAATTGCAGGAGCTAATTCCTGTTACATAAATCTATATATTCTGTTGGTTCTCTTTCTCTGGAGAACTCTGACTAATACAGATTTCTTTGCATATCAGCTAGTGAGCATATAAGCCTGAATTAGATTTGATGTTTATTTCTTGGAGTGGAGTACATGTAAAAATGAGACCTCACAAGGAGGTAGAATTTGTAATAATTGAAAAGAAAGGCTTGTGGTAGAATCTGAGCTCTACTATTTATTATGTATTTTTAAACTGAAGTATAGTTGATTTAAATGTGTTAGTTTCTGGTGTACAGCAAAGTGATTCAGATATATATATATGCACACATACATACTTTTTCATATTATTTTTCACTATACATTATTACAAGATATTGAATATACTTCCCTGTGCTATATAGTAGGACTTTATTATTTATCTATTTTATATATAGTAGTTTATATCTACTAATCCCAAACTCCTAATTTATCCCTCTCCCTCTTTCCACTTTGGTAACTGTAAATTTGTTTTCTATGTTTGTAAGTGTGTTTCTGTTTTGCAAACAAGTCCATTTGTATCTTTTTTTTAGATGCTACATATAAGCGATATCATATAATATTTGTCTTTGTCTTTCTGACTTACTTCACTCAGTATAATTATCTCCAGGTCCATCCATGTTACTTCAAATGGCATTATTTCCTTCTTTTTATGACTGAGTAGTATTCCATTGTATATATACACATCTTCTTTACCCCTTCATCTGTTGATGAATGTTTAGGTTGTTTCTATGTCTTGGCTATTGTATGCTATTTACTATCTTGAATGGGTTATTTAATCTTTCCAAGCCTCCTCTTCCTCTAAAATGAGAATACAATTACTAAATTGAGATCATAAGATAATTTAGTGAGATGGTTTATGTAAAAATACTCAGCATATAGTAGAACAATCAATACTTATCAACTATTCCTATTATGTTTTGATTGGGAAGCAGGGAAAGGAAAGAGGAGGAGGAAGAGCTTGGGTCTTGTCTAGCACTATATGGAAGAAGGAGGGAGGGTATGAGGGAAAGTTTTAAAAGTGGTGATAGTGGAAAACTACAAATTTCTCTAAATTCATCATCTCACAAAGGGCCAATTCTGGTGTTGATACCTTGTGCCAATGCCTTCTACAAGAATATCATACCTGTTCCCCACCAAATTCCTGGGATCCAAATGCTTTAATATACTTTGTCCAGTAGAGTATTCTAAGCATAATAAGGGCCCACTAAAGTTGTTCATGTCCTAATTTCTAGAACACATAAGCATGTTACTTTATATAACAAAAAGGACTTAGCAGATGTAATGAAGATTATGAATCTTGATATGGGTTTTATTTGAGTAAAATCCATCTAACCATCTAAGTCTATGAAAGTAAAAAAGGAAGACAACAGTCAGCCAGAGAGTTGAGGCAGAATCACAAAGAGAAGAGATTCAGTGCTTGAGGGGTAATTAACCCCCTGTTGCTGGCTTTGAGAATGGAGGAAGGAGGTCATGAGCCAAGGGATCCAGGCAGCCTCTGGAACCTGGCTAAGGCCCTCAGCTGACAGCCAACAAAGAAATGGGGACTTAGTACTGCAACCATAAGGAACTGAATTCTGCCAACAACCCGTATGATCAAGGAAATGAATTGTCCCTTAGAGCCTTCAGAAAGAAATGCAGCCCTGCTCACATCATGCTTTTAGCTCAGTGAGACCCAGGCTGGACTTCCAACATGGAGAACTATAAGATAATGTATTTTTTGTTGTTTAAGCCACTACATTAGTGGTAACTTGCTTTGATAGCAATACAAAACTAATAAATGGAGGTAAAGACAAAAGCTTCATTTCATTTAATTCATTGATTTATTCACTTATTTATTCATTTTTAGACATTCATTGAGCAACTCTAGTGAACCAGGCACTGAGCCAATCGCTGATAATAAAAGCATGAATAAGACCCAGTCCTGGCTCTCAGTATGTTTATAGAAAGTCAGTGGAAGGACCAGAGAAGGCTTCAGACTACTTAAACAACTTGTTCTGCCTTAATTTGCTGAACTACTCAACCTTTCCTCTTGCCTGCAATTGCAAAACAATTAGTCACAAGTAGGGGTGTGTCATTTTTTGCAAACTCACTGGCATAAATGTAGCATTGACAAGTTAAAGAAAAACAAACGGGTTTTTCCCACTTGGTCCATTTCCAATGAGATCATGGCTTTGGTGTCCTTCAGTATAGGGCTTTGACCACTTAATAAACAGTATCACACTGCGGTAGCCCAGTGGCATTCTTCTTCCTCAGAAGAGCTATCTGTAGATGGCTGCCTTGGTCAGGACTCCCCAGACCTTAGTGTGCCTAAAAAATCATCTGGAAGGTTTGTTACAACACAGATTCCTGAGCCCCACTCCAGAGATTCTGACTCAATGGGCTAGGACCTGAGAAAGTGAATTTCTAACAAGCTCCTGGATGATGCTTCCTGTCCGTGGGCCACACTTTGAGTGTCTTTGGTGGATCATTCCTTATTTAATAATAAACATGGCTAATGGAGCCAGGATCATCAGAAGCGGACAAACCTCAAAAACATGCAGCATATCTGCCAGGTGGTGCCATACTTTTGAGTACCTGAGCCCTGGTAGTCCTCCACCCTGGTCTCTTTCACCTTTGTTCTCAGATGGGGCTTCCCGGTCCTCCCATGGTAACTGGGATGCCCAGCAACTTGCTGCAAACTCAGACCACTGAGAAATAAGGGGGAGGAGGGGAGAGGGAGTGGTGCTTCTCTAGCCCATAAGTCCTGAAGCCCTCGCAACATAAACTGCATCCTCACTGATAAGGTTAAAAAAAAAACATTGAAATCTCTACTTGAGCGACTCAGATGAGGGCAGAGGATGTGTCGTGCTGAGAGGCAGGCAAGGTGACTGGTTACACAGTGTGTGCCCTGTTGGCACGGGGGGTGGGGGTGGGCTGACACTGCAGCCTCTCCTCATCCCCAGTCGCTGTTAATATACCCTCACTAAGTTCCATTGCACTTTATTTCCCTCGCCACTGTCCTTCCATGAACTTGGTGAAATCCAAGGATGTGCTGGAATGTATGGGCACAGACAGCTGCTCACAACTTACTGCTCAGTCCTCTGGCATTGCACTGCTGAAAATCTTTGATTTGCGCTGTGAAACCTTAATACAGCGATTCCTGGTGATAGTCTTGAACTCTAAACTGAGTACCTGTACGTGTCACACCACTTTTATTGGCTTTATGGATCCTGGTACCTCTTTCTCAGATTCAGAAAGATAAAATAGGATTTGAGGCTGCTGTTTGGAAAAAATCCCATTAAAATTCCAAAGCACCCTTTCTCTCATTTGGAAAAGGAGCAATGTCATAAATCAGAACTTTGCCAAATACTGCTTACTGGATTAAGAGAAAAAATACCATCTTTGTTATAGAAATTGGTTTTTGCTTAAGTCCTCTTTCTATACAAAAGATCTTTCTAGAGGTAAAGGAAGATGGTTTACCTCCAAATAACTGTGGGAGTGTTATTTTCTTTATACTAGGTCACAAAATTAAAAAGACTTGTTTGACATATGGACTTTTAAATAATCTGTAAATCTCTTTTCTTTAACAGGAGTGAAAGACCATGATTACTCATATTTGTTAAATGATTAGTTTTGTTTTGCTCTAAAGCAGAAATTCTTATTTTGTATTATGAACCCCTCAGGAAATCTGTTGATGTCTACAGATCTTTTCTAAGAATAATATTCTAAATACATCAAAAACATCGTGTGTGGGGCTACAAATAAAAACAAGTATTTATAAATAGTAACCTAAATACTGAGCCAAATTTGTGATGTAGTAATGCACATGCTTCTTTATGAATGCATCAGGTATGATCTAGCATCAGGCCTACTACCTACTATAATTTTGATATAATGATGAGCAGAAACAGTATTTTGAGATACCTGTAACAACTGTAATAGGAATGAATACATCTATGATTTCTACTAGAGATAAAGACCCAGTTGCCTTTTACTGTGATTCGGTGTCTATATTATTAATTGAAGGGAATTCTAAATTTCAGAAAGAGGTTAGTGAAAATAAAGATACAGTCACTGCCATGGACTCCCTGAATTCTGTTCCTAGACCTCCTTGGGGGTCAGTGGACCACACACTGAGAAAACCTGCCTAAAGCACCCCTGACTTTAATGTCCCTCCTCCCTTTGAGCTTCTTTTCATTAACTCTACATTTTAATGCATTCAAGAAAAGGATTTCTGTGAATCAGCTAGCCTTTACTGAGTGGAGGCTATCATCCTT
Organism: Camelus ferus; assembly: GCF_009834535.1. Classification (NCBI taxonomy): domain Eukaryota; kingdom Metazoa; phylum Chordata; class Mammalia; order Artiodactyla; family Camelidae; genus Camelus; species Camelus ferus. The sequence continues at coordinate 79,479,237 of NC_045698.1, read as the reverse complement.
CTGTGGGGAATACTTCTTGGCTATCTCTGGAATTCCGAAAGTGTTATGATCAAAGCCTTTGACCCTCATGGAGTTTTAATGACTTAGGTAACATAATGATCTATTGATTTAAAATTTTTTCTAAGAAACATTGAACTATTTACACTAAATGTGAAAAAAAATTTACTCTCCACCCCACTTCCACTTTCATTCTCTTGCCAAGAAGGGAATCACTGTTGACAATGCGTTTACGTGTGGTATATACTTTATAATTCTCTCATCATCATATGCCAGTGGGAACATGAATGTATTACTGTACTTAGTGTTAAGTGGGAAACAGGCAGTACTCAATTTATTTCTGCAAGTTTAATATCTTATAGTTCAGGTCCCCGAAGAAAGATTAGCTATATTTTCTTTCACATGCAAAAAATTCCAGGACAGTTCTCACAGATCCAACTTGGGTCAGATGTCAACTTGGTCCAGACACTTGGCTGGGATGGATGCAGGGTTGGATCAAGTTAATACACAGGTGCTTCTGCTGCAAACATGTAAATATCTGAGTTGAGCAATTCTGTTCTTCAAAAAGAGGTGAGCAGATGCCTCCACTACCCGACCTTTAAAAGACTGGTAACAGTTTTTCCTCAGCATGAAACAGAATGGAGACCTACATGGAGAATGAGAGGACTAGGCTTCCCTCTTCTTTTGTTATGAACAAGGAGCAATAGCTCATTTTCTTTTAAAATAATTTCAGTATTAGTTTTTCTGAATAAAATGCAATGCACGAGATAGTAAGAATTGGGGGGAAATTTTTAACATACAATAAAGCATTAAAGTATGACACGTTTCTTTAAGATAACCTCTGCCAAGCCTGTGGGCTCTACTTCTTTCCTGTCTTTGTCCTTTGATCATCCAGATTTGAACATTTAATAGAATCATCTGGGGAGCTTTTAAACCTACTCATGCCTGGATCCTAACCCCAGCGATTCTGACACAGTTGATTTGAGGTGTGCCCTGATCATTAGTGTTTGTTGTTTTTTTTAATTCCCCAGGCGATTCTGATCTCCAGCCAAAGTTGAGAACCGCTGACTTGGGTTGTTCTCATATTCTTTTTAGTTACACAAGTAATGTGTAAATACATTCTTGTTAATTGTTTTTAAATACAATTCTTAATTTTTGAAACATTTTGCAAAGTACATGCAGTACAGGTTCTTAAACTCTAATATGCAGCAGAATCACCTGGGATTATAACTAACATGTAGATTTCCATGATCTGATTTATTAAGAGTGAGGTGGGATCTAGGAATGTATATTTTTTATAATCTTCCCTTTTTCCTTTTGTATTAAAGTCTTAATTTTGAAATAAGTTTATATTTACAAAAGAGTTACAGAGAATTCCCCATGCCCTTCATTTGGCCTCAAACATCTTAGTTAACCATGGTACACTTAATCAAAATTAAGAAATTAACTTTAGTACAGTACTATTAATTAAACTACAGACTTTATTTGGATTTCACACTTTTTACACTGTCTTTTTTCTGTTCCAGGATCCAACCTACCAGGATACCATGTTACATTTAGTTGTCATTTCTTTTTAGTCTCCTTCATTTTGTAATGGTGTTTTGGTCTTTCTTTACCTTTCATGACCTTGGCTCTTATGAAGGGTTTAGTTAGTTATCCCACAGGTTTTGAAACTGGTCCTGAAAAAGTCACTCAAACTCCTATTGCCCCCTTTCCTTCATGTATCTAGTGGGATGAACTAGTTTTACCAGTGTTGTGAGAAGAATTTTCTAATAAAAATTTTTATATCAACACTTTGAATACATACATATATGAATTTGGAAATGCTTCTTTCTCTGGGAACAGAGGAAAGAACACTTTAGCTGGTGTTGTTGGTTGGAGCAGAAATAGATGTGGTCTCAAAAAGAAAACAAAACTGTTTCATGGTCATGTGTTTTTATGATTTTAAAAGAAATGCATTTTTTCCATCTGTCTGGTTGACTTTGGAATGCTTGTTTCCCTGGAGCATTCACTATTTGAAGGGAGATCTGATATAGAAAATGAGGTCTACTCTTGCAGGTGACACATCAAACAGCCTGATCTGTCACCAGAAAAGTTACCTAATCAGCCCCTAAGATGAACAACTGGGGCAAAGAGAGATCTGCTGTGATAACCCATGGCATTCTGAGTTCTCACATTCTGACTTTGAAACAAATATGTATATTTATATAGTTCAATTAAAAAATAAAATGCTTTATTTAAAAAAAAAGAGGTCTTGGTCTGGACCCATCATGTTAGATCTTCATGTTACAATATGGTGGTCCTATGTGATCAAGTTAATGGATTTGATCCTTAAATGGCTTTAGTCAGCTTTCCATGGAGAAACCTCTCTTTTGTACAGGTACATCCATTCATAACCTTAGCCAACTTCTATGCAAATCCATTTTTGTATCAGTCAGTGTTCTAAAATCAACAGGATAGATAGATAAACAGAAGTAGATATAGATATAAAGAAATGTATTTTCAAAAATTGACTCACGTGACTGGGGCGACTGGCAAGTCCAAAATTTGTAGGGCAAGCCCTGCTTGAAACTTAGAAGTTGATGTCTGTCTTGAGGTAGAATTTCTTCTTCCTGAAAAGCTCAGATTTTACACTTAAGACTTTCAACTGATTAAATGAGGTCCACCTATGTTATCAAAGGAAACTCTTTTACTTAAAGTCAAAGGTTATAGATATTAACCACATGCACAAAATACCTTCAGAGCAACACCTAGATTACTGTTGGATTAAATGAGTACTATAGGCTAGCCAGTTGACACACACAATTAACTATCATCGTTCCCTTGTTAAAAGGAGCAGAATGAAGGTGAATAGGAATTACTTATAAATGTTAAAAACAGCCACCTCTGTTGGAAAAAGCACAGATTCCTGATAACAGCACATATCCTAATATTTTTAGATACATTTTAGAGAGCAAATGACATTATTGTATTATTAATGTTTAAAATATCACTAATATTAACACATCATTAATGTAGTAGAGTGTAAGCAATCAGAGGCATATATCACATTTCTAGTGATGTAATTATAATCTGGTTGGCAAAATATGTGTAGAGGAGCACTTAGCAAATTTTAGTGATTGAGTTACCATTCACATTAGCTCAAAGAATTAACTCACCAATCGTTAGTCCGTGGGATCTGTAGAAAATGGTTCCTGAGGAAATTAATACGTGTTAAGAAGAAAAAACTAAATTTTAATATGCCAATTATTAAAAAAAACAGTAATCATAATCAAGTCAGTTCTTTTAGCCCTAGGTAATAAATTCTTGTTATGTTAATCTTGGCTTTTAAGAGTCTACTTCTGTGATGTTGACTGCTTCTGGATAAAAGAGTTATGGAGGTTCTAAGTCATTCTTTGTGAAGTCTTACAGGATCTCTTTGTAATAATAATGCTAGCTCTATTTTGGCAAGTCTGGATCCACAAGTCTGTTTTCTTGTGGACTCAAATAATCAACAGTTCTTTACCGAGGATCTTCTGAAGTTCTGTCCAGAACGTCTAATCTGTGGTTTGTGGCAAGAGCTTTTACACAAGTGTAAGGGAAAAGCAGATACCATCTGCTGATGACAAAGCTGAATGGCTCTGGTTCCTATATTACACTAGCCAGGATTATTAGAATAAAGAAAAGTGAAATTCTCTATTACTATATATGATTCATAAGCATCTTGAAAATAAGAATATATTTACATTCACAACATTTTACACATATGTAATTAACCTAAAAGGGTCAAAAGTCTTTGATTTGAGGTTTTTTCCTCCAATGCTCTGAGAGTGATAACAAGACACCTCTCATAATTGTGTAGAGCTAGTTAAAAACATAGAGCATAACACATATTCTTAATTATTTGTAGTATCATGCATTTTATAAATTCCTGGAACAAGTCTTTGGTGTGTCCCAGAATCCTCCTAGGAAACCCCAAAGATACTTCAGATGAAATATCTTAACATTTTCATTATGCAATATTTAAAGCCTCAGTTTGGGGAAATCAATGTCAAAAATAATTATCAAAGAAATATAACATTAGAATACAGACATAAGTCATAGATGTCTAAAGACAAAAAAGAATAAAAGGCTTAGCTATACAAATAATTAGAAATAATACTTAAATTGATCACAGCAGTAAGCTACAATCAACAGAAAATTTAACTTTTACAGAAATAAGAGATTTTAGTAAAACAAAAAATGAATCAAGAAATTAGCACAAACCATGAAGAGTTAGGTGATTCTCTGGAAGCTCTCTATGAGATAAGGAAGTTCTGTTCTCCAAAAAGCCAAATAAGAAGATGAGACTTTTTTTTTTTTTTAAAGAGCACACCAAATATTCAAGAACCATTTTCTCCTGAATTACCAGTTTTTCCTCTTTATTATTCATGAGTTTCTGAGTTTCTCAATTCTGTTATAACTCTGTACGTAAGTTTAAACATAATACAAATGCATATAAACAAGATGAAATTTTAAAGCTTTAATTTTAGTTTTCAGATATACTAACTGTGTTAGTATATACTAATGATACATAACTGTGTCCTTAATTTATATGATTGTGAATGTATAATTGTAATTAAAATTTATGATTGAAACTTTGCAAAGACCAAATAGATAGTACTTACTTGCTTTGCTTTTGTAACTTCTAGTTTTAGAAATTTTAATCTCTTTAGAAAGTGTCCATGGGGGAGGGTATAGCTCAAGTGGTAGAGAGCATGCTCAACATACAGAAGGTCCTGGGTTCAATCCCAGGTACCTCCTCTAAAAATAAATAAACCTAATTACCTCCCCAACACCCACCAAAAAAAAATAAATAAATAAAATATTTTTGAAAAGAAGAAAGTGTCCAGATAACCAAAGATTTCAGATAACCAAATTTATCCGTAAATTAATTTAATACTAGCCCAAGCTCTAAGGATCTTGGAAATTAAATTTAAGTTGAAACAGTGTAGATTAACATAATTGCTATTGGTATTAAAATTTAGACAGCTGGTATTTAAAAATTTTCAGAAAGTGAAATAATTAAGTCAAATGATTTGCAGCATTGTCTGATATTCATAAGATACAATCCTTTTAAAAGATAGTATTTGTTACGATTTAATTTAATCAAACATGTATGTTTATATTTTTGTGACCTTAAATATTTTATGGAAAAAATAACTGACTCATTAAGGTATCAAGAAATTTAGAAGTTTAATTAGGTTTTTCAGGAATAACCAAACCCCAAGTATTATAGAAAAGACGATCTATACATTAACCTTTATTTCCCATTTTATTGTAATAAAATCAGCAAGAAGATGTGTAGCTTTCCTTAACATCATTTTTGAGATATAATTTACATACCATACAGTTTATAAATTTAAAGTGTATAATTCAGTGGTTTGTAGTATATTCACAGATATGCACAACCATCCCCATAGTCAATTTTAGAACATTTTCATCATCTCAAAAAGAAACCTTAAATCCTTTAGCTGTCACCCCCTGCCACCGTCTCAAGACATAAGCAACCAATAATCTATGGATTTGCCCATTCTGGACTTTTCATATAACTCGTATCATATATGTGGTCTTTGGTTGTTGGCTTATTTCATTAGCATATTTTTAACTTTATTTTTTAGACCAGTTTTAGGTTCACAGCAAAATTGAAAGGAAGGTACAGAGATTTACCAGATACTCTGCTGTACCTACACATATATAGCATCTCCCATTATCAACATCCTCCACCAGAATGGTACATTTGTTTACAATTAATAGACCTATATTGGCCCAACATTATCACTCAGAGTCCAAAGTTTACATTAGGATTCTTCCTTGGTGTTGCACATTCTTTGGGTTTGGACAAATGTATAATGACACATATTCATATTATAGTATCATATAGAGTATTTTCACTATCCTAAAAACCCTCTGTGTTCTGCTGTTCATCCCTCTCCCCACACTCAACCCCTGGCAACTATTTATCTTGTTATAGGATTCATAGTTTTGCTTTTTTCAGAATGTCATATAGTTGGAATCATACAGTAACCTGTTCAGATTGGTTTCTTTCACTTAGTAATATGCCTTTATTGTTCCTCCATGTATTTTCATGGCTCAACAGCTCATTTCTTTTAAGTGCAGAATAATATTCCATTATTCATTATTCTTGGTTGCTTCCAAATTCTTGCAATTATGAATAAAGCTGCTATAAACATCCATATGCAGATTTTTGTGTGCGTTTAAGTCTTCCAATCCTTTGGGTAAATACCAAGGAATATGATTGCTGGATCATACAGTGAGAGTATGTTTAGTTTTGTTAAGAAACTACCAAACTGTTTTCAAAGTGGCTTTACCATCCTACCATCAATGAATAGAATTCCTTTTGCTCTACACCCTCACTAGCCTTTGATATTGCCAGTGTTTCAGATTTTAGTCTTTCTAATAAGTATGGTATAATGTTTTCAAGGTTCATCTGTATTGGAGCATTTATCAGTACTTCATTATTTTTTATTGCTGAATAATATTCCATTGTGTTGATATGCAATGTTTTGTTTAATCATTTTTTTCAAAGACGGCATACAGATGCCAACAGGGACATGAAAAAGTGCTCAACATCATTAATCATCAGAGAAATGCAAATAAAAACACAATGAGATGCCATCTCACACTTGTTAGAATGTGTGAATAAAAAAGACAAGAAATAACAAGTGTTGGTGAGGATACGGAGAAAAGGGAACACGTGTGCACTGTGGTGGGAATGTAAATTGGTGCAATCACTATGGAAAACAGTATGGAGTTTCCTCCAAAAATTAAAAATAGAAACAACATATGATCCAGCAATTTCCCTTCTGGCTGTTTATCCAAAGAAGATGAAAACAAAAATTTGAAAAGATACATCCATCCTCATGTTCATTGTAGCATTATTTGCAATAGCCGAGGTAAAAAGCAACCTAAATGTCTGTGGATGGATGAATGGACAAAGAAATTGTGAAATACACATACACACACACACATATACACATACCTCAGGGGAATTATGGTAAATGAAATAAGTCAGACAGAGAAAGATAAATACTATGTGACCTCTCTTATTTGTGGAATCCAAATCAAACTAACCAACCAACCTCATAGATATGGAGAACAGATTGATAGTTGCCAGAGGCAGGGGGTGGAGAGTGGGAGAAATGAGTTAACTGTTTTGTTTTCATTTTAGTTTTTTTTTTTTTAGAGAACCCATGATATTTTTTTTGCTTTTCATTTATTTATTTTTTAAATTGAGTTATAGTCAGTTTACAGTGTTGTATCAATTTCTGGTGTACAGCACAATTTTTCAGTCATACATGAATATACATATATTCATTTTCATATTCTTTCATAAACTTGTTTATCTATTATATATATATATATACACCTGTCAGTATCTGCAAATCTCGAACTCTCAGTCTGTCCCTTTCCACCCCCCTCCCACCTGGCAACCACAAGTTTTTATTCTATGTTCCATTTTAGTCTTAATAAATTGATTTCAAAATTTTTAATGAAATAAAATAGCTCAGAATTGCACACAATCATGACGTGGCCCTAGATGTGTCAAGAGCTCTTCCTTTAATGCAGTCCTGATTTTTCCCAAGAGTTTCCCTCTGCCAGTGCATATCTTTCTTTCATAGCCCTACGTGGTCCTCCATTTAAAAAAAAAAAAGTGTTCCTAAGAGGACAGTCCCTGTGAGGAAGTGGTGTCACCATCATCGATTACCTCTGATTGACATGCAGTCTCAGTTTTATTAGTTGTCTTCACTATTCTATTCATAGTTGTTTTAATGGTGGAAGCAAGGAGGCCTACAACTTGACATTCATCACCTGAATGTCCCCAACTCTAGCCTCCATCATATTTACATTTCAATATCCAGTGAGTACTGTGCCCTTTAAAATAAATCTTGAGAACACATGAAAATGGGCAAGGGATCTTGTTTGAGCAAATTTGTGGGTATCACTCAAACTGACAAGGGCATGAAGTGTCCACTGGCCGTCATTTGGCCTGAAAGAATCCAAATCCCCGTCTGCAAAATGTTGTGAGGGTATAGCCCCATTGCATGTGCACTTGTTGATAAATGTCATAATGTATTGTTATACTAGTATGACATGTGCATCATAAAACATGCACAAAATAGCAAATAAAAGAGAATCACTTAAAATGAAGTAAACACTGTAAAGGACTTCAAAATGTATATTACTGTACTTATAACATCTTTGCTATTACTAAAAACTCATTATTATTAATCACATTTTGAATAAGAAGAATATAATTGAACAGGCTTCATTTTTTTAAAATAATCTTGGTTTATTACATCATGATGCAGCAGTACTAGGTTCAGTTTATTTTGAGACTTAATTTTAATGGCTGTCAGTGTAGAAAAAGACTTTTTAAAAAGTACTCAGACCGAGGTGGAAGAAATGCTTTTGAAATCATGAAACTCATTTTTAAAATTTCATGCATAATTATGCTAATATTTTGTTGCTGTTGAAATGAAGCTATTAAATAACCAGTTGTTCTTGCAAACTATTTGAAAGCTGCATTTTAACACTCTTATTTCCAACTTTTCAACTGTGTAGATATGTAGGTTTTATAGGTAAATTTTAAGTTACTTTCGTTAACAAAATTATCTTGAAACATTTGCTTTCAAGATGCTCTTTCTGTAGCACAACTGAGCTGTTGCTTTCTTGCTGTGTTAAAATACCACCTTCATCTTGAAGCAACAGACTATGTATCTTTTTTAAAATGTTACTAGATGGCATACTACTGCCAGCTAATTTGTCCTCAGGGAGGAGGTAGAAGATTTGTAGCCTTTGCCTTTTGTTCTTATGTTTAAGCATGATAATTCTTTCAGCAAACTTGATTTTACCATAAGGTAGAACTTCATGTGGCACAAGAGATTTTTGTGATCACGGCCTATCATTTCAAGATAGCCCTCTCAATTGAGTACATGTAAAATGCCTTTGCTCACAATACATGGAAAACGAATGAATATTCACTGCCAGTCTCCTACTCTGCCTTCTTTCCTTTATTGGTCAAGGCTCTCCAGAGAAACAGCACCAATGGTTTGTGTGTGTCTGTACATATGTCTATGTATCTACATATATAGAGAGAGCAAGAAAGAAATTTTAAGGAATTGACTCTTCTGATTGAAGGGGCAGGCACGTCTGAATTTGGTCCAGCAGGAGGTCGACAGGCTGGAGACCCAGGGAAAGTTGATGTTGCAGCCTTGAGCTCAAAGGCAGTCTGGAGGCAGAATTCCTTCTTCCTTGGGGGACCTAAGTTTTTAGCTTTTAAAACCTCCACCTAATTGGGTAAGGCCCACCCACATTATGGAAAGTAATCTTTTTTCACACAGTCTACTGATTTAAATGTTAATGACATGTAAAAAATACCTCTCAGCAACTTCTAATCTAGTGTTTGATCAAACACGTAGGCACTATAGCTAGCCTTGCTGACACGTACAATTAACCACCACATTCCCCTACCCAAGTGGACCATCCTGCGCACCGCTGGGGCATACCCACTGCATTTTGGAGATTTTTCTGATTTGGCCGAGCTGGGCTTTAATGATTTAGCAGCCTGCAGGGCAGCAGGTACCCCTGAATTAGACTGATGAGGAAGACCAGAAAGTGGGGGAAAACAGTAGTTTTTTGAGACTGTATTAGTGAACAAAACAGATGAGGTCTCAGGAAGCTTACTTTGCAGCAGGTTAAGATTTTTTTTTTTCAGTCTACAAACACAAGACAAAATCATCTATGTGGCACAGGAGAGGAAGAAACAAATCAGGAAAGAAGGTAGCATCTGAGCCAAGCCTTGAAGTACTGATCCATTTTTAATAACTGAAAATGGGGAAAGGGTTGTTTGAAGTACAAAGTGGATACTTAATAAATGCTATTGAATTACTTTGTAGGAAACAATAGCAGCAAAAAGTCTGTTTCTTTTTGCGGTTAATTCTCAGGAATAATCATTCATGATCATTGCCCCTTTTATTCTGAGCCAGGTAATTCTTTGTCCTCTTGATTTCTGTATACTCTACAGGTAGTTTATTTTTTATATAAATTATCACCTAAAATGCCCTGTTAGACATTCTGGATTTAGAGCTAGCTAATATACGAGGAGGATTTGAAATCTTTAAGCCCTAGGAAACAGTAAGAAAACCATTCAGGCACTTTTCTGGCAAATTTAAAGTATGAAATTATTCCACATTCTGAAAATGGAAATGGTAGTGGCATGAATGTGAGTATTTTTCTGTATAGAGAATTTCCCAAATAAACTGGTATTTCAGTAAGAAAGTTAGTTAACAGATGTTTTAAAGATCTTTTCCTCCTTCCCCCTTTTAAAGACATACTGTGTCCACCCACCCATATCCCAAAACTCCTTCAACAAATAAATCCTTTGACTTAACTGAGATAGGCTGGGACCTGGGACCTGAGATCTTTGCTGAAGTGCTTGCACCTGGACAAACATCTCCTCGAACAACAGAATACGAAGAATTATGAACAATAAGGTATAAAAACCAACTGCCACCTCTGAAGTTCCGGGAGCAGCGGCACGGTATTGCACATGATCCCTGCACACAGCAACAGCAAGGGGGTGGGCAGACCACCTAAGCCACGCCTCCAGTACCTACCTGTCCACCCCTACCCTCACCCCATTTCAGGAACCAGCTCCCCCCTCCTCGGAATCTGTTACTTGTTTTGTTCCCTCCTGCTGCAGGAGTCTGCAATAAAGCCTTGCCTGAATTTCTCATCTGGCCTCTTAACAACTTCTATTGTTTAAAGAGTCCAAGGACTCGAATCTGTAACATAATTGCTTCCCTGAAAAAGTCCTATTGCTGCTCTGAGCAACACTTTTTCTCTCTCAGCTTCTCAGAATAACTGGATATGGAATAAGTCTTGACTTTATAAAGGTTTGGAATGGGAATTATCTAAGAAAAAAAAAATCCAACACAAATAAATTCAGGCTTAAAGCCAGCGGGCAGGCGGAGGGTATAGGTAAATACTGAGGGCTTTGGTATTAGAAGCAGTTGTGTATTAAGAGAGTAGAAGATAGTCAGTATGCAGCTCAGCATCTGGTTTTAGTTTTGCAGCAGTTTGCCTTTTGTTAAAAATAGATGTGACGGTGGCCAGTAACTTTCCCTGATTAATGTGAAACGGTTCACAGAGAAGGAGGAACACCAACCCATGTCAACACAATGTATTTTCATTGTCTAAGGCTGTTCACGGTGTCTAGTATTTCAGAATTTGTTAATAGCCAAATAACATTTAAAAATAAGAGCTTTTCACATTTTCATAGGACACTAGCAACCCTGGCCCCACCCTGTCTTTAAAATCATTAGTGAAAGTGACAGACATTTGCGGTTGTCCTCATGACATCACAGAAACCACATGTTCTCAGTCAAGGTCAGAGCGACCCATCAAGAAAGTTGCCATCATCAGTTCTCCAGCTGACAAAATGTTAGGTATAACAGGGGCAGGACTGGAATGAGACCCAAACTGTCCAGCTCTCAGTCCCAGACTGTTTTTAAAGACCCTACCAGAATGTCTTTAAAAGGGAGGGGATGGGGGAAGATCTTTAGAACATCTGTTAACTTTTTTATTGAGATTCCAGCTCACTTGGGAAATTCTGGATCCAGAAAAAGTACTCACATTCATGCCCCCACCTTCCATTTCCAGGAAGTGGAATAGATTTTTGTTTCCATTAAACTGACTTATCCCCCACTCCTAGACTAAACACCCTGTAAGCCCAGGAGAGCAGCTTTGAGACACTGGACCCTTTTGCTAGCACCTTCTTTTATAGGTACCCTGCTTTTGTTCTCATGAGTTCACCTTGTCCTGCAGATTTTCTTCCACGCTAGAAGTTTCCAGAAGGCCTTAATAAGCCATAAGAGCAAGAAGATGTAGTGTTCGGGCCATTTACTGATGCTGAAAATTTTAGGACACTTTATGTATGGTCACTGTTGTATGTCACTGTTGTATCTCACTGCCTGGCAGGGTTCCTGACCCACCATAGATGTTTAGTAGTATTTGTTATGTGAATAAATATACCAAATAAGTTGTGTGTGTGTGTGTGTGTGTGTGTGTGTGTGTGTGTGTGTGTGTGTGTTTAATCTGGGTGGCTGAGGATAGAAGGTTTTCCAGTAATTAGGGCTTTCCCCCCACATATTCTCTGGTCCATCCCATGAATGGGAATGATGATGTTGATTAAAGCCCCTTTACCTCTTTTGGAAAAACAAAGGAGTAAACATAGCCACTATTATTACATTGCACTATGACTTACAATAACAGAGCAGCTCACTGAATAAGAACTCTTTCCCCAGCCAAGTGTCACTTATTTTCCAGGCAGCCTGGTTCTCCTCTTTTCACTAGGAAGTATGTATTTCCCAGGCAGGGAGAGGAGAGGGCTGATTTTTCGCCTGTCCTGAAGTGGGCTTCTATCGTGGGAGGGAGGATGGAGAAAAGGAACTAATGAAGCATACCCTTACCTGTGTAGGCAATGATTCTCTGTGCTAGACTCCACCCCCTGCACCCTGCCCCTGTGGAGGGCTGAGTGATAGTATGCCAAAGCCGCAGGGCACAGAGAGAGCTTTGGGTCCAACTCTGTGGTTCTTCTGAGGATGGAAGAATTCTGGTAGGCAAGGAATTTCCCAGTAACCATGGTAGCCGTAGGGAAGGAAGTTGCGTCTCCTGGCCCTACGTACATAGTACGAGGCTCTTTCTTCCCATGACCTTTCGTGGCAGTCCTCATCTATGTTTTCTCCACTTTTTGTTCCAACTTAAGATCTCTAACACTCATGCAAGCAGGGTTCTAAACTTTCAGGTTCCTGGAGATCTGAGGCGGTGGTGTTTTTCTTTCTGGATTACAGAAAAGTTGAAAAGCTGAGGGACTGGAGAAAAAGTAACATGATTATGTATTTTCTGTCATGTCAAGATGTTAAGTAAAAAGAAAGCAAGTTACAGAAAAACATAGAGAGAGAGATCAGGCCCAGCTTAATGTGCGTGTAGTTTAAAGAAGAGTCTGAACTGAATTGTTAGAAAAGGTTGCCCCACGGAGCATGAGTGGGATTGGATATCAGGGTATGAGGGGGACATTCATATTATTATGCTAAATACTACTCTATTCTAATATTTTTACAGTGCAAATGTAATCATGGGTAACGTTAAAAGTTACGTAAATTCAATAAAAGCTAGTGTTTGGAATACACAGAGAACTCTCAAAACTCAACAGCAAAAACAACAATCAGTCCATTTAGAAAACAGGCAAAAGATCTGACAGACATTTCACTAAGGGGGATCTCCAGGTGGCCAGAAGCACAGGAGAAGATGTTCCAAGTCATTAGACATCCGGAAAATAAAAATTAAAGCCACAATTAAGTGTCATTACATACCTATCAGAATGGCTAAAATAAAAGGTAGTAAAACACACCAAATTCTGATAAGGATGTGAAAAAACTGGACCCCATTGCTGGTGGGACTATAAAATGGTACAGCCACACTGGGAAATAATTCAGCAGTTTCTTCTTTTTCTTAATGGAGGTACTGGAGATTGAACCCAGGACCTCTTGCAATGCTAAGCATGCACTCTACCACTGAGTAATTTCTTATAAAACTAAACCGTATGGCCCAGCAGTTGTACTCTTGGGAATTTATTCCAAAGAAATGAAAACTTACATTCACACAAAAATGAACGTTCATAGCAACTTTATTTATAATAGCTAAAAAATGGAAAGCAGCCCAGAGAACCTTCAATGGGTGAGTAGCTTAATGAACTGTGGTGCATGTGCTCCATGGAATACATGCAATGACTTGGATGAATCTCCACGGAATTATGCTGAGTGAGAAAAGCCAGTCCCAAAAGGTTACATTCCATTTATATAACCTTTTGAAATGACAGAGTTTCAGAACTGGAGGATAGATTAGTGGTTGCCAGGGGTTAGAGGAATGCAGAGGGGTGGAGGGGTGGGTGTAGTTATAAAAGGGCAATGGAGGGGAGCTTGTGATGGAATTGTTTTGTATCTTCACTGTGATTGTGGACATATGAATTTACACATGATAAAATTGTATACAACGAAATACGCAGTACAGGTGAATCTGGGGAAATCTGAATGAGATCAGCAGATTGTATCACTGTCAGTATTTTGGTTGTAGCACTGTACTGGAGTTTTGCAAGATGTTATCATGGAGGAAAACTGGCTAAAGGATACATGGAATCTGTATCATTTCTTACCATTGCATGTGAACCCACAATTATCTCAGTAAAACTTTCAATTGAAAAAGAAAAAGAACATGTTGAAATACTTGAATGCATCAGTCAACTCCTGCCTGCCGAGCTGCAGGCAGAGGGCAGCTGCAGGCTCCCTTACTGCTTCTGGTAAGAGGACAAAGCATCCTTTCCACCTCCCAGCAGACATCACCCTCCCAAACGTGTTTGCCTTGTTCCTCCCCTCAAGCCCAAAAGGGGAACAGGGACCGATATTACCTCAATGAATTCATCCCTATAACCATAAAATCTGATTGTCATCTAGGTCTAAATCAGAGGCTCTCAGCCCTGGCTGAAGATGCGAAATGTCTGTGGTGCCTTATTAACCTACCAGTGCCGGCACCATATCCCGGACTGGTTAAGTCTGAGTCTCAGGAGTGAGATCGAGGCGTGATTTTGGGGTTTCATGTTTAAGCTCTCCAGGTGATTGTAATGTCCAGTCAGGACTGCAACTCACTGGTCAGAGAAGTTATTACAGTGGTGGCTTTTAAAATGCCAGCCCAGGTCTATTTTTCTCACCACAGCAGCCTACACTTCTTGGATCAGAAGGATGTAATTTCGGGGGCTCACTTCCCCTCTGCAGTCAAAGCTAAGTCAGAACATAAAACCTCAGGAAGAGTGTGCTCAGGGCCAGGCCAGGTGGGAGAGTTCTAGAATGCACACAGGCACCCTTAGTGTTCTCCAGGCTGTGCACCTGGTGGAGTTTCTCCCCATCTGGTTGAAACTTTGCTGGTGGCTTCTAAGGTTGCTAAGAGGTCCAGCAAATGGTGAGCAGAGTCCTTGGGGAATGTGAAGCGTAGGGAAGAGGAAAGGCCTTGGGGTGAAAGAGCCTTGCTGGGTCTAGCTCAGCCTCTACCTGAGAGCCCGCAGTCCTATCACTGAAGACTTTGGAACCTCTCTGAGGTTCTGGGCAGCATAGGGAGGCAAATGGGGCCTGGGGATTAATGTCTGTCTTCAGAGTAGAAAAGAGGTTGGGGATTTGGTGCCCCCTCACAGTGTACTGCTTGATAGGGTCCTCACACTTCCAGATACCCCCAGAGACAATGTGAAGGAAAACTCGTTTAACAGCCCCTGTACACAGCTCCTATCCAGCTTTCATTCACATCTGGATGGCATGGCGAGCCGAGCTATGAAAAACTCCGCCTAATTATATCCTAAATACCACAAGAATTTCTCGAATAACCCAAGCAAATTCCTCAGACTCTGCTAAAAGCCAAGCTGAGGAATAACAGCTTTCTGGCCATTCATGCCTTCCCTCCACCGTTATTTATGAATTCCAGACATTTTCTTGATCTAAATCTAATCTCTTGGTCTAGAGATTAGCGAAGTTAGTTTCTCCCACAATCCAGCTGGGTCCCATTATCCACAGTTGTCACCATTCAAATTGTTCTTGGGCTGCTGATAAGGATCCATTCAACAGTTTCCAAAAAGCCATATGCTCCTTGACCTGTGTTCACTGTGTCTACAGAATCCCAAGTGCAATTATTTAAATGATGCTGTTCCTCTACGTGTTGAGGTTGCTCATTTTGTCCTCTCATATATTTAACCTCTGTGCCTCATTTGAAGAAGGGAAGAAAATAATTTAATTATTCTCCCTCTTCCATATATTTTTTTTAATTGAAGTATAGTCAGTTTACAATGTGTCAATTGCTGGTGTACAGCATAATGTTTCAGTCATACATGTACATACATACATTTGTTTTCATGTTCTTTTTCATTGTAGGTTACTACAAGGTACTGAATATAGTTCCCTCATCCATATTCTTTATTTGCAATTGCAGTAGAGATCCTCCAGAAAGATCTAAGAAGTCATTGTCAAGGGAAACAAAAGTTTGAAGAGGGAAAGCAACCAGCACCCAGCTGCTTGCTACCTTTGAGGCTGAGTGCATGCCATGAGATTCCTAGAGTGCTGGTGCTGGCAGGGACCTTCATTGACTCGATTCTTAACTCCTTTCTCTTTCTTCTCTCCTCTGATTTTGACTCGAAATAATGATGCAGGTTGTTTTTCTCATGAAGCAGCTTCAAACCTATGTGAAAAATCAGTTAAGGCTATAGCAGATTCCTACTTTTTTTCCTTCTTTAAGTCAAAGATGCTCAGGTCTTAAGATAAAACTTCTTAAAAGGTCAGCTACTCGGGCAGTTAACCATATTCATGTGACCAAGTCCTGGTAAAAACTCTGGCCATCAAGGCTCTACCTTTGTTGCAGGAAGATGGGGGTGAGGGGTTGGGGCAGTGAGCATGGTCACATCCCAGGTCTCCAGTGAGTCCCTGGCACCCGCCCCACTGAGTGAGGATCCTTGGCTTCGTGCAAGAAAGACTTTGAAAGTGAGCTGAAGTAGAGTGAAAGTAGACTTATTCAGGAAGATACACACTCCGTAGATGGAGTGTGGGCTGTCTCAGAAGGCATGGTGCAGGGTTGTTAGTTTTTATGGGCTCAGTAATCTCATGTGCTAATAAGTGTGAGGATTATTCCAGCTATTTGGGGTAAGGGGGTGGGATTTTCAGGAATTGGGCCACTGCCCATTTTTGACCTTTTATGGTCAGCCTTGGAACTGTCATGGCACCTGTGGGTGTGCCATTTAGCATGCTAATGTATTATAGTGAGCATATAACGAGGCTCAGGGTCAACTGGAGGTCGAATCTTCTGCCATCCTCAGTTGCTGTGTCATTCTTTTGATACCTGTGCCCTGCCCCTTCCCTCTTCTCTTACCTTGGTTGGTAGTACTCTGTGTGTATGTCACAGATGTGTTGCCAGAACAAATCAGCACTTTTCACAGCTCCCCTGGTTGAGGCAACTGGAAGCTTCAGGTTGGGACTGTCCTGGACACCACCCCATGCAGATCTTCCCTGAGCTGATGCTAACCTGTCTCCTTTCACTGTAATATACCATAGCCATCAGTGCAACAGCCTTCAGTGAATTCTGAGTCCTTCCTGGGAATTATGGAACCTAAGAATGGTCTTTGAGACCCTTGAACTTGCAGGTGTTGTCAGAAGTGGTCTTGTGGACTTCCCTGACTTGGCACTTCTCATTATCAATCCTGAAACAGTCGGGTGGCCTTTCTGGCTTTCAGTCACCTCATCTGGGAAGTGGGGACATGATCATATCTGAGCTTCTGGCTCTCATATAAAGAGTAATAAACTGAAACAACATATTTGGGAGTACTTTGTGAACCATAAAACTCTTCATAAATATAAAGATTATTCATTGTGGCATGCTATGTTTCAAGGAGTTCCAGGTGAGAGAGGTAAGTTTTAGATAGCAGAGCTGCAGAGGTTAATGGTCCAGGAAACGGAGTCAGCCGGATCTGACTTTGGTTCCCATGTCTACCAATTATTGAGGCTACTGAACCTCTTAAGTTTCATATTCCTCATCTACAAAATAGAGGTTGTAATGTTTAGTTCATACAGTTGTGGTAAGAATTATATAAGACTCTCAGTACTCAACACATACAGTTATTATTGATACTATTACCACTACTCTACTGACTGACTAGCTGTGGAGGTGGGCTTGAAGGATGGGGATACTTTGTCATATTTTTGCAGAAAACTCAACATGTCATTGCTCTTTGCTTTACATTATTACTCTAGTATGGGTACTAACCAATTATTATTTTAGAATATTAAGTAGCTGCCTATATTAACAGAGTTAATATAGCTTCAAAACTCTAATTTACCACAAAAATATAAAAATTGCATTTTTATATGCCACTTTGTCTTTTTTTTAGTATATTTATTTTTATTGAAGTATAGACAGTTTATAACATTGTGTCAATTTCTGGTGTGCAGCATAACGCTTCAGACATACATGAACATACATGTATTTGTTTTCGTATTCTTTTTCACCATAAATTACTATAAGATATTGAATATAGTTCCCTGTACTATACAGTATAAACTTGTTGTTTATCTACTTTATGTATATATTAGTATCTGCAAATCCTGAACTCCCAACTTATCCCTTCTCACCCCCTTCACCCCTGGTAACCATGAATTTGTTTTCTATGTCTGTGAGTCTGTTTCTGTTTTGTAAATAAGTTCACTTGTCTTTTTTTTTTTTTTAGATTCCACATATAAGTGATACAATATGATATTTTTCTTTCTCTTTCTGGCTTAATTCACTTAGAATGACATTCTCCAGGTCCATCCATGTTGCTGCAAATGACTAAAATGGTAAATTTTTGATATGTGAATTATATCTCAGTAAAAGGAGGAGAGGAGAACAAGGAGAAGGAGGAAGAGGGAAGGTGCAGGCATTTCATTTTAAGAAAGCAAGGGAAGAAAGAGTCTCAAGAAGGAGAGTGTTGTCAGAGGTGTGAAGGTTTCTGGGAGTACAAGTTAGATCAGAATGGCAAACGGTCTCTTGTATTCAAGAGTGGCAGCGAAACTTAAAATGCAATGGCTTGAGAACTGACTGGGTGATGACAAAATAGAAATACTTGGAGATACTTGGTCATGGAAGAAACAATAGTGATGGGGTAGTAACTGGACAGGAAAGGGAGCCAGGGAGTGTTTTCCTTTTTAGTGACAAGAAAGACGTAGGTAAGTGTTGAGAAACAATTCTCCACGAGTCTCTCACATTTCTCCATGTCTTGCAGAGGTACTAACTGCCTTTGTTCAGAACTGTCTCTTCAAGAATGTTTGTATAGTGAATAGTCTTGGAAGACTGAAATAATGTTTTCCTTGAAGCAAAAGGCAATTTATTTTACTCTCCAGTAAACAACACAATGTCTCCCTTTGAGGCTAAGTTCAGGCAGACTTAATGCCCATTATAAAAGGCTCAGGTTCTTGACGTTTGGTGTTCTTCTCCTTTAATGTACCCTGTTACCTCAGCATGTATCACCTGACCCTCTTCACATTGTCCTTTGGGTACTGGGGCTCAGGGAACCACAGTTCCCTGATGCTTATGATAATGCATATGCTGCTTGCTGTGCTGTGATAATAGTCATTTGTCTCTGAAAAAAATAATGGGTAGAACAACTCAGCAGAAGATCAGCAGAAAATAGAAGACGTGAACAACACTGAAACCAACTATGCCTGATAGGTATCTATTGAACACTCCACCCAGTGATATCAGAACACATATTCTTATCAAGTGCCCACGAAACATTCTTTAGTATAAATCATATGCTAAGCCATTAAAGAAGCTTCAATAAATTTAAAAGTATTGAAATCATACAAAGTATGTTCTCCAGTCACAGTGGAATGAAATTAGATCAATAACAGAAAAAATTGGGGAAATGCACAAATACATGGAAATTAAACAGCATAGTCCTAAATAGCCAATAGGTCAAAGAAGACACGAGAAAAACTTTAAAACACCTTGAGATGAATGAAAATGAAGACACGATGTCCTAAAACCTGCGGGACACTGCTGAAGTAGTACTTAGAAATGTGTAGGTGTCAATGCTTGTATGAGAAAATAAATCTCATATCAATAGCCTAACCCTCCACTTGAAGACACTCAAGAGCAAACTAAACCTAAAACAAGGAGAAGGGAGCTAATAATAAAGATTAGAATGGAAATTAATGAAATAGAGAATAAACAGTAGAGAAAATCAACAAAATCAAAAGTTGGTTTTTTGAAAAGTGTAACAAAAAATGGTAAATCTTTAGCTGGACTGATCAAAAAAAACCAGAGAAGACTCAAATTACTACAATTAGGAAAAGAGGAGACACCACTGCTGACCCTAGAGATACACAGATAAAAGGGTGCATCAGAATGAGGCTGCCAGCCTTCCAAAGTGGAAGTGGGCACGGCTTTCCCATCCTCTAGCACCAGTCTCTCTGAAGCACAGTATGAAACCTGCTTGCAAAGGCGTTACTGAAAGCACCTAAGCTTAGTAGTTTTAAAATTGCTTGGACATCTGCCAACATAATCAGGACAAAAGGCATTGCAGCCTACCTACCCAAGCTGTTCCCATCTCCCACTGAAAAAAGGAACTTGGTGATACCGAAGAAACTTAAATTAAAATAAAAATCGTAACATTGCAGCAATTAGATAAAAAATTGCCATTACATAAAAACAAAATGATCCACAAAAGTAAAATATCATTAATTTATATTTATTATTTCAGGAACAATTGAAGCTGTGACCCACTCACATCAGCATTGTTGGTGCAGATAATACAGTTCAGTCTGAGAATTATGGAAATTCTATTCTTTCTGTGTATCAGGTGCAATGAGAATTTTACAGCACAGTGGCAGCCAGGTGTCTTATATAAGTCTTCAGTAAACTCTGCTAACTGGCTAATTTTAGTATTCACTTAGTAAAATAACTCTATATAATTGTGTATTAGTCTCCCATAATAAAAAAAAAAGTAGGACTTCCACAAAGAGCAGCCCCAAATCCCATTAGTGTTTGGCAAATCTTATTTTCAGAATCACTGCTTTGCTTTGCAGCTGTACATGGATTGCCATTTATCTACTTGGATATATAACGTATAACCCATTGTCATTAGGGCTTTCCACTTGTCCTTACAGAAAAAAAAAAAAGATGAAGTTGACTTGAACCCCAATCACATGGAAGTCTAAGCTCTTATGATTTCTCTAAGTTTCGGGGCTGAGATGCTGGTGAGCTCATTTTACAATCTCATGATCTCTTTCTTTTGACTCTCTCTTCCGTTTGAGAGGTCTCTGTGTTTGCTTCACAGCAATGCAGTTGTGAAATTCAGTCCCCTCTTTAAAACCCACTATCAACAACAAAATCGCCTCGGAATGATGTTTTGGGAAGATGCATGGGAAGATGGAGGAAGAGAGAAATGACAGCAACACAGACACTCACAAAGGAACAGGTTTCCCATTTTTAAATGTCTGCCACCTCCCTCTTTCTCCACTCCCTTCCTTTCCCTTCTGCCTGCCCACCTCCATCCCCAACCTTGGAGTTTCAGCAACACTCCTCACCTAGTCCGAGTCAGCCTCCATCTTGTTTGTTCATCTTGATTCTCCTATTCTGTCTGTTTTGGATTTTCTTCTCCCCCTCTGTTTAGAACAACAAACCAATTCAACCCAGCCTCTCAGAGAGAAGAACTTTAATACTTCTCCGGCGAGACAGCACCTGTGAATGAATACTCAGTTCTTTGGGGTGTCACCTTCGGCTTATTCCCAGTGTTGTTATAGGAAGTTTTCCTTGAGAATCAACTGTGACTGACACGTAGGATGCTATGAGAACATGGCAAGTGTTGCTAAGCTACCTGGTTAGATAGGCACGCAGAAGCATTTCTCAAGAAAGGCAGTAATTTTCCCAAAAGAAGATGGTGAGAGTGTAGAGCAAAGAAAGGGCTAAGTATTAAATATTTGCCAAGGAAGAATGAGTTCCTGGAACAGGCAAGTTATGGTAAAGAGAGAGGTAATGAGACAGGATGAAAAACTAAAGTGGAAAGATTACCCCTTGTAGGAGGAAGGAGCCTCTTTTACTGAGATAGCATGAAAGGAGATAAGAGGGTGCAGGTAAGATGCATTTGTGAGGGTCAAGGATGGTCAGTTGAGGTCATGCTTGTGTAATCATTTGGATTTTCTCAATGAAGTCAGGAACAAAGTCATCTGCTGAGGCCAGAGGTAGGAGAGGGCTCAGCATTATCCTTGGAGACCATTAGTTACCAGTATTTCTCATCTGTGATGCTATATAATCTTGTTTACCATATGTACCCACCTATGAGTGGGAGCAGATGAGAAATACAATGGCATGGCTCTTGGAGCTGTGGTTTTGTGAGTCTGGTAAAACAGAAGGACGTGAAGTCAGCAAATACAGTGATGGATCAAAAAATGCCATCTAGGGGGAGATGGTAAATTGAAAGAAAATTAAATGGCTCAAAGGACTGAACATGGATATGATTTGATATATTGGGAGCAAAAGAGTGAGCTGGATGAATAAGATACTGCTGACAGAGGCACTTTATTAATGTTTAGAATATTACTGAAGATCAGCTTTGAATTAAGACAGAATATGGCCCATGGGATCTGTTGTAGGGGGCTGTAGATGAAAATCACTGGCATTGAGAAAGACAACAAACTCAGAAGCTGGGATATTTTTTTAGTGGTGGACAGTCAGATGTTTCAGGATGTGGTCAGCTAAAGATGAAAAGGAAGACTAAATCCCGTGCACAGATCTCACAGAACAGTGACCAGATTATGGCAATAACAGAGTTGTGGTGGAGGAGAAGAAAACACTTTAATATTTCATTAAAGTCATCTTAATCCTTAAAATGAAGTCCTAATTTACATGGAATAAGTACCCAAAATGACTCATGTTGAGTAGGAATGAGAGGCGATCCTCGAGTAAGAACGGGTGAGAGAAAATGTGATGCCAGTGACGTAGCAGCAGAGAGGAAAGATGATCATTACTTCAGTGTTTGATGCTTCAGAAGGATCAAGACAGAACTCTAAACCCTGATATCCTATTGTGTGTTCAGATTCTGTGGGGGTTATTTTTAAAATAAATTTTCAGAAGCAATGTTTATTTATTTCTTTCTTTAATGGCGGTGCTGGGGATCAAACCCAGGACCTCATGCATGCTAAGCATGCACTCTACCACTGAGCTATACCCTCCCCCCAGGTTTTGTATATATATATATATATATATTTTTTTTTTTTAAATAAAGGCTAAAAAGACTGTGGGTTGAGTGCCTGCTAGTACAAGTTGAGCTCTTGGAAAACCTCGCAGTGATGGATGTTGGAGTTTACTGAAACAGTTAAAGCAAGGAATGTGGCTCTAAACCCGGTAAACAAATGCTTTCATTGAAAAGCAAGCGCGCGCACACACGCACACACACACACGCACACACACTCACACACACACACACTACCATATGCCTAATCCATACTCTAAAAGGCAGTGATTACTTTGCCTTACCATGCAAAAAGACAGATGGTTGAACAAACAAATAACTTAAAAGTGCTTGAAAAATTTTCTTCCTAAATTAAAAATTCACAGTGGAATTAATGAGATAAGTTATAGAGGAGAGCATACTTGGACATGACGTGGAGAGCAACGTTAAAGCTCTGGAAACTTTTGCTCTGTTTCTCCAGAACACACTGTCCCTCAGGGGAAATGGAATTTTGCCTTGAATTTGACACTCTGACTTGATCTTGCACATCAGCATCTGACAAAGAACTGTTGACCCATCTGTAAGAGTTCCTCCAACCAACGAGCAGGGAAAGTCTCTCAGGCTACCAGATCACTGGCCAGTCCTAAGAAAGAAGAGAAATGTTGAATTTTCCTTTTTGGTTGCTACCCATTAGGTTTCTGGGACAAAAATCTAAGGAAGGAACAATTGCTGAAAATGGTGTTATCTGGACATGTGATAAATCAAACGTTTCTCTTTGTGACCTCAGGCAGCAAAGATTAAATTGCCAACTATTTGCAAACCAAAGTTGTTAAAATTGTACAAATAATGAAAAGTTTATTTCAATTGCCAAAATATGACCTAAAAAGAAAGAAAGAGAATTTCTCTGATGGACTAGGATTCATGCATTTATTTATCCAAGATATGCATATGCTAGACGCCAGAGATACTGGTGGGCATTAGTAAAATAACAACTTATTTTTAGCAAAAGTTACTTGCAAAATATTAAGTCTTAGATACTCTTGGTAGGAAGCAGATATGTTTCTTGGTTTTCAGTTCTTTGGAGAACTTTAGATATAGTCTTACCTGAATTTGTTCCAATAATTTAATATTTGTAAATCTAACTGGTGTATCGCCTTACACTGATACAACACTGTCAGTGTTTAGAAATAAAACGAGCCAGGCAGCAAGTCAAAAGAAGTACTCCTGCTGCTTATTTGCTGAAAAGTGGTTCATTTTCAGCTTTTCTTAAAATGGGAATGCATCTTGCTTATTCCAGTCAGAAGGGGAAAAGCTATGCACAAACCCCACCAAAAACGCTGTGAGAAAACTTATTTGCTCAGGGTCTGCAGGATTGTTGTTTGAATAGCTGTACATTTCATTAGAAGGGACTCTAATTTGGAGGGAAGAATAATCCAGTTGTCTGCAGACTCCAAAGTTCTGTCTGATTAACCACTGATTAGCATTAACTGAGAGGAAAGATCTGCTATCAAAATTCACTCTAGCAAAACTGGAATTGAAAACCATAACAATGAAAACTGCAAGTGTTTTCTTAGTGCCGTGCTGTGTTCTTTGAAAGCACCAGAGAATCCTTTCAGCCTTTCTGGTGTGGGAATGCAGGCTTTTCTCTGGAGGAGGGCACATTCATGAGGGAGGGCACACACGGTGAGTGTTAGCCAAGGGC
The DNA here is from genome assembly GCF_009834535.1 of Camelus ferus. Lineage (NCBI taxonomy): Eukaryota > Metazoa > Chordata > Mammalia > Artiodactyla > Camelidae > Camelus > Camelus ferus. The sequence goes on along the minus strand of NC_045698.1, from coordinate 79,454,707 downwards.
CCAGCCTGGGAGCCGATCCCAGGGTGAAATGGAGATGAGCTCAGCACTTATTCTGCTGGCTCTGTTGGTATTGCTGTGATTTTTATTTCCTTCACTCATGGGTTTTGTGGGAAAATTGACGATAACACTCAGAAGGGTTGGATTCCAATTATCTGAAGAATTGTGAGAGCTCGGCACCGTTTCTGAGAGCCGTGATCTTTCTGGGCATTTTGATCGTGCCAATAATTTTCAGTCTCTCTTTGGCAGCCTATGCCCAGGAGGCCCCACGGAAGAGAGGAGGATGATTCTTCAGGGAAGCTCTGTTGTAGACCACTCAGTGAACGTGGGCCCTGTCAAACTATTTTGTTCACCTCTCTTACTTAAACTTAAACTGCTGGCTGAATCTTCTAAAAGTTCAAGTAAAAACTCATATAATTAGCAAAAAATTTATACATGGTGATGCATAACATAGAAACTGTCTTATAAGCACTAATTTGAAAAAGAAAAATAAGTGTAATGTTAAGGGAAAATGTATATAGAGATGCAGTGGGTTGCTGAAGGAGCAGTGATACTTTTTTAAAAAGCTGTTGAGACAGGTTTTTTTGTATTGGCCAACAGTTGCTATTAGGACATTGGGTCGCAAGTGCAAGCAGAAATCTAGAGCAAATTAGTTTAGGCAAAAAAGCAATTGATTATGGGTCCAGCCATAATCCATGGTCCACTGCTGGATCCAGGAGCTCCAACGATATTGTTAGCAGTCTCTCCTACACCTCCTCCCATTCTCCATCTCTGATCTGCTTTTCTCTATGTTGGCTTCATCCTCAAACAAAGCATTCTTCCCATTGTGTTGGAAAGGTGGCCATCACCAACTCCAGGCTTATTTCAGCCAGGCTAGTAACCTCAAGGAAAAAGGTTGCCTTCCTCCAAGTGGTTTCCAGGAAAGTCATGGAAATGACATTGATTGGCCTGACTGGGGAGGTGCCCATCCCGGCACAACTGTAGGGTTGTGCTTCACTTAACCATACTTAGATCATGGGCCCAACACAGAACTGGAAGATTGGGTCAGCATCTCAGGAAACAAAACTGTGTGTAGTTAGAAAGTGTTTGGAGTGGTTCCCAGAATGCTAAACGGTATGCTCTTAGCAAAAAGAGGAGGGAAAGGACGTTGATCAGGTAAACACAACTGTTGGCAAGAATTAGAGACACGTTCAAGTTACCGCCAGTGATGAGATTCTATTGCAAGAACTCATGTGAGAAATAAAGGAGGGCAGAAAACCATCTCAGCAGTCTTCATGGAGAAATGAAGCATAGTTCCCAATTCAGCTGCAGCTTGAGTCGTCTGGCTGCAACTCCAGAACAAAAAAGTCACTCTAGAAACTGTCACATCCTAGAGTCACAGAGCAGATAGTAGGATGCATTTATGTGCTTCTCTCTTCTGCTCTGTAGCTACGAACTCATTTCTGCTCTTCACTTTTCTCCCTCTAACGGCTTCTGTTTGTTGCTTTCTCTCCATGTGTTTCTCTTCTGTGCTGCTACAGTGATTTCTGCATTCAACATATTTCCTTCCATTTTCTTTAGAATTTCTCTATGGTTCTTTTTCTAACAATTTTTTAGTTGAGTAGCTCATTACTTTCCCCTTTTTTTTTTTTTTGGTTTCCTAAAATATGCAATTAAGGGTATAAATTATCCTCTAAATTCTACGCTAGCTGTATCCCACAAGTTTTCACATATAGTGCTTTCTGTGTCATTCAGTTCCAAGTATTTTATAATTCTTATTATCATTTTTTCTTTATTTTACAACTCCTAAAAAATTATTATGGAGGTATACTATACATAGAGTAGAGTGTACAATTCTTAAGTGAGCAACCCAATAAAATTTACATATGTATACACCTGTGCATAGCTACTGCCCAGAACGAAGTATAGAACATGTCCAGCTTCCCAAAGAGCTTATGCCCTTCCCCAGTAAATACACCCCTAAGGTAACTACTATTGACTTTAATATTGTGGATTAGTTTTACCTCTTTTTGAACATCATCTGAATTGGAATCATGTATTCCATTTTGTGACTGTGAGATTTATCCATGTTGTAGCAACAGTTGGTTTTTCTTTCCTCTCCATTACTGGGATTAAATATATCCATTTGTTCATTCTACTTTTGATGCATATTTAGTTTGTTTCTAATTTGGGGCTGTTATGAATAAAATTACTACAGATGTTCTTATAAACGTCCTTTGATGGATGTGTGTACTTGTTTCTCTTGGATATATAACTAGTAGCAGAACTACTGGGTCATAGCGCTGACATATATTTAGCTTTATTAAATGCTTCCAGTTTTCCATAGTGGTTTTCACCAACTTACACTCTGACCAGTAATGTGAGAGGGTTCTCATCATTTCACAGGCCATTCATATTTGGTATTGTCCACTTTCTTCTTCTTTTAAAATTTTAGCTATTCTGGTTGTATGTATAGTATCTCAGAGTCATTTTAGTCTGCATTTCCCTGCTGACTGTAATGTTGAACACCTTTTTCATATGCTTGTTGGCCATTTGCATATCTTTTTTAATGAACTATTTATTCAGACTTTTTGCCTGTTTGTAAATTGGATTGTTTGTCTTCCTAAAATTGAGTTGTGAGAGTTCTTCATACACCCTGGATGTGAGTTCTCTGTCAGTTATACACATTATGAACGTTTTTCCTAGTCTTTTCACTCTCTAAATGGTCTCCTTTGATGAATTAAAGTTTATAACTCAGCAAAATCTAACATTTTTCTTTCAATGATAGTGCTTGCTGTATCCTGTTTAGGAAATCTTTACCTACCCCAAGGTCATGAGTTTTCCAATTTATGAAAGTTTTCCAATCTCTTTTTATTTAGGCCTGCTTAAATTACTTATTGATGTTTTATTTTTTTCCAGGGTTTATTTCTGGATGTTCGATTTTTTTTAGCTATCAAAAATAATATTTAAAAAATTTTTGTACTCTTCCATTCTTGTTAATATTACAGAGAAATGTATATTGACCTTGCACCCAGTAACCTTATTAAATTCACATGTGAATTTAAGTAAGTTGTTTTTGTGTGGTGGGGATGGCTTGGATATTCTACATCCACATTCATGTTATGTGTAAATAATGACAATTTTTATTACTTCCTTTCCCAACTCTACGCCTTTTATTTCTCCTTGCCTTTCGGCACCCATGAATTTTTTGTAATGTGCTTCTAAAAATTCTAAAACATACGAAGGTATCTTCTCTCTTTATATTGTTAGTTTCTCATTTTGCTGCACTCTTTTTGGAAAACAAGTTTTATGACATCAATTCTTAGGAATTTATTAAGCCCTGCTTTGTGGCCTAGTACATGATGAATTCTTGCATATGTTCCATGTTGCTTGGTTCCCAGATTCATGTGTCTAACGGTGGAGGGAGATGCACCATTTATCGGCCGCTGGCTTCAGGCACATGCCATATCCTGTAAGACAGCGTCCTAACCTTGAGGGTGCTTTCCTTGAGCAGGTGCCAGAACTGTGTCTTCAGTAGGCTGTGTGCTGCTCTTCTCATAGTCCAGTCGCTAACTGGAGACAGGGCACAGGGCAGGGTTGGTGAATCACAGTCGTGTGAACTCATAGTCATACTTTCTTTGCTGTAAAGTGTGTCTCCATACTATGACTCAGTGGTCAAGGGCCCACTCATTTCCCAATAAGTGCCCCTATTTTAATGTAACAAACTTCATAGGTTTGAGCATTTCACTGATGCTGCAATCTTTATAATCAGGCCCTAGGCTTGGTCCTCAGGCACATCTTTCTTCAACTATCAGAAATAAGATACTCTTTTAAAGCGGCTATCAAAATTTTCTAACATAACCAGAGTTCTCATTCGATTATTTAAATTCTCCTTTTCCTTACATCTGCCCTCTAGGCACATCAGAATAACCCAGAGGACAGCATCATCCCTAAAATCATTATTGTTGTCACACAATCAAGTTCCACACCTCCTTGATTTCCTCCTTGACCTTGCCCTTCTGTGTCATCATCATATTTCAAACACCTATCTCACTGCCCCGAAAACAGGAGTGCTCATTTATAAAAAGCCAGCTTTTAGTTTTCCCAGAAATGATTGCACTCTGCTATCTACTGCTACGCTGCTCCAGCTTTGTTGTTGTGTTGTTGTTTTGCATCGCTGGGATTGGCTTCAGTTAGGGAACTTTTCCCTCAATCTCAGGGGAAAATCAGTCAGATCAATCAATCAAATCTCTTTTTCATATTTCTCCCACAGTGTCTCCTGAATTCTACTCAGTTGCCCCTGGCCAGTATCTTTCCATCTTCTACTCTACTGACTCATATCCTCTTCCATCCTATACCTATCCCAACAGGTGCCAGTCAGCCATTACCCAGCATTCTGTTTCATTTCTGGCCACCACCATCTTTTATCTCAGTTACTATAATAAACTTTCAGTTGGTCTCCTTGTCTCAATTTTCACCTCTCTAATCCAGTATTTATATGGAAGCCAGAATGCTCTTTTCACAATACAACTCTCATTAGGTTCTTTCATGCTTAAAACTTTCCAATGGTTCTACACTGCCCTGGGAAAAAGTCCAAATCTATTAACACAACTTTCTGGAAGCTTTGTAATACACTCACTAACCACTTTTCATCCTCATCTTTCTTTTCTTATCTTGGTCCCTTGAGCAAAGATTTTGCTTAGATATTTCAGCTCCGCTACTGTAAATTCCAGATGAAAAAGAGACAATTGAATGTTTGTGCCTGGGCAGAAGTATTAGAAAGGTAGCAGCACCCTCTAGTGGCCAATATGGTGTTGGTGGGGCCCATTAGTGAATGTTGAAGGTGAGAATGAATCTGAAAGCCTCACAGTGTGTTTACAGGGTCACCAGCCCATTTACAAGTGGAACTTCTTTCTCCATTGCTTCTTGCATTTTGGAGAATGCAGAATCAATGTTCCCAAGGACGGTGGTGTATTTGTCATTGTCTTCAACGTCTATTTTTTAAAACACAAAAATATTTTTCAAATGCGTATTTAAAATATTGCCCCATATTCTGCTTATAACCTAAAATCTTTACAGTGCTGAGAAATGACTTTGGAGAGGGAAAAATATGGTCTGACTACAGCTTTCTGATGAGCTGACAGCATAGTGAAGTGGATTCCCGGCTTCCAAAATTTCATGTTTTCCATTGAGCCATTGGTAAGAGACTAGTGGCTTTGAAATCTGTTCTTTTCTTGAGACACAAATGTGATTTACATGGTTGGCCAACATCAGGGGTTCCTTGTGGTTTTGTTCTTTATTCACTATCTGATAGGCAGTCACTCCCAGCAAGATTCTGAAGAGGTCACATCATTTTTAAAATTTCAAGTGTATTGCTTCCTGTGGAAAAATTATATGCTTTAGTAAGTACTCACAGATTTGGGTGCTCACAAGAGTCTGAATATGTCCCCTTTCTGAATATCCCTGTGACTATCTTCAAATAGATTAAGGAACTGTGAAGAATAATGAATAAATGTGCCCATTTGACTTTCTCTGAAATATCTTCTGAAATAACAGAGAGATCATCTAAGTCTTTACTAGGAAGCAATCTGTGGGGGTTGGGCAAAAATATAGGTATCCCTCACTTTCTGAATTCTCACCATCTGAAGATTACAAACAATTTTACTCCTAATTCACTCTGAATGAAAATCCACTGTAATAAATCTGCATGTATCTGCCAGCCAAAATATGTATGTTAAGTTTCCCATCTGGAGCAGAGGCTGCAGAGTGCACTGCAGATCTAGCTCAGACTTTTTCCAGACAGAATGGATCTTTGCTCTCCTTGTTTTACTTTTGATCCTTTTGCTTCAGGTGAGGATTCTCAATCATTGACTAAGTCTTAATTGCCAAGTTGAGAAGACCGTCTACCTATCCCTTGAATTTAGACCTGAACAAACCTCTGGCATGTATCGCATCACTGAGCTCCTTCACTAGCTCACTCTCTCTCAAATTTCCCCCATCACCAAACCTCTACCAAGACCATGGTCCCTCTTCCCTTCCACCACCAAACCTCACTTGGGCAATTGGAAAGTAATTATTTTTTAAGTTTCCTCACTTTATAAAATTTAACGTCCTAAGTTTTATTACATATTTTAACATAGTTTGTTGTTGTTTATTCCTCTTCCAGAGCATATTCATTGCAGTGTAGAAGGAAAACATAACTCCTATCTGATACTGTTATGGTATCTTTGAGAGCTGCATCCCAACATACCATTGATGAGCCCAACAAGTATTAAAGAATTGGATGACTGATATTTTAAATGCACATCTTATGCAGATATGTTTAATGGATTTTTGTATAAGTTGAAGAGTGTAGTTAGTGATATTCAGTAAGACTGGTTGGACTTTTTGGTATGGCTATGGAGTGCATGATTATTTTTCCCATTTAAAATACTAGAATATAGAAAAAAAATAGTAGAATTAGAGGCTAACTCTAGTGTCTAAATTGCTACCCAGCATGCTTTCAGGAATATTTCAGATTCAGTTAATGAGGAATGCGGGCTGTTGAGAGAACAGTGAAAATGTTGACTTCTTTGGTCCCTACTCCCTCACTTCAGGTGCTGCCTGAAGTGTCATCTTCACCTCCACGTGTCCAAACACTTAATCCCAGAGCTTCCCTGATCTGCATCTGACACTGACACCGAGGAGGTCATAGCAGTGTCCCTCCCCTCTAAGTAAGCCTCATCATTTGAAACTTATTTGGTTTTAGGTTTATGTTATTTCTAACCTAATATCAACATACAGAAATAAGAGGAGACCCTGTATCTATAGGAGTAATAAGAAGTAAAGTTTTATTTTAATAGTAAACTTTTTGAAGGAGAGTTACCTGGAGAGCCTCTCCTGCATTTCGTGCCCTGAGCTGTGTGCTGTTTGGATACTATCTCATCTCATTCAGTCCTCTCAGCCACCTGCAAAATAGATATTATTACCTCCTTTTTATGGAAGAGGGAAATGGGTATCAGAAAGGTTAGGTCATTTGCCCAAGCTCACGCTACATTAATACGTCTACACGAGGAAGGGGTATGAGACTATCTAGGCTCCAAGACCACGTTTGGATCAAAATTTGCATTGCTGTGTTATCACTGTAAGCTGAGCAAATCACGGTTAATTTTTGAGGGGAGGGTAATATTTTGTAGTTACTAGTAAGAAAGTGTACCTGACATAAAGATGATGTGAGTTTATTTATTTTATGAAGTTTTTCACATACACACCTTTTTCTGATTGTTATACCGATCCTGGGAAATGAGGAAAAGAGAAACTAAAAATCCAGAAAAAAATTAAATTGCTACTTTCTAGATTATGAACCCTCCAAGGGCAAGCGTATGGATTTATTCACTTTCCAGTCTTTATCCAGTGGAGCAGACTGATTGCAAAAATGAACCAAGTTCTTCCCTCACACCCACCTCCCGCTTTTACGAAGTGTCTGTGGTGGTTCTGTACTGTATGAAGTTAGCTAAGCTGGAACTAGTCTATCCTAGCATTCCACTCCCCACATCGTTGGAGGTTAGTGAGCCACAGGAGAGATTTTGAAAGACAGAAGCGATGAAGCAGCCGCGATATTCCTTTTTACACCTGAAGTTTCTCTGACTCTGAGCCAGATGCACATTTAACTCCATGAAGAACACCAGCTTTTCCTGTGCATCATCCATCATCAAAGTTGGAGGCTTGGAGGCAGTGAGAAAGTGATGTGGGTTGTGGCCCCACCCTCCCAGGTCCAGTTCCTTCTTCTTCTTCCACTCCGTATCCATCTTTCCTTTTTGACTGCTTTATCAGCAGACCTCAGGCTCCAGGACCAGATGAAGCAGCAGCCTCCCATGGACTGTTTACCAGCTCCCACAATTAATAAAGTCAAGTTCCTATAGTCGATTCCTTATTTTATATATATGTATATACACGTATATTTACATTTATAGAAATATAAAATATATTTATATTCAGTATAGTATATATGTGTTTTTATTGTTGTTGGCTTATTCTTCTACTGGTTCTGCTTCTGTAATGGAGCCCGGACTGACACAATGTCTTTGCAGCTCCCCTCTGTCCCTGAATCTGGGCTGGCCTTGTGATTTGACTTTGATTAACAGAATGACGCAAAAGTGACAGGGCCCAGTACTAAGCCTGGGCCTCAAAAAGCCTTGCACATTCCCTTGGAACTCTGTAACTGCCATGTGCACTGTCCAGGGCAAGCCTGCTGGAGGTTGAGAGACTACCACATAGAGGGGAGACCAGTTGTCCTAGTTGAGGCCATTCTAGACCAGCCTGTAACCAACTGTCCCATCAAAATATGAGCAAGCCCAGCCAGGAGAAGTGAAGCTGCCTACCCAACCCCCAGCTGACCAGAGATGACCCACCAGCTAACCTGTAGTCTCTCAAGCAGGAATAAACACATATCGTTTAAGCCACACATTTTGAGGTGTTTTTGTTTCCCCCACAATAATGGCTAACTGATGCATCCAGCATATTAATTTTTCCTCCTTTCATTGCAAAATATAACACACATACAGAAAAGTACATTAAAATAAATAAGCCTAACAAGTAATTATAAAGTGAAAATGCATGTAACCACCCCCAGGCCAAGTAAAGGAACATTCCCAGCACCAAAGAAGCTGCCACCTTCCCCAACCAGTGTTGCTTCTCACCTATGACCCTATCCTTCTACACTAAAGTGACATTTGAGAAAATTTGTTCTCTTCCTTCTTTGGATAGCTTCCCATGAATTAGGGAAAACAGTACTGTTTAGTTTTGCCTGTTGTCAGCCTTTATGTTCTGTATGATTTTTTTTGCCAAGTTTCTTTTGCATTATCAGATCCCCTCATGTTGTCCTGTGTAGCTGCATCTGTTCATTTCATTGCTATGTAATGTTCCACTTTATGACTGCACCCAAATTTATGGCTATTTGGGCTACTTCCAGTTTGGGACTATTATTAGGATTTGGCTTTAAATATTCTTGTATAAATATGCTGGTATACCAATACATAAATGGCTCTCAAAATTTTGATCCCAGAAACTTGAAAATTAAATAAAAGTTTTAAGTAAAAATGTTAAATTATAAAGATCTGAGGCAAAATATTTATTAATTCATTTAAAATAACAATAACAATAATATACAACAGAATATTACTCAGCCATAAAAAGAGTGAAATTGTGCCATTTGCAACAACATGGATGGACCTAGATGGTATTATGCTAAGTGAAATAAGTCAGGCAGGGAAAGACAAATATCATATGATCTCACTTATATATGGAATCTAAGAAACAAATGAACAAACAAAACAAAACAGAAACAGACATAACTACAGAGAGCAAATTGGTGGTTGCCAGAGGGGAGGGAGGTGGGAGGCTGGGCAAAATAGGTGAAGGGGATTAAGAAACACAAATATCCAGTTATAAAATAAATACAATAAATCACAGGGATGTAATACACAGCACAGGGAATACAGTCAATAACACTAGTAATTTTGAAAGGTGACAGACGGTTACTGGACTCGTGATCACTTAGTAACGTATTTGTCGGATCTCTATGCTGTACACCTGAAACTAACATAGTATTATATTTCAATTATACTTTGATTAAAAAAATAAATAAAATGGCAGTAATAAACCCACTACATGTTGTATTCATTTCCTGAGGTTGCCTAACAAATCACCACAAATGTGGTGACTGAAACAACAGGAGTGTATTCTCTCACAGGTGCAGAGGCCATCAGTCTGAAATTGGTGTTGCCGGGATGGTTCCTTCTGAGGCGCCAAGGGAGAATCTGCTCCACGCCTTCCTCCTAGCTGCTGGTGGCTCTGGGCACTCCTTGGCTTTCCGTGGCTTGTAGAAGTGTCACTGCAGTCCTTTTCTTTTTTGTCACATGGCATTCTCCCTGTGTGTCTCTGTTTGTGTGTCTCAAATCTCCCTCCCCTTTCTCTTATAAGGACACCAGTCATTGGATTTAGGGCCCACCCTATATCTCGGATGATCTCATCTCCAGATCCTTAATATCACCTGCATAAACCCCACTTTCAAGTAAAGTAGCAATCACAGGGACAGGGAGTTAGGACTTGGACATATACACAATTCAATCTACTTCATATGTTAACATAAATAATACATTTTTAAATGAAAAATGGCTGTATTTTCCCAATAAAAATTCAGCGATAAGAGTGATATTACTTTACATTTGTATAAATCTCTTTAACATCTAGATTCATACAAGAAGCTGAGTACTCACCTGCTTTTACAATCAGACTGTTACATATTGTTTTGGTTGAGATATCTGATGAAAATCCCCTCTCATATAGAAAATCCAGACCCTCTGAAGGGGTTTCTAGGCATCCTCAAGGTCTTTGGAGCACACTTTGAGAAACCACTGCTCTAAAGTGTATGAAGTATATGCAAAGTGGAATTTTTAGGCCATACATTATAACCTTGGTACTTTATTAGATAATGCCATGTTGTTTTCCAAAGTGGTTTGGAAATTTACATTTCCACCAGCAGTGTATGAGGGATAGTTATTTTACTTGCTAACCAATATCTGGTATTGTACTTTTAAAATTTTGCTTATCTGGTGGTGTGTACTGTACTGCATTGTGGTTTTAATCTTATTCATTCATTCTTTGTTGGTATTGCCATTTTACGTATGAAGAAACTGAGGTTTAGAAGACCTCAGTTGCTTCATACATAAGATCAAAAGTCAGAGTTTTAGAAAATAGAACCTATGTTTTCCACTTTGAAATTGTCTTCTTTCCATGCTCAGACACAAATTATACTTCTTTTTACAGTCTAGTTCTTAGGAAGGTGCCATCTCCCTAGATCGCATCTCCTCTGGGGCCTCTATTCCCCTGTGGAGGCTTTAGGCACCCCAGGCCACTAAAGGCCTTCTATTTCCCCCCTCATCAAAACACTCCACCTCCCCACCCCTATCCCCACTCCACCCTCATTCATGTCCCTGCCTGGTTCCTGCCCACCTGCCTCTATTTCCTTCTCATAAAACCCTCTATCCACCCTCTGCTGACTGTCTTAAAGTACATGGGCCTCACCATGGTTACTTGTAAAAAGAAGGTATAATACCTAATCGGTGATTATATGCACAAGAAAATGTATAATTTAAAAAATCAACACCTACTATTTTTTAAGCACTCCAACACAAACCAGTGGTGTGATCATAGGCAATTTATTCAATTTTTCTGATCCTGAATTTCCTCATCAGTAAAATAGGCATAATAATACCTACCTTATAGGGTGGCTTGAAGGACTGAAAGACATAATCTATGTGCTTAGCACAGTGCCCATAATAAGGAGTGCTCAAGACATGCTTATTTTCATTTAGCAAAAGCTTATGAAGCGCTTACTACATAACAACCACTCTTCTAGGGACTTTTTCCAAATAGTGAAGCCTTGTAATAACCTTCTGGGTTACGTACTATTATTGCCCTCATTTCACAGATGCAAAGACTGAAGCTGAAAGGTTAAGCAACTGGCTCAAGGTCACACTGCCAGTAAATAGAGTAGGGGTTAGAACTCCTGCAGTCTGGTGGTCACAGAATTCAAGCTCCTAGCTAAAATGCTTCCCGGCAATATTTTTTGGTTTACAAGAAAACTCTGAAAATTGCAAAGCGCTCTACCATAGTGATTAGCCCCCTACGGCAAAGTGAACTCTTTCTTCATCACTCCCTCGGAGCTGCCCCATCGCTGCTCTCAGAAACAAGCCGGCGGAGCTAAATATCCAGGGGCGGGTAGCTCCTACGCCCGCTGCCGGCAGCGGGCTGCCAGCCGGGCAGAGGCACCCTCTAGCCACACCCCTTTTCCTGGCCCCGCCCCGCCACGTCCCCCAAGCTGGCCCCGCCCCTCGGCCCAGGCGGCGGCGTAGGTAGAGCAGACGCCTTGCGAGCTTCCACGTACACACTCCAGCGCCTCTCCCCGCGGCCTGGCGAGAGCACATCCGGGTCGCTGGAGCAGGTGCCTCAGGCCCCGCCCCGCCAGCCCTTGTCCCGACTTCCGGCCGTCTCGGGCCTTTTCCGCTTGTTCTCTACCGGCTCTGTCTCTGCTTCCCGGGTCGTTCTCGGCTCTAGGCCCCAGCCCTTCAGCACCCCTTCCCCGTACCGAGCGACTCGCTCCTCATCCCAAATCTCTCCGAGGCTCCGAGCAACTCTGCGGTGCGTCTTCGCGGTGCGGCTCGGGCCGAGGCCTGCCGTGCGCAGTGAGCCCGTGCAGACCTGACCCTGCGTCTCGCCGCAGCTCCGTTGAGGCCGCCGCCTCGGGATGCCCCGGCCGGGGTCCGCGCAGCGCTGGGCGGCCGCCGCGGGCCGTTGGGGCTGCAGGCTGCTCGCGCTGCTGCTGTTGCTGGTGCCAGGGCCCGGTGGCGCCTCTGAGATCACCTTCGAGCTCCCCGACAATGCCAAGCAGTGTTTCTACGAGGACATCACGCAGGGCACCAAGTGCACCCTCGAGTTCCAGGTACTACGGGCTCAGGCAGGCCCGGGCCCCAGCTCGCGGTTCCAGGGTTGGGGCCGCAGCGTACTAGGTGCCCCCCTCCTGTCTGTGTGTGTTTATTCTTTACCTAGTTTAAGAATCACCTCTAGGTAGCTGATGCAGGACATTTGGCTTTCCTCTCCGAAACTTTGCGCAAGCAAGAGACATTTAAGACCAGATACTAGGATATGTGAATTCCAGAAATGCTTCCTGTGGCTGTGACTTTTCCTTCCATTTCCTTTAGTTTAAGGCCTTTTGAACTTCCTTCCTTAGAAGAGTCTCCTTTAAAAAAAAGTTACTTGCTTTCTATCATGCCCAACGGCAGACCCCCACTCTCTAATCTACACCTCCTCTTCAATCAAATTTGAAGTGCTGCCAGTATCTAACTCCATTGCTTTTCAGGTTTTCCACCGATATTAGGACTATTGGTTAATTCCTTATCATTGGAAGAGCTCCATTCCGGACTAGATGACCATTTGCTAAGAGTGCTGTGGAAGGAATTGCTGTGATAAATAAGAGGCCCCTTCTCATCTAGGGGATTATATAAAAATGTTTATTAAACAGAATGTAATTTCTTAAATTGGTTAAAACAATCTTTACTGTGTTTCTTTTTTTGTTGGTAGACTTATTTAATATATTTGAACAGCTTGTCAGTACGAGTTGCTGGTGACACAGAAGTGACCAAAACAGATAGGGACACTGTTAATCATTCTTGATTCCCTACCCATCCTACCCTTCTTTTCTTAATTAGTACCTGCTCATTCATCAAAATTGTGCTTTAAGAGCAGAGACTAGGTCATAAATGGTCTCGTCATTGGAATCTGTGAAGGCTTCCTTTAGGAAGTAATTTGAAGCTGAACTGTGAAGGGTGAGTTGTAAATAGTTGGATAAGGGGGAAAAGGGAATAGCCTTTGCAGGGTCACTGTGGTAACAGTGACTGGGAATTTGAAGACCATAGACAGGTCCAATATAGTTGGAAATAAGAAGCCTGAAGAAGGGAGGTCAGCAGGGGCCAGACCATGTAGTGCCCCACTGTCCGATTTAAGGACTTTAGTTTTTCCTGAGACTATTAGAAGCCATCAGGGTGTTGTAGGCAGTGCAGTGACAAGACCTAAATATTCTTGGTGGCTGTATGGATGAATATTAGCTATGCAGGTAGGGAAGATACTACAGAGAGTTGCAGAATAGATACAGAAGACTGATTAGGAGGCCATTGTATTGGTCCAGGCTGAGACTAAGGTGGTAGCAGTGGGGAAGGAGAAAAGTGAAAGGATGGGAGATATGTAATCGGTACCATCAACAGGACTTGGTGTAGTGAGTGAGGGAGAGGAGGCCAAGGATGACGCTTAGGTGGCTTAACTTCATGGGTTAGGACCAGGAGACAGAAAAGGTGATAGCAGGAATTAAAGTGTCAGCAAAATTTTTATTTATTTGAATTTAACAAACATTTATTAACTTCTTATATGTGCAGATGCTGGGCGTGGTGCTGAGAGTACTATCCTACTACTGTTGAGGGCTAAAAAATTAGCATCTATTATGTGGCAGACAGTATACCAAGCATTTCGAGTGTTATTACATAATAGGACAACTCAGGACAACTCAACGTGAGATGGGTATAGTTTTTATTCCTTTTTTAACTGATGAAGAAACTGAGGCTTCAATAAGTTAAGACCCAAGTCACAAAAATTAACAGGAAGCAAAATCAGTATGCAGTTCCAGCTTCTTAATTACTTTGTTATACTACCACCTAAAGACAAATGTGGCAGAACTTGACCTCAGGGGGCTTACATGGACACACAGTCATGTAATGTGATGTTCAGTGCAATAATAAAAGTACTCAGTAGATACAGCGCTGACTGAAGATGGAGGATCATCAGGGGGAATTTAACTGAGGGGCTGGTGTGTGAGCTGAGTCTAGAAGGATAAATAAGAGTTACTCTTCAAAGTGGTAGAGGGGGAGGATGTGTTTGTTTGGCAAATGTGTTATGTTTGTGAGACTTTATTCCAGTAGGCCTGAAAAGTAGCCTGAGTTGGCACTGAAATACACTGAATAATAGTGTTGCTTTGTAGCTGTGGGTCTGAGGGCTTTAGGGGTAGTTTGTACCAGTTTTTCAGCATCGTTCATTGATAACAGAGATTGATCATTTGTACCTGTTCTCACTGAGAACCCCCAGAGACTCTCCCATCGAGAATGGTTACACAGTAGAAATATGCTTATGTGACCAGCGAAATAGGAAAAACCCAGCCAAGACACTATTTTGGGCTTCCTGGTTCCAAGATATTCCTTGCACGCTTGGGTAGTTCCTGATCTGAGAGGGTATATTTCTGGCCACATCCCTCACAGAGGGAGGACAAAGGAGACCGACCACACCTGACGTCTCCTGACTTCCTGCTGTGAGACAGCTTTTGGCTATGATGTTTTATATTGTATTGTCTTCCTGTAATAAACTATAGATTTGTAACTTGTTGTTTTGAGTCTGGTGTTTCTTTAGCAAACAAACCCTGTGTAACTTGTCACAGTTAGTACAGATGTGGGGCAGAGACTTACTCAGAGAATTTCTGGCATTCTGGTATCTTGCGAACATAGAGTGAGAACGGATGTAAAAGAGGTGCTGAGGTTGCCTTGAGAAGGTACAGGGGAGTGGTATGCCGTTGATAACAGGTTTGGATTTTTCTGGAGGCCACAGGAATTATCAAAAGGTTTTAAATGAAGGTTCAGTGGGGGATGGGGAAGGATGGGAAGTTGCTTCCTCAGTAGACATGTAGGGAGGGAGGTGCTGCTGTCAGCAGGTGGCTGCTACATGTGCCACAAGGCACAGGACAGCACAGCCCCTACACCAAATTATCCAGCCCCTAATTATCGAACTGAGTTTAAAACCCTGGATTAGTGGGAGGAGAGACTGGGTGATGGGAAGACCTTTTAGGGAGTTGTGGCAGTAGTCCTGTCTGGACTGTGGGTTGGGAATGGAAGAGGTGGGGTGAATCTGAGAGAGGCAGTAATATCAAGTGATACCTGTGACTAGTGGACAGGTAGGAACACATAATTTGAGATGATCCTCAGTTTTTCTCTTACGGGACTGGACAGGTTGTAAGGGGTTGCCTTTATTTGAAGTAAGATTACTTATTTTAAAGTTTGATAGAAGAAAAGTGGCGTGGTGATCAGTCCTGGTCCTTTTTAGTTTGTATGTATATTTTGATTATTCAGAGTACAGTGGTGAAGTATGAATAATTGGGTATATAAAATGAAGTCATTATTTCACCTAGAGGAGAGGTTGTTGACTTTTGGTGGGGAGGGGTAAATGCCCAATTGCTAAGACACCGTTTTTATGTCAAACGTTTTATCTGTGTATTAACATTTGGCTATTTTACAGTTCCCTAAGTGCATAGTTATACTTCATTTAGTTGTCAAAATGATCTTGTAACATAGTTCAGTTACTCTTCAGTGACAGAAGGACACGTAAGTAGCTAATCTAATTTGAAGTCCAAAGTTTGATCTCTATGTTCTACAAGTCTAGAATGTCAATATTACGCTAACCCAGAGGATTTCTAGCTTGAAAACAGAAGCTTGAAAATGCATCTCATGGTGGTTGGAACCCTCAAATCCAATGTCTCTTTCTCATTAAACTTTCTCAGGTTGATACATGCCACCTATGTTTCTTCTGTCTCCTCTCCCTCTTTCTTCCCAGTTTTTCTCACATAAGGTGTCCTTTCTCCTCTTTAATCCTTTTCCCCTCTCCTTTCTTATGCCTGTCCAGTTACCTCACGAAAAAAATCTCTCCCTCCTTTGTTTATTTGTATAACCCAAATGGCCCAAATTGTAACAGATTAAGCATAAACCCTTGAAAATAGCTCCAGAATCCTCTTCAGAAGTTTTCACCTACTCCTGGCTTTCCTTTCATATGCTTGCCCTTAAATACTGGCTTTCAGATGAGCCGATTTGTTTGTTTTTGTGTTATTCTGCTTTGGTTTTGCTTTAATCACAGGTGTTTAAACAATATAGCTTAATTGTTTGTTTCTCTTGGAAACAAGTTTGTAAATGATGATACATTCTTAGACTAGCCCACATGTCTATTCTGTTCTTAATGTAACTCAAAACAAAGTATGTATCAAATTCCATATAAGTGACCTATAAAAGAACTTAAGAACACAGCCTAGTTGTAATTTGGCAGTAAAATGAGTTTAAGCTCTATAATAGAAGTATGCGTGGGATGTTAGGCTAACGACTGACCTACTTTACTGCTTCACTGTACTGTCTGTGTGTACTTGGATGATGGTAATAGAAAACTAGGTGAAAAAGTTTGGGGAAGGAAAATATGTGGTAGTAAGCTTAAGAGTCAAAGTTGACTATGGCATTGAGCTTCTGCCTCTGCCTCTTACTAGATGAGTAAATCTTGGGTGGATTACTTATCTTTCCTAAATTTCTCAGTTTGTCAAATAGAGGGGAAAAAAAACTCTCTTGTAGGATTGTTGGGAGAATTAAGTGATACAAGAGACCTGCATTAACTAGAACAGTTGTCTGACTAGTTGGTTAGTACCCTCTTTCCCGTCAGGAGGGAATTTGTTCAGTTTACGTAAAGCTTTAGTTGAACTGAAATTTGCCTCTCAAGTTCCATCCACTGGTAGAAATCCAAAAATGTAAAATTGCCTGTGATGGTAAAAAAACAAAAAACGACAACAAAAATCTTACAGCCATTTTAGCATGAAACCTGGTTAATTTCTCAAACTTGTTAGTTACAGTGATCTTTCCATTTTTTTTTTTCTTTTGTAGGTGATTACTGGTGGTCACTATGATGTAGATTGTCGAGTAGAAGATCCTGATGGTAATGTGTTATACAAAGAGATGAAGAAACAGTATGATAGTTTTACCTTCACAGCCTCCAAAAATGGGACATACAAATTTTGCTTCAGCAATGAATTTTCTACTTTCACACATAAAACCGTGTATTTTGATCTTCAAGTTGGAGAAGACCCACCTTTGTTTCCTAGTGAGAACCGAGTCAGTGCTCTTACCCAGGTAATAACAAGTCAGCAATATGTTTATATGTCCAAAGGGGGAAAAAAACATAATTTAACATGCATTAACCACTGATGAATCACAGAATTTTAACATAATCTCTAAGACCTGTCTTAACTCTTATAGTAGATAGGCATTTCACAGAGAACTTCAGGCTTTTTTAAAGAGGACCTTTGTTAAGGAATTTTATGAACTTTTAAATATGAAGAAAATAAACATTAAAACATCAGTAGCAAAGGAAATTTAAAAGGCTAGACAGTACTCCAGCATTTTGAAGCATTTTCTGTAATTCATGGAGGAACATTGCTATCATAAATTAGCAAAATGATGCCTTAATGAATATATTTACTTTTATACCAGTATTTAGTGTTACTCATACTGCTATTACAATAACTTTTGTGTAACTGAAGGTAAAATATTCAAGAGTTATAGTAAGTCAAGTAACAAAGATAGTTAAGGAAGCTAAATTGGGTTTTATTTTGAAGAAGAGCTTAATGAGGGAAAGAGCTGAAGAAATTTAAAGTCATTGAACAAATACGGCTCAGGTGATAAGAAGGGCTGTTTTCTAGTTCAAATACAGTGTGAGCTTAAGAGTATATCTAAAAGATAATTCACTATCCAAAGGAATTATTTACCACCAACTTGTTAAAACCTTAAATTGACACATATTGTTCCCAGGTTCCAGTTAGTCTCTTGGCCAAAGTCATGTGGTGATAGAGGCATTTTTAAGAATGTGTAACATTTACATTTTTTTTTACACATTTTTAAGAATGTGTAAGAGCCTTAATTCATAAACCTATTGTAAGCATTAATAAGATGTATTCAAATGCTCTTAGTCTTAGACACGTTCTCTTTACTGTAGCATCCTGTGTGAATGGCACTGTGCTTTGTAAAAAGATTTTTCTTTGAGGCCATTGTTTATAAATTATTACTTAACCTTCATACATTTTAATTTGTGTAATGAGATAGATTGCTTTAAAAACCTAAGTAGATAAATGTAAGAAATGAGTGGTAGCAAAGTGTTTAGGACAACTTAGCCTCCTATATTTGTATCACATTTTTAATCTTTTCTTAGTTCTGTTTTTCTATTTTCAAAAAGCTAGTAAATCTCTCTTACAATAGGGATACTTATAAAGCAGCTGTTCATACTTCAGAACTGAAAAAATTACCAGCTAGTACATGTAGAATAAATGATAGAGTTTCATTAAATCACCATTTTGGGACCATTAATCAATAAAATGATGAATCTAGAGTAGGCAGTGATCACCAGTCACTGCAAAATCATTAGGTGAAAGGCTGATGGGGAACTTTGTAACAGATGAATCTGAAATCACCTAACTCTAATAATCATTCACAAATGGAGACATAACTAGATATTATGTGTCTTCTGATAATATGCAGTAAGAACATAACATTGCCTGTAAGGTGTTCCCACCCAGACATTATGCCTGAATCCTATCAAGTCTCTGGCTCCAACCACTAGTTTATAAGAAATACAGAGGATAAAAGGTGCACCAGGGGAATAAAAATTAGCAAAATCCAGAAAGTGGGAAGTGCTGTAGGATAGAGGATTCAGTTTCTTCAACAAATAAATGGGAAGGAGAAAAAGAAGGAAGAGAACCTTAAGATTAAAGAAGATTTTAAAAACATACCAGCTAAATGATTGTGACTTTGTTTGGATTCTGATTTGGAAACAACTTTTGAGACATTTGGGGGAAATTTGAACACTAACTGTATATTTGATAACTTTTAAGGAACTATTAATTACTTTGTGTTACAATACTATTAGAGGTATATTTTTTAAAGTGTTACATTTCAGAAATGTACAAAAGTATAACTGAAATGAGAAAATATGAGATTTGCTTTAAAGTAATTGGAGTGGGGAGGAAGTTAGATGAGTACAGACGAAACAAGATTATCTATGTTTAATAATTATTACATGGCAATTCATTGTACTGTTCTCTATACCTTTGAATATGTATGAAATTTCTACTTTAGAAGTAGAATTTTTTAAAAAAGGAAAACAACACCTTCTCAAAAATAGTATGAATCCATGGAAGTAGTTTTTTAATTTCTATGATTCAGCAGTACATTGTAACCCATGCCCTGTTGTCAGGCTTCAGGAATTCCTTAAATGTCCTGAATTTGTATCAAATCCTTGTTTTTATGCATACATTTCAGGGGAACAATTCTTAGACCACATCCCATTTTGAAAACATATAGAATGCACAGAAATGCTAGAAGCATCTCTCTACCTCTTATTAAAACATAGATACCATTCATTTTAGCACAGTTTTGCCAGTCTTTCATTCCTAGGGGCCAAACAAAACAAGAAGCAAAAGTGTTTGAGTATTCTAATAGGTAAATTCAATTTGTAGACCTTATAATTGCTCATGCTTTTTAAAAGCACTTAAAGGAAATATTTTTATAACTACTCCTTTCGTACTTATTTTGGTAGAACTTTATTAAGTGCTTAAATTATTTTCTGATGTCTGTATTCCTTAATTAAAATTACAACAAACTCATTAAAAAATTTTTAATATGTGGTTTGTGATGTAAAATAAGTATAATATAATACAGCATGTGTTTCATCACCAGGATAAAGTTTTTAGCAGCAGAAGGGTATTAAACTCTGATCTACAACAAAAAATTACACTCTTAACCCTTCTCAAAGCAGATAGTGTAATGTATAAAAAGATCAGGTGTCATTTGATGAAGGCTCACAAACACATTACACAGTTAAAATGAAACTTATGTCCCATTGAGAACTTATATATTGGTGTAGTTGACAGACATGAGGGAGAAGTGGTAAATGTGAAAAAAAAAATCCTACTCTGTCCTATCACTTTAATATTCAACTGTTTTTAAAATAGTGTAATTTTGACTGACTCGATCTTTTTATGCCATATTTGGTTAATTTTTGTATATATGGACTTTGATTCATATTCTTGGTATTGGTCAAATTTACTGACCTGCCGTGCTCTTCCTCCTAATTCTTCCTCTTTGAGAAACCTGGCCTTGAAATTCTGTAGCCGCCAACCATAACTGGTTAGTTTCTCTTCTGCTGTTAGCTCTGTGTTCTGTTTACCAGCTTTCAGGTGCCACAGCTGAGATATTCCACTTTGGAGCAAGCAGCTGCTTCTTGGGATGTCCCGCCTTCCCAGTCGTCCTAGTGGGAATGAGTAGAAGGGCTGCTTTGCCAGGACCACTGACATTAATGGGTGAATGAATGAATGCCAGTTTAATAGAACTTTAGTCAGATGAGGAATTGAGATCAGATTGAAAGAAAAGATGAATGTGCTGGATGGATTGGACAGAAAGTATTAACATACTAACCGAAAATATTTCCTTTCAGATGGAGTCTGCCTGTGTTTCAATTCACGAAGCTCTGAAATCTGTCATCGACTATCAGACTCATTTCCGTTTGAGAGAAGCTCAAGGCCGAAGCCGAGCGGAGGATCTAAATACAAGAGTGGCCTATTGGTCAGTAGGAGAAGCCATCATTCTTCTGGTGGTTAGCATAGGGCAGGTATTTCTTCTGAAAAGCTTTTTCTCAGATAAAAGAACCACGACAACTCGTGTTGGATCATAACTACGTTTTGAGAATTGATGCACCATTGCCGCTGTAATATTGCTGTCCTCTAATTAATTTTAGGTACCGAAGGACTTAATATTGGCAATATTTTTAAAACCTTACTCATACACTTGTTGGGGTGGATGTACAATGCATATCCCCAAGCTGTGGAAAGGACACCTTTTTTATTTGTAAAGGTAGAAACACTTTGGAACTTACTTTGGGCTCTTCATAAATATTCAACCTAATGATCTACTCTTTTCTTGGTTGTTTATATCTACTCTTCACACACTAAACTTTGGTATTTTGATTCCTTTTAGCCATTTAAAAGTACTTTTCTTGTAGGTAGTGGATATTTTAAAAACCTTTGATTTATTGTCCACCTGTGTTGTGGAGGAAGAAAATTGCCTTTTAGTTGTTTATGGTAAATAAAGTTTTGTTGTTAAGAAAACGAATTATGATTAACTGTAGCCCAAGCCCTATTCTGCACTGTTTAATTTTGTGGGGAAAAAAATAACTAGAAATGTTAGTTAATATTGATATAATTTTAAATTGATCCATCATGGTTTAATTTATTTCTTTTGCTTAGAAAGTGTCATTTTTGTTGTTTGGGTTTATTCTATGATCTATAACCAGATATGTTACTTTTTTCATAAAGATACTCTTACCACATAGAACGTAGTATGTTTCAGTAACATAATAGAGCTTATATAGGCCTTAAAAATCAGACTGTTGTAACAGGTAAAAATAAACGGAGAATAATTTAAGACACTTAAGTGGGGGACAAGTGAAATGAGGAAACTTTTACTGAGTTATTGGCACATAATACATTTTTAGTGCTTTTACAAAAAAAAGGTGATCTGTTTCGTTTTAAACATTTGGATTGGCTAGTTCTTGCTCTTTGAGTTATCTGAGTTATTCACATCTTAAATTGACAGTTGTAATATAGTACTGTAAAAGTGCCATACATTTTATCCTGATGGGTGTGATGCACTGAGAAGTTAGTTTCTTTGGTTTCTTCTTTTTTTGTTTTTTCTTTTTTTGCTTTTTTTGTCTTGCACATGTAATTTGTACAATCTCTGGTTAGCAGATCTAAGGTGATTTAAAGAATTAGAGTGCTGTGTGTGTGTTTCTTATTTGATAATCTTCATTGATTGTACTGCATTTAGTGAGTATTAAATAGTGCGTTTTCTGTACACCATAGGGTTTAGACTATATTTGTATTCTATAACTTGTATAGATTGAGCTGATTGAAGTAAGATTTTATTCTAGAATAGAATTCCAGATATTCTAGAATAGAATACAAGATGATACAAAATTGTATGTGTTTAAAGCTTTTATGCTGTTAAAAAAAAAAAAAATGCAACGCTTTTTGCCATGCTTCTCTCCCCCACCTAAAAGTGATGAGTGCTGGGCAAGACTCATGTTGTTAGGACTTTGATATGTGGTACCATGGAATACTGATTGGATAGCAGTTCTAGTTGCTTAGCATCACTGACTAGAAGTTAGCTCTTACTTCCAAGCTGTCTTAAAATGCATATATAAGAGCAAAATGAATTCAGGTAGTCCTGCTTACTAATTTCAGGTGCTACAGCGTAGCAAGGGATGAACATATTTTCAACCCTTTAATTCTAAAGTTTTTGAAGACCAAATAGCTACTCCTTCAAAAATATTTGTCACTGGATTAAGAACTGAAGTTTAAGATTTTGCAGATTTACCTGTTGGGGTTCTGGTATAGGAGTTGTCCTGCAGTTTTATAAGTGTCCCTCTATGTTTAGATTTGCAAATCTTAAACACTAATGTTAGAGTGATTGATAAGCCTGGGCCTATGTTAAATGTCCTTTACTGGTTGCCTTTATGCTCTGTTGTGTTCAGATAGTTACACCGTAATTAAGTGAAGTCAGGTATCATCAGTGTGCCGAGTTTGGCATAGATAATGCAGTTATTTAATCTGTGCCTATCAAAATTTCATGATGTTAGACTATTACCACAAATAAGTTGTGATGAAACTATTGAGATGTATTAAAAGTTTTGAAATCACCACTGTTACCTGTTATAGAAAATAATACCAGCTTAGTTTAGTCTGTTTGTAGCTGGTTAAAGTTTGATGGCTGTCTATACTAAACTAGATATGTATATAAAAGTTAGAAAATACATATCTATCCAGACATGAATATTAAGTAAGAACTTTATTTTCTTCCTTCTACCATATAGTTTGTAGCTCATCTCTTTTCTTTAAGCCTTTCATAACTTGTTGCAACAGTTTGAAATTTCCCAAGTATTTATGTTTGGATGTATGGCTCAGAATACATATTTAAACACCATTAACTGTATATATTTTTAAAGTAGAACAGATAATGGAAAGGGACTTGATATACAAGTTTGTACTAAAATTGCAACTGTGTGAAGATACATTTTAAGATATTACTTTGCTAATAATCTAAACATTCTTTTTTTATTAAACAAATAGTTTGGGGTTCACAACTTTCATCCTGGCTTGATGATAATCAACTTTGAAAACAGTGAACTGAAAAGCAGTTTTATTCTTTGAAAGATTTCATTTAAATCTCTGTACTATCCACTTTTGCTTCAGTTTGTAAATGTGTAACGTTTATGGTTAAATATGACATAGCAGACCCTATGACTATTGTTTTCAGAAATTAAACAAATTGGTATATAAATAATTCAAAGGGGCTTTTCATTTACTTTTGAAAAGAAAAAGAAATTTCTCTAAACATGTTGGTTCTGCAGGATTGCACCAATCAATTCTTGTAGAATAAAAAAAAATCTTTCAACGAACTGACCTCACTTGTTTCTGTCAGGATTTAAAATTTTTTAAAGCTCCTTATCAACTTGCAGCTGGGAGTACAGTTTTGTAGCAAAAGAGTGATAATTTATTTGATATTTCACTGAAACATCTTAAGGACTGACCAAGAAAGTTAAAGAACAGAAATAACAACCTCTAAACCACCTCACTTCTAACCGTCTTTTTGGATTTCTTACTGAAAGTTTGGGTGAATGTGAGTTAAGCCTTCAGTTCCCTAAAAAGCTCTGAATTTTTAGGTAAATGAACCTTAGATTGTATAATGCCAAGTTTTCTCAGTTTTTCCCCCTTTGTAAGATGTTATTCGGGGCATTCTGGTTCCTGTACACAACCCTACAAAAGCAGCAAAGAAATAACAGTAATATAGGTTAACATTTATTGAATGCTTTCCTTGTGCTAGGTACTGTGCCTAGTATTTTATTTCTATTGTCACGTTTCAGCTTTGCAGTAATCCTATGAACTAAGGATATATATTCTTAAGATCTTTATTGTGGTTATGATTCCTGTGCAGTAAACTACACATATTTTAGATCTACAGTTTGATGAGTTTTGATAGATGTATATGAACTAAGGATATTATTCCCATTTTACAGATGAGAAAACGGAGGTGTAGAGAGGTTGTTAAGAATCCTGCCTATATCACAATTAGTAATTAGCAAAGTGTGAACATGAACCATGCCAGTCTGGCTCCAGATCCCTCTTTCTCAACCACTATGCAATACTACCTTACAAACATTAATTAAGGATAGGTCTCTGAAGGGTTAGCAATCTTGATTTCAGTATAGCTCAATAGCTGTTCAGTGTTTGGTTTTGGAATCAGCCAAGTTCAGATCATGGTAGTGTGACCTCCCACAAATGATTTTATTAACTCTGTACATTTCTGCTTCACTTATTACTAAGGTAATATCTACTATAATGAGAATATAATGAGATGTTTATAAACACTTAGGGTTAGTGCCTATCATATATAAGCCCTTAATAAATAATAGCTATATTTTTTATCATCAGTCCAGTTTTAGTCTCTTGATCTTTCTTTAGTTCCTCACTGTAGTTCTTACTGTAGCCTCTATATGGCTCTTAAATGATATGTAACACGAATATGAAAGTCTATCATGTACATAATAGCCTGCCAGAAGTTTCAAAAATTAATAAGATAATCTGACCTCCAGGAACATAGTAGTTGTAGGATGGCTATAAATGCAACTAATGTTAAGTAAGTAATGAAGCAGAATGGACTTGAAGTTTCCAAGACGGAGTTCTAGAGGAGGAAAGACGTATGTAGATCAAAAGACTTACTCGTCAAGGAGTTTTCTTTGTCATCTCCTGGGTGGGGAAGGGTGCATTTTGTCTAGTTAGGCCAGCGGTTGAGTGGATTAATCCCTGATTCAGGGATGTGGGCGTGAATTTTTTGTTACAGATCAAAAACCATTCTTTAACTGTTACTAGTAAAGGTGCTGTTTGATCTGGTGAATAACTTCTCTATCTCAGTTGCTTCCAAATTGTGGAGGAAAATATGGGGATGTTATCCACCAAGTATGCTGTTTTTCAGTCTGCTTTCTCCATTTTATCCACAAGGTAGCATCATTAGGAATGATTACAATCCTTGCTGAAGACAACATTTATTAGAGGTAACATTGGTCTGGCTTAATCTGTTTTTAGTGCTGGTGATTACTAGAGACTACCACTACCTTAAAAAGAAAAGGCAACACGAGAATTTGAGAAGTAATGGTTCAAAGAGTAAAATCTACCCATAAGCCACTATCCATTTTGATGTATTACAGGTATTTTTTTATAGATAGAGATGTTTATTTTTAAAGAATTGGTATTGTCTATAACAAATTTTTAAACTTTTAGAAATTGTGAAATTTGTCATAATATAGAAGAGGGTATTAAACATTTAAAGAGAAATTTACAAAGCACATACTCATAATAATTAATGCTCAGGTTAAGACATGCAATATTGCCAGCACCATAAAAAGATCCTATGTATCTTTTCTAGATCACATTCCTGAATTTCCTCCCTAGAGATAACTAATGTTTTGCTTGTAATGAAAATAATTGTTTTCTTTTCCTTTTTACCAGTTATGTATGCTAGTTCTTCTCAAACTACTTTTTAAAAAATTTCCAAGTTACCACAAACTCACAATACAAACGTGTAAATACAAAATCATGCTTGAATGCTTTGGTAATACTGAATTGCTATCAGCCTTTCTAAATGCTTACTTTCTCTGCATGCTTCCTCTCACTTTAAGTGCTTCTCTCTTCATCAGCCAATAACAGTTCAGTATGGTCACTGGACCACACTCTGAATGGTACTGATGTCTCCTCTCCTGAAAAATGTCTAAAAAAATCAGGCAAAAGTAAACTTTAATAAATAAAGTTTAATGGAGTATTAAATTCTGTTTAATAAATTAGATATTACATGTATTCTTTCGTGACTTTGTTTTGCTACATCATCCGTGTTGATGCATCTGGCTGTAATTTTCATTACTGTGTGGTAGTCCATCATATAAATACATCAGAGTTATGTGTCTGCTCTACTGTGATGGAGTTTTGCTGTTATAAACAAAGCCACTATGAATATTTCTGTATATTATGTTCTGTTACGCGTGTGTATCATCCCTTGAGAATACATCTAGGAGTGGAATTGTTGGCTTACAGAGTATGTGTGTCTTCATCTTTACTAGGTGCCACCTATCTTTCCTAAAGCAATTGTCTGAATCAGTGCTTTCACCAGTAGCAATAGAAAGTTCCATATTTGATGTTGTGAGACTTTAAAACTTTTGAAAATCTCCTGGGTTTATAATGTTGTAAAGGCAGCACTTAAGAATTTCAGAAATAATGGTTCAGAGAATAAAATCCACCTGTAATTCCATTATCCATTTTGATATATCTCAGTTATTTTCATAGATATATGTGTATATTTTTTTTAAAGAAATGGGTATTATACCTCATTGTTGCTTAATTTGAATTTCTATGAAGTTAATTATTTTTTCTTACAGGTTTAATTACCACTTGGATTTCCTCTTTGTGAAGTCCCTGTTCAGATGTTTTTCCCATTTTAAGAAATTGGATGTTTTGGTTAACAGGATTCCTTTACATATTAGAAGACTGATCCTTTGGTTTTAAGTGTTTGGATATCTTCTCACAGTTTCTGTTTGTTTTCTGCCCCTAGTGAAGTATATCAGTCTTTTCCCATATTGTTGGCATTTTTATGTCTTATTTGAGAAATACCTCTCTATCCTGAGATCATAAATATCTTCTCCTGTACCATGTTCAAAAATATGTATAATTTTGTCTTCTACTTGAATTGAGTTCTATGTATGGGATAAGGTAGGTAACCAGGTTTTTTGTTTTTTGTTTTTTGTTTTTTTCTTGAACACATTTCTTTCTCTTTTGATTTGCCATGCCAATTCTGTGATCTATTAAATGCCCATATTTACCTGAGTCTTATTTCTGTTCTATTCCATTGATCAGTTTGTTTATACACCAGGAACATACTGTCTTAATTACTAAAGCTTTAAAAATTATTGATATTTAGTAAAACAGATGTTTATAATTTGTTCTTCAAGATTTTGTCTGCCATCTGTCCCTTGCATTTTATATAAAGTTTAGATTTAGTACAAGTTTCAACAAGACAAAATAAATCTGCTAGGATTTTGACTGGAGTAGTATTTAATGTGTCAAGACTTTCTTCTTTTATAATATTGCATTTTCCATTGAATGAACCTATCCTTTTCATTTCTAGGGCCTTCCTTAGATCTTTTGATAAAGTTTTATAGTTTTATTCATGGAAGTATTCCGTATGTTTTTGTTATGTTAATCTTGTTTTCTTTATGTTTTTTGATGCTATTATCTTTAATTTTTTTGTTGTTGCTGGTGCATGGAAATACAACTTTTAAATTGATTTTTCTATTCAGCATCTTTGCTAAATTCTCTTGTCAATTCTCATAATTTATCTGTAGATTCTTTGGACTTTTTGTGTATACAGTTGTCTCATCTGCAAGTCAGGACACTTTTGTCTTTTTGTTCCTCACACCTTTTCTTTGTTTTTCTTGTCTAATTACAATTGACAGGGACCTCCAGTACAATGTTGAATAGAAGTCATAATAGGCATTCTTGTTTTGTTCTTGTTCTCTAGAAATGCTTTCAAGGTATCCTGTAAACAGTTTATGATTTTTTAATTAAGTTTAGAAACTTTCCTTCTATTCTTTGTTTGCCAAGAGGTTTTTTTTTTTTAAATAATCATAAGTGATGTCAGAGTTTATCAAAAGCTTTTTCTGTATTTATGAGAAAAATAATTGTTTTGCCATCTTTATTCTCTTAATGTGGTCAGTTATGAGGACTGATCTTCTGTTGTTAAACCAACCTTTTTCTGATTTGTTTGTTTTTAATGGCTAGATTTGGTTTGTTTCAAGATCTTTGCTCAACATCAAGATTATACATCCTTATAAAATGAGTTGGAGAGAGGCTTTCTTTCCTAGTTTCAGGACGAGCTTCTACAAGATTTACATTACTTCTTCCTTAAATCTTTTATTAGAAATCTTAGGTGAAGTATGTTTGGTTGGGATCTGGTGTGGTCTTTGTGGGATACTGATTCATTTTTTTTATTATTAATAAGAGTATTTCCTCTTATGGAATATTTCCAAGAATCTGTCCATGTCATCTACATTTTCAAATTTATTAGCACCGTGTTGTTCCAATCCGTTTTTTTAATAATATGTCAGATTTGTACTGTCATCCTCTTCATTCCTGATACTGTTACTTATAGTTACAAATTTATACTATTTATTATATAAGATATTTATATCTTCTTTTTTACTTGTCCAGTCTTAGCAGAGACTCATCACTTTTACTGTTTTTTTCAGAAAGCCAGTATTTTTTCCTTCCAGTTTTACTGAGATATAATTGACATATAGCACTGTGTAAGTTTAAGGTGTACAGCAGAACATTTGACGTACGTACATCATGAAGTGATTACTACAGTGATTTTAGTCAGTATACATCATCATATAGATAATAAAAGAAGAACTTTTATATATTTTTTCCTTGTGATGAGAACTCGAGTTCTTACAACAGTCTTAACAACTTTCATATATAACATATAGCAGTGTACATATAGCAGTGTCAGTTCTCCTAATCATTTTGTATATTACATTCCTAGTACTTATACAACTGAAAATTTGTACCTTTTGACTACCTTCATCTAGGTCCCCCTTCCTCACCCCTACCTCTGGAACTACAAATCTGATCTTCTTTTCTATGCAGTTGTTTGGTTGGTTGGTTGGTTTTTTAAGTAGAATTGACCTACGGCACTATGCCAGTTCCCGGTGTACAGCATAGTGATTCGGTGTTTCCATACATTACAAAATGGTCACTATGGTAAGTCTTGATACCATCTGTCACCACACAGACTATATTCTTCATGTTGTACGTTTCATCCCTATGACATTTATTTTGTACAGAAGTTTGTACCTCCTAGTTTCCCTCACATATTTCGCTCATCCCCCACCTCTTTCCCCTCTGGCAACCACCTGTTTGTTCCCTGGATCTATGACTTTGTTTCTGTTTTGTTATGTATGTTCATTTGTTTTTTAGATTCCACATATAAGTGAAATCATATAGTATTTTCTTTCTCTTACTTATTTCACTTAGCATAATACCCTCTAGGTATTTCTATATTCTTGTAATGGATATTTAGCTCAGATCTGGTGTAACGTATATTTAAAACTACAGATTTCTCTCTTACTGTTCTTTAAAGATCAATGTTAATTTTCTATGCCATGTAACAAATTACCACAAATGTGCCAGTTTAAAACGTATATATTATCTCACGATATCTACAGGTTAAGAGTCTTGGCACAGCTTAGCTGGGTCCTCTGTTCAGGGTCTCACAGGGCTGCAATCAAGTAGTCACCTGAACTGCCTTCTTACCTGGAACTTGGGGGGCCTCTTCCAAACTCATCAGGTTGTTAGCAAAATTCAGCTGCTTGCAGCTGTAGAACTGAGGCCTTTAGCCACTTGAGGCTGCTCCTCTCCATAAGCGCTTCACATCATGACTGGTTCTTCAAGGCCAGCAGGAGAAAATAAGTTGCTTTGATTCTCTTCTTTCAGGGAAGGCTTGACAGGATTCACCCGATTATATCAGAGCTTCTTCCCACCCCTGGAATAATCTCCCTTTCAATAAACTCAGAGTCAACTGAATAAGGACCTTAATTGCATCTTAAAAATCTTTTCACCTTTACCGTATTCTGTTGGTAAGAAGTAAATTACAGGTTCTGCCTACACAAACGTATGGGGATGGGGATAGTGAGGTATTTTGGGGCCATCTTAGAATTCTGTCTACCAGGAAACCCCTTCTACAAGTCTTGATATCTATTTTAGTTACTCAACAATTTCAAAGAATTTTTTGATTTCATTATTACTTCTGATCTGACCCATAGATATTATTTGGAACTATAATTCTTAATTTCCAAACACATATATTGAAGTTCTCTTTTATTATTGATTTCTAACATAATTGCTTTGTGATCAGATAATATATTTTCTATATAACTTAAGTTCTTTGGAATTTTTTGACAATTGCTTTATGACTCTGTTTACCTCCCTCCCTTTATATGTTGTCATATATTTTGTATCTAAAAGTCATTACTGTTGCTTTATATAGCCAGTATTCATTTCCATTTACCCATGTATTTGCCACCTTTTTGCTCTCTGTTCCTTGCTGTGTCCATAATTCCATAATAATTTTCCTTCTGCCTGAAGAGTACATTTAGAATTTTTGGCTGCAAATTCACTTTGCTCTTTTTTTTTTTTTTAAATGTCTTTGTTACTGGGAAAAGGAAAGTAAGAATTACCTTGGTTTTTAGTCACCCGAAAAAAAGATTCTTGATGAGTGACAAAAAAGTGTGATAAGCAAAATTTTTATTAGTGAAATAAAAAAAAATAGTCAAAGATAGTACACTCCCAAGAATTGGGAGCGGGCCAATCCAAGAGAGGAAAAATGGCGCCGTTCCTTTGTTTTTTCCTGTTTTTATACCCTGGTTTCGTGATTGATTGATTGACTGATTGATTGACAACTCAGGTTCCCTGCACTCTTGTTGATTGACAGCTCAGGTTCCTTGTGTTCTGGATTGTTCCTTTCCCCTTCCTCTCCCCCTGTCCAGTGGTCATTTCTACCTAAACTACCTAACATCTTTATTTTAGCTTTATTCTTGCAGGAGATTTTTGCTAGGCATAGAATTCTCTTGAAGATACAGTTTTATGGTTTCTTTTTTTAAATTGAAGTACAGTCAGTTACAATGTGTTAATCTCTGGTGTACAGCACGATGTCCTGGTCATATATATACACATACATATATTTGTTTTCATATTCTTTTTCATTAAAGGTTACTACAAGATACTGAATATAGATCCTTGTGCTATACAGAAGATACTTGTTTTTTATTTATCTCATTGTCTTCTGGCTTCCCTTTTGTTACTATGAAGAATTCAGCTATCAATCTTTTGCTCCATTGAAACTAATCAGTCTTTATTCCTTTCTCTGGCTGCTTTCAAGATTTTCCCTTTGTATTTGACTTTTGGCAGTTTAATTATGCTGTGTTAAGTGAGAATTTCATTGTATTTTCCTGCTTGGGTTTTATTAGGCATCTTGGATGAGTTGACATGTCAGCTCTGGGAAGTTCTCAACTATAATCTCTTTAAATATTGCCTCTGTCCAGTATTCTCTCTCCTTGCCTTCTGGGGCTCCGAGTAAACATTTGTTAGAACTTCTTGGTTTTCTTTCTTACATCTCTTCATGTTTCTTCTATATGTTCTGTATCTATTTCCTCTGATCATCCTAGGTAGTTTCTTCTTAAATAGCTTGTAAATCATAATTCGCTTTTCAGCTGTTTTTAATTTGCCATAAGACTCATTCATTGAGTTCATAATTTGTTTTTATAGTTTTTAATTCTGTTTTTCTGTTAGATTCTTTTTCTTATCTGCTCTATTGCTTTTTATGGTATCCAGTTCCTTGCTGCAGTTTTAAGTGAGAATTTTATTTCCATGGAGTATCCTTTGTGTCTGATAATCCCAGTGTCTACCGTCTGCCCTGGTTCTGTTTCTACTGTCTATATTTCATGTTGCTTCTAGGTAATGTTGTCTTGGTTATTCTTGTATCTCATTATCATTGCTTGTTAACTTGAAAACCCTGAAAAAAATTTGGAAATAATTTAAGATCTGGGATGATTTTCTCTTCCTTAAGAGGTTTTGTTCTTTCTGCCATGTACCTGAGGTCATTAGCAGTCTGAAACTTTGGTTTTAGATTTTTGTCCCTGTCCAGATGGCCCACTGGACTGCAGTTTGTACCCTCACTCCAGGATAGAGCCCGTGGGCTTCAGTCTAGAGCAAGGGTTGTTTCTTCACTTTTGGTGGATACCAAACACAACCCTTGTCTTTCCAACTCTCGTTGCTGAAAATACAACTCTACCTCTCAACTAATTGCTCTAGGTTGGCAATCCACCCCAAGGCTAACAGTAATCCTACTATTCCCTGAACTCTAAAGCTCTCCCTGAATTTGACCAGGTAAATTCTATCTTATGTCTTCAAGATGTTTATTGTGTTTCCTCATGTTTCATCTTAAGTGGGAGATCAAATATTTTATGATTTCTATTGTGGTTAATTTATTGACCAGTGGCTTATTTCAAAACGTGTCCTTTAATTTCCAAACAAATAGGGACTTTTCTAGTTTATCTCTTTGTTTTTGTTTTTCAGATTAGTGGTTAGTGAACATACTCATATTATTTCAACCTTTTTAATTTGTTTTGATTTTGCCTTGTTGAGACTTGCTCTATGGCCAAAAATACTCTGGTTTTGTCAGTGTTCCACATGTATGTGAAGAAATGTGTATTCTGAAATTATATTGAGTGCCATAATCTATACATGTCAGTGAGGCCAAGTTCATTAATCGTGTTTAAGTCATTTATATCCTTACTGATTGATGTGTGAGTCTGCTGGACATATGTAAGACGTCTGGGGAAATGGGAGAGTGAGCTAAAAAAAGAGGATCGAGACCCTGAAAACAGCATTTAAAGTCAAGGGTTTCAGGGTCTGAAGGGGTGTGAAGCTACAGGGAAAACATTTTACATGTCAGAGAAGCCGTCTCCTTCCTGACTTAATTAGCACTCCTCTCCCCACTTTACTTGGCTTTCTTCCATTCATTCATTATCAATGAATAGATTTGAAATTGTAAATACTGTTGTCTTTCTCTTCCTTGAGTAGACTGCAAAATCTCCATTTGGACTGGGGCTGTGTCTGTCTTGTTCACACTGTATCCCTGGTGCCTAGCACATAGAAGACACTAAATATTTGTGGCATAAGTGATATGCAAACTAGATAATTTGGGGAGAAAAAATTAAACTCGTAACCAATTTAAAAAAATTTTTAGCACACCATATTTATGAAGAACAATGCAAAATTTGTAGCTATTTAAAACAACTTGCCCTGGGCGTTAGTGACTTTGGATTCATTTATGCATGTGATGTGGTAGTGAATGGGGAAGTAAATGTTTATTGTATTTGTCATTAGTGGTATTTCAATGAAAAGTTTCGAAAAGCAGCGATTTGAAGGGTTGTCAGAGGAAGAGGAACAGGCAGAGACTGAAAGAGAAGAATTTTAACAAGTAGGATGAGCATAAGGCACAATGCCAAGGAATTTTCTATCCATTATCTTCTCTGAGATTTGGAAATGGGTTTCCCTCCTTTGGCAGTAAGTAGGGATTGCCTGGAAATTAAGACTTGGGTGGGTGGGTGGAGGCACAGTTTCTGAACTGGCTTCTCTGGGAATGACTAGGATTGGGAGCCTGAGGTAGATACGGTAGGATCACTATTTGGCTTTTATCAGGCTTTCTGTGCTTCTTCGATTACTTGATTGCTTTTTTGTTCTTCCTTAATATTCAGTAGAGTTCCAGTCTGCTTCGGCTGTGAAAAAGACTCTTGAGAAAGAATCTCTCTCAAGGTGGCTTTTTTCGGAGGTGGGGGAAAGATTGGGGGTTCCTGATGCGCCGCCACCCCCATTCAGGGTGGTTTACCGCAGCAGTAGTCAGTGAGAGAACCCCAAAGGGAAAGTTAAAGCTAAGAAGCCAACTTGGAGGACCTGGAGAGTCGCTGTACCTCGGGCAGGCTCTTAGAGGGCTTGTTTGGGTGAGACCGGCTGTTTTCTTCATTTACAGTCTAGAGGCTTCGTCTTTTGGGAGCCCAGGCTTCGCCGCAGGCTCAGCGTTGGATGTGCTGGGTAGGCGCGGAGGCAGTGGCTGCTGCTCCCACCCCAGCACCCAGGTCTGTAAGGAACGGACACATTGGAGCCCTCTTCCCTCCCAGCCTCGAAGTCGGGCTTTACGGGGACATATAAATATATAATATATATTAATAAAAAAATAAAGGCAGCAGCGCCGGGAGAGTTTCCCGCGCGAATTCCCCTCCTCCGCCCTCCTGGGCCCGCTCCTCCCCGCCGCCCAGAAACTTCCAGGCTCGCTAACCCCGGACCCTCCCCGGCGGGGCGGCCCCGCGCCCGGCAGGCCGGCCTGCAAGGGTTAAGTGGCGGCGCGTCTCCGAGGGGAGGAGACTCGGCGGTCCCCAGACTTCCGCGCGTCCCGGCTCGAGCGGAGCCGGGCAGTGGGCGTGGGGACGCGAAGTGCGGCGCCGCGGGCCCGCAGCCGAGGGGAAGTCGCGCCGTGCTCGGCGGGCGACGAGGACGAGCCGCGGTGGGGCTGCCGCGGTGGGGCTGCCGCGCTGCCCGCCCGCTTCTCCGGCAAGTAGCGGGCGCCGGGGCTGGGGGGCTGGGGTGTGGGGTCGGGGCGCAAGCGGGGCGCTCCCGGCCGGCGGGGGCCTGCGGGGGGCGGGGCGCAGCCCTCCTTTCGGCCCTGCCTCTCTCTGAAGGAGAACCCACGCAACTCCCTCCCTCTCTCATAAGTTTCATTTTGACTAGAAAACCTATTTTTCAAAGAAACCTCGGAACTTTAAGCAAAGAGCCCAGAATCTCAAACGGCTTAAAGGTTCTTTGGGAGCCTCTTCCAGGCTCCCCTGAGTCAGTGCTGAAAGTTTTGGTTTTGGTTTTCTCTTTGAGATCTTGTCCAAAAGCTAATTTGGATAGAAGTAACTGGGGCTGGCAGCTGTGAGCTCGTTTTCAGTTGTGTGTTAGTTAGGACCTCCAGTTTTTCATGGCAGTAAAGTTTTTTTTTTCTTAAAAAATATGATACATTTTAAATGATGCGTTGGTTATAAATGGAGTTACGCAACTGCATTTTATATCTCATTGAAATCTGAGAGTAGATGAACAGGTATAGAATGATGAATGCCTTTCCTGCTGAAGCAAAGTCCAGCTGTATGGAACCTGAAATCTAAACCGCGTTTATACTGTTGCATCTTTTGCACCTCATTTGTTGAGTCCTTTGCTACTTGTGGTATTTTAAAATTTATTCATTTAAACACTGATAAATTTCTTGTCTTTAAATACCACCCCCCTTGACCAAACATCTCCTTCTATGACCCACCCATTTCTTTGCTCCCTTTTATTTAAAGAAAAGAGAGAAAAAAAGTCCTTTGAAAGACTTGCCTCCAAGCGTCTATTTACACTCCTGTTCCTCCTCCACCCTCTCATCTCAGGCATTTTGTCTCCCTCACCCCCAAGTCACCAGTGAGATCACTCCCATTGTCACTTGAGAAATCCACTGTCTGTGCAAGTTTTCACCTCCTGTGACACAGCTGATCGCTCCCTTCTCCGTGGTATTTTTTCTTTGGCTTCCGGACCACCACGTTCTCCTGCATTTCCTTCCGCCTCACTGGTCACTCCTGCTGTGTTTCCAGGCTTTTCCTTTTCCCAACCGCCGCAGGGCTCAGTTCTTGGCCATATTCTCTTTCGAGCCATACTTTCTCCCAAGGCAATTTCTATTCCAAGTCATAAGTCTTGACAATAAATAACATCTATAAGCTGATCACTTCCAAATTTTTCTCCCTAGCTTTACTTCTCTCCCGAACTCTAGGTACGTATATCTAGCTACTTACTCAGCATCTCCATTTGGAAGTCTGATCGGCATTTAAATTTAGTATGTCCAAACAGAATTACTGATACACACTCACTCAGTCCTCTCTTGTTTCCCACTCAGTTACCTTCCTTACCACAGGAGATCTTATGGCCAGTCAATGAGGCTGAAACTCTAGGTTCACCATTGACTCCTCTTTTTAGTTCAGATCCCACATCCGAGCATCCAGCAAGTTCTGTTATCTCTACTAGGGAAAAGGTATCTCAAATTTGACCACGTATTACTCTCTCCCTAATACAAACCACAATTCCCTTTTACTTGGGTGACTGTGAGGTCTCTGATTTGTTCTTCCTGCGTCTACCCTTCCTCCTCCTCTACAGTGCTTCTCCAAACAGCAATGATTTTTAAAAATATATAATCAGAACTTTCACTTCCCTTCAAACCTTCTGGTGGCTTCTCATCAGAATCATAAAAACCAAATTCGTACGATGGCTCAAAGCCATGTGTGGCTCATCTAACCCCTGACTGCTTCTCAGATCTCTCCTCCTTTCCTCCGGCTCACTTCATAGTTGTGGCTCTGATCTTTCTGCTGTTCTCTTTGGCTGCAGTGGGCCTCTGCTAGACCACCCCAGGCTGGACACCGTCACTTTCCTCACTTCCCTCCCTGTTCAGATGCTGATCAGGGATGACTGCCATTGTCCTGCTAATATCCTTTTGTTACTGATAACTCTAGGTCGGTGGCTGTCAGCTACTGAACATTATTCTCTAATACTCCATGAAGCTCATGGCACCTTTGAATCATTGTTGGTTACTAGGGCTTTCTAATATTAAAAAGGCACCAGCATCTTACTCTTGAGTCTCATTTTGATAAGATGTACAGTTTGCCCTTATACTCTGTTTTTATAAAATGTTCTTCCTGGTTTGGAGATTTTTCCTTCTAAGGCCAGTTCTCATTTTTAAATATAGAAAATGAAAGGAAAATACTCAGTTTACTGGAAAGAATATGCAATAATTTTTTTTTCAATTCCTTTGCTTCAGTGGGAAGCAATAGTTTCTGATCTGGAGCCTTGCTGAATGATACCAATAACAGGGAGTTTTAATGGGAAGAAGAATGAAGGAGTTTGTTCAGAGAACATTATACAAGTTTTTAACGTGTGTAGTGACTTAGCCAGTATCAGAATATTAAGATTTCATAGGAAAATTCATTTCTCATTTAAAAATACGTGGGAATGGAAATGAAAAACAGTGTTTTCATCTTCATAAAAAGCTGTTGGAGGATAAAAGACTGTTTAATTTATAATATTTATTTTTCATTTTAACTGCAAGGAACTAGTTCTGTGATGTTATCAGTAACATACGTACTACCTTCCTCTCTTTCAGAAGAACAGAAACATTTGTTTTTCTCCTTTTCAAATTGGAATTTCAGATGCATGAATAAATATGATAGAAGATGAAACAAAATTTTAAAATACAGAGATTTGGAATATGGAAGAATGGAAGAGTAGGATGGTTAAAGGGAAGCCATGAGTGAAGTCAGGATCCTGACTCCTGCACAAGCTTCTGTGTGTTGGTTAGAGAGCATTCATCCACTTGGAGCTCCCCAGCAGCTGAGAGAAGAGACAGGTGCCATAGGTCAAAAAGCAGGGGCCCAGTGGACGATCAGTTTGTGTATTTTTGTTTTTCTACCTGACAGAAGCTTTTTTTTTTTTTTTTTTTTTTTAAGTAATGAAACATTTACTTCTGTTTTAGGTACTATGGAGATGAATACTCTGCCCTCTAGTGCTTGTAATTAAGTAGAATATTGGGGTACCCTTGTTTGGTTTAGTTGGAAAACCTAGACTATTGGAAAATTTGCATCTAGATTTAAAAAAAACAAGAGCTGGAATAGAGTTAAACCTGGAAGTGAGCTAAATCCCCCTGGAATGTGCAGATATGGCACATCGGGAACACTAGGGCATCAAGTCCACTTGATCTCTATTGACAAATACAGAACCTGGAAAATAACTTACTTACTAAAAAATCCTTTTTCCCCCTAGATTGCATTATCATTGTAGAAAAAGAGGATATAGATACGGATGGATGTCCATTCACGTGTCTGCCATCCACAGATAACCACCATTACCTTTTTGCTATACTTCTTTCCAACCTATTTTCTCTATAGTTTGTTTTCACCAAGTTGAGATCCTACTGTAAGTGCTCTTTTGTAGTCTGCTTTTTAACTTTTTCTTACGGAAGTATTTTCTCATGTCATTAAAATAATTCATGGTATTCGTAGACATTTTAATGATTTAATAGGATTCAATCATATGAATAATAGGACATAGTTTACGTTGCCATCCCCCCCTACTTTTTGAACATTTTGATTGCTTACCTCCAGTGGAATGTTGGCCAGCCTGTGATACAATGTACAAGTTCTCTAATAATAAGAAAATGTAGTCAGGTAACTCATACTTCAAAATTGCAGTAAAATGTTTCCAAAGATCCTATGACAGGAGAAAGCTGAGCAAGTTTGGGAAGCTGGAAAAGAAAAAAAAAAAAAAAAATAGACCCACATGCAGGGAACTGGAGGTGTAAAGGGGAGAAAAGCATGAGATGAGGTTGGAGCTGAAGGAGCCATATCATGCAGGGCATCCTTTGCTATGTGAAGAGCTCATGATTCTAAGAGCATTTGGAAGCTATTGCAGGGTTGTAAATGGAGTAATCTAATCAGATGTATGTGCTTAGAAAGATCATTGTGGCTACTAAGTAGAGAATGGATTAGCCTGACCAAGAGTAGGTGTATGAGACAATTAGGAAGCAGCATAGTAGACCAGGGGAGAGATGTTGATCTAGAGCGAAAGCATGATGGGAAGGAAAGTGGAACATTTTGAGATGTGTTTTGCAGGTTGACTAGGCAGGACTTCATGACAGCTTGGAAGTAAAAGTGTAGGAGTGGAGGGGGAGCGTGCCAGAGATGCCTGAGGTTTCTGTTTATTGTAACTGGGCAAATGACAGTGCCATTTACCATGGTGGAGAAGTCTGGGGAAATGGGGTGGAAGCTACCTCCCAGGTGAGCAAGGAAGACAAGTTAGAAGTGCTATGTGATACATATTATAAGAGATATGAACAGGATATTATGGGTGTCCGGAGCAGGAGTACTTAACGTGGAGATAAAAGGAGATGTTTTCTGCCAAATATGATCAAGCTGTATCTTGAAATGACAGTACCATAATTATATCTACATAGTATTTTAAAAATGTAACATAATTGCTCATTAAAAAATCCAACAAGATAAATATTTGGATTGGTTAGTCCCTATTCTAATTGAGTCAGTAATTTATGTAATAGGGATGCTAAAGAACTATCTCTTTAAACCTTAAAAACTGTGTTAGTCTTATTTGTAAAATTGCCTCATTCATTCATTCATTCATTCATTCATTCATTCAAAAGGTATTGTTGAATGCTGACTATGTGCAAGACTTTCGAGATAAGCAACAAGAAGGCAGATTTGGTGGTATTCTGGTAGAGTTTACAGTCTAATGGGAGAGATGAGAAATAAGCAGATATTCAAACATATAATTAATCGTAGTGTGATTAGTGCCATAAGGGGAAGATCCAGGGTGCTAGACTCCTATAGATCCCATAACCCTAACCTTTCTAATGCAAGCTCTGGTACCTAAAGTGAAAATTATAGGCACTGGTTTACTTGGAGTGTGAATAAATATCAATGGGTAATAGTTGATAATTAATTATTTTACTTATACTGGGCCTTTGC
This sequence comes from Camelus ferus, assembly GCF_009834535.1. Taxonomy (NCBI): domain Eukaryota; kingdom Metazoa; phylum Chordata; class Mammalia; order Artiodactyla; family Camelidae; genus Camelus; species Camelus ferus. The sequence goes on along the minus strand of NC_045698.1, from coordinate 79,415,050 downwards.
CATCCTTATGAATTCTGTGCAAGCCCCCAAAGAAAATAAGTAAATAACAGCTGATTCTCAGTAATGTTATTTTAGCAAAAGATCAGCTGGATTCAAATTCTGCCCATCCTATTCTTGAACATATTGATGACCCTCATTGGGATTTTAAAATACTTCCAATGTGAAGAAGTCAGAAAGAAAAGCCTACATGCTCCCTGTCTGACTGGCATAGGTCTGTTACGTCCTGGCAATACATAAGGTGGACGTTACAGGCCTTACAACTCCTCCTGGAACTACCCAGCTCTGCCGCTGGAGCATGAAATTAGCTATAGACAATACATAAATGAACAGGCATGGCTGCCTGCTGGTAAAACTTTACTTACGAAGAACAGGTGGTAGGCCATGCTTTGCTGCTGCCCTCTGCTGTCGTTCCCTGTCCTGTATCTGGATGTTGTATCAATCTCGGTTGAGCTGCTGAGAATCTCCTCTAGCTAGTCTGAGCAGAAAGGTATGCATTAGAGGATGCACAGTGTCATTGGGCAAGGTGAAGAGCTAGACTCTGGGTTGAGTTTCTGGGAGCTTTTGCCACAGCCATGAAACCTCCTGCCAGATTAGCAAGCTGCCAGCTCCTGAATCAACTCTGCTAGAGTCTTAACCAGCAAAGTAATTGCCTCATGCCCTGCCTCCCTTCATATTTAACTCAGACACGAAAGTACATCTGATTGGCAGAACTTAAATTACATCTGGAACTCTAGCTTAAAGAAAGTGTAGCAAATACAGCTTTTCGTACTTGGGGTCCAGAAAGTACAGGAAGGTTCACAAAAGGAAAGTGGAATCAGTTTTGGATGAGCAGATCTGCAGTATCTGCTACAGAACACCCATCCATACCTTCCCTTTTTTCCATCCCTAGACTTCCAGACAACAATAGCAATAACAATTCTTAACAGAGCAATAACAACAGTATGCTGTCTCCCAGTACAGTGCACCCATCCCTCGTAAAAACCAAAGCGCACTCACCTTCTCCCAAGAAGGTAAAACCCAAAGTCCTATAGGTCACAACATCAGCTGCAGGATCCATCACAGACCTAGCACCCTCAGGAGTTAGGTAGCCTCTCCTCTCCCCGGGAAAGGGGAAATGGGAGCGAGACCGAGCTGCCCTGTGACCAAAAGGAAAGCAGCTCAGCTGTAAGAAGCTCCCACCCATACTTTTCATCCTCTTTATCTTAACTAGCAAACTCCTTCCGTTTCTAAGCACTCTGAGTTTCTCTTCTCTTAACGAAATCCTTGCCTAACCTACATTCCTTTGTAGCTGTTGGCTTCTCCTTTCCTTCTTTGCTGAGCTTTCCCCTCTCCCCATGCCCTCACTTCCTCTAGCCTCTTGAGCACCCTGCATTCTGGTTTGGGGGCTCCCACCATTCCCCTCTCAACCTTACTGATGCAAGCCCCACCCCCACCCCCACCCCCCTTAGGCGTCCCTCCTGAATGATTTTGTAGCACCTGTTTCCCTGAATGGAGCACCAGGGCAATGAGTCCTAATCGTCTACTTATCCTGGCTCCACATCCCTAAAACCCAGCAGGTCTTGGTGCAGAGTAAGATTTCAACAACACTTATACATGAATAACAACTTTTATTTATTAACTGAATTAACTGAAGATACCATTCATTTTATACGTATTTGCCACAAGATGGTGCTATTCAGATAGGAGAGACAACTCAAAGGCCCTTGGGCTGAAGGAACCAAGTACTAGACGCCTGAATGTTTGTTAAGTGTGTTAAATTTCAGAGGCAGTGATTTAAACACATAAGCTTTTCTGTGATAAACACGTGGGCAGGTTGAAAATTGTTAATGAGTATGTGTTTTATTATCAAATTACTGCTGATCACTATTTTACTACGGTTTGGGAGCCTCTCTTCCCAAGAGGTCAAAATGTTTTAAAAATGCAAATAATAACTCTTAATTTGAGTGCAATAAACTTTTGAGGAGGGTTGTATTTGGATTTTTCAGAAAAATGGGAGAAATATAAATAAATAGACACATACACACACACACACACACACACACACACACACACACACACACACACACAGGTTCATTTTAAGGAATTGGCTCATGTGATTGGTGGGGCTGGCAGATCCCAAATCTGCAGGAAACTCAGAGTTGACTTTGCAGGTTTGAGTTGGAAGACTGGAAACTCAGATGGAATTTCTCTGTTGCCATCCCAAGGCAGAGTTCCTTCTTTGGGAACCTCAGTATTGCTCTTAAGGCCTTCATTTATTGGGTAAGTTCCACGGACTATGGAAGATAATCTTCTTTACTCAAAGTCTGCTGCTTTATTTATTTATTTATTTTAAATGGAAATATAGTTGATTTATAGTATTAGATTAGTTTTAGGTGTACAGCACAGTGATTCAGAATTATACAAAGTCTACGCTTTGAATGTCGATTCCATCTAAAAAATACCTTCAGAGCAACATCTGGACTGGTGTTTGACCAAACAACTAGGCACTGTAGCCCAGCCAAGCTGCCACATACAGTGAACTCTCACAGAGGTCTAGGTGAGGCAAGTAAACTTAGTAGGCGAGAGAAAGTCACAGTGATGTTTCCGTTTTTAGTTAGGGACAGGGGTAAGAGGGCTGAGGGCTGTAACCACCCCGAGGAACCTCCCTGGAAATTTCTTCAGGGAGAGAGGCTGTCCCGAGATAGGACCCACAGAAGTCTTCGGCTTGGGGCAGGGGTACACACAGGGACTGATCAGCATTGCATAGGGCTGAGGATGAATTAAACCTTGTGGACACAGTAATTTCACCCCAACAGGCTTCATCCTGTAACATTTTTGTTTCAAAATGAGATTCAGGATTGGGGCAGTCCTTAGGAAGAGGTTTTGCTTCCTCTTTCATTGAGAATAATGGAAGAGTCAAAGGGAACTTCTGCAGATGTCCAAGGCCACATCCACCCATCCAGCCACCTGTGTCCACACTGTTTAGTTCTGCCTTCTCTTATTTTTACTAAAGTAAAACCATGTAAAGTTTTCTTTAACTTTTTGTTACGTATTTAATCACAGTAATTCTGCTAGCATTTATGGAGCCGTCTTCTAAGCCATTTGATCTTTATAAAAGACCTTAAAAATAGGTACTGTGATTATCACTAATTTACATGTGATGAAATCAAAGCACAAATATAGGTAGAGTAACCTGGACAGTCTCGCAATTTTTTTTATCGTAAGGCTGGAATTTACATTCAGGCAGTCTGATTCCAGAGCTCATAGTCTTAATGAAAATGGAATTTTAAAATTTGCGTTTTGCATGCTCTGACTCTTCTTCATAGTCTTTTTTATTTCCTGTCATATTTGTGCATATTTGCCAAGTGTGCGTATATTCCCTGCTGTTCTTTTCATCTTACTCTTGTTGAATGTGGGGGATTCTGTTGGGACCTTTTTTTGCCTAGATATAAAGTGACTACATTCTGGACTCTTCTCCTTCTCATCTTGGACCTGTTGATCTTCCTTTCGGAACTTCAGTTTAAGGACTACATTCTGGTGGGTTGTATTTTTCCACATTTCTGTTGCCCTAAGGGGATATGATTAGCTCAGTTGGGCTGTGGTTAATAGTAATTGGTAGTTTTGGTCTTAGATTTTTTTCCTGGGGCAAGGGGTAGAGGTGGGCGTGTCATTCTGTTAAGTTAAAAGCAAAATATATATATATATATATATATATATATATGTATATTTATCAATCTTCAGGGAGCAATTTGGCCAGAGCTGTCACTAACACATGCATTTGTCCTTTGATACAGAAATCCCATTTGGGGGATTTATTCTACAGATGAACTTGCACACAGAAGAAATGACCTTTGTACCAAGTTGTTCACTACAGCGTTGTTCATAATAGTAGTAGACTGGAAACAACTCTCATGTTCAAGAACAGGGGATGATTCTGATGTATTCACATGCTGGAAGATTATGTCCTAAATAAGAGCAGGGAAGCTCTCTGTATGCTGGTGCAGAAGGCTCTGAGGTTGTATTATTGGTGGAAAAAGCAATCTCTTTATCTGTATATCTACTGCTGTTTGGTGGTGTGTATGTATATATACAATGATACTTTTTTTGACAAAGGAAAGAAAAAAGAACATACATGTTCATTAAGAAACAGTGGAAGGATACTGAATAAACTAATAAAAGTGGTCACCAGTAGGAGGCCACTGGAATAACAGGATGGATGGAGAAGACAAGGAAGGGAGTGAGACCTTTCAATATTTTCAAAGCTTGCCTTTTCTAAAATAAATAAATAAAAAACGTACACACACACGTTTTTATTCCTGTGACCAGTGACCCCATGTGCCTCTCCCCAGCGGCCACCTTCTCCTTCCAACCACTTAGCTGAGGGGAAGGAGGTGAAACTTTGAAAATGTTTTAACCCTGGTGCTGACTGTCCCTGATGGATAAGGAGGACTTTAAAGAGGCTTCGTAGGATTCTCTTTGCCAGCCTCTCCCCTCCCCTATTTCTTGCAGCGTCCTGCCTTTGGTCTGTTGTAGTGACACCTCTCTGTTGATGGAGTTAAATAGCTCAAGGTGAGCCTGGTGTGGTCCTCTCCCTTCCTTCTGTCCTTGATGAATAGGGACCCTTTCCCCATCTCTGAGTCACGTGGTGGTGGGAAAGGCGGATCTCCAGCACAGCGCATCCCACATCTTTTTCCCTTGGCTGTCTCCTTGCTCTCCCGCTCCAAGTTAGAAGGTTATGGTGAAGTTTTTCGAACACTGTCACCAAGTTTCTCCTCCCTGGTCTGCTTGGGGTGGGGTGGGGGGGCAGGAGCGCTCAGAAGCTGGAACAGCATGTCATAGATTTCTGGATTATTGTTCTTTTTTGCTGACAAGTGTTTAAGGAAAATAAGACCTAAAAGTGTAATTATTTTTTATTGTTGTTTACTTTTATTTATTTCAAAATATTTTGTTACCCTGGAAATTTTTGAGACTTTTTATGAAAAGCTGTTAAACCTTCAGATGCACTCATCTGCAGTGGCTGGTGATTAGGATGAAGGGGTTGAGTTGGTTTAACAAACCTATCTCAATGAATAAATGAAGATCATTTTAACTGACACTTTAAATTGATTTCCCTGAATGGTTTCACAATTTTTTTTTATGCAGGTTAAGCCTCTTTCTGCAGCTTTGCATAGTAAAACTTCTCTTTATGCTGCAGTAACAAAATCGTCAGTTAATCCTAACCAATGAAGAGAATCTGAATTCATTTGGGTTTATTATTTGGGGTGTATGTATGTAGCATTTGAGGGTTGTCATGCCTTAGACTACCTCTGGGTGGCTGGCACAGTGTGCTGTGGATCTGAACCTCAAGTACAGACAGAATAAATGAGAGGCAGTAGACAGAAATTCTTACACTATTCAGAGGCAGTAGCAAACCCTTTTGGTCTTTATATGCATTAGAAAGAAATTTTCTTTGGGTTTTTCCTTATGTGTTTTTCCCATAACAGTTTTTCACTATTTTTGCTGAATGATTTCTTCTAAACCTGAATTATTTTGGCATGTGTAGCCATGTTACTTATGTTGTTATGAATATAATTCTAATTTCATCTTAAACTCTGGTCTTTGCCCATGAACATTAAAAAAATGCTTTAGAATATAGCCTATGGGCCCATATTTGAAAATATGAAATTTATGTTTACCTATTCTAAATTTGATAAAAGAATCCCCCTTGAAACTAACTATTTGAGGGTTATAGTAACAATATTGCCAACATTATCTGAAGATTTATTTAAATTAGATTCACACTGAGTGCCTTTCACAGCTGATCTAATTCTTCCACTCTGAATTTAGGATTTTTAAAATAAAAGAATGAGTATAGAGTATAAAGATTATTTGTTGGTTTCACTGGAGAAAATCACAAGGCTTTGTTTCCAGCTTTCACTTCCAAACCAAGATGTTAATTTTTCCCTGGGTGAATAAATATGCTTTCTTAAGTATTACCAAGATTAGCTGAAAAAAAAGGCATTCCTTACTTTTCACAACCCTTATTTCGGTTTCTCCACTAGCCTCATTATAACAGTGCCTGAGTCTAGGCAAACAGAAAAACTATGACCCAGTGAATCCTGGGCAACATTTCCTTTGACATTTCAGATTCTTATTCTGAGTCAGTAGAGCTACCTGTTAGCCATTGTAGGATATTTTTATTCTGTTTTGTATTTGTGTTTGATGCCAAAATAAATTTTGTGTGGGGGTGGGGTGGGTATAGCTCAGTGGTAGAACACATGCTTAGCATGCGTGAAGTCCTGGGTTCAAAAAGAGAAAAAAAAAAAAGATTATAGCAGAAATAAATAGAAACCAAGAAAGCAGTAGGAAAGATCAATAAAACAAAGAGCTAGTCTTTGAAAAGATTAAAAAAACTGATGAAAATAAATTTTGTATTTGATATTTGAATATTCTGTTTCTTTAAGCTTTCCTTTTTCTAGTTTACACAATAATTTGGTTATGGAGAAGCTGGACTTAAACTCCATTTGAGTAGAGTGACATGGTACCTGATTTTCACTAAAATCCAAAGTAATTAATTTTAATCTGGATGCTTATAGTGCTAATATAACACCATTAAAGATTTCAAACGTCTCCTATTGTATTAAACTGGACCCTCTGTTTAACTTACCCTTGACTACCTGTGGGAGCCCTTGTAAAGCTCAAAAAAGATTAGTGATTTTACTTCCCAGTCATTTGGCATTTCTTTCTTAGTGACCTTTATATTATAAACTTTTTGAGGTTTTCAGGTTGAATGAAAGTTTCCATTTTTAATGTTTTGATTAAATTTACAATATCCTTCTGCTTTGTTATTTCTGCTTTTAGAATGAAAAGAAATGCTGAGAAATAAATGAAGCTTTCCTCTTCTGACTTGGATATTTATCATGGGTATCGGGAAGTCTAAAACGGATCCCTGCCCTCTTTCTCTCTCTTGGGGTAAAAGCCACAGTGTGGATACAAGTCAAAGACAACACAAGTCAGATTCCGGGAAATCTGAAGAGCTCTCCCTGCGTGATCATGTTGTGCAGAGCAGTGTAGCAGAGATGCCAGCAGAGGGACAGGAGGGAGCCGAGGGAGGGGAGGAGAGGCCTGAAGAGGAAGCAGAAGAAGAGGAAGTGTTCTTCAAATTTGTGATACTGCATGCCGAGGACGACACAGACGAAGCCCTCAGAGTCCAGAATCTGCTGCAAAATGACTTCGGCATTAAACCTGGCATAATCTTTGCCGAGATGCCCTGTGGCAGACAGCATTTACAGAATTTAGATGATGCCGTCAATGGGTCTGCCTGGACAATCTTACTGTTGACCGAGAACTTTTTAAGAGACACCTGGTGTAAGTTCCAGTTCTACACATCCCTCATGAACTCCGTGAACCGGCAGCACAAGTACAACTCTGTCATCCCCATGCGGCCCCTCAACAGCCCCCTGCCCCGAGAAAGGACTCCCTTTGCTCTGCGAACCATCAACGCCCTGGAGGAAGAAAGTCGTGGCTTTCCTACACAAGTGGAAAGGATTTTTCAGGAGTCTGTGTATAAGATACAACAAGCTATATGGAAAGAAACCAGGAATATGGTATGAAGGCAATTTACCGCCTGAGATGGACACACGACACATAGCTGGCTCTTGTTTTGTAAAATGAGTGATTTGTCTTCATTTGAGAAAGCAAATTTCTAGGAAAAGTTTAAATGAAAGAGATCCTTGCTCTTATAGAAACTAAGAGCACAAGAAGGCTAAATTTCTGCAGGACAAGCTATAGAATTGCGGTACTTTTTCATGTGGCCATAAACTTGAAATTCTCAAGAGTTTCAAGAACTCTGTTTCCTCTCACAGTTTTCCTAGTTCGTGATTATGACAAAGAGTATTTTAAATTCGTATTCCTTGTATTGAACGTGAGCAACAACTTATGATGAATATTTTTAAAATCCAGTGACACGTTCGTTTTGTTCTCAAAGGACATGGAGAAAAAAATGGCCTCAAGAGATCTGCCCTTCTCCCTCTTGAGGCACCTCTCGTGAATGTTGCAGGGGAGTGTTGCCGGTACTGCCACCCAGCAAGAGGGACAGCCAGACTGGAACATTTACAATGGTTTTTTGAGGATTTGTTTTGTTTGTTTGTTTGGGTTTACCTTTGGAATGTTGAGTGCTGATAAACATGAAACCAAAAAATAGATGTGAGAATGGTGGGGCTTTTTACAAGAATCCAATCAAATGTGTTTTCTGGAATTTCTGCTGGAATTTGCATCCTTGGAGGCAATTCCCACCACTAATTAGTGGCACATTTGATAACTGTGTGGTTAGGGACTCCATGTCTGGTGTTGTGATGAACCCTGGAGTCAGAAATTCTCGACGGTAGTCACTTCTGTAACCAAGGCTTTATGTGAAGAGCTTCTGAAAGGTGTAGATGTACTTGGCCAGATGTTCTCCTTTAGAAATCAGTAACCTCTCCTCTGGCAGCCTTTAAAAATTCCTCTGTCCTTTTTCCGCAATGCTCTATCCAGGAAATATTTCTCAGCGAGGTGATTAGAGTAGCCTGATGCGTGTGTGTGTGTGTGTGTGTGTGTTGTAGATGATTTTCAGACTTGGGATAGAAGTAGGAGATGTGTTTTATGGCCTCGCCTTCTGTGTCCCACTCTCAGAGTGAGACCAGTTCCTTTCTCTCACAGCCTTTCTGCCCCAGCTGCGGTGGAGGGGAACCACCAAGTCCAGGCCGGGGACAGGGTGGAGTGTGAATCCTGTCATGTCATGAGAAAGGCACCCAGTGGGGGGTCAGGACACCTGACCAGTCCAGTCTCTTTCTCTGAGGATGAGTGTGACCATGGGCCAGCGGCTCCCCTTCTTTTATCTGGGAAATGAAAGCACTGGATTGATGAATCTGAAGGTCTTTGTCTTCTCCCAGAATGTGAACAACTAGGAACCAGAGAAGGAAGTAAGCAAAAAAAGATAGAATTTTATAATGTGATATATAATATAGTAGATGCAGGAGGCTTCATATGTATGCTTACAATGAAAGGATATTCTTACATGTTTACAGCGTAACTGATTTCTAATGCTGTGCATTACACTTTGATAGTCTTAGAAAAGTATTGCAATACTTGCTTACAGAGCTTTTTTTAATACATTTTTTTTTTCTAGGGACTCTTAAGCAAAGACATTCTGCCTGATTTTTCTTTCTCTTTATCCCCACTTCTCCATTTCCCCTACTAACACTGGGGTCTGCTCACATCCTTCTGCAGTCTGCCTTTTCCTGGTCATGAGCCAGCATGTTTCATAATCATGTGAGTAAGTCAAGCCTCCCCTCTGTTAGTACATATCAAAGATGAACTTCTTCTTCTATCGTGGTAGCTTACTACTCACTTTTCTTCTTCAGTTCTAATGATAAGGACTTTTTTTTTTTTTTTTTGCCATAATGCTTCCTGTATCTCCAAATTCAGATAAAAGTAAAACATTCATTAATCGCCCACCCTTCCTGCCTGCCAAAGTTGGAGCAATTGATGCTGGATGGTGTTTTTAAAATAAATGTCTTTATTCTTTGCCTTTGACTAAGTGTGATTCTTTCCAACTCCAGTTAAGATTGTGGAAAAGTGTTTTGAAAAGAGGCATCAATCTGTACTCCTCCACCAGGCACCAGGCTCAACGGCTCAGTCGATTTGGAGTTTAATATTTTTTTATGATGAAGAAAAATGTTAAGTACTGAATAACTGTCTATGTTGAAATGAATGGTTGTAATAAGGGATTACCAAAATAGCTGAACTGAGGATGAAAAGAGGTAAAGTTGTGGCCTTAATCATGTGTTTGTGTTCACATGTATAGATTCAAACTTCGACACACACACAGCAGGGGAATTCTGTAAAATTTTGCCACATGCTGAGAACATCCTTTTTGAGTGTCTGTGGGCCTCATTGCCTGCCCTGGAGCTTCACAGAGGAACCTGAGTTGTGCCTTGTGTGTTAGTTAAGATTCAGCTGTAAGAAGAAAACCCAATGCCAGGTGACCTATGCTATAATATAAAGGTACTGTCTAACCTAACAGGAGGTGCCCTAAGGTGTGGTGCCTCAAAGGGGTCATTAAAACCCAAGTTCGTATTTACAATGGAATATTATGCCACCCTGAAAAGAAATAAAATTCTGATATATGCTACAACATAGGTGAACTTTGAAAACATGCTAAGTGAGAAAAGCCAGACACAAAAGGACAGATAGTAAATGTCCCACTTATATGAGGTACCTAGAATAGGCAAATTCATAGAGACAGAAAGAATAATTGTGACCAGAATTGCAGGGGAGCGAAGAATAGGGAGTCCTGTTTAGTGAGTACAGAGTTTCTGCTTCGGTTAATGGAAAAGTTCTGGAAATGGATAGCAGTGATGGTTGCACAACATTATGAAATATACTCATAATGGTATGGTTAAAATGAGAAATTTTATGTATATTGTACCACAAATATTTTTTAAAAATCCAGATTCTTCCCTTGTTTTTGCTCTGCCAACTTCAGTGTTCCAGCTGAGCTGTGTTTAGAGTTGTGCTGTGGCTGCCGAGTGTCAGGCACCAGATATAGACATCAGAGCATCCAGCCTAATAAGATGATGGCAGTGGTTCACCCAAGTGAGGAAAACTGTTTCTTCCCTGCATTGTTGAAAATTGCTTATCCATGGTGATAATAAAATCCACCTGACTTCTGATTGGTTTTATTTTTTTTTTTCAGTTGGCATATAGTCAGTTTACAATGTGTCAGTTTCTGATGTACAGCATAATGTTTCAATCATACATATACATACATTTATTCATTTTCATGTTCTTTTTCATTATAGGTTACTACAAGATATTGAATATGGTTGCCTGTGCTATACAGTAAGACCTTGTTGTTTATCTATTTTATATGTAGTAGTTGGTATCGGCAAATCCCAAACTCCCAATTATCTCTTTTACCCCCTTACCCCCCAGTAACTATAAATTTGTTTTCTATGTCTGTGAGCCTGTTTCTGTTTTGTAAATAAGTTCATTTGTGTCATTTTGTTTTGATTTCACACATAAATGATATATGGTATTTGTCTTTTTCTTTCTGACTTACTTCACTTGGTCTGATAATCTTTAGGTCCATGCATGTTGCTGCAAATGGCATTATTTCCTTCTTTTTTATGGCAAGTAATTTTCCATTGTATGTATATGTACCACAACTTCTTTATCCAATCATCTGGTGATGGACATTTAGGTTGTTTCCATGTCTTGACTACTGTGAATAGTGCCGCTGTGAACACTGGGGTGCATGTGTCTTCGAATTACAGTTTTCTCCGGATACATGCCCAGGAGTGGGATTGCTGGATCTTATAGTAAGTCTGCTTTTGGTTTTAAGGAGCCTCTATACTGTCCTCTGTAGTGGCTGCATGAAATTACATTCCCACCAGCAATGTAGAAGGGTTCCCTTTTTCCCGCACCCTCTCCTACATTTATCATTTGTGGACTTCTTGATGATGGCCATTCTGACTGGTGTGAAGTGATACTCGTAGTTTTGATTGGCATTTCTCTGATAATTGGTGATATTGAACATCTTTTCATGTGCCTTTTGGCCATCCTTTAGCCATGTTTTGTTGCTCCCAATGTTCAGAAGAGGTAAATAAAATTTTGTATACACTTGAAGTTGAATGGGGTAACCCATTTAACTCAGCCCTCTTCTGGGGCTCAGGAACTGCCAGATATTTTTGCTTCATTTGGGAATATAGGCTGGATGAAGCTTGGTTAGACTGTGCCCCCTTGGGGTGGGTGGAGGAGTAGTGAGAGAAGCATTTGTCTGCTTTGCTCCTTCCTGTCCTGACTAACTGGATTTCTACCCTGAATTTCAGGTTGCTTGCTGGGCTTAATCCCTTCCAGTGCAAGTCAGGGCTGTTTTCCACTTCAGTCCCACGTTCTTCACTTTTGCGGATCCTAGCACCTTAGTTGAGCCTTGAACCGGACCCAAAACCTCCCGTAAGGGCCATGGGCCTCCATGTGTAAGGATCAATCAAAGGAACTAGTTACAGAAACCACTTCCTTGGGTCCTCTCATCCCCTGCAGCTCATTCCTAAACCCCAGTCCTGGTTGTGGGTACAGCTCCAAAGGCTGGAAAAGCCCTATCACTTCATCTCCACGTAGTAAATACTAAATCCACATGTGGATGGGATTCTGCCAAGCCATGTCCCTGCTCAGAAGAGGACTCTGCAGGAGAGAGGTCAAAGTGATTTTCCCAGACTCATCGTGGAGAGATCTGAGTTGAACTCCACACTGCAGAAGGATGTGGGGTGGCTCAGTATAAACATCCAGTTAAGGAGAATCGTCTCAGTGCAGGTAAGAAACCGTATGTCACACTTCACGGTTCAATCACGCTATTTCCGACTTGAGGGAAAGTTTGTTGATCCATGACTGGGAAGGGGCTGACCCAGGGCTTGTGAGAAGCTCTTGCCACAAATATGTTGCTGGTGAAGTGAAAGTTACTGTGTTTGCCCTGGGCATCAGCCCTGTGTCTCTGCCTTTTCGCCCCGTCACAGCCTTACATTGCCCAGTCTTACGTTGCCAGATGAGCTGACATGGATTGTGACTGTGCTCTCTGTTCTTGTGGGAAGGTCTGAAGAAAGTTGCCAAGCACCTGATGAAACAAAGCTAGAGTGCCTGAAAATTGACATCCTTAAATCAATGACTAAAAGGAATGAACGAATACAGGAGAACCAATGTTGTTGTCTGTGAATCTGATGTTTCTTAGGAGGTTCCAAGTAGAATGTGTTAGGTTTTGAATATTTAGTGGCTGGATGAGGACAATATTCTGATACGTATTTGTATTCCAAATCCTACTTGGCAACCTGCATTGTCAATGAACACATTAAGTATGAGTTGGCGTAAATAATACTTGAAAGGGCCATTAATTAATAACTCAGAGCATGAAAATGATTTGATCAAAAGCTCAACAAGTGAACCTGTGAGGACAACAAAAGATGGTGGCTGTCCCCTCCCCGTTGCCAGTGCACTGGCTTCCACAACTGTTGACTCCAACGTCTGCCCTCGTTCACACCTCCCTCCCTTTCTGGCATGAGCAACATTTGTTCTGCGGAAAAAGAGCAGCCTTTATTTGGTATAGTGTGCCTCCCATTCTCTTCAAATAAAGTTGGTTCTGAGTCATTTTACTCTGAGGTGAATAAATAGGAATGACTTTTTTTTATAAGCAAATAGCAAGAACCTGCTTTTAAGCAGTTTTGTAATCTCATCAGGAATGTTCCTTCCAGCTTACCTCCTCAAACCTCAGGCTTCAAACAAGGAAATCTCTACAGACTAGCTGCTCCTAGGGGATTTCCTGGGATGCGTTGGACAGGACGCATAACTGGCTTGGCAGATAATGCTTAAGTATGTTTATTAGTAAAAGCACTGTCATGTGAATCTAAAATTATCTGGTGATGATGGTTGCACAATTCTGCAAATATATTAAAAGCTGTTGAATTGTATACCTTAAATGGATACATTTTATGGTATATGAAATAGAGCTCACTGAAAAAAGAACAGACAAAACCCCACAAGCTGCAACAACAAAATGTTGTAGTGATTTGGAATACAATTTGGCAATAGCTAGTAATGTTGGGAAAGCAGGTATCTCTTGTGAACCTAACAATTCCCCCTCTGGATTTGTACCCTAGAGAAACTGTCTGCAGGTACCCAAAGAAGCATGTGTGAGGAGGATGTCCACTGTAATATTCTTTGTAATAGTTTAAGAAAAAAAAGACTAGAAACAATCTAAATGCCCATCAATAGGAAAACAAAAACACTGATTGTAGGTTCATATGATTGAATACTATAGAGTATTTAAAGTAATTGACAGAAAGGGGGTGGAGGAGGGATAAGTTGGGAGTTTGACATTTATAGATACTAACTACTGTATATAAAACAGATAAATAACAAGGTCCTACTGTATGGTATAGGGAACTATATTTAATACCTTGTAATGGCTTACAATGAAAAAGAATATATATGTATAAATGAACCACTATGCTGTGTAACAGAAATTAACATTGTAAATCGACTATACTTCAATTTAAAAAAAAAACAACAAAAAAAAAGGAAAAAATAAAATAACAAAGCTACATATCTCAACATGGGTAAATCTCAAAAACATAATGCTGTCGGTTTTTATGGCTGAATAATATTCCATTATATAAATATACCACATCTTCTTCTACATTGTAAAATGATTATAAATCAATAAAAATGTTTAAAAAATAAAGTGTAAAAAAACAACAAAAAACAAAAAAAAATAATGCTGGGGAGGGTAGAGCAAGTTGCAGAATAACATGGACATTTTATTTGATACCATTTATATGAAGTGTTGAAATACAAAATGGCACTATTTTCTAATGGATACACACATAGGTGGTGGTATGTTTTTTTCCTTGCTTTTCTGTGTATTTGAAATAGTTAATAATCATTTTTTAAGTTAGTGCACACTTATGATCATGTTAAGTGCTGGAAAATTTCCTTACACATACAATGATGTGAGGAATGAAAAAAAGAAGACTCAACAGATATATCGATTAGAGAAATATATGCTGGTACTAATAGGTTCTTTTTTTTTTAATCACCTACTTGTGTCGGGCAGTTAACTTACATTATCTCCAGTGTTCTGTATGGTTAGTCTTATTATGTCCATTATGAGTCCCAGGAAACTGAAGCTGGAGACATAAATAATAAGCCAAGTTCAGGGGCTGGTAGATAATGGAGTCACTGGAATATAAAGGAGTCTGGCTCCAAAGCTTGGCTGTTCTTAGGCTCCATGATGCTTCTCAGTGGATCTGTTTCTCCAGGTGGAGAATCCTAGGAGAAGTCTGTAGTACAAAGAGAAATGCACGGCAATTTCTGAGTAAAAGCAAGAAATGGCATGGTGAGGTTGCCCTATTTTCAGTCTTCCTTGCCTAGTATGAATAACTCATGACTGGGAGTCAGAAGACACATGTACTAACTTCCCGTACTGCTGTCTAGCTGTTTCCAATCATTGTTTGGTCTGAAGTTTGTTTAGGACTGAAGTTTTGTCCTAAGTTTTGCTTTGGACTTCAGTTTTGCTTTGTTTTATTTGCTTTCTTTGTTCATGATGGATGTTTCATATGTTACATGAAACACTGCTTTTATTTAGAGGAAAGAATTAAAAATAAGAGAAACTGGATAAGTGGGAATCATGTTTATTTTAGGGAAGTTAGTGTTGCAAAGCTCCTGGATACATATAACTTTGTGGCTTTTTTTGTGTCTTCAAAACAAAAAGGCTTTTGAGCAATGTATGAAACATTGACTTAAGGAAACAAATACAGACATTGACATACACTCTGGTCTGTGAGTTTCAGGAGGGGCTAATTAGGCAAAACAACTATGGCATAGAATTCCATATTTTTTTTCTTCCTTTTCCTTCCTTTTTTCATTCACCTAGTTTCTTTTTAAAAAAATTTTAATTGAAGTATAGTCAGTTTACAATGTGTTAATTTGTGGTGCACGGCATAGTGATTCAGTTATACATATATTCTTTTTCATTACAGGCTATTACAAGATACTGAATATAGTTCCCTGTGCTCTACAGTAAGATCTTTTTGTTTATTTTGTATTTAGTAGTTTGTACCTGCAAATCCCAAACTCCCAATTTATCCCTCCCCATCTCTTTCACTCTCCTGCCCTGGGACCTCTAATTTTGTTTTCTATGTCTGTGGGTCTGTTTCTGTTTTGTAAATAAGTTCATTTGTGTTATTTTAAGTGATATCATGTGGTATTTTTCTTTCTCTTGCTGACTTGCTTCACTTAGCATGACGATCTCCGGGTCCATCCACTGTTTCTGTAAATGGCATTATTTTATTCTTTTTATGGCTGAGTATATATATTATCCATTGTATAAATATACCACACCTTCTTCATCCAGTCGTCTGTTGATGGACATTTAGGTTGCTTCCATATCTTGGCTGTTGTCCATATGTTTTGATGATCATGCTGTGTGTGGAGCCACATTATCTGGGTTCAATCCTAGTTCTTTTTACTCCTTGGGTAACTTTGGGCGAATTAGTTAAGCTCTCCATGCTTCAGTTGCCTCATTGGTAAAAATGGGAATCATTGTAATGACTACCTCTTAGACTTGTTGTAAAAAGTAAGTGGGTTAAAATGGGTAAAGTGCTTAAGGAAGGGGGAGTAAGGCATGATGGGAAGTCACTTTCATCCTGACCTGGCCCATTATTCATGGCTGACTGCTACGCTAATAGCCAAGCAGTTAGATCCAGATCCTGATAGTTGCTGTTTTTTCCCTTCCAGACCATATGGGTTCACCTTCCTTTCATAAGTTTTCCTAAAACCAAGGAAAAACCCATCTGCCACTTAAACAAGGATAGATTTATTGCTTTTAACTTTAAAAAATAAAAGATGTCTGTAGAGATGAAGTCTGTTTTTGGAGCCTCATCTACACTGCCTCCTCCTTCTAGCTGTGTCTGGGTGGCTGTCAGACCTCCGATCACTGGCGAGGAGAAAAGGGAGAGAACTCAGAGGCTGTGATCTAAAGGGGAGGTGACATAAGGCCCAGTAGTCACTGACCCCAGTGACTCCAATACTTTCTTTGTTTCACTGAGTTTCATACTGGCTAAAGAACTGGAGGGCTCTCAGCCATTCACTCATGGGCAGTCTAAGTGTGTGCTGTATGT
Source organism: Camelus ferus (assembly GCF_009834535.1). NCBI lineage: Eukaryota > Metazoa > Chordata > Mammalia > Artiodactyla > Camelidae > Camelus > Camelus ferus. The sequence continues at coordinate 79,398,386 of NC_045698.1, read as the reverse complement.
AGTAGCATCTTCATTCCTCTCTTCTAGCAAAGAGAGGAAGATGAGGGCTGCTCTATGCTTGACTCCAGCCACTAGGGAAATTCTGGCTTTGGTTAGTGCTCTGCTACGTGGTTGCTGTGAGGAGTAGATAATTCAGACTATGTGACAGCTGGGGACTTAGGGGGACAATAGGTCCTAGTGACTATCCTTCTGCTGAGATATTTCTTTTATTCCTCTTTCGACTGATGCATTAGGACCCAGGCTATTTTCTGTGCTAATAAAGACCTATTCAACTTAAAAAATAAGGTAGTTCTACTTAATTTTTAAAATAGATAAGATGTTCAAAGGCTTCAAAGTTCAAAAGGTACAATGAAGCAATTCAGTTTCCATTTTCAAAGCCAATTAATACTACCAGCTCCGTGTGTGCTCTTCCGAAGACACTCATGCATATACAATTAATAACACGTGTGCATATGTACATATATTTTATATCTATCCATACCTACCAATCAATCTATCTCGGTGCACATCTTCCTCATTTTGTTCTTCTTATTGACTGTCTAATATTTCATTTTTTCAATATATCATTTCTTTTAACCAGTCCCTATTGGTGGACTTTTAGGTTATTGTCAGTCTTTGTCATTACAATGTCCCTATAACGAATAACCTTGTATGTATGAAATTTTGTACTTGTGTGAATGAGTGTATCAGTAAGATGAAAGCCTAGTAGTGGACTTGCTGAGTTAATGAGCAAATGCACATGAAATTTTTGTACATTTTGTACTGTCAAAATGCTCTCCACAAAGGTTGCATCAATTTATACTGCTACCAACATTATATGAGATGGCTGGTTTCCCCAGATTCTTCCAAGAGTATGTCACCAAATGTTTTGGTCTTTCCCAATCTAATATATAAAAAAATAATAGCACCTCAAAAATAGTATCTCATCCAAGTTTAAACTGTCATTTTTCAAACAGTGAGATTGAACACCTTCTCATATGTTTAAGAGCCTTTGGTGGTCCCTTTTCTGTGAACTATCTGCATGTATCTTTTGCCCAAGGTTCTACTGAGCTGTTGGTCTTTTATTATGGATTTCATAGGAGCTCCTTATGTGTGGGATACATTAGCCCTTGTTTGTGGTTTTAGTTGTAAATATTTTTCTCCGTATAGGTTTTGACTTTGCTTATCTTTTCCCATGTAAACATTTTTTATGTGTAAATAATAGAATTTATAATTTTTTTCTTTTATCTGGGCTTTTTTTCCCCTAGTTTTTTCATGCTTAGGAGGGATTTCCCCATGTGAAGATTATTGAAAATTATCCTCTGGTTTCTTCTAGTACCTTTACAGTTTTGTTGTTCACATTAAAGTCTTTGATCACTATAGAATTTATTTTGGTGTGAAGTGTAAGATGTTGGTCTAATTACTTTTTTTTCTCTGGTTGCTCTGACACCCTTTTGTGATAATCTCCGTTTCCCCAATAATTTAAAATGCCACCTTGATCATGTATGTATTTGGGGCTTATTCCTGGACTTTATGTTTCCCATTAATCTATCAATCTGTTCATGTGTCCTTATCATACTGTTTAAATTATTATCACCTTATAGTATGTTTTAGTTTCTGAGAAAGTTTATCTACCCTTATTACCCTTCATTTCAGAATGTTCTTTTCCTACACTTGTTTGTTTACTATTTCATGAATGTGAGGTATTAATTTAAACATATTATCCTTAAAATATGCTTATATCACTTCAAAAATCCTTTTTTGTTACTTTAGTAGGACTGCCTTACATTATGGCTTAGTTTAAGAAGATTTGATATCTCGTGAGAAGGATATCAAATGTGTGTCTTCCTGTCTAGCATCTCTTATGACAAAGAGCAGCATGGATGTGCCATCTTGGGAACTTTTGACAAAAATGCAGAGCTCTCGCATGCATTATGTGCCAAGGGTTTAAAGCAGGCCTTGCACAGGTGCACCAATAATTTTTGCTTTGGGACTTGGACAGAACATTTTGACTCTCTGTATCATGGTTATGTCTAAAATTAATAGTAAGCAGTTTAAATTTAAAAATACGTATTAAGAACCTTAACATCCATATTCTAATAATTATATTCTTATGCAAGAAAGTAATTAGAGATATGTAGAAAATGTTATGTATAAGAATGCTTACTCTGGTGTATTTTATAACAACAAAAATTGGAAATGATGTAAATGCATATCAGTGGAGGCTTGAGTAAATTTAAAATGGTAATCTTTATCTTAAAATACCATTCAGTGATTCAAAATTTTTCTTTTCATAAATATTTATTAACATAAAAATTCCAGTTATAATTGTAAAAAGCAAGAAACCAAAGTATATTTAGTATGTTTCTAATTTGCTTTTAAAAGTTGAACGTTATGTATCCTTCAGAAAAAGACAAAAGGCGGTAAACCAAAATGTTAGCGTTAGCCATCTATAGGGTTGGATTGTGCCTACCTTTAGTTTTTCTTCTTTGTTTTTGTTGTATTTTCCAACTTTTCTATAAGGAGCAGTACTATTTTGTAATACTGTAATTCTTAGTGAAATCCTAGACAATTAGCTTTCATAACAAGGTTGTGGTTGAAAGGTGTATTGGTGTTTGAAAAATATTTTCTGAAATCAGAACAGCCTAGAAATGCTAAATGTTCCTCTACTTAATTTATGATATAATTACCCTTTCTGAAAAAACTCTTACTGGAATCATGGTTCCATTATTGAATGACTTATATAAAAACATAGCTTTAAAAACATAGTGGCTTGTAGAAAAAACTTTTCTACGAAACACAGTAGTGGAGTTGGAGTTTTTTCCAAGCACAAGCCACTTGTCCTCTTTGCTTGCTTGGTCCTGCAATAAACATTTTGAAAGAAAGGAAGGAAGGAAAAGGAAGGAAGGGAGGGAAAGAAAAGAAAAGAAACAACACAATAGTAAAATTAAATGTGCAAAATTAGAATAAAAAGGAATCACTGGACAATTTTATTATTTGCCGGTAGCTTGACTGCACACTTTTTGTAAAACAAAACAAAGCAAAACAACAAAGATGGAGAAATCAACCATTGTTACAAATTTACTGTCAAAAAATGTAATATCTATAAACTAGCAAGAAGAAAAAGAGGCTAATTGTGTGATTGTGATGTAGATCACGAGCAGGTTAGGACACCTATTTTTACTGCCACTGAAGTACCTAGTTCATGTAGAGCAGCTCCTGCTTCCCACAGCGTGTTTACGTGCTCTCAGGGGCGAGTGTTGCAAACTGTCTGCTACTAACCCCTTGCTGAGTTATGTTTACCACTCTCGGGCACAGGGAAACATGAACACAAACTTAAGAAATGAACATTTCTCTTAAGTTTGGTTTCATTGGAAATATTTATAGAATGCGTTTTCTCTAATCCCAAAAGTATTTTATTGCCAAGTTTTAAAACGTTATTTCTAAATTTTCCAGGAAGTTCAGTTTATAACACACATGGATTTTTTTCCCAGAGACTTGGATAATTAACTACTTTGAGCTGAAATTTTGTTGACACATTAGTGTAAATTTTGATCAATGAAATATATCAAGGTTTAAATGAAAGAAGATTTATATAATAGTAACCCTTCATTTTGGGGGTGAGGGAGAATTTGAAAATATGTGGTTCTTAGTGCTGAGCCTGTCATTTAGACCCTCCCACATAAAATATTTATTGTCAAATGTTTTTCTAGAAAATGGTGATTTTTCTGAGGTTGAGAAATAAGACTCATAGTTCTCGATTGTTGCAGTAAAGGATTATTTCTACCTTCATATACACCTTCATTCAAAATCTTTTATTGAGCACATACTATGTATCATATATCGGGCAAGAAGCTGATAAGTAAGACACGGTTCCTGCTCCCAAGGAGGGTTCAGATGAGTCAAAGGCACAGCCAGGTAAGAGCCTGGCCACGGTAACAGAGTAAACTCCATGTACCAGGTATTGTAAAAGATGGAGCACTTGGGCTCTGAACAGCCACCTAGAAATTTCACCCAGTGGGTGGTATCCTCAGTGGAAGGGGGTGATAATGCTGTTGCTGATGGGTGACGAAGTCAGCAGTGATAACAGGGCCGGACATTGTGCTCAACACTGTATATGTACATGATCTACTTAGTTTTTGCCATAATTCAGTGAAGTAGGTAGTAAATAATTTCTTTTTACAAATGAGAAACAAGGGGCGGAGCTGTTATACAAACCTGGCTCCTTCTGATTTGGGGTTTAAGCCCTTAAGAATTGTGGCCTTGGAAATTCTGCGAAGCTGGATTTGAATTCCGCACTGCGCCTCCTCGCTGAGTAATTGTCGGTAAGTTATGTCACCTCTCTAAGCTTCAGATTCCTCCTTTGTAAAACGGCGATAGTAGTAACACCTGTGAACAACGCTGTTCGCTTCCTACCCGATAGCTACCTCTCTTTCCTTCCTTCTTCCTTGCTGGTAGAGCTCACCTCCAGTTACTATGCCTGAAAATCCCAGATACTCATGTTCTCAGTTGCCCTTGTAGCTGGGGCCTGGACGCATGACCAAGTCATGGCCTGTGGGACCCGAGGGGGACAGCAGTGGGAGGAGCATTTCATCTCTCATAAAGACCAGTGCGAGGAATCTACTTTCATTTCATGTGGTGTGAAGCCTGATACTACCGTAGCCAACTTGCAGTTCAAAAAACAACACCATGGATATGCTGAGGATGGCGTCAGAGAGAAGGGAAGCAGCGGAGTCTGGGTTAACATCCAGGATCTCCGAGGACAGTACATTTTCTTCCTTATTTAAACCACTTTTAATTGGACATTCTCTGGCTCACACATACTCAAAAGTTTTAGATGAGCTAAATTGTGTAAAGCACTTATACAGTGCAGTATAATACCTGCATATAGTAAATGTTCAATAATAGAGATTCTTATAATCTTCTTGGTCAAAGTTATCTAAGTATCATTTTTATTTTGCAGCTTTTGATCATTAGTAAGATACGGCGTTTTCTCTTTGTTAATAACCATTTATAAATGGACCAAATCTGAGCTTATAAGTATCGTATAAACCAAATAGTTGATGCTGTTTAACTTCTCAGAGGATTAAGCAGAGTGCCAAGTAACAAGTAGGTGAGTTGGCACAGAGCTTTGAAATATTAGATGAGCTGCTGGATCGATCATTAATTGCTTTCTTGAGCTTGAAGGATTATAGGCAGCCTCATGGACAGAGACTTTCTTTTTACAAATTAACATACAATTGACCATCAAGAATGCACCTGGAGCTCTGGTCGCCACCATGTGAGGATACTAGGAGACTTCATCAGTCTGCGACAGGGAAGAGGCCGCTCACCTGAACTCGACCTGGCTGGCGGCCTGATCACAGTCTTCCAGACTCCAGAACGGTGAGAAGTAAATTTCTGTTGTTTGTGAGCAAAAAAAGAATATGCACGTGAAGTTAGACAAGGTGGGTTTTATTACTTGCTGCAGAGAGGGAGAATATACCTCATGCAGAATGATGGAGCATCTCAGTAAAAGGATAGTAGAAAGAATGTGTTATAGGATTGGGACTTTGGTTAGGTAATTTAGGGGAGGCTGTAAGTAGGTGGGGATTTGTTCTAAATCAGATCCTGTAAGAAAAGAGGAGCAATTCTGTGATTAGGCATCAGTAAATCTTATCTATAAAGAGTGGAAACTAGAATGAGGATAAAGTTGTAATTGGCTAATTAATAGCAGTCAGTCATCTTGGCCAAGTGAGGAGGTGTTTGGGATTTTGCAGGTGACATACTGCCTTTGTTTTCGTCTGTGCTTAGAAATTATGAAGGGGCCTCACCTTGTCTCATTTTGTTATGGTCTTAGAGGAACCTTGTCTGAGGTTGATGTTCTGTGAGATGATTCATGCCTAATAGGATAACATGGTCTCATGAGAATAAGGCAAGCTTCTGGATGTAGGGGGGTCATTTTGGGTTTTTTTCTCAAAGCAAAGTGCAACAATATTAGACATGCACATGCTTTCGTACATGTAATGCTGTATGTTGAAATTTAGAATTAAAATCAATAAGGTAATGATACTTTAATATAAAGGGAGATGTTGTTTCTCTTAATGGTCTATGTTGGGGAAATTCTGTAATTCTCTTTGGCTGATGGAAGGAAGTTAGACTAGGAATGCCCTAACAATTGTAGGGAAATACTTCCTCAGAAAGGTGTAGTCTCAGACTGACTTCATCCTGGGGCAAAAGATTAAAAAAGGAATTTCTACTTTGTTTTATTCATCTGTATTTATTTTTTGGCACTCAAATCCCACTAATCATTCTTTGTTTTTTGAAAAATCTGGTGTTTACTTTTAAAAAATCCTTTGGTTTCTTTTTACATCTACTCTTGTTTATATTTTCAACAAAAGATTACAAAAGATCATGATAATATCTTGTAAGGCTACGTACAGGGAATGGTATTATAAGATAAACTTTAGTTGATGTGTTTTAGTTTCAGAAATATTTAAATGCCATGTGTCCAGTTATAAACTGATAATAAATCATGATGACATAGGGGTAGGAATAATGATGAAAGCTGGATTACAAGTTGGAAAATACTTTTCATAGGGAAAAGTCAAGCAGACAATGAATGCATTTTAGTAAGTGTCATTTCTGAAAAAAATACAAATAAATAGTGCTTGGATGAATAAAAGGAATAGGCGTTCAACTGTTGCCCCCAAATAAGCCCGGAACTGTCTCACACAACACTGCTAACATATGTGGTTTCAACTTAGACAGGATTTTATTTCATTTATGTTGCAAAAAGCATTTTCTTCAGAGAAACTACTCTAAAATCTTCCTGTGAGAGTTCTCAAGGGTGAAGATTACCTTCAAGCTTTTTCACTGCTTTGTTCTCCTTCACTTGTACCTGGTTGTAGTAAGTTAACTAATTTTTTTTCCCTTCTCTTCTGGAACATATTCAACTTAGACTTGTTCCTGCAGTAATAACTTACAATCTGTTATAAACCTGTCTTGAATTAATATGCATACATGCAGTGCAACAATAATCTGCTTTATGAAATACCCAAGATGGAAAGCAAAAGGAGCAGCATTAAAAAAATTTTTTTAATTAATTTTTTTGAGGAGGGGAGGTAGTTAGGTTTATTTATTTATTTTGAGTGGAGGTACTGGGGGTTGGACCCAGGACCTCGTGCATGCTGAGTACACGCTCTACCACTGGGCTATACCCTCCCCGCTCCACCCCTGGGAACAGCATTTTGACTGTTGCTCCCCTTCTGTACGTACTGACAGAGAAGCTCTAGCATGAAAACAGGAAGCTGGCTAATGAGGAAAGCAGCAGCTCGGTTAGTGGCTTGGCCCTGTGGCTCTCAAGACGCTTGTCAGTGGAAGGTAAGGGGGAAGACACTGTTGCTGTGATTCTCAAACTTCATTGTGAGTCAAAATGACCCAGAGGGTGTGTTGAAATACTTTCTGAGCCTCACCTGCAGGAGCTTCTTACTCCTTAGGTCTCAGGCAGGACTGGAAAATTTGCGCTTCCAGTGAGTTCCCAGGTAACCCTCATAACGCCGATTTAGGAACCACACTGTAAAAAACCTTTACTCTTTTTGATGAATTTCCATCTGTTGAATCCCCAGCTGTGTGGGCCATAGGTTCCTCCTTTTGGATCTAACATCCTGAGGTCAGTGGGAGGTGGCCTGATCCCAGGTCTCCTCTCGGTGCTAGTCTGTTTCCTGGACATCTTGTCTAGAGCCTGAAGCTTGGTGTCTCTCTGTTTTTACAGGGCTTGCTCGTGTAATTGCGTGATTAGGCCCAGCTGAATAATCTCCCTTTTGACATTTAACGTAACATAATCATGGGAGTGATGTCTCATCACATTCACAGGTTCCATAGACACTCAAAAGGGGGGTGATTTGATTATACAAGATTGAAGGACACTGGGGTAGAATTTGGACTGCTTCAGTCCACACTCTCGCCCCCAATGATCCACATCTGTTCTACATGCAAAATACACGCACCTCCTCCAAAGGTTCCCAAGGACCTTCTCACTTTACGGCATCAGTTCAAAGTCCAAAATCTCATCTAAACATCATCAGCTCAGAAGTCCAAAATATCATCATCTAAATCAGGTGCTCATGAGACTCCTGGGTGTCATTAATTTGGGGCACAATTCCTCTCTATTCGTGGGCCTGTAAAACTACAGAGACAATTTATCTGCCCCCACACTTCCAACATGCAATGGTGAGACAGGCATGAGATAACAGTTATGGGCATTTTAGTTCAAAAAGGGGGTCACCAGAAGGCACAAAGGAGTTATCAGTTCGAAGCAGTTTTTGACATCCAGTTGGGTCAACTTATTAGGTGTCAAGGCTTGAGAACAATTCTCCCATCTCACTCTCTTGGATCTTGGTTTTCCCCTCTGGGCTCTTGGCTCTGCCCTCTGAGTGAGGGTCAGTGGGGGTCATTCTTAGATTAATGCTACTGCAGCAATGATTTGACTTTTTTTGTGTATACTCCATATCAGATATCTTGAGGAATTCACGGCAGATACGTAGGAATACAGGCTATATTAATAAGCATAACCCAAATGTTTATAGAGCTGATAAAATGGCTACCCCCAGTTTTCAAGCACAGTGATATTAATCACCCTATGTCAGATCATGAGTCATTCCGCAAGCAGTGAGTTCATACTCAAAAGATGATGACTTCTGGGAGTGAGGAGCATCCATTGGAAATGGTCATCTGATATATGATTATCTCAGTAATGAGATATGAGGAAATCAAAGAAGTGAGAAAGTTTACAATAAATGCTTTAAACAAAGCTCACTAGCCCATTTCTTTGAGCCACAGCGTCTCTAAAATAGTCAAATGTCATCAATAAGAAAAAGCCAACCAAATCTCATGTATTTGGATAGTCAAGTTCTTAATGTAAGAGATTCCCCAAGACCTGATCTAGGCCCACTATCCAGCATGTAGGCAACTCTTTGGGGGAATTTTGGCAGTGGTATTTAAATCATATAACCTTTGAGACCTCTTCCACGCAAGGCTGTCCTGAGTGTGACCCTTGGACAAAGTCATGAGAAGGCTGATAGGGGCAAAAGAGAGAGAAGATCTTCAGTCTAATGATCTGGAGCAGACAGGGGCAAGGTGAGGACCACCTGGTAGGTGAAACCTAGAATGTAACTATGAGTCTGATTCTGATTCAGAGGAAATCTTCGAGATTTCTTAATAGAGGGAATAGAGACGTTAACATTGTTAGAACAGCAGGTCAGAGGTAGCGTTGGCAACAGAGTAGAAAATGGACCAGTGGACACAAGTGAGGAGAGGATGGGGAAGAGGTTACAGTGATAATGACATTTCATTCTTCCCATATTAAAGCAATGGTCCAGGCCCACTGCGAGCACGGAATGTTCTCTGAGGTGTTTTTTTTCAATTTGCAATCATAGATTTGTGCTAAAATAGTCCTCATTTTTTGTCTAGTCTCTCTGTGAACACAGGCAAGTATTACAGTGGATTATTGTTATAATTACTACAGTGATAGAGTTATGTGAAAAGTCTGTTTGTAGTGGGACAATCACAAACACTTAGCCAGCACAGATAGAACCAGAACTCAGGGTTCTGGCCTTTGTAGATAACCTAATGGACACCATCTTTTTTTAGTGCCTCCTGTGTGTAAAACACTGTTATGTGTTATACAAATGTTATCTCATTTAGTTCTCAAAGCAATCCGTAGGCAGTAGGAGCTTTGGCCCTGTTTTATAGTTGTGGAAATCAGGGCTCTGAGAGAGCTTGCCTTTTGCCCCGGGACACACAGCTAGTATGCAGTGGTTGCCTCTGTAGCACTCAGCATACTTTCCTCATAGCTGGCCCATTAAGCTGAAATGACCTGTTTGTGTGTCCCTTGCCCACACCAGAAGATGAGGTCACAAGGAGGGGGATTCTGTCTTATTTTGAACCTAGTGTGGGCAATACATTTAACTGAGTCGTCTGCCTCTAAAGCTGCGCTTTTATCATCAGCCATGATGTACCAACCTCCTCAGCTTAGTAGCCATAAAACATGATGAAAATGTGGCAGGGACACCATGAGGGCCTGGGGCCAAGGAGAGTGCAGAGTTTTAGCATTAGAAGACCTTCTAGAAGTGACCTCTGTCCTCTTTAGAAGCATTCATTCTTAAAATGCTTCATTCATGCAAATTCTTATTGATGATAAGAAACTGGGCTCCACAAACAACACATAGAAAACTGTGGTAGGAATTCTTTCTTCCTCTAACTGCCTCTCCCCATCCCTGACCTCCCAGAGTGCACAGAATAACAACAGAAATTGGACACACAGTGTTTGGCATGTTTTGAACATTCCTGCCACTGCTGCTCCGCACTGGGTAACAGAAAAGGACAGGGCACAGGACCACGGAACTCACAGGTTAGCGACCTTTAACCAGGGCATGATAATGGTGAGGGCCAAGGGCCTGTGGAAGCACATGCCAGAGGGACACAGCTTAGCCTGGAGAGTTGGAGAAGGTAAGAAGGGGACAGTCACACGGAGGCCTGAAGGCAGCGTGGTTAAGTAGGGATTAGCTGGGAAAGGACTGTGTGTGAGGCCTGAAAGCCAAGTGAGGAGATAGAGGCAGCCCTGCAAGACCAAGATGGTGTCGGAGAAGAGAAGAGTGGTAAGAAACAAGGATGTAGGTGGGGGAGGCCTTGTAAACCACGTTAACATCTGTAGACGTCTTCCTAAGAGTATGAGAAGCCACTGAATTTAGAGGAGTAGCATGACATGGGTGCCTTTGTCTCTGGGTAGCTGCATGGGGAAGACCAGTTAGGAAGAATGCCTCCATCTGGGTGGGTTAAAGGGACCGTCTTTAAACAATTTTGCCTCCTGGCAGCACCACTGCTACATTTGCCACCAAGTGACTTCCCTGCCAGGTGAAACCGACTTTTCATCCATCATGAGTCTGGACACCCATGAGAGCAGGGTGCAGTGGACTGCTGGTTCTGGCCTCTGCCTACCTCTGTGGCTTGTGGTGTCCAGATGCCACTTATGTTGGCTTTCTTTTCCTTTCATGAGTGCATTGACTTGTTTTTTCTCCTCACCACAGGCCCTCAGTAAGTGGTGTTTCTTCCCCTCTGGACCACTCTCTCCCTGCTTTACTCATTTCCTCTAGTTAACTGCGCCTCCTCCAGCTTTCTCATCAAATGTCATTTCCTTGGAGCAGCCCACCCCAACCCCTAAGAATAGATCAGGCCCCCTGCCATACCCTCTCCCAAACATCCTGTGTTTCTCCTTCTGAGTACTTCCCTCAATTTGTACATGTCATGTTTATTTGTTACTATTTTTCAGAAATCTTTTGACAGTAAATGAATGAAACCCTCCTCATATTGGCTTGAGCTAAAAACAAAAGAGGGAGGAGAGAGATATTGACTTACACAACTGAGAGGCTGGGACAGGGTTATCACGTTGTCTAACTCCAGGGAGCACCGCTCAACAATTCTGAAGGTGAGTAACACACTGGTACTGGCTAGGGGATGTCTGCCTTCTGAAATAGCAGGATCCAGGGCCTCGAATAATGCCATCGAGCTAGCCTTGGTGTCTATGACCCTCCATGTCTCCTTCACATACATAGATTTCAGTCTCTGGTAGGCTTTGTTCACGTGGCAGCACCCAGCAGCTTCAGGCTCCTATTCTCCCAGCTTCAAATCCAGTGGGAAGACATCCTCTTTATCATCAGATCCACAGAAAGTCCCCAAATTGATTTACAAAACAAAAGTAGGGTATAGAAAGAAGTTATTTCTCTGCCAGGTGAAAGAAATCCAGAATTAAGTAGTCTCTGTCTTGTACATTCCTCCTTAGTTTGAGACCCAGAGTCCTACCTCCTCCCTAGTTCATGATTTCTGCTTTGTGGCCCAAAGTGGCTGCTCTAACTCTAGCCATTAGTCTGTTCTCTAGCCCAATATGAGAGGAAGAAGGATGCAATCTCTCCCCTTAAAGGCATTTCCCTGAAATTGAACACAAGACTCTGCTTACATACCATTGGCTAAAATGTAATCACATGGCCACATCTAACTGTAAGGGAGTCTGTGCCTAGCTAAAAGTGGGAGCTGTTACTAAGGAAGGGAAAATGTGATTGGATATTGGGTGACAGCCAACATCTCCACCATGCAGGCCTGCTTTATGAGCTGGTAGAAAACTAGTGGACTGGAGAGAGGGGTGTCTTCCAAAAGAAAATGAATACTGTTATCCAGAGGAGGGGGCATGGCCACTGAACCTTGAGATTTAAGCTCCATGCATCAGTTAGGTTTCAAGTTGGCAAGCAGTGGAAAACTCAAGTTTACTTAAAACTTAAAGGAGATTTATTGAATTATATAACAGAAAAGTCCAGAGGTAGAGTGAACTTTAGGAGTATTTGAGTTAGGCCCTGTGATCTGTTGACCAGGTTTAGCTTTCTATGGAAGCTCCAACCCCTTCTGGCTTCCTTCATCCTGGCAGTTGGTGGCAGCATTTCCAGACTCGACATCTGCACACCACGTCACACCAGAAGGACTGGGTCATGCAGCTACCCTTACTGGCCTAGACCACTGGACCTTCATCATTCCCCTGCCTCCAGGAGGTGGGGGTGGTGTCCGCCCCACTGAAATTGCAAGGCTAATAGGAAATGAGAGAAGGAGCAGTCTCCATGGGGAAGTCTGGGTCTGTTAGGGAGTGGGGGAGGGAAGAACAAGCACCGGGTGGGCAACCAGGGCATGTCCATCACCCTCCAAGTGAGCAGAGGCTAAATCTCTAATGCCTAGCACTGTGCTTGGCGTACAAGTAGATGCTCGATACAGATTTGGTGAATGGGTAACAAAGCACAGAACAGGTCAAGCACCTCTACGAGGACCTCTGCCATCTGGCCCCTTGGGCTCACTAATGCCACCCCTAAGCCCTTTTTACCTTAGGGGTAAAATAACCTGGGCACAAGAATGTTCCAGATTTACACTGATCACCAACCACAGCCTGACATCTAGGCTCCACATTAGCATGGACAGCTCATGGAGGCCTAAGACAAGGGGCAAGCTTCAGAGAGGGGAATTTTCTGCATGAGGTGTTTACTCAAAGCCAGAAACAGCATAATAAGATGGGTAAGTGCAAACCATAGTCAATATGTGCCATCCACAGGTGTTCCGGTGGGACATGGTCACGTGTCAGATCTGAAAGGCCAGTCAGTCTACAGATAGGCAGTGAATCCAGAAGCAGGAGTCCAGGAGCCAGGAGTAGGGAGAAGGCAGGAGGGAGGCAATTGCCGGATACAGCTCGGGATACAAACCATGAGCAGGACCCAGATGGAGGCCTGGTCTCACCAGTCTTTCCCCAGCAGTGGAGGGACAGACCTGCTCACTAAAGGCTGTTGGGCAGGTCCCAGAGAGGCAGAGTCTTTAAAGAGCCAACCATAAGCAGAATCTCAGCCCCAGGACCTGGAGGGGAGCCCGAAGGGTAGCAACTTGGAAAGCAAACAGCCATTACTGAGGAAGTACATTGGGCAAGCACGTAGAACCATGGTTAAGAACTTGAGTTCTGCAGTCAGATTGTCTGGATACCAATTCCACTTGCCACCGATTGACCATGTGATTTTGCTCAAGTTGCTCAACCTCCCAATCCCTCTGTTTCTCCATCTGTGTAATAGTACTTATAGTGTTTGTTATGAAAATTCAGCAAAGCACACCTAAAGCTTTTCTGCACAGCCCCTTGTGCACAGAAGCACTAAATAAATGCTCACTGTGTTGTAAGTAGCAGCAAATTACAGTACTAATTAGCAACAAAGGAAACTGACAAACAAATTGGAAAGCCAGGGTCTGCATTAGAGCCTTCAGTGCTAGCTGTCAGTGGCCACGCCCCTTTTCTCCTTCAGGGCTTTGCGTAAGATGCTCCAGATGCCTGGGACTACTTTTCCCTCTTCTGTATCTTCCATCTCCTTCAGGTCTCAGCTCATATATACTTTCCCTGAGGTCAAGGGCTCCTGCTGTTCTGATCAGTAGATTAAGAATGTTTGGATTTACCTACTGTCTGTCTGGTTTGGTCTGGGAACTAGGGCAGAGGCTGAGTCTTTCTATCCAAGGACCAGCGTGCTACCTGAAATAGGCATAGACTTAGAGTCAGAGATAAATTACATGATTGTAACTAAGGGACCAGGCTAGTGATTGTATGGAAAAACGCACTGTGGATGTTACTGTGTATTCTGAGGTCAGATGAGGCAGAACTGTAACAAGAAGGGCTCTTGTGAGCAGGGAAAATACGGGATTCTAGGACAGAAACCTACTGGATTAGAGTTTGCGTGCTTGTTTGTTCCTGTTGTTATTTTTTGAGAGGGAGGTGGTACGTGGACAAATTGCTATTTTTACTCACTGATCTGGAAGGCAGACCTTGAAATCTAGGTGAAAGACTTGTACTGGGGGTGGTTCCTTGGCTGTGGAGCCAGTGACTTAACCAGACAATTTTCAGCATCGTGTCCAGTTTGTGCTCGATAAAAGCAGAAGATGATTTTTACTTGGCACCTTTTATGCTGGTAGAAACTAAACCTGGCCCTGAAGAACTAACTAGAACATGCCAGATTCAGCTAATGCGGTAGCTTGACAGAACAACTGGTGTTTCCTGTTTTTCCTGTTCTCCAGAATTTTCAGTTCTGTAGTTTTAAGGACTATAATAGTATAGGAACAAAGTATAAGTAACACTTGAACACCTGAGGCTTAATTCCCTAAGCACTGAAAGGTTTTGTATTTTAACTGTTTTGGAAAGAAATCCTTTAAAATATATATATAAAATAATCCCGGGTGGGGGAGAAAAGAAGCTAAATCTGTCCTTGCCCCATTTGCTTCAGTTTGGATTCTACCTGAGGAAAGTTGTATGGCTATCGTGTCAAGCTCAAATTATTTTACGTGGCTTCCTAGGATGCTCCATGACTTGACACCTCCAAAACTCTCTGCCTCCATCTCTCACCACTCCCCTGCTGCAGATTCCCAGCTGTACGGAACTTCTTCCAGCTCTTCAGCAGTCAGGCTCTCTATTGCCTCATAGTCTTTCACTCTGCCTGGAACTTACTTCATAGCACTTCTTTATCTCTGAAAACTCCGACTTGCCCTATGGACTTCTGCTTAATCATCACTGCCTCTGGAAAGCCCCCTTCCACTGCACCCTCCCACCCCCAGCCCAGATGAGGTGCTTCACGTGCGCTAGGAGGACAGTATAACGTGACCTTGCTCACACACACTGTGTTCCCAGGCTCATCAAGGGGCATAGCACAGAGTCAACAAAAAACAGGGGTTGAAAGAATGAGCAACTGAATGAATCAGTGAATGAATGGATGGACATTCCACAAATGACCAATCAGAGGGCTATTCTGAATAGGGACCTGGAAGGTGAGGAATGCTTTTGGTATTCTTGGATTGGGTGCCTTAGACTGAGGAATTGAAACCTGTCCAAAGGCATGGGAAAACACTCCAGTAAAATAATAACATAATAAAATAAAATAAAATGAAATGAAGTAAAATAAAATAAAATAAAATAAAATAAAATAGTAAACTGATTTAGCCAAAATAAATCATGGTAAACCAATTGATTGTACTGAGCCTAAATAGGATGCGGGGCACAGCAGAACTCAGCTTCAAGAACACATCTGCCAGCCTGCTCCTAAGGAGTGCATCCATACTTTTCAAGGGGAAAACCTTACATCTGTAACAGAGATCTCCTACCAAGGAAAGTCTTCAGACAGCTTCTCAAGGGTGCTCCCCAAGAGTACTGAGCTTACAAACTAACACTAAAGGGGTATCCCCTTCTGACTAGGAATCATAACTCAAGATTGGATTGTAAGTATGGAGGGTTACTCTGGCCTTATGGGGCAGGAAGAGAGGCTGAGACTTAGCATGAGAACTACCTATTAGCATGGGACAGGCTTTGAAAAACCAATTTAGTTGTTGAGAATAATGCCAGTAGAAGAACCAGACAGGAGCCACCATTACCAAGAAATACAGCAGCTCCAGTCACAACTGAGGTGACAGTTGGCAAGGGGGGTTCCAATCAGAAGGACTGAAAGTTTGAAGTGTGTTTGTGAGTGGTTTCAGCAAGGGAGAGTCAAAGTGACAGGGTCCTCACCATCACGATTGAGTTCAGGGCCAGGGTAGGCACAAAACCTGGTGGGACTGCCAGCTGGTGTCGGGAAAAAGAAGCTAGAAACAAGTAGGGTTGGGGTCGGGGAAAGTGATCCTGCTGCAGCACTGGCCTCTTCAGAGAGGGCTGGCAGTAGAACAGGCTGGGCTGGTATAGGAAGGACCTAAAGATGGAGTGGGGGGCACAGAATCAGGGGACATCGTCACTAGATGCTCAAGGAGGAGGATAGGAAATGAGGTGGAGCTGAGCCTCGGGCAGAATCACCTTACAGAATTCTACACTCGAACGTAGCAGATTCCCCTGGGAAGACTGATGGCATGAGGTTTCCAGGGCTGTGAGCACCTGGAAGGTGCTGAAGCAGCTCTGGAATTTGGGGTAGTCATCCTGGCAGAGACAGAATCATCAATAATGATTCATACCAGCTGATGTGGGGAAGAGGGCCTTCAAGCTGAGCATCCAAGGAGGTGGCTGGGAGCGCCTGTGTGGGGATGTAAAGGTGATATGAGAGAAGGCAGCTTTGAAGTGAGAGTCTGGATCTGATGCAGGGTGAGGAAACACCAAAGGAGTGAGGGTTGTGAAAGCAAAATTCACTTCTTGGGCTCTGTGAGAAGTCAGGCACCAGCAGATCAGTTGGGTGTTTTGGGCCTGGCCCCCGGGGGGGTTTGGAGTGGTGTCTGAGGCATCGTTCCCAGGGCTGGGAGGGAGGGTAGGAGTGCCTTAGACCCAGGATGGGGTGGCAACAGGGGACCTAGATGGACTACTGGGTTAGAGGGTATCTGATTCCTTCTTGTCCAGTAAAGTATGGCTCCTAAAACTTGGGTGGGGTCTCCTATGCTTGTAACTGACAAGAACCTGGCCTGTCTGATACCAGTCTGGGTGGAGACAGAGAACTCAACATCAGGGTTCTTCACCTCGAGTGTGGCTCATCAGGCTGTAAACCAGGTTGGTAGTTTTTCCCATAAGCAATTCTTGAATCATTGGTGGTGTAATCCATCAACCATAAAGCCATATCCTTGGGCCTGGGCTAAAGAATCCTATTGTAATTTGGGGTTTCCTGCTCAACGTACTACTGAGCAGATACTAATGTATTTGGAGGAAACATGGCTGGACCTCACACCTGTGATATCACCTTCTCTTCAGAAAGCTGGAGGACAAGGACTTATAAGACCACAGTTCTCAAGCTTTGTGGGCATAAGAATTATTTCTAGGATTTGCTAAAAAGGTCTGTGAACCATATTCTAAGAAACAATGTAGAGGCTCATTCTGCTACATCAAGTGGAAGTGGATTTTTCGTTTTAAGGGGATTGGATGAAATCTGGCCTAATTCAGTCCATTCATGATGGCTTAGATGTGGTTGTAAAGAGTTTGGGGGAGATGTGGTCATTAGCCTGTGTAATAATTGATACAAATGAGATGAGATGGATAGAGGTTAATGCTGGATAATTTCCAGACTCATCAGGCCAACTGGGACTGAGTCCAAGGAATTACTGGTGAGGTTGGAGCTTTTCCTGGTTGATTGGATGGACATTCACATAGGCATGGGCAGCCAGTCAGCGGCATGGACAGAGGTTAGGGCAGGAAGGAGGACTTGGACTGAAGCTGCAGCCAAAGTCATCATCACACAGGGGTCATTTCCAGCTGGCTCTTGATGTGCTGACAGGAGGATGCTGCTGATGGTGGCCTCGTATCCTGGGTAACTCTGGCTTCCTTCATCTGTCCCACACCTGGGAGACTCTTTTAAGCTCTAAATAAATCCTTCAGATTCCCTGCTGTGAGGTACCATACATCCTCATCTCTCGAAGGAGCTTGGGCTTCTATGCCAGAATTCCTGAACAATACTTGGGTGGGATGCTTTGGAATGTGAGGGGGAGGCTACCAGTGGGTGGAAGCTGATTCTTAATCTTCAGAGTCTTTCCCACCCATTGCTCCTGGAAAGCAAGAGTCAGGGCCCTGACAATTTCAGGAAACCAGATAACAAAGGAAGGAAACCAATTCTTTTACGACAACACAAGATCTCTAGCTTGTGATAATGTGATAGCACCATACCAAAGAGGGAGACTGTGCTAAGAGAAAACTCAGAATTTGGTGATCGAATTGAGGTCTCCTCATCTTATATTGTTTAGGGAAGTAAAGAGAGGCTAGACCAAAATACACAAGGAGATGCTGGAAACCTCTCGGTTAGAAGAATTCTGCCCTGAATACTTCTTCAATTTTAAGATTCACTTCAGGTCACAGGTTTCCTTTTCAAAATGCTAGTGCCCCAAGGATGTATTCTTGCTTAAGGTAGATGACTTTCACTAGACTGCACTCCTTCTAAAACCTCTAGGAGAACACCTGCACTGAGAGAAAATAAATTTGGGTTGAGCTGCAGAAATAGGAAATGGTGAATTATGATGCACTTTGAGAGAGAGGAGTGGAGATTTTGTACATTGAGGTGGCCTAGGTTTCTACCCTGTAGCTGGGAGATAAGCAGGGAAGAAAGAAAGGAGGGGCCATCTCTTGTGCTCTTTGAGCTCCCTGCTTTCTCCGCAGGGCTTCTGCTCTCTCCCACTGTCTTTTGGCCTGGCCGCCTCCCACTAAGGCTTTATGATCCACTTGAACCATCACCTCCTTTCCAGACCTGCCCAAGGAGAGTTAGTGGTTCTGTGCCTTGGGTTTTCACAGTTGTTTACATACTTATTTCACTCTGATCTGTTTATTGCTACATTTCTCCCACAGACCAGGAATTCCTCGAAAGTAGGGATCAAATTCATTTAGCATCCAACCTAGTAGTACACAATAGGATTCAATAACTATTGATATGATGAATGAATTTATGACAATTAAAATACTCTGACAAAACAAATTGTCAATGTCAATAAAATAGACTCCTTTTAAAAGAAAGGCATTTCTAAATAGCTTGGGAAGCATACAGATTTCTATGGTATTTTTGTATAACTTTTATATCCATTAGAGTAGGCTCCTTTCACACTTTTTAAAATTAAAGTGGTGTTGAGAGGGTCTTTTCATTCATCATATCGTTTCCCCAAATTAGACCAAGTTAAGAATATTGACCAAAGGCTTGCAAGCAGACTCTTTCATTGAGGTTTCTGGTTTTAACAGAGACCAGCAAAAATAAAACATTTGAAACCCCCCCAGAAGGAAAACTGTAGAAGGAATACTTTACTAATTAGAGGAGATTACATGGAACCAGAAATTCACAAGGTGGCCAGGCAAATTTGGAAAATTTTGATGTACTATTTTACGCATATCAAGCTAGCAAGAACTTTAAAAATACAGTGTCCAGTGGGGACAAGTTTTGGCGAATTCAGCACACTCTCTTTTTCGCTGGTAAAATAGCAGATTGGCCTAACTCTCTGGGAAAGCGATACGACAATATTGATGAGAAGCCAGAGAGATGTTCCATAATTCAGCTCCTAGAAATTTATCCCAAAACAATACATGAAAGGAAGAAAACAACTTAGACAACTTGAAAATGTTCATTGTTCTAGTAATAGGGTGACCCCTCTCTGCTAGTCCAGTTCCTTCCCATCACCCTTTCAGGAATAGGGTAGTGACCCCTCTGGGCTTACACTGTCCAGCCAGCCTTGCAGGGAGGTGATCTGTCTCACAGGCACTTGAAATGCCTTGAGTCTCAGGCAAGGCCGATGAGTCAGAGCTATGGATGCAGTGACACAAGGCTTCCCCTCAGATGTAGACTGGGTGTTTGTCTTGGATCCTAGAGGTGGTTCCTCTTTTGTCTGCCATCCCCTAGGCACTTACCAGAATGGGTATTCAGAGGCTCCTTCTGGTCCTTTCCCCCTTTTCTACTTCTCCAGTTCTCATCTGTACTGCTTGCAGACTCCTTGACCCAGAGTCCATGGTTCTTCTTGTTATATCCCCAAAGCATTCTGAGGCTTTCAGGAAGACAGTAATTGATGATTAAACCAGAATCCAAAGCCTTAGCAACCAATCCAAATCAAACCAAGCAAGCCAAACAAAAAACTTTGCCTTCCCAGTCATAGAAGGTACCCTAGGAGGTAGGTGTTTAGAAACACAATGTAAGATCTTTCAGGAAAAAAGAAAAAGGAATTTTAGTTGAGTTCCCATTTATGAAAACAAAGGTTGGAAGAACAAATATTGCCGAAATCTTTAAAAATGGAGACAACTTCCAATAGGAAGTTGATAAGGAAATCAGTAGGCTTCAAATATTTCTATGCACATACATGAAATATCATTTACCCTCCTACATATTTCCAGGTGAACATCTAAACTTTTTTGTCAAAAAGTTAAGCAGTTGCAAAGGATGCAACATCCTGCATGCTGTAAAAATTGCCATTTTAAAACAGAATTGTCACTCTTTTAAGTGAATCCAATGAAACCTAAAAACCGTAGCAATTATGCCTATTATCAACCATTTAAAGGATATATGAACCAACTCTTCTTTATCTTCAGTTTATTTTACATAATTATTTTCCTGTTCACACTTATAACTCCATTCCACATCCCCATCCCTCAGGAGTGTATCTTAATTTAATGTATTTTTATATTTGAATATGTTTTATTAATCATCCTATTCTTTTTCTCTGCAATGAAAATGTAATATATTTAATTTTTAAATTTCCTGTGACTGAATGACCGTGTGTGCTGGAACATTTTCTTTCAGATTAAGGTATTATTATATTTATTAGTAATGGTCAAGTATTCAAAACAATACAAAATATATTACACATTTTTAAATTATTAAACCTATAATTTTTTATAATTAGTGTATGCATTTGTTGTTAAATAGTACATCTTAACAAGAATGAGACTGAGTTTAGAATCAATGTTTTCTCAATTTTTCATTTTTATAAATTCAAAGAAAATATTTTTACATTAATAAGTATATGGGGCTATAAGAAGTGTTGTCATACAATGTCACTCAATTCTTTGAACTCCTTCCAATTTATTAACTCACTTAGTAATCTCAAGGTCATTCTTTGTTGAAAACAATTATTTGGAAATCACCTGACTTGCAAAAGAATTTGCTACCCAGTCATTAAAAGTATACTCTCTCTCAGTACAGCCCAGTATTTCAAATTGATGAAGAACTGACAAAGGCTGCCTGAGGTTTTTACACACTGGAGCAATGCACCATTTTAAGATTCTCAGTGAGTGAAAGTTACGATCTTTTTGCACTTTGGGAAATCTATGGCTATTGTGAACGAGTTGGGAAATGAAACAGGAAGACACCTTACTGCATTCCTTCACCAGGAAATCAGTTTTAGGAAATAACATAGATGCAAGTTGAAGACTCAGAAACTTAAAACTAAGTGTGTACCCATCCCTTGAAAATCCCTTGGGGGATGCACATGTCAGTTTGAAGACCACTGATGTAAATTTTTACATCATCTTATTGCATTTGATAAGAGAGATAGGTCAGCTTAGGTTAGGCCTTGGTTGGGAAACTGTAAACTGGTGCTGACACCTTGGGAGTATAGAAGGGTGACTGGTAACAGGAGGGATAAAACAGTTAATCCCTCTTGGTTAGGCTGATTTTTATTGATGGCTGCTTTCATCCTTTATATTCTGTCCTCTATTTTCTCAGTGGGAGTAACCTTAACTTCAGTTTTAGGGTGCTGGTGATGAGCCTATACATTGACTGCCTAAGAGGAATATAATGCCCCACTTAAAAATGATTATTAAGACTATAAAAACACGAGAGATCTTCAGAGTATGGTAAGGGAGAAAAGCAAAACATATAGTTGTATGAAAACTATTATTTCAGTTATACAAAACAACATAAACTTCTGGACAAACCTAAGTAAAGATGCAAAAATGAAGTTGTGATTTTTAATAAAATGTCTTTAATGATGTATTACTTTTTAAGGAATAATGATGACATTTATGGTGCTGGGTGTCGACAATCAATCTAATCTAATACTGTCTCCCTGTGGTACCAAGAATCTGTGTGTGGGTTTAAATTCTCCAAAATAAAATGTTCAGGAGATTGAAAACTACATTTAAAAAAAAATTTCTCATCATGATTCACTACGGGTGTTATTCTCCAAACATATTTAAACTCTTCTTCAACCTAGTTAATACATCCCATGTGTTAACGTCAAGAATACCACAAGTGTATCTTCGGCTGTACGAAGTAGTCATTCTTTTCATTTATATTAACTGTCAGCTTGCTTTCATTTCCTAGTTTTATTGTTGAAAGAGTAAAGGACTCCACCTTCTTGACTTATACTGCTCTTAAGTTTTACCATTCTTTGTAGCTTTGTATTTTTTTAGAGTCCATATTAAAAAAAAAGTCATGTTTGGCAGGTTCCAAAGCTAATCTTTTTCTCAAATTTGTTTCTTGTGTTTTTTGTTTTGCTCTTCGAGACCTCAAAACGAGTTAGTATATTCCAGGGCCCATAACAGGAAGAGGCTAGTCTGCGAGCCTTTATGTGTGAGAGAAAGTAATAATGGTTACCATGCCTCTGGGGGTTATGGCTATGGGACCCAAAGGTCCCCGAAAAGAGCGCCCAGAAAGCTGGGAAGTGAGGACCTCGCCGCGACGTCTCCGCAGCCTCTCCGTCGACCGCCGACCTCAGCAGCCCGGCGTAGCCCCGCTGGCCGGCGTAGCCCCGCCCCCGGCGCTCCCCACGCAGGCGCGTCCTCCGCCGGGCTCGCGGCCCCGCCCCCCGCGCCGCCCGGCCCCTGCCGGCCTCCTCTCTCCGCCCCTAGGCGGTTGCTCGCGGCGGCCGCCGCCCTCTCCCGGCCCAATGGCGCGGCTGCCGCGTCAGTGATGTGAAGCGGTGCTCTGGCTTGTCCGGCCCCCGGCCCGCAGCCCATTACACCATCCGCC
This sequence comes from Camelus ferus, assembly GCF_009834535.1. Classification (NCBI taxonomy): domain Eukaryota; kingdom Metazoa; phylum Chordata; class Mammalia; order Artiodactyla; family Camelidae; genus Camelus; species Camelus ferus. Next base: position 79,375,485 of record NC_045698.1, on the reverse strand, counting down.
GCGGCAGCCGCTGCAGCCCGCGCAGATTGGGAGGGCGGGAGGCAGCTCGGCGTGGCGGGGCGGGGCGAGCGGCGCGGCCGGATTCATTCCTGTGAGGCGCGGGGCATGGAGGAGCTGTGCGGCCGCAGGCGGAGCAGGGCGGCCCGGGCGGCAGCGCGGAGAACGGTTTCAATTTGAAGGGGGCGGCTCGAGCCCAAGCGGCCAGCGGCGGCTGGGAAGACTACCCCCTGGGCAGGTAGTGGCAGCGGCGGCGGCCTGAGGCGCCCGCGGGGAGGCCTGGGCGGGAAGGGGAAGGAGGGCGCCCCCAGCAGCGGAAGGCGGACGGCGGGCTGGAGGCCACAGGCTCCTCGGCCCAGGGGCGGCGGGTGGGGGATGGGGGTCGTGCTCCATCGAGGAGCTTGGGGAGGGGGCTGCCCGTTTCTGGAAGAGGTGGAGGTTGTGTAGGGGCGACTGTGGTTTGGGGAACCTTCGGACCCCTTGGCGTGGGTCAAAATGGGGCGGGCGAAGTTAGCTAAAAGGCAGCCGGATTTCCTGAGAGCCTCGAGTAGTTGTAAAGGAAAGCGAACCTTTCGGGTGAGGGTTTTGGCGTTAGCTGGCCGTAGTTTGTGGGGTCCGACCTTTTTTGTTCCTGCTCGAAAGCCATCCTGGCCACAACAAGGCCTTCCAGCCTCGCGCCCTTGGCCGGCTCTCCTCTGCAGATGCGAGAAAGAGAAACATTTCTGCACCCGCGCGTCTCCTGCCTCTTTCGGTTGTACTCTCCCTGGGCGTGTGCAGAGCAAAACTGGAACAAAGCTTGGCTAGGAGGCGAGAAAACCGGTTGCCTGTAGTGTTTACATTGATGGTATATAGAAAAGAGACTGCTTCTCACCGGCACATTTGAGTCTGTGGGTGTCCCTTTTTGTATTCTCCTTTCCCGCCCCGCGGAGTAGAAATTAAGAAAACAGTTGTTTTTGCCTTTACCTATGAAAGATTCAAAACTGCTACTTTTCTTTCTTTCTCTAGTTTGGTGCTCAGGTTGTCAGATGTTGGAAGGCAATAAACAGAACAGACTCTCCGTGGTATTATATTCATTCTGGGGTGCGGTGGTTAACATTGAACTTTGGTTCCTGTAACTCTTGCCTGGGTGTCGATAGAGTTAAGCCGGAGCTTTGCTTTGAAGGATAAATAAAGCACAGCCTCGCAACTGGACGTAAATGGATCTAAAGACAGCAGTATTTAACGCAGCTCGAGATGGCAAACTCCGGCTTCTCACCAAATTGTTGGCAAGCAAATCCAAAGAGGAGGTTTCCTCCTTGATCTCTGAAAAAACAAATGGGGCCACGCCACTCTTGATGGCCGCCAGGTATGGGCACCTTGACATGGTGGAATTCCTTCTAGAGCAGTGCAGTGCCTCCATAGAAGTCGGGGGCTCGGTCAATTTCGATGGCGAAACCATTGAGGGGGCTCCCCCTTTGTGGGCCGCTTCTGCAGCAGGACATCTGAAGGTGGTTCAGTCTTTGTTAAATCATGGAGCGTCCGTCAACAACACGACTTTAACCAATTCAACTCCTCTCCGGGCTGCCTGTTTCGATGGCCATTTGGAAATAGTCAAGTACCTTGTAGAACACAAAGCTGATTTGGAAGTGTCAAACCGACATGGGCATACATGCTTGATGATCTCCTGTTACAAAGGGCACAAAGAGATTGCTCAGTATTTACTTGAAAAGGGGGCTGATGTTAACAGAAAAAGTGTTAAAGGTGAGTTCATCTTCTTCATTTTAATTTTTTAAGTATTTACCATTTATTTTCAGGAAGTTTGGTACATGATTTATAAGCAGTGGTTTGAGTAAGCCAGCACTGACAGACCTGTTTTGATTAGGTATCCCTTCCAGTATAACCTTGTTGATTGTTTCTTTGATGTTTGATAATACACTGAACAAGTGTGATTTAAAAAAAGACCTCTATCACTGTGTTAAGTAGCATTTTCTCTTCTTATTTGAAGTAACTTCCAATTCTTGGGAAGTGGGTTCCCCAGAGTTACAGAGCATATTAACGGCAGTTGATCTGAGTCCTTAGACTTGTGTTTACTTGAATGTATTTCAATGTAATGTTTATTTTTTAGTTTTATTTATTTATTTATTTTTAGAATCTTGGAGTAGAAACCACTATATTTAGTGGGTCATTGTCCTGTTTGTCTTAGGTAGGCATTTCATTTGTTATTCTGTCAGGGAAGGCTAGGCCAAACTGACCTGGAAGGATTAATGTCGATGAAAAGGAGAATCTTTGTTCCCTTATTCCTTACTTACTGTGTGGCCAATAGAAAATCCTTTTATATAAAACGTGTATTAAATATAGCAAGAGAGAAAACATTTTTTAAACTGCTGCAGCGCTGAGAACAAAACAAGGACTAGCTTAAACAGATGTGGATTTGTTGGCTAGCAACAGTGTAAACATCTTTGTCCAGAAGAAGAGCTCGGGTTTATGAGTGTGTATATTTTTCAAATCATAGCTTAGGATTTTTTTTAGCCCTTAAACACAACTTTTTTTGATAGTATAATTTTGATACTTAAGATTATTTTCCTTAAACATTTTTATTTGTACAACAGCAAAGTAATTCACTAATTTTAAAAAGCTATGTAAACTTAAAAGGAGCATACATATATGGTTAAAAAAAATCACACAATACGAATTGGTTTACAGTGTTTACAATGAAAAATAAGTCTTATCACCCCTCTTTCCTAGACCTCCAACCCACTGGCAACAATTACATACAGTGTTTGGGTGTCCTGGAGATAGTCTGTGCAAATACAAGTGTACTTCTCTGTATATCTCTCCCTCTTCTCTGTTAATTGATATTTACTATTCTGTTCTTTCTTTCTTTTTCAACTTTATCTTGGATGTCATTCAACTCCAGCACACACAGCTACCTCATTCTGCTTTATGGCTGCACAGTATTTCATTGTATGAGTGTGCATAGTTTGTTTATCTAGTCTCTGTTGATGGACAGCTAGCTAGATCACATCTAAAACAAACAATGCTGCTGTGAATATTCTTGACAAATGTATGTCTTTGCACACTTGTGTGAAAACAGCTGTATTATAAGTACCTGTAAGTGGAAGTGCTGAATCAAAGTGAGTGTGCATTTATCATTGTGAGTGTCTGATTGCCTTTCAGAGAGGCTAAACCACACACTTATGGGGCACATAGTTACTGGACAGATTTATTGAAGTTAGTATAATCTTTATTTTTAAAAAGTTTGTCATAAAAATGATACAGGTGTATTGTGGTATTTTTGTAAATTTTTCTCCCGAGGAAATAAAAAAAAAATCTCACAAAATTCCAGCACTTAGAGATAGTCCTTCCAAAGACTGAATTTTGCATTTAGATCTATGTGTGCAATTTCATTTTATATACTCTTCTATAACCTTTTTTTTTAGTTTAATAAATGTTATCTTTAATATCATTAATTATAGCTGCATACTCTTCTACATAGCTTCTGGTTTCTCACTATGATAAAATGATAAAAATGTTTCTGTAAACATTCTTTCTTATAAATGTTTTCATTGTTCCTGATTATCTTTGAGGGAGGTGTTGGATCAAAGGACAGCATGACTTTTTTTTTTTTTTGAACAATCACTATTCTTTTAAAGAATGCTTGTTTTAAAAGAATGAATTACTGCTTAATTGACCATGTCAATATTGGGAATACTTTGAAATCATAACTAGAAGAGAAAGAGTTAAAAGATTTGGCTGCAGGTTTAGGCTTGTTGCATTTTTTTTGTTTGTTTTGGGCTTTTTATTCATCAGCCTAATAATGATTGTTGGTAAACTCATGTATTTTAGTCAAATTGGGGCATGTTTTAAACTCATGCCATTGGAGAGATGAGTACTGCTACTTTTCCCTTATGTTTTTTGAAGTTGGTTTTTATACTTCTAGAGATAGAATGTGTGAAAGAACTATATTTTAAATAGCACCTGTTTTAGTGAGCATTTTTCCCTAATAAACTGTGAACAGTGTTGAACTTGATTATCTTTGCTGTTTCAGAATAATGTTCCTTTTAACCCCATCATCATGTAGCCTTGTACAAAAGGATGTGTATGCTTCCTCTTTTGGCTAATTCTATAGTCATTTTCTAACCCCAGTATCAGTATTTATGCTTTTTTTTTTTTTTAAAGTAGACATAACATGAGAGAAAACAATTTTATACCCAAAATTATTTTCATATAGCCTCAATTTTATATATAGACATATATAACACAATACATATATGTGTACTGTATATATAGTACATCAATTTGTGTGCAATACTTTTCCGTTTGCATCATGCCTTTTAAATTGACACTGATTCTTAATGAATGTTGGGAGCAAATTAAAGTACATATGAACCCCACCCTCACTCTGATCCTGAAACTTCCATTCTTTGGTAATAATTATCTCATTGACTTTTCCGATTTTTTTAGTGGGTTAACTGGTAATTAAAAAGAAGAAACAGGAACCAATTGAAACTGAGGCAAGAAGACTGGAGAAGGGTCTGGTAGAGTATCAAGGAAGGACTTTTCCCCCACATTTTTACCCCCATCCAAAAAATGGAAAAGACTGATTCAGACTAGGGATGAAATGGAATAATTTCAGTGGAAATTTTACATGTTGGCTGTTGGAAATGGTTCTGAAGAAAGAAAATACCAGTAGATTATGCTTGCTCTGCTTAAATATAAAATGCATGTAGCTTCTATATTCCATTACTTTTTAACAGGCAGTTGGCATTTGAATATATTATTTAACCTCTTTCCATTACATTTTAACAGGCTGTTGGCATTTTGAACATGTTTTAACCTGAGGTGGAATTCATTCATTAATTGAGAGAGCACTTATTGAGTCCCTTGCGTGTGCCAGGCTGTTAGACTTAGGATAGACAAAGATGAGTAAAACAGGATATCCAGTCGTTGATTCCCTGCTCTTGGGAGCTCATGGTTTGATTGGAGAGACCATGAGCAAATACTTAAACCACAATATGGTAAGTGCAACAGTAGTGCTTTCTTCTCTTAGATTTTGGAAATACTTTATCCCCAACTAACTCATTACGTGCGGGAACAGTGAGTTCCCTTTTTCCCTGTGCCATTCAAAAAGGAGAGAAAAACATATTTAGCAATGCTTCTCCAGTTCAACAGAACAATTGATTTTTGAGACTGGAGAGTTGGTTGTCACTTAAAACTATAGACTGCAAATCAGAAGTGATTAGACAAGCCCGTCTTAGAGCTGTCACACTGATCTCACTACTTCATGGTTATAGTCATCTTTGGCTTTCTTTGGTTCTTTTTTGTTTTAGTGGTTTTATTTGTTTTTGTTTTGACTCAGAACAGGACTTTGCAGATCCGTGGAAAAGTTACTTAAACCCTTCAATTTTGCTTTTACACCCAAATTCAACTGGGAATTGAGCAGCTGGAAGTGATTGATTGATTACTGTAGACCGACAGAACAGCTCTGAGTTGGGATTGGGGTTACTGGCCCCAGGGGCACACTATCCTCACGCACGGGTCGGTCATTTTAGATACCCAAGGTAATTAAGTAAATTCCTGTGCATTCTCTGTAGGCAAGGCACTGTTGGACATTGTGGAGGCTATGAAAAGATACAGCACATAATGTTTGCTGCTAAAGGAATGGTGTAAATTCATTCTGTAGGATTTTGGAAGAGTGTATTGACTGGAAAGATTTCATGGAGAAATTAAATGGGCTTTGAAAGGATTGCTAAAGTTGAGATCTGCAGAAGGGATTTGATACAGATTTTTAAGGCTTAGGAAATAGCATAAGGCACACTGATAAGTACGCTAGGAAGGTACAGAAATTGGAAGGTAGGCATATGTATATACCAAAGGGCACTCAGGGCTATATTATAAAGGACATTGACTTCCAGGTAAATGAGTGATTTTATTCTTTATGCAGTGGTAAGCCAGTGAATGTTTTCAGCAGAGGAATTACTGAGTTTTTTTTTTTGGAGAAAGAGAAACCCATCTAATTACATTCTAATTTTACTACATTATGAGCTCTTTGAGGCTAGAGACCTGGTGTTTGTATCCATGCTTTAGAAAGAGTATCTGGCCCACAGTGGGTATTTGGTAAATGAGCTTGTTGAATGAGTATGTCAGATTTAAGAGGAAAGATTATAAGCTCCTTGATGACAAGTACTGTGTTTTGTAGTCCTTTCAGTACAGAAATAAATGCATAAAGACTTGAAGTAAAAAGTTAACTAATTGTGAAAAATGAGTAGTACAGGTAGAACCCTATAGGGTTCAGAAAAGGGAGAAATCCATGTAGGCACGTAAGTGTAGTTAGCTTTAAAAGGGTTTGACAGAGACTTAGTTCTGGCAGTTTATTTGCCTTTTTATTATGGAAATTTTCTAACTTACATGTAAATGAAGAAAATGGAGAGAAGAATACTTTGAACCACTGTATACTTATCACCTTGCTTCAGTGTTTATCCACATTTGCCATTATATGTGAAAAAATATATTTCTCCCACTTCTTTTGTTTTCTGCAGTAGTTCAGAACAAACTCCAGGCATTATTTCTCTCCCACAGTATAGGCAGTTTGCAGTATAGATGTATTTCAGTCAAGAAAATGTTAAAAACAAAATAAAACTTTTTACCCACTGTAAATCCAAAGGAATTTCATAAAAAAAACTCCACTGTAAATTAAGAATGGTTGATATTAAGATAATAGACAAAGATAATGACTGTTGTCACATAGCTAGGTTATTTGTGTACTTCAGGACTGAGAGTGTAGGAAGCTGAAGTTCTCTTTTTCTTCTTTGAGAACTCTTGCTCAGCTCTTGGTTACCTCACAACACATGTACTGGCAGAGAAGAGTGAAAAAGAGAGATTTAAAATTTCTTTCTACTCCGTAACATTCTGTATTTATTTTGATTTAATAATACTTTTTAAATAACTCATTAGTTGAATTCATTAACATTTTAATCACAGATAAAGTTGCTCCTACACATTGTTTCTTGTTCATTCTTTTCCCTCTTGTGTCCCCTGCACACTTCTCTATATTTTCAGGAAAACTTGGTATCCTGCTTGGAGGAGGTAAGCTGTAGATGATGTGTGAATTCAGCGCAGCAGAGAAATATCCATTGTGTTCCTCTATCCCTGAAGATTGGAGTTTGAACTGTGAATCGTCACAAAATCGAACTGCAGTTGGTGAAAACAAGTAGATCCTGAACACCACTGCTATTTCAGAGTCATGCATAGCAGCACAAACTTAAGGCAGAGGTTAAGTTGTACTTACTGACCTTTGAGTACATGTGGTTCCCTCGCTGAGTTCATCTTTATGAGATTTTAAGCACGTTGATTCATTAACTTTGTTTAAAACAAAATTCAGAAAGCTCTTGGCATTGTAGAGATTTATGCTTCTGAGACATCAGGAATGTACGTGAAGGAAGACAGAGGTGGAAGAGCTGGGGAGAGGCCCCAGTAAAAAAGTCACATGGATGCAAATTTGACTAAAACATCTCTCTTCCTCTTTCTTCCCTCTTTGGGGAGAACTACAGTTGAATAGAGTCTGAACTAGAATGTAAGTCTGAATTGTAATGTGAATGTTTTCATCAACTTTTACATCTTGTAATTTTCATCAAACTATACTAATATTAGTTGATTTTAATTCTGATCCCTTAGCTCAGGTCTTAGCTTTGAAAATTCTGTTTACTATCAAGACCCATTTTAAGGCAGGTCCTCACCCCCTGCTAGTCATAAAAATGCATCTTATGCCTTTTTTAGCATTTAACTTTGTCGTGAGCTCAAAGACCTGTATTGTTAAATTTCTCTGTGCTCGTAACTCAGTGCCTTATACAAAGAATTAATGAAGGGAGGGCACATGGTAATCTTGATACAGTTAGTTTTTTTATTCTATTTTTTATTCCTTTTTTCAAACTCCTGTCCTTTCTTTTTTTCTTTTTTCTTTTTTTTTTTAAATAAGGGGTTTTTTTTTAATTAGTTTGCTAGGGCTGCCATAACAAGATACTATCAATTGAATGTCTTAAAAAAACAGAAATTCATTGTCTCACAGTTCTAGAGGCTACAAGTCCTAAGTCCTGGTTCCTTCTGAAAGCTGAGAAAAGGATCTGTTTTAGGCCTCTCTGCTTGGCTTGTAGATGGTTGTCATGTTCCTATGATGTTCTCCCTGTAGGAGTGCCTGTCACCAAATTTTCCCTTTTTATAAGGATACTACTCATACTGAGTTGGGGTCCACCTTAATGACCTCATTTTTAACTTGCTCAGTTAGAGCTGCCGGGTATTGATGCTGCTTATTATGCCTATAAAATGTACGTCTTTATTTTTTTCCCTCATTTTTCAGTTTTATTAGGTAGAATTATTACAGTTTGACTGCACATACACATTATATTGCATGTCGATACATATATACAGTATACTGCACTTTTTTTTTTTTTTTTTAGTTTACATATTCAAACTCCTGTCCTTGAGTATCTCTGG